>NW_026606251.1:0-1200000 GCF_029834395.1 Sorex fumeus
AATCTACACTACAGAATGTTTCATTCATTCAGGCGAATCTTGAATTCATCTTGTTCTCCACTCCCAGCAGGTTTTCGTTTCACCACTGGTGAATGTCCAAGCAACCCAAGGCTGGTTTCAGCTGCGTGTTAACACTCGCAGCCGTGCTGTTCAATTGGCTATCCAGTGAACGCTGGTTAGCTCTTGATTTTCCTTCCACACACCGAGCCTTCAGAAATCATTCTTATCTCCACTTCAGAATGTTCCATTCGTTCCCTGCGAATCTGGAATTCCTCTGACTCTCCACACCAGGCAGATTTTCCTAACAACACTGGTGAATGACCAGGTAATCCAATGCTGGTTTTCAGCGGCTGTTCACACTCACAGCCTTGCTGTTCAATTGGCAATCCAGTCAAACCTAGTCAGCTCTTCATTTTCCTGTCCACACAACCCAGCGTTCAGAAATCATTGGAATCTCTACTACAGAAATTTCCATTCATTCACTGTGAATCTGGAAATACTCTGAATCTGCATTCCAGGAAGGCTTTCGTTACACCACTGATGAATGTCCAAGTAATGCAATGCTGCTTCTTAGTGGTCTGTTCACACTCGAAACCGTGCTGTTCATTGGCTATCCACTCAATATCGGTCAGCTCTTCAATATCCTGTCCAGACTATCCAGATTCCTAAATGTTGGCAATCACCACTACAGAATGTTCCATTCAATCACGCGAATCTGGAATTCATCAGAGTCTCCACTCCTGGAAGGTTTTCGTGACACCACTGGTAAATGTCCAAGGAAGACAATGCTGGTTTTAAGCCGCCTGCTAACACACTCAGCCGTGCTGTTCAATTTGCTATCCACCCAACCCTATTCAGCTCTACATTTTCCTGTCCTCATAACCCAACCTTCAGAAATAATTGGTATCTCCTCCACAGAATGTTCCGTTCATTCACTGCGAATCTTAAATTCATCTGACTCTCAACTCCCGGCGGGTTATCGTTACACCACTTGTGAATGTCCAAGTAAGCCAATGCTGGTTTTCAGTGGCCTGTTCATACTAAGAGACGTGCTGTTCATTTGGCTATCCACTCCACCCTGTTCAGCTCTACATTCTCGTGTCCACAAAACCCAGCCTTCAGAAATCATTGGAATCACCACTAGAGAATGTTCCATTCATTCACTGCGAATCTGGAATTCCTCTGAACCTCCACTCCTGGCAGGTTTTCGTTACGCCACTGGTGAATGTCCAAGTAACTCAATACTGGTTTTCAGAGGCATGTTCAACTCGCAGAAGTGCTGTTCAATGGGCTATCCACTCAATATTGGTCAGCTCTTCATTTTCCTCTCCACACAAACCAGCCTTCAGAAATCATTGGGCTCTCCACTACAGACTGTTCCATTCATTCACTGCGATTCTGCAATTCATCTGACTCTCCGCTCCAGGCAGGTTTTCATTACAGCACTGGTGAATGACCAAGTAATCCAATGCTGGTTTTCAGCCGCCTTTTCACACTCGCAGTGTGCTGTTCAATTGTCTATCCACTCAAACCTGGTCAGCCTTTCATTTTCTTTTCCACAATATCAGACTTCAGAAATCATTGGAATCGCCAGTACAGAATGTTCCATTCATTCACTGCCAATCTGGAATTCATCTGAATCTGCACTCCAGGTAGGCTTTCATTACACCACTTATGAATGTCCAAGTAACACAATGCTGGTTTTCAGCGGTCTGTTCACACTCTAAGCCCTGCTTTTTACTGGGTATCCACACAACTGTGGTCAGCTCTTCATTTTCATGTCCAAACAATCCAGACATGAGAAATCATTGCAATCTCCAGTACAGAATGTTCCATTCATTCACTGCGAATCTGGAATTCAACTGAATCTCCACTACCTGCAGATTTATCTTACACCACTTGTGAATGTCCAAGTAAAACAATGCTGGTTTTCAGAGGCCTGTTCATGTTCGCAGTCGTGCTGTTCAATTGGCTATCCACTCAACCTGTTTTGCTCCTCATTTTCCTGTGCACACAACCCAGCCTTCAGAAATCATTGTAATCTCCACTACAGGATGTTCCATTCATTCACTGGGAATCTGGAATTCATCTGAATCTGCACTCCACGCAGGCTTTCGTTACACCACTGCTGAAAGTCGAAGTAATGCAATACTGGTTTTCAGTGGTCTGTTCACATTCGAAGCCGAGGCTTTTTACAGGCTATCCACTCAACACTGGTCAGCTCTTCATTTTCGTGTCCCCACAATCCAGATTTCAGAAATCATTGCAATCTCCACTACAGAATGTTCCATTCATTCACTGCGAGTCTGGAGTTTATCTGATTCTCCACTCCCGCCTGGTTAACATTACACCACTTGTGAATGTCCAAGTAAGCCAATGCTGGTTTTCAGAGGCCTGTTCATACTCGCAGCCGTGCTGTTTAATTGACAATTCACTCCACCCTGTTCAGCTCTTCATTGTCCCACCACACTACCAGCCTTCAGAAATCTTTGTTATCTCCACTACAGAATGTTCCATTCATTCACTGCGAATCTGGAATTCATCTGACTCTCAACTCCACGCAGGTTTTCATTACACCACTGTTGAATGTCCAAGTAACCCAATGCTGGTTTTCAGCGGCCTGTTCATATTCGCAGCCCTGCTGTTTACTTGGCTATCGATTCAAGCCTGGTCAGCTCTTCATTTTCCTGTCCACACAACACAGGCTTCAGAAATCATTGGAATCTCCTCTACAGAATGTTCCATTCATTCACTGCGAATGTGGAATTCAACTGACTCTCCACTCCATGCAGGTTTTCCTTACACCACTGATGAATGTCCAAGTAACCCAATGCTGGTTTTCAGCTGCATGTTCACACTCGCAGCCATGCTATACAATTGGCTTTCCACTAAATCCTGATTAGTTCTTGATTTTCCTTCCACACGACCCAGCCTTCAGAAATCGTTGGAATCTCCACTAGAGAATGTTCCATTCATTCACTGCGAATCTGGAATTCCTCTGAACCTCCACTCCCGGCAGGTTTTCGTTACACCACTGTTGAATGTCCAAGTAACCCAATGTTTTAAGTGTTTTCTTCACAAGCGCAGTGGTGCTGTTCAATTGGCTATCCACTCAACCCTGGCCAGCTCTACATTTTCCTGTCCACACCACAGAGACTGGAGAAATCATTGTTATCTCCACTACAGAATGTTCCATTCATTCACAGCGAATCTGGAATTCATCTGAATCTCCACTCCCGGCAGGTTTTCGTGACACCACTGGTAAATATCCAAGTAAGCCAATGCTGGTTTTAAGTGGCCTGCTCCTACTCTCAGCCGTGCTGTTCAATTTGCTATCCACTCAACCCTCTTCAGCTCCATTTTCCTGTCCACATAACCCAAACTTCAGAAACAATTGGTATCTCCTCCACAGAATGTTCCATTCATTGACGGCAAATCTGAAATTCATCTAATTCTCAACTCCCGTCAGGTTTTCGTTACACCACTTGTGAATGTCCAATTAAGCCAAAGCTGGTTTTCAGTGGCCTGTTCTTACTACGAGACGTGCTGTTCATTTGGCTATCCATTCCACCCTGTTCAGCTCTACATTTTCGTGTCCACAAAACCCAGCCTTCAGAAATCATTGGAATCACCACTAGAGAATGTTCCATTCATTCACTGCGAATCTGGAATTCATCTGAATCTCCACTCCCGGCAGGTTTTCATTGCACCACTGCTGAATGTTCAAGTAACGCAATGATGGTTTTCAGCGGTCTATTCACACTCGAACCCGTGCTGTTCACGGTCTAGCGACTCAACACTGGTGAGTTCTTCTTTTTCCAGTTCAGACAATACAAACCTCAGAAACCATTGCAATCTACACTACAGAATGTTTCATTCATTCAGGCGAATCTTGAATTCATCTTGTTCTCCACTCCCAGCAGGTTTTCGTTTCACCACTGGTGAATGTCCAAGCAACCCAAGGCTGGTTTCAGCTGCGTGTTAACACTCGCAGCCGTGCTGTTCAATTGGCTATCCAGTGAACGCTGGTTAGCTCTTGATTTTCCTTCCACACACCGAGCCTTCAGAAATCATTCTTATCTCCACTTCAGAATGTTCCATTCGTTCCCTGCGAATCTGGAATTCCTCTGACTCTCCACACCAGGCAGATTTTCCTAACAACACTGGTGAATGACCAGGTAATCCAATGCTGGTTTTCAGCGGCTGTTCACACTCACAGCCTTGCTGTTCAATTGGCAATCCAGTCAAACCTAGTCAGCTCTTCATTTTCCTGTCCACACAACCCAGCGTTCAGAAATCATTGGAATCTCTACTACAGAAATTTCCATTCATTCACTGTGAATCTGGAAATACTCTGAATCTGCATTCCAGGAAGGCTTTCGTTACACCACTGATGAATGTCCAAGTAATGCAATGCTGCTTCTTAGTGGTCTGTTCACACTCGAAACCGTGCTGTTCATTGGCTATCCACTCAATATCGGTCAGCTCTTCAATATCCTGTCCAGACTATCCAGATTCCTAAATGTTGGCAATCACCACTACAGAATGTTCCATTCAATCACGCGAATCTGGAATTCATCAGAGTCTCCACTCCTGGAAGGTTTTCGTGACACCACTGGTAAATGTCCAAGGAAGACAATGCTGGTTTTAAGCCGCCTGCTAACACACTCAGCCGTGCTGTTCAATTTGCTATCCACCCAACCCTATTCAGCTCTACATTTTCCTGTCCTCATAACCCAACCTTCAGAAATAATTGGTATCTCCTCCACAGAATGTTCCGTTCATTCACTGCGAATCTTAAATTCATCTGACTCTCAACTCCCGGCGGGTTATCGCTACACCACTTGTGAATGTCCAAGTAAGCCAATGCTGGTTTTCAGTGGCCTGTTCATACTAAGAGACGTGCTGTTCATTTGGCTATCCACTCCACCCTGTTCAGCTCTACATTCTCGTGTCCACAAAACCCAGCCTTCAGAAATCATTGGAATCACCACTAGAGAATGTTCCATTCATTCACTGCGAATCTGGAATTCCTCTGAACCTCCACTCCTGGCAGGTTTTCGTTACGCCACTGGTGAATGTCCAAGTAACTCAATACTGGTTTTCAGAGGCATGTTCAACTCGCAGAAGTGCTGTTCAATGGGCTATCCACTCAATATTGGTCAGCTCTTCATTTTCCTCTCCACACAAACCAGCCTTCAGAAATCATTGGGCTCTCCACTACAGACTGTTCCATTCATTCACTGCGATTCTGCAATTCATCTGACTCTCCGCTCCAGGCAGGTTTTCATTACAGCACTGGTGAATGACCAAGTAATCCAATGCTGGTTTTCAGCCGCCTTTTCACACTCGCAGTGTGCTGTTCAATTGTCTATCCACTCAAACCTGGTCAGCCTTTCATTTTCTTTTCCACAATATCAGACTTCAGAAATCATTGGAATCGCCAGTACAGAATGTTCCATTCATTCACTGCCAATCTGGAATTCATCTGAATCTGCACTCCAGGTAGGCTTTCATTACACCACTTATGAATGTCCAAGTAACACAATGCTGGTTTTCAGCGGTCTGTTCACACTCTAAGCCCTGCTTTTTACTGGGTATCCACACAACTGTGGTCAGCTCTTCATTTTCATGTCCAAACAATCCAGACATGAGAAATCATTGCAATCTCCAGTACAGAATGTTCCATTCATTCACTGCGAATCTGGAATTCATCTGAATCTGCACTCCACGCAGGCTTTCGTTACACCACTGCTGAAAGTCGAAGTAATGCAATACTGGTTTTCAGTGGTCTGTTCACATTCGAAGCCGAGGCTTTTTACAGGCTATCCACTCAACACTGGTCAGCTCTTCATTTTCGTGTCCCCACAATCCAGATTTCAGAAATCATTGCAATCTCCACTACAGAATGTTCCATTCATTCACTGCGAGTCTGGAGTTTATCTGATTCTCCACTCCCGCCTGGTTAACATTACACCACTTGTGAATGTCCAAGTAAGCCAATGCTGGTTTTCAGAGGCCTGTTCATACTCGCAGCCGTGCTGTTTAATTGACAATTCACTCCACCCTGTTCAGCTCTTCATTGTCCCACCACACTACCAGCCTTCAGAAAACTTTGTTATCTCCACTACAGAATGTTCCATTCATTCACTGCGAATCTGGAATTCATCTGACTCTCAACTCCACGCAGGTTTTCATTACACCACTGTTGAATGTCCAAGTAACCCAATGCTGGTTTTCAGCGGCCTGTTCATATTCGCAGCCCTGCTGTTTACTTGGCTATCGATTCAAGCCTGGTCAGCTCTTCATTTTCCTGTCCACACAACACAGGCTTCAGAAATCATTGGAATCTCCTCTACAGAATGTTCCATTCATTCACTGCGAATGTGGAATTCAACTGACTCTCCACTCCATGCAGGTTTTCCTTACACCACTGATGAATGTCCAAGTAACCCAATGCTGGTTTTCAGCTGCATGTTCACACTCGCAGCCATGCTATACAATTGGCTTTCCACTAAATCCTGATTAGTTCTTGATTTTCCTTCCACACGACCCAGCCTTCAGAAATCGTTGGAATCTCCACTAGAGAATGTTCCATTCATTCACTGCGAATCTGGAATTCCTCTGAACCTCCACTCCCGGCAGGTTTTCGTTACACCACTGTTGAATGTCCAAGTAACCCAATGTTTTAAGTGTTTTCTTCACAAGTGCAGTGGTGCTGTTCAATTGGCTATCCACTCAACCCTGGCCAGCTCTACATTTTCCTGTCCACACCACAGAGACTGGAGAAATCATTGTTATCTCCACTACAGAATGTTCCATTCATTCACAGCGAATCTGGAATTCATCTGAATCTCCACTCCCGGCAGGTTTTCGTGACACCACTGGTAAATATCCAAGTAAGCCAATGCTGGTTTTAAGTGGCCTGCTCCTACTCTCAGCCGTGCTGTTCAATTTGCTATCCACTCAACCCTCTTCAGCTCCATTTTCCTGTCCACATAACCCAAACTTCAGAAACAATTGGTATCTCCTCCACAGAATGTTCCATTCATTGACGGCAAATCTGAAATTCATCTAATTCTCAACTCCCGTCAGGTTTTCGTTACACCACTTGTGAATGTCCAATTAAGCCAAAGCTGGTTTTCAGTGGCCTGTTCTTACTACGAGACGTGCTGTTCATTTGGCTATCCATTCCACCCTGTTCAGCTCTACATTTTCGTGTCCACAAAACCCAGCCTTCAGAAATCATTGGAATCACCACTAGAGAATGTTCCATTCATTCACTGCGAATCTGGAATTCATCTGAATCTCCACTCCCGGCAGGTTTTCATTGCACCACTGCTGAATGTTCAAGTAACGCAATGATGGTTTTCAGCGGTCTATTCACACTCGAACCCGTGCTGTTCACGGTCTAGCGACTCAACACTGGTGAGTTCTTCTTTTTCCAGTTCAGACAATACAAACCTCAGAAACCATTGCAATCTACACTACAGAATGTTTCATTCATTCAGGCGAATCTTGAATTCATCTTGTTCTCCACTCCCAGCAGGTTTTCGTTTCACCACTGGTGAATGTCCAAGCAACCCAAGGCTGGTTTCAGCTGCGTGTTAACACTCGCAGCCGTGCTGTTCAATTGGCTATCCAGTGAACGCTGGTTAGCTCTTGATTTTCCTTCCACACACCGAGCCTTCAGAAATCATTCTTATCTCCACTTCAGAATGTTCCATTCGTTCCCTGCGAATCTGGAATTCCTCTGACTCTCCACACCAGGCAGATTTTCCTAACAACACTGGTGAATGACCAGGTAATCCAATGCTGGTTTTCAGCGGCTGTTCACACTCACAGCCTTGCTGTTCAATTGGCAATCGAGTCAAACCTAGTCAGCTCTTCATTTTCCTGTCCACACAACCCAGCGTTCAGAAATCATTGGAATCTCTACTACAGAAATTTCCATTCATTCACTGTGAATCTGGAAATACTCTGAATCTGCATTCCAGGAAGGCTTTCGTTACACCACTGATGAATGTCCAAGTAATGCAATGCTGCTTCTTAGTGGTCTGTTCACACTCGAAACCGTGCTGTTCATTGGCTATCCACTCAATATCGGTCAGCTCTTCAATATCCTGTCCAGACTATCCAGATTCCTAAATGTTGGCAATCACCACTACAGAATGTTCCATTCATTCACGCGAATCTGGAATTCATCAGAGTCTCCACTCCTGGAAGGTTTTCGTGACACCACTGGTAAATGTCCAAGGAAGACAATGCTGGTTTTAAGCCGCCTGCTAACACACTCAGCCGTGCTGTTCAATTTGCTATCCACCCAACCCTATTCAGCTCTACATTTTCCTGTCCTCATAACCCAACCTTCAGAAATAATTGGTATCTCCTCCACAGAATGTTCCGTTCATTCACTGCGAATCTTAAATTCATCTGACTCTCAACTCCCGGCGGGTTATCGTTACACCACTTGTGAATGTCCAAGTAAGCCAATGCTGGTTTTCAGTGGCCTGTTCATACTAAGAGACGTGCTGTTCATTTGGCTATCCACTCCACCCTGTTCAGCTCTACATTTTCGTGTCCACAAAACCCAGCCTTCAGAAATCATTGGAATCACCACTAGAGAATGTTCCATTCATTCACTGCGAATCTGGAATTCCTCTGAACCTCCACTCCTGGCAGGTTTTCGTTACGCCACTGGTGAATGTCCAAGTAACTCAATACTGGTTTTCAGAGGCATGTTCAACTCGCAGAAGTGCTGTTCAATGGGCTATCCACTCAATATTGGTCAGCTCTTCATTTTCCTCTCCACACAAACCAGCCTTCAGAAATCATTGGGCTCTCCACTACAGACTGTTCCATTCATTCACTGCGATTCTGCAATTCATCTGACTCTCCGCTCCAGGCAGGTTTTCATTACAGCACTGGTGAATGACCAAGTAATCCAATGCTGGTTTTCAGCCGCCTTTTCACACTCGCAGTGTGCTGTTCAATTGTCTATCCACTCAAACCTGGTCAGCCTTTCATTTTCTTTTCCACAATATCAGACTTCAGAAATCATTGGAATCGCCAGTACAGAATGTTCCATTCATTCACTGCCAATCTGGAATTCATCTGAATCTGCACTCCAGGTAGGCTTTCATTACACCACTTATGAATGTCCAAGTAACACAATGCTGGTTTTCAGCGGTCTGTTCACACTCTAAGCCCTGCTTTTTACTGGGTATCCACACAACTGTGGTCAGCTCTTCATTTTCATGTCCAAACAATCCAGACTTGAGAAATCATTGCAATCTCCAGTACAGAATGTTCCATTCATTCACTGCGAATCTGGAATTCAACTGAATCTCCACTACCTGCAGATTTATCTTACACCACTTGTGAATGTCCAAGTAAAACAATGCTGGTTTTCAGAGGCCTGTTCATGTTCGCAGTCGTGCTGTTCAATTGGCTATCCACTCAACCTGTTTTGCTCCTCATTTTCCTGTGCACACAACCCAGCCTTCAGAAATCATTGTAATCTCCACTACAGGATGTTCCATTCATTCACTGGGAATCTGGAATTCATCTGAATCTGCACTCCACGCAGGCTTTCGTTACACCACTGCTGAAAGTCGAAGTAATGCAATACTGGTTTTCAGTGGTCTGTTCACGTTCGAAGCCGAGGCTTTTTACAGGCTATCCACTCAACACTGGTCAGCTCTTCATTTTCGTGTCCCCACAATCCAGATTTCAGAAATCATTGCAATCTCCACTACAGAATGTTCCATTCATTCACTGCGAGTCTGGAGTTTATCTGATTCTCCACTCCCGCCTGGTTAACATTACACCACTTGTGAATGTCCAAGTAAGCCAATGCTGGTTTTCAGAGGCCTGTTCATACTCGCAGCCGTGCTGTTTAATTGACAATTCACTCCACCCTGTTCAGCTCTTCATTGTCCCACCACACTACCAGCCTTCAGAAATCTTTGTTATCTCCACTACAGAATGTTCCATTCATTCACTGCGAATCTGGAATTCATCTGACTCTCAACTCCACGCAGGTTTTCATTACACCACTGTTGAATGTCCAAGTAACCCAATGCTGGTTTTCAGCGGCCTGTTCATATTCGCAGCCCTGCTGTTTACTTGGCTATCGATTCAAGCCTGGTCAGCTCTTCATTTTCCTGTCCACACAACACAGGCTTCAGAAATCATTGGAATCTCCTCTACAGAATGTTCCATTCATTCACTGCGAATGTGGAATTCAACTGACTCTCCACTCCATGCAGGTTTTCCTTACACCACTGATGAATGTCCAAGTAACCCAATGCTGGTTTTCAGCTGCATGTTCACACTCGCAGCCATGCTATACAATTGGCTTTCCACTAAATCCTGATTAGTTCTTGATTTTCCTTCCACACGACCCAGCCTTCAGAAATCGTTGGAATCTCCACTAGAGAATGTTCCATTCATTCACTGCGAATCTGGAATTCCTCTGAACCTCCACTCCCGGCAGGTTTTCGTTACACCACTGTTGAATGTCCAAGTAACCCAATGTTTTAAGTGTTTTCTTCACAAGCGCAGTGGTGCTGTTCAATTGGCTATCCACTCAACCCTGGCCAGCTCTACATTTTCCTGTCCACACCACAGAGACTGGAGAAATCATTGTTATCTCCACTACAGAATGTTCCATTCATTCACAGCGAATCTGGAATTCATCTGAATCTCCACTCCCGGCAGGTTTTCGTGACACCACTGGTAAATATCCAAGTAAGCCAATGCTGGTTTTAAGTGGCCTGCTCCTACTCTCAGCCGTGCTGTTCAATTTGCTATCCACTCAACCCTCTTCAGCTCCATTTTCCTGTCCACATAACCCAAACTTCAGAAACAATTGGTATCTCCTCCACAGAATGTTCCATTCATTGACGGCAAATCTGAAATTCATCTAATTCTCAACTCCCGTCAGGTTTTCGTTACACCACTTGTGAATGTCCAATTAAGCCAAAGCTGGTTTTCAGTGGCCTGTTCTTACTACGAGACGTGCTGTTCATTTGGCTATCCATTCCACCCTGTTCAGCTCTACATTTTCGTGTCCACAAAACCCAGCCTTCAGAAATCATTGGAATCACCACTAGAGAATGTTCCATTCATTCACTGCGAATCTGGAATTCATCTGAATCTCCACTCCCGGCAGGTTTTCATTGCACCACTGCTGAATGTTCAAGTAACGCAATGATGGTTTTCAGCGGTCTATTCACACTCGAACCCGTGCTGTTCACGGTCTAGCGACTCAACACTGGTGAGTTCTTCTTTTTCCAGTTCAGACAATACAAACCTCAGAAACCATTGCAATCTACACTACAGAATGTTTCATTCATTCAGGCGAATCTTGAATTCATCTTGTTCTCCACTCCCAGCAGGTTTTCGTTTCACCACTGGTGAATGTCCAAGCAACCCAAGGCTGGTTTCAGCTGCGTGTTAACACTCGCAGCCGTGCTGTTCAATTGGCTATCCAGTGAACGCTGGTTAGCTCTTGATTTTCCTTCCACACACCGAGCCTTCAGAAATCATTCTTATCTCCACTTCAGAATGTTCCATTCGTTCCCTGCGAATCTGGAATTCCTCTGACTCTCCACACCAGGCAGATTTTCCTAACAACACTGGTGAATGACCAGGTAATCCAATGCTGGTTTTCAGCGGCTGTTCACACTCACAGCCTTGCTGTTCAATTGGCAATCCAGTCAAACCTAGTCAGCTCTTCATTTTCCTGTCCACACAACCCAGCGTTCAGAAATCATTGGAATCTCTACTACAGAAATTTCCATTCATTCACTGTGAATCTGGAAATACTCTGAATCTGCATTCCAGGAAGGCTTTCGTTACACCACTGATGAATGTCCAAGTAATGCAATGCTGCTTCTTAGTGGTCTGTTCACACTCGAAACCGTGCTGTTCATTGGCTATCCACTCAATATCGGTCAGCTCTTCAATATCCTGTCCAGACTATCCAGATTCCTAAATGTTGGCAATCACCACTACAGAATGTTCCATTCAATCACGCGAATCTGGAATTCATCAGAGTCTCCACTCCTGGAAGGTTTTCGTGACACCACTGGTAAATGTCCAAGGAAGACAATGCTGGTTTTAAGCCGCCTGCTAACACACTCAGCCGTGCTGTTCAATTTGCTATCCACCCAACCCTATTCAGCTCTACATTTTCCTGTCCTCATAACCCAACCTTCAGAAATAATTGGTATCTCCTCCACAGAATGTTCCGTTCATTCACTGCGAATCTTAAATTCATCTGACTCTCAACTCCCGGCGGGTTATCGTTACACCACTTGTGAATGTCCAAGTAAGCCAATGCTGGTTTTCAGTGGCCTGTTCATACTAAGAGACGTGCTGTTCATTTGGCTATCCACTCCACCCTGTTCAGCTCTACATTCTCGTGTCCACAAAACCCAGCCTTCAGAAATCATTGGAATCACCACTAGAGAATGTTCCATTCATTCACTGCGAATCTGGAATTCCTCTGAACCTCCACTCCTGGCAGGTTTTCGTTACGCCACTGGTGAATGTCCAAGTAACTCAATACTGGTTTTCAGAGGCATGTTCAACTCGCAGAAGTGCTGTTCAATGGGCTATCCACTCAATATTGGTCAGCTCTTCATTTTCCTCTCCACACAAACCAGCCTTCAGAAATCATTGGGCTCTCCACTACAGACTGTTCCATTCATTCACTGCGATTCTGCAATTCATCTGACTCTCCGCTCCAGGCAGGTTTTCATTACAGCACTGGTGAATGACCAAGTAATCCAATGCTGGTTTTCAGCCGCCTTTTCACACTCGCAGTGTGCTGTTCAATTGTCTATCCACTCAAACCTGGTCAGCCTTTCATTTTCTTTTCCACAATATCAGACTTCAGAAATCATTGGAATCGCCAGTACAGAATGTTCCATTCATTCACTGCCAATCTGGAATTCATCTGAATCTGCACTCCAGGTAGGCTTTCATTACACCACTTATGAATGTCCAAGTAACACAATGCTGGTTTTCAGCGGTCTGTTCACACTCTAAGCCCTGCTTTTTACTGGGTATCCACACAACTGTGGTCAGCTCTTCATTTTCATGTCCAAACAATCCAGACTTGAGAAATCATTGCAATCTCCAGTACAGAATGTTCCATTCATTCACTGCGAATCTGGAATTCAACTGAATCTCCACTACCTGCAGATTTATCTTACACCACTTGTGAATGTCCAAGTAAAACAATGCTGGTTTTCAGAGGCCTGTTCATGTTCGCAGTCATGCTGTTCAATTGGCTATCCACTCAACCTGTTTTGCTCCTCATTTTCCTGTGCACACAACCCAGCCTTCAGAAATCATTGTAATCTCCACTACAGGATGTTCCATTCATTCACTGGGAATCTGGAATTCATCTGAATCTGCACTCCACGCAGGCTTTCGTTACACCACTGCTGAAAGTCGAAGTAATGCAATACTGGTTTTCAGTGGTCTGTTCACATTCGAAGCCGAGGCTTTTTACAGGCTATCCACTCAACACTGGTCAGCTCTTCATTTTCGTGTCCCCACAATCCAGATTTCAGAAATCATTGCAATCTCCACTACAGAATGTTCCATTCATTCACTGCGAGTCTGGAGTTTATCTGATTCTCCACTCCCGCCTGGTTAACATTACACCACTTGTGAATGTCCAAGTAAGCCAATGCTGGTTTTCAGAGGCCTGTTCATACTCGCAGCCGTGCTGTTTAATTGACAATTCACTCCACCCTGTTCAGCTCTTCATTGTCCCACCACACTACCAGCCTTCAGAAATCTTTGTTATCTCCACTACAGAATGTTCCATTCATTCACTGCGAATCTGGAATTCATCTGACTCTCAACTCCACGCAGGTTTTCATTACACCACTGTTGAATGTCCAAGTAACCCAATGCTGGTTTTCAGCGGCCTGTTCATATTCGCAGCCCTGCTGTTTACTTGGCTATCGATTCAAGCCTGGTCAGCTCTTCATTTTCCTGTCCACACAACACAGGCTTCAGAAATCATTGGAATCTCCTCTACAGAATGTTCCATTCATTCACTGCGAATGTGGAATTCAACTGACTCTCCACTCCATGCAGGGTTTCCTTACACCACTGATGAATGTCCAAGTAACCCAATGCTGGTTTTCAGCTGCATGTTCACACTCGCAGCCATGCTATACAATTGGCTTTCCACTAAATCCTGATTAGTTCTTGATTTTCCTTCCACACGACCCAGCCTTCAGAAATCGTTGGAATCTCCACTAGAGAATGTTCCATTCATTCACTGCGAATCTGGAATTCCTCTGAACCTCCACTCCCGTCAGGTTTTCGTTACACCACTGTTGAATGTCCAAGTAACCCAATGTTTTAAGTGTTTTCTTCACAAGCGCAGTGGTGCTGTTCAATTGGCTATCCACTCAACCCTGGCCAGCTCTACATTTTCCTGTCCACACCACAGAGACTGGAGAAATCATTGTTTTCTCCACTACAGAATGTTCCATTCATTCACAGCGAATCTGGAATTCATCTGAATCTCCACTCCCGGCAGGTTTTCGTGACACCACTGGTAAATATCCAAGTAAGCCAATGCTGGTTTTAAGTGGCCTGCTCCTACTCTCAGCCGTGCTGTTCAATTTGCTATCCACTCAACCCTCTTCAGCTCCATTTTCCTGTCCACATAACCCAAACTTCAGAAACAATTGGTATCTCCTCCACAGAATGTTCCATTCATTGACGGCAAATCTGAAATTCATCTAATTCTCAACTCCCGTCAGGTTTTCGTTACACCACTTGTGAATGTCCAATTAAGCCAAAGCTGGTTTTCAGTGGCCTGTTCTTACTACGAGACGTGCTGTTCATTTGGCTATCCATTCCACCCTGTTCAGCTCTACATTTTCGTGTCCACAAAACCCAGCCTTCAGAAATCATTGGAATCACCACTAGAGAATGTTCCATTCATTCACTGCGAATCTGGAATTCATCTGAATCTCCACTCCCGGCAGGTTTTCATTGCACCACTGCTGAATGTTCAAGTAACGCAATGATGGTTTTCAGCGGTCTATTCACACTCGAACCCGTGCTGTTCACGGTCTAGCGACTCAACACTGGTGAGTTCTTCTTTTTCCAGTTCAGACAATACAAACCTCAGAAACCATTGCAATCTACACTACAGAATGTTTCATTCATTCAGGCGAATCTTGAATTCATCTTGTTCTCCACTCACAGCAGGTTTTCGTTTCACCACTGGTGAATGTCCAAGCAACCCAAGGCTGGTTTCAGCTGCGTGTTAACACTCGCAGCCGTGCTGTTCAATTGGCTATCCAGTGAACGCTGGTTAGCTCTTGATTTTCCTTCCACACACCGAGCCTTCAGAAATCATTCTTATCTCCACTTCAGAATGTTCCATTCGTTCCCTGCGAATCTGGAATTCCTCTGACTCTCCACACCAGGCAGATTTTCCTAACAACACTGGTGAATGACCAGGTAATCCAATGCTGGTTTTCAGCGGCTGTTCACACTCACAGCCTTGCTGTTCAATTGGCAATCCAGTCAAACCTAGTCAGCTCTTCATTTTCCTGTCCACACAACCCAGCGTTCAGAAATCATTGGAATCTCTACTACAGAAATTTCCATTCATTCACTGTGAATCTGGAAATACTCTGAATCTGCATTCCAGGAAGGCTTTCGTTACACCACTGATGAATGTCCAAGTAATGCAATGCTGCTTCTTAGTGGTCTGTTCACACTCGAAACCGTGCTGTTCATTGGCTATCCACTCAATATCGGTCAGCTCTTCAATATCCTGTCCAGACTATCCAGATTCCTAAATGTTGGCAATCACCACTACAGAATGTTCCATTCAATCACGCGAATCTGGAATTCATCAGAGTCTCCACTCCTGGAAGGTTTTCGTGACACCACTGGTAAATGTCCAAGGAAGACAATGCTGGTTTTAAGCCGCCTGCTAACACACTCAGCCGTGCTGTTCAATTTGCTATCCACCCAACCCTATTCAGCTCTACATTTTCCTGTCCTCATAACCCAACCTTCAGAAATAATTGGTATCTCCTCCACAGAATGTTCCGTTCATTCACTGCGAATCTTAAATTCATCTGACTCTCAACTCCCGGCGGGTTATCGTTACACCACTTGTGAATGTCCAAGTAAGCCAATGCTGGTTTTCAGTGGCCTGTTCATACTAAGAGACGTGCTGTTCATTTGGCTATCCACTCCACCCTGTTCAGCTCTACATTTTCGTGTCCACAAAACCCAGCCTTCAGAAATCATTGGAATCACCACTAGAGAATGTTCCATTCATTCACTGCGAATCTGGAATTCCTCTGAACCTCCACTCCTGGCAGGTTTTCGTTACGCCACTGGTGAATGTCCAAGTAACTCAATACTGGTTTTCAGAGGCATGTTCAACTCGCAGAAGTGCTGTTCAATGGGCTATCCACTCGATATTGGTCAGCTCTTCATTTTCCTCTCCACACAAACCAGCCTTCAGAAATCATTGGGCTCTCCACTACAGACTGTTCCATTCATTCACTGCGATTCTGCAATTCATCTGACTCTCCGCTCCAGGCAGGTTTTCATTACAGCACTGGTGAATGACCAAGTAATCCAATGCTGGTTTTCAGCCGCCTTTTCACACTCGCAGTGTGCTGTTCAATTGTCTATCCACTCAAACCTGGTCAGCCTTTCATTTTCTTTTCCACAATATCAGACTTCAGAAATCATTGGAATCGCCAGTACAGAATGTTCCATTCATTCACTGCCAATCTGGAATTCATCTGAATCTGCACTCCAGGTAGGCTTTCATTACACCACTTATGAATGTCCAAGTAACACAATGCTGGTTTTCAGCGGTCTGTTCACACTCTAAGCCCTGCTTTTTACTGGGTATCCACACAACTGTGGTCAGCTCTTCATTTTCATGTCCAAACAATCCAGACTTGAGAAATCATTGCAATCTCCAGTACAGAATGTTCCATTCATTCACTGCGAATCTGGAATTCAACTGAATCTCCACTACCTGCAGATTTATCTTACACCACTTGTGAATGTCCAAGTAAAACAATGCTGGTTTTCAGAGGCCTGTTCATGTTCGCAGTCGTGCTGTTCAATTGGCTATCCACTCAACCTGTTTTGCTCCTCATTTTCCTGTGCACACAACCCAGCCTTCAGAAATCATTGTAATCTCCACTACAGGATGTTCCATTCATTCACTGGGAATCTGGAATTCATCTGAATCTGCACTCCACGCAGGCTTTCGTTACACCACTGCTGAAAGTCGAAGTAATGCAATACTGGTTTTCAGTGGTCTGTTCACGTTCGAAGCCGAGGCTTTTTACAGGCTATCCACTCAACACTGGTCAGCTCTTCATTTTCGTGTCCCCACAATCCAGATTTCAGAAATCATTGCAATCTCCACTACAGAATGTTCCATTCATTCACTGCGAGTCTGGAGTTTATCTGATTCTCCACTCCCGCCTGGTTAACATTACACCACTTGTGAATGTCCAAGTAAGCCAATGCTGGTTTTCAGAGGCCTGTTCATACTCGCAGCCGTGCTGTTTAATTGACAATTCACTCCACCCTGTTCAGCTCTTCATTGTCCCACCACACTACCAGCCTTCAGAAATCTTTGTTATCTCCACTACAGAATGTTCCATTCATTCACTGCGAATCTGGAATTCATCTGACTCTCAACTCCACGCAGGTTTTCATTACACCACTGTTGAATGTCCAAGTAACCCAATGCTGGTTTTCAGCGGCCTGTTCATATTCGCAGCCCTGCTGTTTACTTGGCTATCGATTCAAGCCTGGTCAGCTCTTCATTTTCCTGTCCACACAACACAGGCTTCAGAAATCATTGGAATCTCCTCTACAGAATGTTCCATTCATTCACTGCGAATGTGGAATTCAACTGACTCTCCACTCCATGCAGGTTTTCCTTACACCACTGATGAATGTCCAAGTAACCCAATGCTGGTTTTCAGCTGCATGTTCACACTCGCAGCCATGCTATACAATTGGCTTTCCACTAAATCCTGATTAGTTCTTGATTTTCCTTCCACACGACCCAGCCTTCAGAAATCGTTGGAATCTCCACTAGAGAATGTTCCATTCATTCACTGCGAATCTGGAATTCCTCTGAACCTCCACTCCCGGCAGGTTTTCGTTACACCACTGTTGAATGTCCAAGTAACCCAATGTTTTAAGTGTTTTCTTCACAAGCGCAGTGGTGCTGTTCAATTGGCTATCCACTCAACCCTGGCCAGCTCTACATTTTCCTGTCCACACCACAGAGACTGGAGAAATCATTGTTATCTCCACTACAGAATGTTCCATTCATTCACAGCGAATCTGGAATTCATCTGAATCTCCACTCCCGGCAGGTTTTCGTGACACCACTGGTAAATATCCAAGTAAGCCAATGCTGGTTTTAAGTGGCCTGCTCCTACTCTCAGCCGTGCTGTTCAATTTGCTATCCACTCAACCCTCTTCAGCTCCATTTTCCTGTCCACATAACCCAAACTTCAGAAACAATTGGTATCTCCTCCACAGAATGTTCCATTCATTGACGGCAAATCTGAAATTCATCTAATTCTCAACTCCCGTCAGGTTTTCGTTACACCACTTGTGAATGTCCAATTAAGCCAAAGCTGGTTTTCAGTGGCCTGTTCTTACTACGAGACGTGCTGTTCATTTGGCTATCCATTCCACCCTGTTCAGCTCTACATTTTCGTGTCCACAAAACCCAGCCTTCAGAAATCATTGGAATCACCACTAGAGAATGTTCCATTCATTCACTGCGAATCTGGAATTCATCTGAATCTCCACTCCCGGCAGGTTTTCATTGCACCACTGCTGAATGTTCAAGTAACGCAATGATGGTTTTCAGCGGTCTATTCACACTCGAACCCGTGCTGTTCACGGTCTAGCGACTCAACACTGGTGAGTTCTTCTTTTTCCAGTTCAGACAATACAAACCTCAGAAACCATTGCAATCTACACTACAGAATGTTTCATTCATTCAGGCGAATCTTGAATTCATCTTGTTCTCCACTCCCAGCAGGTTTTCGTTTCACCACTGGTGAATGTCCAAGCAACCCAAGGCTGGTTTCAGCTGCGTGTTAACACTCGCAGCCGTGCTGTTCAATTGGCTATCCAGTGAACGCTGGTTAGCTCTTGATTTTCCTTCCACACACCGAGCCTTCAGAAATCATTCTTATCTCCACTTCAGAATGTTCCATTCGTTCCCTGCGAATCTGGAATTCCTCTGACTCTCCACACCAGGCAGATTTTCCTAACAACACTGGTGAATGACCAGGTAATCCAATGCTGGTTTTCAGCGGCTGTTCACACTCACAGCCTTGCTGTTCAATTGGCAATCCAGTCAAACCTAGTCAGCTCTTCATTTTCCTGTCCACACAACCCAGCGTTCAGAAATCATTGGAATCTCTACTACAGAAATTTCCATTCATTCACTGTGAATCTGGAAATACTCTGAATCTGCATTCCAGGAAGGCTTTCGTTACACCACTGATGAATGTCCAAGTAATGCAATGCTGCTTCTTAGTGGTCTGTTCACACTCGAAACCGTGCTGTTCATTGGCTATCCACTCAATATCGGTCAGCTCTTCAATATCCTGTCCAGACTATCCAGATTCCTAAATGTTGGCAATCACCACTACAGAATGTTCCATTCAATCACGCGAATCTGGAATTCATCAGAGTCTCCACTCCTGGAAGGTTTTCGTGACACCACTGGTAAATGTCCAAGGAAGACAATGCTGGTTTTAAGCCGCCTGCTAACACACTCAGCCGTGCTGTTCAATTTGCTATCCACCCAACCCTATTCAGCTCTACATTTTCCTGTCCTCATAACCCAACCTTCAGAAATAATTGGTATCTCCTCCACAGAATGTTCCGTTCATTCACTGCGAATCTTAAATTCATCTGACTCTCAACTCCCGGCGGGTTATCGTTACACCACTTGTGAATGTCCAAGTAAGCCAATGCTGGTTTTCAGTGGCCTGTTCATACTAAGAGACGTGCTGTTCATTTGGCTATCCACTCCACCCTGTTCAGCTCTACATTCTCGTGTCCACAAAACCCAGCCTTCAGAAATCATTGGAATCACCACTAGAGAATGTTCCATTCATTCACTGCGAATCTGGAATTCCTCTGAACCTCCACTCCTGGCAGGTTTTCGTTACGCCACTGGTGAATGTCCAAGTAACTCAATACTGGTTTTCAGAGGCATGTTCAACTCGCAGAAGTGCTGTTCAATGGGCTATCCACTCAATATTGGTCAGCTCTTCATTTTCCTCTCCACACAAACCAGCCTTCAGAAATCATTGGGCTCTCCACTACAGACTGTTCCATTCATTCACTGCGATTCTGCAATTCATCTGACTCTCCGCTCCAGGCAGGTTTTCATTACAGCACTGGTGAATGACCAAGTAATCCAATGCTGGTTTTCAGCCGCCTTTTCACACTCGCAGTGTGCTGTTCAATTGTCTATCCACTCAAACCTGGTCAGCCTTTCATTTTCTTTTCCACAATATCAGACTTCAGAAATCATTGGAATCGCCAGTACAGAATGTTCCATTCATTCACTGCCAATCTGGAATTCATCTGAATCTGCACTCCAGGTAGGCTTTCATTACACCACTTATGAATGTCCAAGTAACACAATGCTGGTTTTCAGCGGTCTGTTCACACTCTAAGCCCTGCTTTTTACTGGGTATCCACACAACTGTGGTCAGCTCTTCATTTTCATGTCCAAACAATCCAGACTTGAGAAATCATTGCAATCTCCAGTACAGAATGTTCCATTCATTCACTGCGAATCTGGAATTCAACTGAATCTCCACTACCTGCAGATTTATCTTACACCACTTGTGAATGTCCAAGTAAAACAATGCTGGTTTTCAGAGGCCTGTTCATGTTCGCAGTCGTGCTGTTCAATTGGCTATCCACTCAACCTGTTTTGCTCCTCATTTTCCTGTGCACACAACCCAGCCTTCAGAAATCATTGTAATCTCCACTACAGGATGTTCCATTCATTCACTGGGAATCTGGAATTCATCTGAATCTGCACTCCACGCAGGCTTTCGTTACACCACTGCTGAAAGTCGAAGTAATGCAATACTGGTTTTCAGTGGTCTGTTCACATTCGAAGCCGAGGCTTTTTACAGGCTATCCACTCAACACTGGTCAGCTCTTCATTTTCGTGTCCCCACAATCCAGATTTCAGAAATCATTGCAATCTCCACTACAGAATGTTCCATTCATTCACTGCGAGTCTGGAGTTTATCTGATTCTCCACTCCCGCCTGGTTAACATTACACCACTTGTGAATGTCCAAGTAAGCCAATGCTGGTTTTCAGAGGCCTGTTCATACTCGCAGCCGTGCTGTTTAATTGACAATTCACTCCACCCTGTTCAGCTCTTCATTGTCCCACCACACTACCAGCCTTCAGAAATCTTTGTTATCTCCACTACAGAATGTTCCATTCATTCACTGCGAATCTGGAATTCATCTGACTCTCAACTCCACGCCTCCACGCAGGTTTTCATTACACCACTGTTGAATGTCCAAGTAACCCAATGCTGGTTTTCAGCGGCCTGTTCATATTCGCAGCCCTGCTGTTTACTTGGCTATCGATTCAAGCCTGGTCAGCTCTTCATTTTCCTGTCCACACAACACAGGCTTCAGAAATCATTGGAATCTCCTCTACAGAATGTTCCATTCATTCACTGCGAATGTGGAATTCAACTGACTCTCCACTCCATGCAGGTTTTCCTTACACCACTGATGAATGTCCAAGTAACCCAATGCTGGTTTTCAGCTGCATGTTCACACTCGCAGCCATGCTATACAATTGGCTTTCCACTAAATCCTGATTAGTTCTTGATTTTCCTTCCACACGACCCAGCCTTCAGAAATCGTTGGAATCTCCACTAGAGAATGTTCCATTCATTCACTGCGAATCTGGAATTCCTCTGAACCTCCACTCCCGGCAGGTTTTCGTTACACCACTGTTGAATGTCCAAGTAACCCAATGTTTTAAGTGTTTTCTTCACAAGCGCAGTGGTGCTGTTCAATTGGCTATCCACTCAACCCTGGCCAGCTCTACATTTTCCTGTCCACACCACAGAGACTGGAGAAATCATTGTTATCTCCACTACAGAATGTTCCATTCATTCACAGCGAATCTGGAATTCATCTGAATCTCCACTCCCGGCAGGTTTTCGTGACACCACTGGTAAATATCCAAGTAAGCCAATGCTGGTTTTAAGTGGCCTGCTCCTACTCTCAGCCGTGCTGTTCAATTTGCTATCCACTCAACCCTCTTCAGCTCCATTTTCCTGTCCACATAACCCAAACTTCAGAAACAATTGGTATCTCCTCCACAGAATGTTCCATTCATTGACGGCAAATCTGAAATTCATCTAATTCTCAACTCCCGTCAGGTTTTCGTTACACCACTTGTGAATGTCCAATTAAGCCAAAGCTGGTTTTCAGTGGCCTGTTCTTACTACGAGACGTGCTGTTCATTTGGCTATCCATTCCACCCTGTTCAGCTCTACATTTTCGTGTCCACAAAACCCAGCCTTCAGAAATCATTGGAATCACCACTAGAGAATGTTCCATTCATTCACTGCGAATCTGGAATTCATCTGAATCTCCACTCCCGGCAGGTTTTCATTGCACCACTGCTGAATGTTCAAGTAACGCAATGATGGTTTTCAGCGGTCTATTCACACTCGAACCCGTGCTGTTCACGGTCTAGCGACTCAACACTGGTGAGTTCTTCTTTTTCCAGTTCAGACAATACAAACCTCAGAAACCATTGCAATCTACACTACAGAATGTTTCATTCATTCAGGCGAATCTTGAATTCATCTTGTTCTCCACTCCCAGCAGGTTTTCGTTTCACCACTGGTGAATGTCCAAGCAACCCAAGGCTGGTTTCAGCTGCGTGTTAACACTCGCAGCCGTGCTGTTCAATTGGCTATCCAGTGAACGCTGGTTAGCTCTTGATTTTCCTTCCACACACCGAGCCTTCAGAAATCATTCTTATCTCCACTTCAGAATGTTCCATTCGTTCCCTGCGAATCTGGAATTCCTCTGACTCTCCACACCAGGCAGATTTTCCTAACAACACTGGTGAATGACCAGGTAATCCAATGCTGGTTTTCAGCGGCTGTTCACACTCACAGCCTTGCTGTTCAATTGGCAATCCAGTCAAACCTAGTCAGCTCTTCATTTTCCTGTCCACACAACCCAGCGTTCAGAAATCATTGGAATCTCTACTACAGAAATTTCCATTCATTCACTGTGAATCTGGAAATACTCTGAATCTGCATTCCAGGAAGGCTTTCGTTACACCACTGATGAATGTCCAAGTAATGCAATGCTGCTTCTTAGTGGTCTGTTCACACTCGAAACCGTGCTGTTCATTGGCTATCCACTCAATATCGGTCAGCTCTTCAATATCCTGTCCAGACTATCCAGATTCCTAAATGTTGGCAATCACCACTACAGAATGTTCCATTCAATCACGCGAATCTGGAATTCATCAGAGTCTCCACTCCTGGAAGGTTTTCGTGACACCACTGGTAAATGTCCAAGGAAGACAATGCTGGTTTTAAGCCGCCTGCTAACACACTCAGCCGTGCTGTTCAATTTGCTATCCACCCAACCCTATTCAGCTCTACATTTTCCTGTCCTCATAACCCAACCTTCAGAAATAATTGGTATCTCCTCCACAGAATGTTCCGTTCATTCACTGCGAATCTTAAATTCATCTGACTCTCAACTCCCGGCGGGTTATCGTTACACCACTTGTGAATGTCCAAGTAAGCCAATGCTGGTTTTCAGTGGCCTGTTCATACTAAGAGACGTGCTGTTCATTTGGCTATCCACTCCACCCTGTTCAGCTCTACATTCTCGTGTCCACAAAACCCAGCCTTCAGAAATCATTGGAATCACCACTAGAGAATGTTCCATTCATTCACTGCGAATCTGGAATTCCTCTGAACCTCCACTCCTGGCAGGTTTTCGTTACGCCACTGGTGAATGTCCAAGTAACTCAATACTGGTTTTCAGAGGCATGTTCAACTCGCAGAAGTGCTGTTCAATGGGCTATCCACTCAATATTGGTCAGCTCTTCATTTTCCTCTCCACACAAACCAGCCTTCAGAAATCATTGGGCTCTCCACTACAGACTGTTCCATTCATTCACTGCGATTCTGCAATTCATCTGACTCTCCGCTCCAGGCAGGTTTTCATTACAGCACTGGTGAATGACCAAGTAATCCAATGCTGGTTTTCAGCCGCCTTTTCACACTCGCAGTGTGCTGTTCAATTGTCTATCCACTCAAACCTGGTCAGCCTTTCATTTTCTTTTCCACAATATCAGACTTCAGAAATCATTGGAATCGCCAGTACAGAATGTTCCATTCATTCACTGCCAATCTGGAATTCATCTGAATCTGCACTCCAGGTAGGCTTTCATTACACCACTTATGAATGTCCAAGTAACACAATGCTGGTTTTCAGCGGTCTGTTCACACTCTAAGCCCTGCTTTTTACTGGGTATCCACACAACTGTGGTCAGCTCTTCATTTTCATGTCCAAACAATCCAGACTTGAGAAATAATTGCAATCTCCAGTACAGAATGTTCCATTCATTCACTGCGAATCTGGAATTCAACTGAATCTCCACTACCTGCAGATTTATCTTACACCACTTGTGAATGTCCAAGTAAAACAATGCTGGTTTTCAGAGGCCTGTTCATGTTCGCAGTCGTGCTGTTCAATTGGCTATCCACTCAACCTGTTTTGCTCCTCATTTTCCTGTGCACACAACCCAGCCTTCAGAAATCATTGTAATCTCCACTACAGGATGTTCCATTCATTCACTGGGAATCTGGAATTCATCTGAATCTGCACTCCACGCAGGCTTTCGTTACACCACTGCTGAAAGTCGAAGTAATGCAATACTGGTTTTCAGTGGTCTGTTCACATTCGAAGCCGAGGCTTTTTACAGGCTATCCACTCAACACTGGTCAGCTCTTCATTTTCGTGTCCCCACAATCCAGATTTCAGAAATCATTGCAATCTCCACTACAGAATGTTCCATTCATTCACTGCGAGTCTGGAGTTTATCTGATTCTCCACTCCCGCCTGGTTAACATTACACCACTTGTGAATGTCCAAGTAAGCCAATGCTGGTTTTCAGAGGCCTGTTCATACTCGCAGCCGTGCTGTTTAATTGACAATTCACTCCACCCTGTTCAGCTCTTCATTGTCCCACCACACTACCAGCCTTCAGAAATCTTTGTTATCTCCACTACAGAATGTTCCATTCATTCACTGCGAATCTGGAATTCATCTGACTCTCAACTCCACGCCTCCACGCAGGTTTTCATTACACCACTGTTGAATGTCCAAGTAACCCAATGCTGGTTTTCAGCGGCCTGTTCATATTCGCAGCCCTGCTGTTTACTTGGCTATCGATTCAAGCCTGGTCAGCTCTTCATTTTCCTGTCCACACAACACAGGCTTCAGAAATCATTGGAATCTCCTCTACAGAATGTTCCATTCATTCACTGCGAATGTGGAATTCAACTGACTCTCCACTCCATGCAGGTTTTCCTTACACCACTGATGAATGTCCAAGTAACCCAATGCTGGTTTTCAGCTGCATGTTCACACTCGCAGCCATGCTATACAATTGGCTTTCCACTAAATCCTGATTAGTTCTTGATTTTCCTTCCACACGACCCAGCCTTCAGAAATCGTTGGAATCTCCACTAGAGAATGTTCCATTCATTCACTGCGAATCTGGAATTCCTCTGAACCTCCACTCCCGGCAGGTTTTCGTTACACCACTGTTGAATGTCCAAGTAACCCAATGTTTTAAGTGTTTTCTTCACAAGCGCAGTGGTGCTGTTCAATTGGCTATCCACTCAACCCTGGCCAGCTCTACATTTTCCTGTCCACACCACAGAGACTGGAGAAATCATTGTTATCTCCACTACAGAATGTTCCATTCATTCACAGCGAATCTGGAATTCATCTGAATCTCCACTCCCGGCAGGTTTTCGTGACACCACTGGTAAATATCCAAGTAAGCCAATGCTGGTTTTAAGTGGCCTGCTCATACTCTCAGCCGTGCTGTTCAATTTGCTATCCACTCAACCCTCTTCAGCTCCATTTTCCTGTCCACATAACCCAAACTTCAGAAACAATTGGTATCTCCTCCACAGAATGTTCCATTCATTGACGGCAAATCTGAAATTCATCTAATTCTCAACTCCCGTCAGGTTTTCGTTACACCACTTGTGAATGTCCAATTAAGCCAAAGCTGGTTTTCAGTGGCCTGTTCTTACTACGAGACGTGCTGTTCATTTGGCTATCCATTCCACCCTGTTCAGCTCTACATTTTCGTGTCCACAAAACCCAGCCTTCAGAAATCATTGGAATCACCACTAGAGAATGTTCCATTCATTCACTGCGAATCTGGAATTCATCTGAATCTCCACTCCCGGCAGGTTTTCATTGCACCACTGCTGAATGTTCAAGTAACGCAATGATGGTTTTCAGCGGTCTATTCACACTCGAACCCGTGCTGTTCACGGTCTAGCGACTCAACACTGGTGAGTTCTTCTTTTTCCAGTTCAGACAATACAAACCTCAGAAACCATTGCAATCTACACTACAGAATGTTTCATTCATTCAGGCGAATCTTGAATTCATCTTGTTCTCCACTCCCAGCAGGTTTTCGTTTCACCACTGGTGAATGTCCAAGCAACCCAAGGCTGGTTTCAGCTGCGTGTTAACACTCGCAGCCGTGCTGTTCAATTGGCTATCCAGTGAACGCTGGTTAGCTCTTGATTTTCCTTCCACACACCGAG
This sequence comes from Sorex fumeus, assembly GCF_029834395.1. Taxonomy (NCBI): domain Eukaryota; kingdom Metazoa; phylum Chordata; class Mammalia; order Eulipotyphla; family Soricidae; genus Sorex; species Sorex fumeus. The sequence continues at coordinate 26,968 of NW_026606251.1, forward strand.
CCTTCAGAAATCATTCTTATCTCCACTTCAGAATGTTCCATTCGTTCCCTGCGAATCTGGAATTCCTCTGACTCTCCACACCAGGCAGATTTTCCTAACAACACTGGTGAATGACCAGGTAATCCAATGCTGGTTTTCAGCGGCTGTTCACACTCACAGCCTTGCTGTTCAATTGGCAATCCAGTCAAACCTAGTCAGCTCTTCATTTTCCTGTCCACACAACCCAGCGTTCAGAAATCATTGGAATCTCTACTACAGAAATTTCCATTCATTCACTGTGAATCTGGAAATACTCTGAATCTGCATTCCAGGAAGGCTTTCGTTACACCACTGATGAATGTCCAAGTAATGCAATGCTGCTTCTTAGTGGTCTGTTCACACTCGAAACCGTGCTGTTCATTGGCTATCCACTCAATATCGGTCAGCTCTTCAATATCCTGTCCAGACTATCCAGATTCCTAAATGTTGGCAATCACCACTACAGAATGTTCCATTCAATCACGCGAATCTGGAATTCATCAGAGTCTCCACTCCTGGAAGGTTTTCGTGACACCACTGGTAAATGTCCAAGGAAGACAATGCTGGTTTTAAGCCGCCTGCTAACACACTCAGCCGTGCTGTTCAATTTGCTATCCACCCAACCCTATTCAGCTCTACATTTTCCTGTCCTCATAACCCAACCTTCAGAAATAATTGGTATCTCCTCCACAGAATGTTCCGTTCATTCACTGCGAATCTTAAATTCATCTGACTCTCAACTCCCGGCGGGTTATCGTTACACCACTTGTGAATGTCCAAGTAAGCCAATGCTGGTTTTCAGTGGCCTGTTCATACTAAGAGACGTGCTGTTCATTTGGCTATCCACTCCACCCTGTTCAGCTCTACATTTTCGTGTCCACAAAACCCAGCCTTCAGAAATCATTGGAATCACCACTAGAGAATGTTCCATTCATTCACTGCGAATCTGGAATTCATCTGAACCTCCACTCCTGGCAGGTTTTCGTTACGCCACTGGTGAATGTCCAAGTAACTCAATACTGGTTTTCAGAGGCATGTTCAACTCGCAGAAGTGCTGTTCAATGGGCTATCCACTCAATATTGGTCAGCTCTTCATTTTCCTCTCCACACAAACCAGCCTTCAGAATTCATTGGGCTCTCCACTACAGACTGTTCCATTCATTCACTGCGATTCTGCAATTCATCTGACTCTCCGCTCCAGGCAGGTTTTCATTACAGCACTGGTGAATGACCAAGTAATCCAATGCTGGTTTTCAGCCGCCTTTTCACACTCGCAGTGTGCTGTTCAATTGTCTATCCACTCAAACCTGGTCAGCCTTTCATTTTCTTTTCCACAATATCAGACTTCAGAAATCATTGGAATCGCCAGTACAGAATGTTCCATTCATTCACTGCCAATCTGGAATTCATCTGAATCTGCACTCCAGGTAGGCTTTCATTACACCACTTATGAATGTCCAAGTAACACAATGCTGGTTTTCAGCGGTCTGTTCACACTCTAAGCCCTGCTTTTTACTGGGTATCCACACAACTGTGGTCAGCTCTTCATTTTCATGTCCAAACAATCCAGACTTGAGAAATCATTGCAATCTCCAGTACAGAATGTTCCATTCATTCACTGCGAATCCGGAATTCAACTGAATCTCCACTACCTGCAGATTTATCTTACACCACTTGTGAATGTCCAAGTAAAACAATGCTGGTTTTCAGAGGCCTGTTCATGTTCGCAGTCGTGCTGTTCAATTGGCTATCCACTCAACCTGTTTTGCTCCTCATTTTCCTGTGCACACAACCCAGCCTTCAGAAATCATTGTAATCTCCACTACAGGATGTTCCATTCATTCACTGGGAATCTGGAATTCATCTGAATCTGCACTCCACGCAGGCTTTCGTTACACCACTGCTGAAAGTCGAAGTAATGCAATACTGGTTTTCAGTGGTCTGTTCACATTCGAAGCCGAGGCTTTTTACAGGCTATCCACTCAACACTGGTCAGCTCTTCATTTTCGTGTCCCCACAATCCAGATTTCAGAAATCATTGCAATCTCCACTACAGAATGTTCCATTCATTCACTGCGAGTCTGGAGTTTATCTGATTCTCCACTCCCGCCTGGTTAACATTACACCACTTGTGAATGTCCAAGTAAGCCAATGCTGGTTTTCAGAGGCCTGTTCATACTCGCAGCCGTGCTGTTTAATTGACAATTCACTCCACCCTGTTCAGCTCTTCATTGTCCCACCACACTACCAGCCTTCAGAAATCTTTGTTATCTCCACTACAGAATGTTCCATTCATTCACTGCGAATCTGGAATTCATCTGACTCTCAACTCCACGCAGGTTTTCATTACACCACTGTTGAATGTCCAAGTAACCCAATGCTGGTTTTCAGCGGCCTGTTCATATTCGCAGCCCTGCTGTTTACTTGGCTATCGATTCAAGCCTGGTCAGCTCTTCATTTTCCTGTCCACACAACACAGGCTTCAGAAATCATTGGAATCTCCTCTACAGAATGTTCCATTCATTCACTGCGAATGTGGAATTCAACTGACTCTCCACTCCATGCAGGTTTTCCTTACACCACTGATGAATGTCCAAGTAACCCAATGCTGGTTTTCAGCTGCATGTTCACACTCGCAGCCATGCTATACAATTGGCTTTCCACTAAATCCTGATTAGTTCTTGATTTTCCTTCCACACGACCCAGCCTTCAGAAATCGTTGGAATCTCCACTAGAGAATGTTCCATTCATTCACTGCGAATCTGGAATTCCTCTGAACCTCCACTCCCGGCAGGTTTTCGTTACACCACTGTTGAATGTCCAAGTAACCCAATGTTTTAAGTGTTTTCTTCACAAGCGCAGTGGTGCTGTTCAATTGGCTATCCACTCAACCCTGGCCAGCTCTACATTTTCCTGTCCACACCACAGAGACTGGAGAAATCATTGTTATCTCCACTACAGAATGTTCCATTCATTCACAGCGAATCTGGAATTCATCTGACTCTCCACTCCCGGCAGGTTTTCGTGACACCACTGGTAAATATCCAAGTAAGCCAATGCTGGTTTTAAGTGGCCTGCTCATACTCTCAGCCGTGCTGTTCAATTTGCTATCCACTCAACCCTCTTCAGCTCCATTTTCCTGTCCACATAACCCAAACTTCAGAAACAATTGGTATCTCCTCCACAGAATGTTCCATTCATTGACGGCAAATCTGAAATTCATCTAATTCTCAACTCCCGTCAGGTTTTCGTTACACCACTTGTGAATGTCCAATTAAGCCAAAGCTGGTTTTCAGTGGCCTGTTCTTACTACGAGACGTGCTGTTCATTTGGCTATCCATTCCACCCTGTTCAGCTCTACATTTTCGTGTCCACAAAACCCAGCCTTCAGAAATCATTGGAATCACCACTAGAGAATGTTCCATTCATTCACTGCGAATCTGGAATTCATCTGAATCTCCACTCCCGGCAGGTTTTCATTGCACCACTGCTGAATGTTCAAGTAACGCAATGATGGTTTTCAGCGGTCTATTCACACTCGAACCCGTGCTGTTCACGGTCTAGCGACTCAACACTGGTGAGTTCTTCTTTTTCCAGTTCAGACAATACAAACCTCAGAAACCATTGCAATCTACACTACAGAATGTTTCATTCATTCAGGCGAATCTTGAATTCATCTTGTTCTCCACTCCCAGCAGGTTTTTGTTTCACCACTGGTGAATGTCCAAGCAACCCAAGGCTGGTTTCAGCTGCGTGTTAACACTCGCAGCCGTGCTGTTCAATTGGCTATCCAGTGAACGCTGGTTAGCTCTTGATTTTCCTTCCACACACCGAGCCTTCAGAAATCATTCTTATCTCCACTTCAGAATGTTCCATTCGTTCCCTGCGAATCTGGAATTCCTCTGACTCTCCACACCAGGCAGATTTTCCTAACAACACTGGTGAATGACCAGGTAATCCAATGCTGGTTTTCAGCGGCTGTTCACACTCACAGCCTTGCTGTTCAATTGGCAATCCAGTCAAACCTAGTCAGCTCTTCATTTTCCTGTCCACACAACCCAGCGTTCAGAAATCATTGGAATCTCTACTACAGAAATTTCCATTCATTCACTGTGAATCTGGAAATACTCTGAATCTGCATTCCAGGAAGGCTTTCGTTACACCACTGATGAATGTCCAAGTAATGCAATGCTGCTTCTTAGTGGTCTGTTCACACTCGAAACCGTGCTGTTCATTGGCTATCCACTCAATATCGGTCAGCTCTTCAATATCCTGTCCAGACTATCCAGATTCCTAAATGTTGGCAATCACCACTAAAGAATGTTCCATTCAATCACGCGAATCTGGAATTCATCAGAGTCTCCACTCCTGGAAGGTTTTCGTGACACCACTGGTAAATGTCCAAGGAAGACAATGCTGGTTTTAAGCCGGCTACTAACACACTCAGCCGTGCTGTTCAATTTGCTATCCACCCAACCCTATTCAGCTCTACATTTTCCTGTCCTCATAACCCAACCTTCAGAAATAATTGGTATCTCCTCCACAGAATGTTCCGTTCATTCACTGCGAATCTTAAATTCATCTGACTCTCAACTCCCGGCGGGTTATCGTTACACCACTTGTGAATGTCCAAGTAAGCCAATGCTGGTTTTCAGTGGCCTGTTCATACTAAGAGACGTGCTGTTCATTTGGCTATCCTCTCCACCCTGTTCAGCTCTACATTTTCGTGTCCACAAAACCCAGCCTTCAGAAATCATTGGAATCACCACTAGAGAATGTTCCATTCATTCACTGCGAATCTGGAATTCATCTGAACCTCCACTCCTGGCAGGTTTTCGTTACGCCACTGGTGAATGTCCAAGTAACTCAATACTGGTTTTCAGAGGCATGTTCAACTCGCAGAAGTGCTGTTCAATGGGCTATCCACTCAATATTGGTCAGCTCTTCATTTTCCTCTCCACACAAACCAGCCTTCAGAAATCATTGGGCTCTCCACTACAGACTGTTACATTCATTCACTGCGATTCTGCAATTCATCTGACTCTCCGCTCCAGGCAGGTTTTCATTACAGCACTGGTGAATGACCAAGTAATCCAATGCTGGTTTTCAGCCGCCTTTTCACACTCGCAGTGTGCTGTTCAATTGTCTATCCACTCAAACCTGGTCAGCCTTTCATTTTCTTTTCCACAATATCAGACTTCAGAAATCATTGGAATCGCCAGTACAGAATGTTCCATTCATTCACTGCCAATCTGGAATTCATCTGAATCTGCACTCCAGGTAGGCTTTCATTACACCACTTATGAATGTCCAAGTAACACAATGCTGGTTTTCAGCGGTCTGTTCACACTCTAAGCCCTGCTTTTTACTGGGTATCCACACAACTGTGGTCAGCTCTTCATTTTCATGTCCAAACAATCCAGACTTGAGAAATCATTGCAATCTCCAGTACAGAATGTTCCATTCATTCACTGCGAATCTGGAATTCAACTGAATCTCCACTACCTGCAGATTTATCTTACACCACTTGTGAATGTCCAAGTAAAACAATGCTGGTTGTCAGAGGCCTGTTCATGTTCGCAGTCGTGCTGTTCAATTGGCTATCCACTCAACCTGTTTTGCTCCTCATTTTCCTGTGCACACAACCCAGCCTTCAGAAATCATTGTAATCTCCACTACAGGATGTTCCATTCATTCACTGGGAATCTGGAATTCATCTGAATCTGCACTCCACGCAGGCTTTCGTTACACCACTGCTGAAAGTCGAAGTAATGCAATACTGGTTTTCAGTGGTCTGTTCACATTCGACGCCGAGGCTTTTTACAGGCTATCCACTCAACACTGGTCAGCTCTTCATTTTCGTGTCCCCACAATCCAGATTTCAGAAATCATTGCAATCTCCACTACAGAATGTTCCATTCATTCACTGCGAGTCTGGAGTTTATCTGATTCTCCACTCCCGCCTGGTTAACATTACACCACTTGTGAATGTCCAAGTAAGCCAATGCTGGTTTTCAGAGGCCTGTTCATACTCGCAGCCGTGCTGTTCAATTGACAATTCACTCCACCCTGTTCAGCTCTTCATTGTCCCACCACACTACCAGCCTTCAGAAATCTTTGTTATCTCCACTACAGAATGTTCCATTCATTCACTGCGAATCTGGAATTCATCTGACTCTCAACTCCACGCAGGTTTTCATTACACCACTGTTGAATGTCCAAGTAACCCAATGCTGGTTTTCAGCGGCCTGTTCATATTCGCAGCCCTGCTGTTTACTTGGCTATCGATTCAAGCCTGGTCAGCTCTTCATTTTCCTGTCCACACAACACAGGCTTCAGAAATCATTGGAATCTCCTCTACAGAATGTTCCATTCATTCACTGCGAATGTGGAATTCAACTGACTCTCCACTCCATGCAGGTTTTCCTTACACCACTGATGAATGTCCAAGTAACCCAATGCTGGTTTTCAGCTGCATGTTCACACTCGCAGCCATGCTATACAATTGGCTTTCCACTAAATCCTGATTAGTTCTTGATTTTCCTTCCACACGACCCAGCCTTCAGAAATCGTTGGAATCTCCACTAGAGAATGTTCCATTCATTCACTGCGAATCTGGAATTCCTCTGAACCTCCACTCCCGGCAGGTTTTCGTTACACCACTGTTGAATGTCCAAGTAACCCAATGTTTTAAGTGTTTTCTTCACAAGCGCAGTGGTGCTGTTCAATTGGCTATCCACTCAACCCTGGCCAGCTCTACATTTTCCTGTCCACACCAGAGAGACTGGAGAAATCATTGTTATCTCCACTACAGAATGTTCCATTCATTCACAGCGAATCTGGAATTCATCTGAATCTCCACTCCCGGCAGGTTTTCGTGACACCACTGGTAAATATCCAAGTAAGCCAATGCTGGTTTTAAGTGGCCTGCTCATACTCTCAGCCGTGCTGTTCAATTTGCTATCCACTCAACCCTCTTCAGCTCCATTTTCCTGTCCACATAACCCAAACTTCAGAAACAATTGGTATCTCCTCCACAGAATGTTCCATTCATTGACGGCAAATCTGAAATTCATCTAATTCTCAACTCCCGTCAGGTTTTCGTTACACCACTTGTGAATGTCCAATTAAGCCAAAGCTGGTTTTCAGTGGCCTGTTCTTACTACGAGACGTGCTGTTCATTTGGCTATCCATTCCACCCTGTTCAGCTCTACATTTTCGTGTCCACAAAACCCAGCCTTCAGAAATCATTGGAATCACCACTAGAGAATGTTCCATTCATTCACTGCGAATCTGGAATTCATCTGAATCTCCACTCCCGGCAGGTTTTCATTGCACCACTGCTGAATGTTCAAGTAACGCAATGATGGTTTTCAGCGGTCTATTCACACTCGAACCCGTGCTGTTCACGGTCTAGCGACTCAACACTGGTGAGTTCTTCTTTTTCCAGTTCAGACAATACAAACCTCAGAAACCATTGCAATCTACACTACAGAATGTTTCATTCATTCAGGCGAATCTTGAATTCATCTTGTTCTCCACTCACAGCAGGTTTTCGTTTCACCACTGGTGAATGTCCAAGCAACCCAAGGCTGGTTTCAGCTGCGTGTTAACACTCGCAGCCGTGCTGTTCAATTGGCTATCCAGTGAACGCTGGTTAGCTCTTGATTTTCCTTCCACACACCGAGCCTTCAGAAATCATTCTTATCTCCACTTCAGAATGTTCCATTCGTTCCCTGCGAATCTGGAATTCCTCTGACTCTCCACACCAGGCAGATTTTCCTAACAACACTGGTGAATGACCAGGTAATCCAATGCTGGTTTTCAGCGGCTGTTCACACTCACAGCCTTGCTGTTCAATTGGCAATCCAGTCAAACCTAGTCAGCTCTTCATTTTCCTGTCCACACAACCCAGCGTTCAGAAATCATTGGAATCTCTACTACAGAAATTTCCATTCATTCACTGTGAATCTGGAAATACTCTGAATCTGCATTCCAGGAAGGCTTTCGTTACACCACTGATGAATGTCCAAGTAATGCAATGCTGCTTCTTAGTGGTCTGTTCACACTCGAAACCGTGCTGTTCATTGGCTATCCACTCAATATCGGTCAGCTCTTCAATATCCTGTCCAGACTATCCAGATTCCTAAATGTTGGCAATCACCACTACAGAATGTTCCATTCAATCACGCGAATCTGGAATTCATCAGAGTCTCCACTCCTGGAAGGTTTTCGTGACACCACTGGTAAATGTCCAAGGAAGACAATGCTGGTTTTAAGCCGCCTGCTAACACACTCAGCCGTGCTGTTCAATTTGCTATCCACCCAACCCTATTCAGCTCTACATTTTCCTGTCCTCATAACCCAACCTTCAGAAATAATTGGTATCTCCTCCACAGAATGTTCCGTTCATTCACTGCGAATCTTAAATTCATCTGACTCTCAACTCCCGGCGGGTTATCGTTACACCACTTGTGAATGTCCAAGTAAGCCAATGCTGGTTTTCAGTGGCCTGTTCATACTAAGAGACGTGCTGTTCATTTGGCTATCCACTCCACCCTGTTCAGCTCTACATTCTCGTGTCCACAAAACCCAGCCTTCAGAAATCATTGGAATCACCACTAGAGAATGTTCCATTCATTCACTGCGAATCTGGAATTCCTCTGAACCTCCACTCCTGGCAGGTTTTCGTTACGCCACTGGTGAATGTCCAAGTAACTCAATACTGGTTTTCAGAGGCATGTTCAACTCGCAGAAGTGCTGTTCAATGGGCTATCCACTCAATATTGGTCAGCTCTTCATTTTCCTCTCCACACAAACCAGCCTTCAGAAATCATTGGGCTCTCCACTACAGACTGTTCCATTCATTCACTGCGATTCTGCAATTCATCTGACTCTCCGCTCCAGGCAGGTTTTCATTACAGCACTGGTGAATGACCAAGTAATCCAATGCTGGTTTTCAGCCGCCTTTTCACACTCGCAGTGTGCTGTTCAATTGTCTATCCACTCAAACCTGGTCAGCCTTTCATTTTCTTTTCCACAATATCAGACTTCAGAAATCATTGGAATCGCCAGTACAGAATGTTCCATTCATTCACTGCCAATCTGGAATTCATCTGAATCTGCACTCCAGGTAGGCTTTCATTACACCACTTATGAATGTCCAAGTAACACAATGCTGGTTTTCAGCGGTCTGTTCACACTCTAAGCCCTGCTTTTTACTGGGTATCCACACAACTGTGGTCAGCTCTTCATTTTCATGTCCAAACAATCCAGACTTGAGAAATCATTGCAATCTCCAGTACAGAATGTTCCATTCATTCACTGCGAATCTGGAATTCAACTGAATCTCCACTACCTGCAGATTTATCTTACACCACTTGTGAATGTCCAAGTAAAACAATGCTGGTTGTCAGAGGCCTGTTCATGTTCGCAGTCGTGCTGTTCAATTGGCTATCCACTCAACCTGTTTTGCTCCTCATTTTCCTGTGCACACAACCCAGCCTTCAGAAATCATTGTAATCTCCACTACAGGATGTTCCATTCATTCACTGGGAATCTGGAATTCATCTGAATCTGCACTCCACGCAGGCTTTCGTTACACCACTGCTGAAAGTCGAAGTAATGCAATACTGGTTTTCAGTGGTCTGTTCACATTCGACGCCGAGGCTTTTTACAGGCTATCCACTCAACACTGGTCAGCTCTTCATTTTCGTGTCCCCACAATCCAGATTTCAGAAATCATTGCAATCTCCACTACAGAATGTTCCATTCATTCACTGCGAGTCTGGAGTTTATCTGATTCTCCACTCCCGCCTGGTTAACATTACACCACTTGTGAATGTCCAAGTAAGCCAATGCTGGTTTTCAGAGGCCTGTTCATACTCGCAGCCGTGCTGTTCAATTGACAATTCACTCCACCCTGTTCAGCTCTTCATTGTCCCACCACACTACCAGCCTTCAGAAATCTTTGTTATCTCCACTACAGAATGTTCCATTCATTCACTGCGAATCTGGAATTCATCTGACTCTCAACTCCACGCAGGTTTTCATTACACCACTGTTGAATGTCCAAGTAACCCAATGCTGGTTTTCAGCGGCCTGTTCATATTCGCAGCCCTGCTGTTTACTTGGCTATCGATTCAAGCCTGGTCAGCTCTTCATTTTCCTGTCCACACAACACAGGCTTCAGAAATCATTGGAATCTCCTCTACAGAATGTTCCATTCATTCACTGCGAATGTGGAATTCAACTGACTCTCCACTCCATGCAGGTTTTCCTTACACCACTGATGAATGTCCAAGTAACCCAATGCTGGTTTTCAGCTGCATGTTCACACTCGCAGCCATGCTATACAATTGGCTTTCCACTAAATCCTGATTAGTTCTTGATTTTCCTTCCACACGACCCAGCCTTCAGAAATCGTTGGAATCTCCACTAGAGAATGTTCCATTCATTCACTGCGAATCTGGAATTCCTCTGAACCTCCACTCCCGGCAGGTTTTCGTTACACCACTGTTGAATGTCCAAGTAACCCAATGTTTTAAGTGTTTTCTTCACAAGCGCAGTGGTGCTGTTCAATTGGCTATCCACTCAACCCTGGCCAGCTCTACATTTTCCTGTCCACACCAGAGAGACTGGAGAAATCATTGTTATCTCCACTACAGAATGTTCCATTCATTCACAGCGAATCTGGAATTCATCTGAATCTCCACTCCCGGCAGGTTTTCGTGACACCACTGGTAAATATCCAAGTAAGCCAATGCTGGTTTTAAGTGGCCTGCTCATACTCTCAGCCGTGCTGTTCAATTTGCTATCCACTCAACCCTCTTCAGCTCCATTTTCCTGTCCACATAACCCAAACTTCAGAAACAATTGGTATCTCCTCCACAGAATGTTCCATTCATTGACGGCAAATCTGAAATTCATCTAATTCTCAACTCCCGTCAGGTTTTCGTTACACCACTTGTGAATGTCCAATTAAGCCAAAGCTGGTTTTCAGTGGCCTGTTCTTACTACGAGACGTGCTGTTCATTTGGCTATCCATTCCACCCTGTTCAGCTCTACATTTTCGTGTCCACAAAACCCAGCCTTCAGAAATCATTGGAATCACCACTAGAGAATGTTCCATTCATTCACTGCGAATCTGGAATTCATCTGAATCTCCACTCCCGGCAGGTTTTCATTGCACCACTGCTGAATGTTCAAGTAACGCAATGATGGTTTTCAGCGGTCTATTCACACTCGAACCCGTGCTGTTCACGGTCTAGCGACTCAACACTGGTGAGTTCTTCTTTTTCCAGTTCAGACAATACAAACCTCAGAAACCATTGCAATCTACACTACAGAATGTTTCATTCATTCAGGCGAATCTTGAATTCATCTTGTTCTCCACTCACAGCAGGTTTTCGTTTCACCACTGGTGAATGTCCAAGCAACCCAAGGCTGGTTTCAGCTGCGTGTTAACACTCGCAGCCGTGCTGTTCAATTGGCTATCCAGTGAACGCTGGTTAGCTCTTGATTTTCCTTCCACACACCGAGCCTTCAGAAATCATTCTTATCTCCACTTCAGAATGTTCCATTCGTTCCCTGCGAATCTGGAATTCCTCTGACTCTCCACACCAGGCAGATTTTCCTAACAACACTGGTGAATGACCAGGTAATCCAATGCTGGTTTTCAGCGGCTGTTCACACTCACAGCCTTGCTGTTCAATTGGCAATCCAGTCAAACCTAGTCAGCTCTTCATTTTCCTGTCCACACAACCCAGCGTTCAGAAATCATTGGAATCTCTACTACAGAAATTTCCATTCATTCACTGTGAATCTGGAAATACTCTGAATCTGCATTCCAGGAAGGCTTTCGTTACACCACTGATGAATGTCCAAGTAATGCAATGCTGCTTCTTAGTGGTCTGTTCACACTCGAAACCGTGCTGTTCATTGGCTATCCACTCAATATCGGTCAGCTCTTCAATATCCTGTCCAGACTATCCAGATTCCTAAATGTTGGCAATCACCACTACAGAATGTTCCATTCAATCACGCGAATCTGGAATTCATCAGAGTCTCCACTCCTGGAAGGTTTTCGTGACACCACTGGTAAATGTCCAAGGAAGACAATGCTGGTTTTAAGCCGCCTGCTAACACACTCAGCCGTGCTGTTCAATTTGCTATCCACCCAACCCTATTCAGCTCTACATTTTCCTGTCCTCATAACCCAACCTTCAGAAATAATTGGTATCTCCTCCACAGAATGTTCCGTTCATTCACTGCGAATCTTAAATTCATCTGACTCTCAACTCCCGGCGGGTTATCGTTACACCACTTGTGAATGTCCAAGTAAGCCAATGCTGGTTTTCAGTGGCCTGTTCATACTAAGAGACGTGCTGTTCATTTGGCTATCCACTCCACCCTGTTCAGCTCTACATTCTCGTGTCCACAAAACCCAGCCTTCAGAAATCATTGGAATCACCACTAGAGAATGTTCCATTCATTCACTGCGAATCTGGAATTCCTCTGAACCTCCACTCCTGGCAGGTTTTCGTTACGCCACTGGTGAATGTCCAAGTAACTCAATACTGGTTTTCAGAGGCATGTTCAACTCGCAGAAGTGCTGTTCAATGGGCTATCCACTCAATATTGGTCAGCTCTTCATTTTCCTCTCCACACAAACCAGCCTTCAGAAATCATTGGGCTCTCCACTACAGACTGTTCCATTCATTCACTGCGATTCTGCAATTCATCTGACTCTCCGCTCCAGGCAGGTTTTCATTACAGCACTGGTGAATGACCAAGTAATCCAATGCTGGTTTTCAGCCGCCTTTTCACACTCGCAGTGTGCTGTTCAATTGTCTATCCACTCAAACCTGGTCAGCCTTTCATTTTCTTTTCCACAATATCAGACTTCAGAAATCATTGGAATCGCCAGTACAGAATGTTCCATTCATTCACTGCCAATCTGGAATTCATCTGAATCTGCACTCCAGGTAGGCTTTCATTACACCACTTATGAATGTCCAAGTAACACAATGCTGGTTTTCAGCGGTCTGTTCACACTCTAAGCCCTGCTTTTTACTGGGTATCCACACAACTGTGGTCAGCTCTTCATTTTCATGTCCAAACAATCCAGACTTGAGAAATCATTGCAATCTCCAGTACAGAATGTTCCATTCATTCACTGCGAATCTGGAATTCAACTGAATCTCCACTACCTGCAGATTTATCTTACACCACTTGTGAATGTCCAAGTAAAACAATGCTGGTTGTCAGAGGCCTGTTCATGTTCGCAGTCGTGCTGTTCAATTGGCTATCCACTCAACCTGTTTTGCTCCTCATTTTCCTGTGCACACAACCCAGCCTTCAGAAATCATTGTAATCTCCACTACAGGATGTTCCATTCATTCACTGGGAATCTGGAATTCATCTGAATCTGCACTCCACGCAGGCTTTCGTTACACCACTGCTGAAAGTCGAAGTAATGCAATACTGGTTTTCAGTGGTCTGTTCACATTCGACGCCGAGGCTTTTTACAGGCTATCCACTCAACACTGGTCAGCTCTTCATTTTCGTGTCCCCACAATCCAGATTTCAGAAATCATTGCAATCTCCACTACAGAATGTTCCATTCATTCACTGCGAGTCTGGAGTTTATCTGATTCTCCACTCCCGCCTGGTTAACATTACACCACTTGTGAATGTCCAAGTAAGCCAATGCTGGTTTTCAGAGGCCTGTTCATACTCGCAGCCGTGCTGTTCAATTGACAATTCACTCCACCCTGTTCAGCTCTTCATTGTCCCACCACACTACCAGCCTTCAGAAATCTTTGTTATCTCCACTACAGAATGTTCCATTCATTCACTGCGAATCTGGAATTCATCTGACTCTCAACTCCACGCAGGTTTTCATTACACCACTGTTGAATGTCCAAGTAACCCAATGCTGGTTTTCAGCGGCCTGTTCATATTCGCAGCCCTGCTGTTTACTTGGCTATCGATTCAAGCCTGGTCAGCTCTTCATTTTCCTGTCCACACAACACAGGCTTCAGAAATCATTGGAATCTCCTCTACAGAATGTTCCATTCATTCACTGCGAATGTGGAATTCAACTGACTCTCCACTCCATGCAGGTTTTCCTTACACCACTGATGAATGTCCAAGTAACCCAATGCTGGTTTTCAGCTGCATGTTCACACTCGCAGCCATGCTATACAATTGGCTTTCCACTAAATCCTGATTAGTTCTTGATTTTCCTTCCACACGACCCAGCCTTCAGAAATCGTTGGAATCTCCACTAGAGAATGTTCCATTCATTCACTGCGAATCTGGAATTCCTCTGAACCTCCACTCCCGGCAGGTTTTCGTTACACCACTGTTGAATGTCCAAGTAACCCAATGTTTTAAGTGTTTTCTTCACAAGCGCAGTGGTGCTGTTCAATTGGCTATCCACTCAACCCTGGCCAGCTCTACATTTTCCTGTCCACACCACAGAGACTGGAGAAATCATTGTTATCTCCACTACAGAATGTTCCATTCATTCACAGCGAATCTGGAATTCATCTGAATCTCCACTCCCGGCAGGTTTTCGTGACACCACTGGTAAATATCCAAGTAAGCCAATGCTGGTTTTAAGTGGCCTGCTCATACTCTCAGCCGTGCTGTTCAATTTGCTATCCACTCAACCCTCTTCAGCTCCATTTTCCTGTCCACATAACCCAAACTTCAGAAACAATTGGTATCTCCTCCACAGAATGTTCCATTCATTGACGGCAAATCTGAAATTCATCTAATTCTCAACTCCCGTCAGGTTTTCGTTACACCACTTGTGAATGTCCAATTAAGCCAAAGCTGGTTTTCAGTGGCCTGTTCTTACTACGAGACGTGCTGTTCATTTGGCTATCCATTCCACCCTGTTCAGCTCTACATTTTCGTGTCCACAAAACCCAGCCTTCAGAAATCATTGGAATCACCACTAGAGAATGTTCCATTCATTCACTGCGAATCTGGAATTCATCTGAATCTCCACTCCCGGCAGGTTTTCATTGCACCACTGCTGAATGTTCAAGTAACGCAATGATGGTTTTCAGCGGTCTATTCACACTCGAACCCGTGCTGTTCACGGTCTAGCGACTCAACACTGGTGAGTTCTTCTTTTTCCAGTTCAGACAATACAAACCTCAGAAACCATTGCAATCTACACTACAGAATGTTTCATTCATTCAGGCGAATCTTGAATTCATCTTGTTCTCCACTCACAGCAGGTTTTCGTTTCACCACTGGTGAATGTCCAAGCAACCCAAGGCTGGTTTCAGCTGCGTGTTAACACTCGCAGCCGTGCTGTTCAATTGGCTATCCAGTGAACGCTGGTTAGCTCTTGATTTTCCTTCCACACACCGAGCCTTCAGAAATCATTCTTATCTCCACTTCAGAATGTTCCATTCGTTCCCTGCGAATCTGGAATTCCTCTGACTCTCCACACCAGGCAGATTTTCCTAACAACACTGGTGAATGACCAGGTAATCCAATGCTGGTTTTCAGCGGCTGTTCACACTCACAGCCTTGCTGTTCAATTGGCAATCCAGTCAAACCTAGTCAGCTCTTCATTTTCCTGTCCACACAACCCAGCGTTCAGAAATCATTGGAATCTCTACTACAGAAATTTCCATTCATTCACTGTGAATCTGGAAATACTCTGAATCTGCATTCCAGGAAGGCTTTCGTTACACCACTGATGAATGTCCAAGTAATGCAATGCTGCTTCTTAGTGGTCTGTTCACACTCGAAACCGTGCTGTTCATTGGCTATCCACTCAATATCGGTCAGCTCTTCAATATCCTGTCCAGACTATCCAGATTCCTAAATGTTGGCAATCACCACTACAGAATGTTCCATTCAATCACGCGAATCTGGAATTCATCAGAGTCTCCACTCCTGGAAGGTTTTCGTGACACCACTGGTAAATGTCCAAGGAAGACAATGCTGGTTTTAAGCCGCCTGCTAACACACTCAGCCGTGCTGTTCAATTTGCTATCCACCCAACCCTATTCAGCTCTACATTTTCCTGTCCTCATAACCCAACCTTCAGAAATAATTGGTATCTCCTCCACAGAATGTTCCGTTCATTCACTGCGAATCTTAAATTCATCTGACTCTCAACTCCCGGCGGGTTATCGTTACACCACTTGTGAATGTCCAAGTAAGCCAATGCTGGTTTTCAGTGGCCTGTTCATACTAAGAGACGTGCTGTTCATTTGGCTATCCACTCCACCCTGTTCAGCTCTACATTCTCGTGTCCACAAAACCCAGCCTTCAGAAATCATTGGAATCACCACTAGAGAATGTTCCATTCATTCACTGCGAATCTGGAATTCCTCTGAACCTCCACTCCTGGCAGGTTTTCGTTACGCCACTGGTGAATGTCCAAGTAACTCAATACTGGTTTTCAGAGGCATGTTCAACTCGCAGAAGTGCTGTTCAATGGGCTATCCACTCAATATTGGTCAGCTCTTCATTTTCCTCTCCACACAAACCAGCCTTCAGAAATCATTGGGCTCTCCACTACAGACTGTTCCATTCATTCACTGCGATTCTGCAATTCATCTGACTCTCCGCTCCAGGCAGGTTTTCATTACAGCACTGGTGAATGACCAAGTAATCCAATGCTGGTTTTCAGCCGCCTTTTCACACTCGCAGTGTGCTGTTCAATTGTCTATCCACTCAAACCTGGTCAGCCTTTCATTTTCTTTTCCACAATATCAGACTTCAGAAATCATTGGAATCGCCAGTACAGAATGTTCCATTCATTCACTGCCAATCTGGAATTCATCTGAATCTGCACTCCAGGTAGGCTTTCATTACACCACTTATGAATGTCCAAGTAACACAATGCTGGTTTTCAGCGGTCTGTTCACACTCTAAGCCCTGCTTTTTACTGGGTATCCACACAACTGTGGTCAGCTCTTCATTTTCATGTCCAAACAATCCAGACTTGAGAAATCATTGCAATCTCCAGTACAGAATGTTCCATTCATTCACTGCGAATCTGGAATTCAACTGAATCTCCACTACCTGCAGATTTATCTTACACCACTTGTGAATGTCCAAGTAAAACAATGCTGGTTTTCAGAGGCCTGTTCATGTTCGCAGTCGTGCTGTTCAATTGGCTATCCACTCAACCTGTTTTGCTCCTCATTTTCCTGTGCACACAACCCAGCCTTCAGAAATCATTGTAATCTCCACTACAGGATGTTCCATTCATTCACTGGGAATCTGGAATTCATCTGAATCTGCACTCCACGCAGGCTTTCGTTACACCACTGCTGAAAGTCGAAGTAATGCAATACTGGTTTTCAGTGGTCTGTTCACATTCGAAGCCGAGGCTTTTTACAGGCTATCCACTCAACACTGGTCAGCTCTTCATTTTCGTGTCCCCACAATCCAGATTTCAGAAATCATTGCAATCTCCACTACAGAATGTTCCATTCATTCACTGCGAGTCTGGAGTTTATCTGATTCTCCACTCCCGCCTGGTTAACATTACACCACTTGTGAATGTCCAAGTAAGCCAATGCTGGTTTTCAGAGGCCTGTTCATACTCGCAGCCGTGCTGTTTAATTGACAATTCACTCCACCCTGTTCAGCTCTTCATTGTCCCACCACACTACCAGCCTTCAGAAATCTTTGTTATCTCCACTACAGAATGTTCCATTCATTCACTGCGAATCTGGAATTCATCTGACTCTCAACTCCACGCAGGTTTTCATTACACCACTGTTGAATGTCCAAGTAACCCAATGCTGGTTTTCAGCGGCCTGTTCATATTCGCAGCCCTGCTGTTTACTTGGCTATCGATTCAAGCCTGGTCAGCTCTTCATTTTCCTGTCCACACAACACAGGCTTCAGAAATCATTGGAATCTCCTCTACAGAATGTTCCATTCATTCACTGCGAATGTGGAATTCAACTGACTCTCCACTCCATGCAGGTTTTCCTTACACCACTGATGAATGTCCAAGTAACCCAATGCTGGTTTTCAGCTGCATGTTCACACTCGCAGCCATGCTATACAATTGGCTTTCCACTAAATCCTGATTAGTTCTTGATTTTCCTTCCACACGACCCAGCCTTCAGAAATCGTTGGAATCTCCACTAGAGAATGTTCCATTCATTCACTGCGAATCTGGAATTCCTCTGAACCTCCACTCCCGGCAGGTTTTCGTTACACCACTGTTGAATGTCCAAGTAACCCAATGTTTTAAGTGTTTTCTTCACAAGCGCAGTGGTGCTGTTCAATTGGCTATCCACTCAACCCTGGCCAGCTCTACATTTTCCTGTCCACACCACAGAGACTGGAGAAATCATTGTTATCTCCACTACAGAATGTTCCATTCATTCACAGCGAATCTGGAATTCATCTGAATCTCCACTCCCGGCAGGTTTTCGTGACACCACTGGTAAATATCCAAGTAAGCCAATGCTGGTTTTAAGTGGCCTGCTCCTACTCTCAGCCGTGCTGTTCAATTTGCTATCCACTCAACCCTCTTCAGCTCCATTTTCCTGTCCACATAACCCAAACTTCAGAAACAATTGGTATCTCCTCCACAGAATGTTCCATTCATTGACGGCAAATCTGAAATTCATCTAATTCTCAACTCCCGTCAGGTTTTCGTTACACCACTTGTGAATGTCCAATTAAGCCAAAGCTGGTTTTCAGTGGCCTGTTCTTACTACGAGACGTGCTGTTCATTTGGCTATCCATTCCACCCTGTTCAGCTCTACATTTTCGTGTCCACAAAACCCAGCCTTCAGAAATCATTGGAATCACCACTAGAGAATGTTCCATTCATTCACTGCGAATCTGGAATTCATCTGAATCTCCACTCCCGGCAGGTTTTCATTGCACCACTGCTGAATGTTCAAGTAACGCAATGATGGTTTTCAGCGGTCTATTCACACTCGAACCCGTGCTGTTCACGGTCTAGCGACTCAACACTGGTGAGTTCTTCTTTTTCCAGTTCAGACAATACAAACCTCAGAAACCATTGCAATCTACACTACAGAATGTTTCATTCATTCACGCGAATCTTGAATTCATCTTGTTCTCCACTCCCAGCAGGTTTTCGTTTCACCACTGGTGAATGTCCAAGCAACCCAAGGCTGGTTTCAGCTGCGTGTTAACACTCGCAGCCGTGCTGTTCAATTGGCTATCCAGTGAACGCTGGTTAGCTCTTGATTTTCCTTCCACACACCGAGCCTTCAGAAATCATTCTTATCTCCACTTCAGAATGTTCCATTCGTTCCCTGCGAATCTGGAATTCCTCTGACTCTCCACACCAGGCAGATTTTCCTAACAACACTGGTGAATGACCAGGTAATCCAATGCTGGTTTTCAGCGGCTGTTCACACTCACAGCCTTGCTGTTCAATTGGCAATCCAGTCAAACCTAGTCAGCTCTTCATTTTCCTGTCCACACAACCCAGCGTTCAGAAATCATTGGAATCTCTACTACAGAAATTTCCATTCATTCACTGTGAATCTGGAAATACTCTGAATCTGCATTCCAGGAAGGCTTTCGTTACACCACTGATGAATGTCCAAGTAATGCAATGCTGCTTCTTAGTGGTCTGTTCACACTCGAAACCGTGCTGTTCATTGGCTATCCACTCAATATCGGTCAGCTCTTCAATATCCTGTCCAGACTATCCAGATTCCTAAATGTTGGCAATCACCACTACAGAATGTTCCATTCAATCACGCGAATCTGGAATTCATCAGAGTCTCCACTCCTGGAAGGTTTTCGTGACACCACTGGTAAATGTCCAAGGAAGACAATGCTGGTTTTAAGCCGCCTGCTAACACACTCAGCCGTGCTGTTCAATTTGCTATCCACCCAACCCTATTCAGCTCTACATTTTCCTGTCCTCATAACCCAACCTTCAGAAATAATTGGTATCTCCTCCACAGAATGTTCCGTTCATTCACTGCGAATCTTAAATTCATCTGACTCTCAACTCCCGGCGGGTTATCGTTACACCACTTGTGAATGTCCAAGTAAGCCAATGCTGGTTTTCAGTGGCCTGTTCATACTAAGAGACGTGCTGTTCATTTGGCTATCCACTCCACCCTGTTCAGCTCTACATTCTCGTGTCCACAAAACCCAGCCTTCAGAAATCATT
Organism: Sorex fumeus; assembly: GCF_029834395.1. NCBI lineage: Eukaryota > Metazoa > Chordata > Mammalia > Eulipotyphla > Soricidae > Sorex > Sorex fumeus. The sequence continues at coordinate 47,156 of NW_026606251.1, forward strand.
GGAATCACCACTAGAGAATGTTCCATTCATTCACTGCGAATCTGGAATTCCTCTGAACCTCCACTCCTGGCAGGTTTTCGTTACGCCACTGGTGAATGTCCAAGTAACTCAATACTGGTTTTCAGAGGCATGTTCAACTCGCAGAAGTGCTGTTCAATGGGCTATCCACTCAATATTGGTCAGCTCTTCATTTTCCTCTCCACACAAACCAGCCTTCAGAAATCATTGGGCTCTCCACTACAGACTGTTCCATTCATTCACTGCGATTCTGCAATTCATCTGACTCTCCGCTCCAGGCAGGTTTTCATTACAGCACTGGTGAATGACCAAGTAATCCAATGCTGGTTTTCAGCCGCCTTTTCACACTCGCAGTGTGCTGTTCAATTGTCTATCCACTCAAACCTGGTCAGCCTTTCATTTTCTTTTCCACAATATCAGACTTCAGAAATCATTGGAATCGCCAGTACAGAATGTTCCATTCATTCACTGCCAATCTGGAATTCATCTGAATCTGCACTCCAGGTAGGCTTTCATTACACCACTTATGAATGTCCAAGTAACACAATGCTGGTTTTCAGCGGTCTGTTCACACTCTAAGCCCTGCTTTTTACTGGGTATCCACACAACTGTGGTCAGCTCTTCATTTTCATGTCCAAACAATCCAGACTTGAGAAATCATTGCAATCTCCAGTACAGAATGTTCCATTCATTCACTGCGAATCTGGAATTCAACTGAATCTCCACTACCTGCAGATTTATTTTACACCACTTGTGAATGTCCAAGTAAAACAATGCTGGTTTTCAGAGGCCTGTTCATGTTCGCAGTCGTGCTGTTCAATTGGCTATCCACTCAACCTGTTTTGCTCCTCATTTTCCTGTGCACACAACCCAGCCTTCAGAAATCATTGTAATCTCCACTACAGGATGTTCCATTCATTCACTGGGAATCTGGAATTCATCTGAATCTGCACTCCACGCAGGCTTTCGTTACACCACTGCTGAAAGTCGAAGTAATGCAATACTGGTTTTCAGTGGTCTGTTCACATTCGAAGCCGAGGCTTTTTACAGGCTATCCACTCAACACTGGTCAGCTCTTCATTTTCGTGTCCCCACAATCCAGATTTCAGAAATCATTGCAATCTCCACTACAGAATGTTCCATTCATTCACTGCGAGTCTGGAGTTTATCTGATTCTCCACTCCCGCCTGGTTAACATTACACCACTTGTGAATGTCCAAGTAAGCCAATGCTGGTTTTCAGAGGCCTGTTCATACTCGCAGCCGTGCTGTTTAATTGACAATTCACTCCACCCTGTTCAGCTCTTCATTGTCCCACCACACTACCAGCCTTCAGAAATCTTTGTTATCTCCACTACAGAATGTTCCATTCATTCACTGCGAATCTGGAATTCATCTGACTCTCAACTCCACGCAGGTTTTCATTACACCACTGTTGAATGTCCAAGTAACCCAATGCTGGTTTTCAGCGGCCTGTTCATATTCGCAGCCCTGCTGTTTACTTGGCTATCGATTCAAGCCTGGTCAGCTCTTCATTTTCCTGTCCACACAACACAGGCTTCAGAAATCATTGGAATCTCCTCTACAGAATGTTCCATTCATTCACTGCGAATGTGGAATTCAACTGACTCTCCACTCCATGCAGGTTTTCCTTACACCACTGATGAATGTCCAAGTAACCCAATGCTGGTTTTCAGCTGCATGTTCACACTCGCAGCCATGCTATACAATTGGCTTTCCACTAAATCCTGATTAGTTCTTGATTTTCCTTCCACACGACCCAGCCTTCAGAAATCGTTGGAATCTCCACTAGAGAATGTTCCATTCATTCACTGCGAATCTGGAATTCCTCTGAACCTCCACTCCCGGCAGGTTTTCGTTACACCACTGTTGAATGTCCAAGTAACCCAATGTTTTAAGTGTTTTCTTCACAAGCGCAGTGGTGCTGTTCAATTGGCTATCCACTCAACCCTGGCCAGCTCTACATTTTCCTGTCCACACCACAGAGACTGGAGAAATCATTGTTATCTCCACTACAGAATGTTCCATTCATTCACAGCGAATCTGGAATTCATCTGAATCTCCACTCCCGGCAGGTTTTCGTGACACCACTGGTAAATATCCAAGTAAGCCAATGCTGGTTTTAAGTGGCCTGCTCCTACTCTCAGCCGTGCTGTTCAATTTGCTATCCACTCAACCCTCTTCAGCTCCATTTTCCTGTCCACATAACCCAAACTTCAGAAACAATTGGTATCTCCTCCACAGAATGTTCCATTCATTGACGGCAAATCTGAAATTCATCTAATTCTCAACTCCCGTCAGGTTTTCGTTACACCACTTGTGAATGTCCAATTAAGCCAAAGCTGGTTTTCAGTGGCCTGTTCTTACTACGAGACGTGCTGTTCATTTGGCTATCCATTCCACCCTGTTCAGCTCTACATTTTCGTGTCCACAAAACCCAGCCTTCAGAAATCATTGGAATCACCACTAGAGAATGTTCCATTCATTCACTGCGAATCTGGAATTCATCTGAATCTCCACTCCCGGCAGGTTTTCATTGCACCACTGCTGAATGTTCAAGTAACGCAATGATGGTTTTCAGCGGTCTATTCACACTCGAACCCGTGCTGTTCACGGTCTAGCGACTCAACACTGGTGAGTTCTTCTTTTTCCAGTTCAGACAATACAAACCTCAGAAACCATTGCAATCTACACTACAGAATGTTTCATTCATTCAGGCGAATCTTGAATTCATCTTGTTCTCCACTCCCAGCAGGTTTTCGTTTCACCACTGGTGAATGTCCAAGCAACCCAAGGCTGGTTTCAGCTGCGTGTTAACACTCGCAGCCGTGCTGTTCAATTGGCTATCCAGTGAACGCTGGTTAGCTCTTGATTTTCCTTCCACACACCGAGCCTTCAGAAATCATTCTTATCTCCACTTCAGAATGTTCCATTCGTTCCCTGCGAATCTGGAATTCCTCTGACTCTCCACACCAGGCAGATTTTCCTAACAACACTGGTGAATGACCAGGTAATCCAATGCTGGTTTTCAGCGGCTGTTCACACTCACAGCCTTGCTGTTCAATTGGCAATCCAGTCAAACCTAGTCAGCTCTTCATTTTCCTGTCCACACAACCCAGCGTTCAGAAATCATTGGAATCTCTACTACAGAAATTTCCATTCATTCACTGTGAATCTGGAAATAATCTGAATCTGCATTCCAGGAAGGCTTTCGTTACACCACTGATGAATGTCCAAGTAATGCAATGCTGCTTCTTAGTGGTCTGTTCACACTCGAAACCGTGCTGTTCATTGGCTATCCACTCAATATCGGTCAGCTCTTCAATATCCTGTCCAGACTATCCAGATTCCTAAATGTTGGCAATCACCACTACAGAATGTTCCATTCAATCACGCGAATCTGGAATTCATCAGAGTCTCCACTCCTGGAAGGTTTTCGTGACACCACTGGTAAATGTCCAAGGAAGACAATGCTGGTTTTAAGCCGCCTGCTAACACACTCAGCCGTGCTGTTCAATTTGCTATCCACCCAACCCTATTCAGCTCTACATTTTCCTGTCCTCATAACCCAACCTTCAGAAATAATTGGTATCTCCTCCACAGAATGTTCCGTTCATTCACTGCGAATCTTAAATTCATCTGACTCTCAACTCCCGGCGGGTTATCGTTACACCACTTGTGAATGTCCAAGTAAGCCAATGCTGGTTTTCAGTGGCCTGTTCATACTAAGAGACGTGCTGTTCATTTGGCTATCCACTCCACCCTGTTCAGCTCTACATTTTCGTGTCCACAAAACCCAGCCTTCAGAAATCATTGGAATCACCACTAGAGAATGTTCCATTCATTCACTGCGAATCTGGAATTCCTCTGAACCTCCACTCCTGGCAGGTTTTCGTTACGCCACTGGTGAATGTCCAAGTAACTCAATACTGGTTTTCAGAGGCATGTTCAACTCGCAGAAGTGCTGTTCAATGGGCTATCCACTCAATATTGGTCAGCTCTTCATTTTCCTCTCCACACAAACCAGCCTTCAGAAATCATTGGGCTCTCCACTACAGACTGTTCCATTCATTCACTGCGATTCTGCAATTCATCTGACTCTCCGCTCCAGGCAGGTTTTCATTACAGCACTGGTGAATGACCAAGTAATCCAATGCTGGTTTTCAGCCGCCTTTTCACACTCGCAGTGTGCTGTTCAATTGTCTATCCACTCAAACCTGGTCAGCCTTTCATTTTCTTTTCCACAATATCAGACTTCAGAAATCATTGGAATCGCCAGTACAGAATGTTCCATTCATTCACTGCCAATCTGGAATTCATCTGAATCTGCACTCCAGGTAGGCTTTCATTACACCACTTATGAATGTCCAAGTAACACAATGCTGGTTTTCAGCGGTCTGTTCACACTCTAAGCCCTGCTTTTTACTGGGTATCCACACAACTGTGGTCAGCTCTTCATTTTCATGTCCAAACAATCCAGACTTGAGAAATCATTGCAATCTCCAGTACAGAATGTTCCATTCATTCACTGCGAATCTGGAATTCAACTGAATCTCCACTACCTGCAGATTTATCTTACACCACTTGTGAATGTCCAAGTAAAACAATGCTGGTTTTCAGAGGCCTGTTCATGTTCGCAGTCGTGCTGTTCAATTGGCTATCCACTCAACCTGTTTTGCTCCTCATTTTCCTGTGCACACAACCCAGCCTTCAGAAATCATTGTAATCTCCACTACAGGATGTTCCATTCATTCACTGGGAATCTGGAATTCATCTGAATCTGCACTCCACGCAGGCTTTCGTTACACCACTGCTGAAAGTCGAAGTAATGCAATACTGGTTTTCAGTGGTCTGTTCACATTCGAAGCCGAGGCTTTTTACAGGCTATCCACTCAACACTGGTCAGCTCTTCATTTTCGTGTCCCCACAATCCAGATTTCAGAAATCATTGCAATCTCCACTACAGAATGTTCCATTCATTCACTGCGAGTCTGGAGTTTATCTGATTCTCCACTCCCGCCTGGTTAACATTACACCACTTGTGAATGTCCAAGTAAGCCAATGCTGGTTTTCAGAGGCCTGTTCATACTCGCAGCCGTGCTGTTTAATTGACAATTCACTCCACCCTGTTCAGCTCTTCATTGTCCCACCACACTACCAGCCTTCAGAAATCTTTGTTATCTCCACTACAGAATGTTCCATTCATTCACTGCGAATCTGGAATTCATCTGACTCTCAACTCCACGCAGGTTTTCATTACACCACTGTTGAATGTCCAAGTAACCCAATGCTGGTTTTCAGCGGCCTGTTCATATTCGCAGCCCTGCTGTTTACTTGGCTATCGATTCAAGCCTGGTCAGCTCTTCATTTTCCTGTCCACACAACACAGGCTTCAGAAATCATTGGAATCTCCTCTACAGAATGTTCCATTCATTCACTGCGAATGTGGAATTCAACTGACTCTCCACTCCATGCAGGTTTTCCTTACACCACTGATGAATGTCCAAGTAACCCAATGCTGGTTTTCAGCTGCATGTTCACACTCGCAGCCATGCTATACAATTGGCTTTCCACTAAATCCTGATTAGTTCTTGATTTTCCTTCCACACGACCCAGCCTTCAGAAATCGTTGGAATCTCCACTAGAGAATGTTCCATTCATTCACTGCGAATCTGGAATTCCTCTGAACCTCCACTCCCGGCAGGTTTTCGTTACACCACTGTTGAATGTCCAAGTAACCCAATGTTTTAAGTGTTTTCTTCACAAGCGCAGTGGTGCTGTTCAATTGGCTATCCACTCAACCCTGGCCAGCTCTACATTTTCCTGTCCACACCACAGAGACTGGAGAAATCATTGTTATCTCCACTACAGAATGTTCCATTCATTCACAGCGAATCTGGAATTCATCTGAATCTCCACTCCCGGCAGGTTTTCGTGACACCACTGGTAAATATCCAAGTAAGCCAATGCTGGTTTTAAGTGGCCTGCTCATACTCTCAGCCGTGCTGTTCAATTTGCTATCCACTCAACCCTCTTCAGCTCCATTTTCCTGTCCACATAACCCAAACTTCAGAAACAATTGGTATCTCCTCCACAGAATGTTCCATTCATTGACGGCAAATCTGAAATTCATCTAATTCTCAACTCCCGTCAGGTTTTCGTTACACCACTTGTGAATGTCCAATTAAGCCAAAGCTGGTTTTCAGTGGCCTGTTCTTACTACGAGACGTGCTGTTCATTTGGCTATCCATTCCACCCTGTTCAGCTCTACATTTTCGTGTCCACAAAACCCAGCCTTCAGAAATCATTGGAATCACCACTAGAGAATGTTCCATTCATTCACTGCGAATCTGGAATTCATCTGAATCTCCACTCCCGGCAGGTTTTCATTGCACCACTGCTGAATGTTCAAGTAACGCAATGATGGTTTTCAGCGGTCTATTCACACTCGAACCCGTGCTGTTCACGGTCTAGCGACTCAACACTGGTGAGTTCTTCTTTTTCCAGTTCAGACAATACAAACCTCAGAAACCATTGCAATCTACACTACAGAATGTTTCATTCATTCAGGCGAATCTTGAATTCATCTTGTTCTCCACTCCCAGCAGGTTTTCGTTTCACCACTGGTGAATGTCCAAGCAACCCAAGGCTGGTTTCAGCTGCGTGTTAACACTCGCAGCCGTGCTGTTCAATTGGCTATCCAGTGAACGCTGGTTAGCTCTTGATTTTCCTTCCACACACCGAGCCTTCAGAAATCATTCTTATCTCCACTTCAGAATGTTCCATTCGTTCCCTGCGAATCTGGAATTCCTCTGACTCTCCACACCAGGCAGATTTTCCTAACAACACTGGTGAATGACCAGGTAATCCAATGCTGGTTTTCAGCGGCTGTTCACACTCACAGCCTTGCTGTTCAATTGGCAATCCAGTCAAACCTAGTCAGCTCTTCATTTTCCTGTCCACACAACCCAGCGTTCAGAAATCATTGGAATCTCTACTACAGAAATTTCCATTCATTCACTGTGAATCTGGAAATAATCTGAATCTGCATTCCAGGAAGGCTTTCGTTACACCACTGATGAATGTCCAAGTAATGCAATGCTGCTTCTTAGTGGTCTGTTCACACTCGAAACCGTGCTGTTCATTGGCTATCCACTCAATATCGGTCAGCTCTTCAATATCCTGTCCAGACTATCCAGATTCCTAAATGTTGGCAATCACCACTACAGAATGTTCCATTCAATCACGCGAATCTGGAATTCATCAGAGTCTCCACTCCTGGAAGGTTTTCGTGACACCACTGGTAAATGTCCAAGGAAGACAATGCTGGTTTTAAGCCGCCTGCTAACACACTCAGCCGTGCTGTTCAATTTGCTATCCACCCAACCCTATTCAGCTCTACATTTTCCTGTCCTCATAACCCAACCTTCAGAAATAATTGGTATCTCCTCCACAGAATGTTCCGTTCATTCACTGCGAATCTTAAATTCATCTGACTCTCAACTCCCGGCGGGTTATCGTTACACCACTTGTGAATGTCCAAGTAAGCCAATGCTGGTTTTCAGTGGCCTGTTCATACTAAGAGACGTGCTGTTCATTTGGCTATCCACTCCACCCTGTTCAGCTCTACATTTTCGTGTCCACAAAACCCAGCCTTCAGAAATCATTGGAATCACCACTAGAGAATGTTCCATTCATTCACTGCGAATCTGGAATTCCTCTGAACCTCCACTCCTGGCAGGTTTTCGTTACGCCACTGGTGAATGTCCAAGTAACTCAATACTGGTTTTCAGAGGCATGTTCAACTCGCAGAAGTGCTGTTCAATGGGCTATCCACTCAATATTGGTCAGCTCTTCATTTTCCTCTCCACACAAACCAGCCTTCAGAAATCATTGGGCTCTCCACTACAGACTGTTCCATTCATTCACTGCGATTCTGCAATTCATCTGACTCTCCGCTCCAGGCAGGTTTTCATTACAGCACTGGTGAATGACCAAGTAATCCAATGCTGGTTTTCAGCCGCCTTTTCACACTCGCAGTGTGCTGTTCAATTGTCTATCCACTCAAACCTGGTCAGCCTTTCATTTTCTTTTCCACAATATCAGACTTCAGAAATCATTGGAATCGCCAGTACAGAATGTTCCATTCATTCACTGCCAATCTGGAATTCATCTGAATCTGCACTCCAGGTAGGCTTTCATTACACCACTTATGAATGTCCAAGTAACACAATGCTGGTTTTCAGCGGTCTGTTCACACTCTAAGCCCTGCTTTTTACTGGGTATCCACACAACTGTGGTCAGCTCTTCATTTTCATGTCCAAACAATCCAGACTTGAGAAATCATTGCAATCTCCAGTACAGAATGTTCCATTCATTCACTGCGAATCTGGAATTCAACTGAATCTCCACTACCTGCAGATTTATCTTACACCACTTGTGAATGTCCAAGTAAAACAATGCTGGTTTTCAGAGGCCTGTTCATGTTCGCAGTCGTGCTGTTCAATTGGCTATCCACTCAACCTGTTTTGCTCCTCATTTTCCTGTGCACACAACCCAGCCTTCAGAAATCATTGTAATCTCCACTACAGGATGTTCCATTCATTCACTGGGAATCTGGAATTCATCTGAATCTGCACTCCACGCAGGCTTTCGTTACACCACTGCTGAAAGTCGAAGTAATGCAATACTGGTTTTCAGTGGTCTGTTCACATTCGAAGCCGAGGCTTTTTACAGGCTATCCACTCAACACTGGTCAGCTCTTCATTTTCGTGTCCCCACAATCCAGATTTCAGAAATCATTGCAATCTCCACTACAGAATGTTCCATTCATTCACTGCGAGTCTGGAGTTTATCTGATTCTCCACTCCCGCCTGGTTAACATTACACCACTTGTGAATGTCCAAGTAAGCCAATGCTGGTTTTCAGAGGCCTGTTCATACTCGCAGCCGTGCTGTTTAATTGACAATTCACTCCACCCTGTTCAGCTCTTCATTGTCCCACCACACTACCAGCCTTCAGAAATCTTTGTTATCTCCACTACAGAATGTTCCATTCATTCACTGCGAATCTGGAATTCATCTGACTCTCAACTCCACGCAGGTTTTCATTACACCACTGTTGAATGTCCAAGTAACCCAATGCTGGTTTTCAGCGGCCTGTTCATATTCGCAGCCCTGCTGTTTACTTGGCTATCGATTCAAGCCTGGTCAGCTCTTCATTTTCCTGTCCACACAACACAGGCTTCAGAAATCATTGGAATCTCCTCTACAGAATGTTCCATTCATTCACTGCGAATGTGGAATTCAACTGACTCTCCACTCCATGCAGGTTTTCCTTACACCACTGATGAATGTCCAAGTAACCCAATGCTGGTTTTCAGCTGCATGTTCACACTCGCAGCCATGCTATACAATTGGCTTTCCACTAAATCCTGATTAGTTCTTGATTTTCCTTCCACACGACCCAGCCTTCAGAAATCGTTGGAATCTCCACTAGAGAATGTTCCATTCATTCACTGCGAATCTGGAATTCCTCTGAACCTCCACTCCCGGCAGGTTTTCGTTACACCACTGTTGAATGTCCAAGTAACCCAATGTTTTAAGTGTTTTCTTCACAAGCGCAGTGGTGCTGTTCAATTGGCTATCCACTCAACCCTGGCCAGCTCTACATTTTCCTGTCCACACCACAGAGACTGGAGAAATCATTGTTATCTCCACTACAGAATGTTCCATTCATTCACAGCGAATCTGGAATTCATCTGAATCTCCACTCCCGGCAGGTTTTCGTGACACCACTGGTAAATATCCAAGTAAGCCAATGCTGGTTTTAAGTGGCCTGCTCATACTCTCAGCCGTGCTGTTCAATTTGCTATCCACTCAACCCTCTTCAGCTCCATTTTCCTGTCCACATAACCCAAACTTCAGAAACAATTGGTATCTCCTCCACAGAATGTTCCATTCATTGACGGCAAATCTGAAATTCATCTAATTCTCAACTCCCGTCAGGTTTTCGTTACACCACTTGTGAATGTCCAATTAAGCCAAAGCTGGTTTTCAGTGGCCTGTTCTTACTACGAGACGTGCTGTTCATTTGGCTATCCATTCCACCCTGTTCAGCTCTACATTTTCGTGTCCACAAAACCCAGCCTTCAGAAATCATTGGAATCACCACTAGAGAATGTTCCATTCATTCACTGCGAATCTGGAATTCATCTGAATCTCCACTCCCGGCAGGTTTTCATTGCACCACTGCTGAATGTTCAAGTAACGCAATGATGGTTTTCAGCGGTCTATTCACACTCGAACCCGTGCTGTTCACGGTCTAGCGACTCAACACTGGTGAGTTCTTCTTTTTCCAGTTCAGACAATACAAACCTCAGAAACCATTGCAATCTACACTACAGAATGTTTCATTCATTCAGGCGAATCTTGAATTCATCTTGTTCTCCACTCCCAGCAGGTTTTCGTTTCACCACTGGTGAATGTCCAAGCAACCCAAGGCTGGTTTCAGCTGCGTGTTAACACTCGCAGCCGTGCTGTTCAATTGGCTATCCAGTGAACGCTGGTTAGCTCTTGATTTTCCTTCCACACACCGAGCCTTCAGAAATCATTCTTATCTCCACTTCAGAATGTTCCATTCGTTCCCTGCGAATCTGGAATTCCTCTGACTCTCCACACCAGGCAGATTTTCCTAACAACACTGGTGAATGACCAGGTAATCCAATGCTGGTTTTCAGCGGCTGTTCACACTCACAGCCTTGCTGTTCAATTGGCAATCCAGTCAAACCTAGTCAGCTCTTCATTTTCCTGTCCACACAACCCAGCGTTCAGAAATCATTGGAATCTCTACTACAGAAATTTCCATTCATTCACTGTGAATCTGGAAATAATCTGAATCTGCATTCCAGGAAGGCTTTCGTTACACCACTGATGAATGTCCAAGTAATGCAATGCTGCTTCTTAGTGGTCTGTTCACACTCGAAACCGTGCTGTTCATTGGCTATCCACTCAATATCGGTCAGCTCTTCAATATCCTGTCCAGACTATCCAGATTCCTAAATGTTGGCAATCACCACTACAGAATGTTCCATTCAATCACGCGAATCTGGAATTCATCAGAGTCTCCACTCCTGGAAGGTTTTCGTGACACCACTGGTAAATGTCCAAGGAAGACAATGCTGGTTTTAAGCCGCCTGCTAACACACTCAGCCGTGCTGTTCAATTTGCTATCCACCCAACCCTATTCAGCTCTACATTTTCCTGTCCTCATAACCCAACCTTCAGAAATAATTGGTATCTCCTCCACAGAATGTTCCGTTCATTCACTGCGAATCTTAAATTCATCTGACTCTCAACTCCCGGCGGGTTATCGTTACACCACTTGTGAATGTCCAAGTAAGCCAATGCTGGTTTTCAGTGGCCTGTTCATACTAAGAGACGTGCTGTTCATTTGGCTATCCACTCCACCCTGTTCAGCTCTACATTTTCGTGTCCACAAAACCCAGCCTTCAGAAATCATTGGAATCACCACTAGAGAATGTTCCATTCATTCACTGCGAATCTGGAATTCATCTGAACCTCCACTCCTGGCAGGTTTTCGTTACGCCACTGGTGAATGTCCAAGTAACTCAATACTGGTTTTCAGAGGCATGTTCAACTCGCAGAAGTGCTGTTCAATGGGCTATCCACTCAATATTGGTCAGCTCTTCATTTTCCTCTCCACACAAACCAGCCTTCAGAAATCATTGGGCTCTCCACTACAGACTGTTCCATTCATTCACTGCGATTCTGCAATTCATCTGACTCTCCGCTCCAGGCAGGTTTTCATTACAGCACTGGTGAATGACCAAGTAATCCAATGCTGGTTTTCAGCCGCCTTTTCACACTCGCAGTGTGCTGTTCAATTGTCTATCCACTCAAACCTGGTCAGCCTTTCATTTTCTTTTCCACAATATCAGACTTCAGAAATCATTGGAATCGCCAGTACAGAATGTTCCATTCATTCACTGCCAATCTGGAATTCATCTGAATCTGCACTCCAGGTAGGCTTTCATTACACCACTTATGAATGTCCAAGTAACACAATGCTGGTTTTCAGCGGTCTGTTCACACTCTAAGCCCTGCTTTTTACTGGGTATCCACACAACTGTGGTCAGCTCTTCATTTTCATGTCCAAACAATCCAGACTTGAGAAATCATTGCAATCTCCAGTACAGAATGTTCCATTCATTCACTGCGAATCTGGAATTCAACTGAATCTCCACTACCTGCAGATTTATCTTACACCACTTGTGAATGTCCAAGTAAAACAATGCTGGTTTTCAGAGGCCTGTTCATGTTCGCAGTCGTGCTGTTCAATTGGCTATCCACTCAACCTGTTTTGCTCCTCATTTTCCTGTGCACACAACCCAGCCTTCAGAAATCATTGTAATCTCCACTACAGGATGTTCCATTCATTCACTGGGAATCTGGAATTCATCTGAATCTGCACTCCACGCAGGCTTTCGTTACACCACTGCTGAAAGTCGAAGTAATGCAATACTGGTTTTCAGTGGTCTGTTCACATTCGAAGCCGAGGCTTTTTACAGGCTATCCACTCAACACTGGTCAGCTCTTCATTTTCGTGTCCCCACAATCCAGATTTCAGAAATCATTGCAATCTCCACTACAGAATGTTCCATTCATTCACTGCGAGTCTGGAGTTTATCTGATTCTCCACTCCCGCCTGGTTAACATTACACCACTTGTGAATGTCCAAGTAAGCCAATGCTGGTTTTCAGAGGCCTGTTCATACTCGCAGCCGTGCTGTTTAATTGACAATTCACTCCACCCTGTTCAGCTCTTCATTGTCCCACCACACTACCAGCCTTCAGAAATCTTTGTTATCTCCACTACAGAATGTTCCATTCATTCACTGCGAATCTGGAATTCATCTGACTCTCAACTCCACGCAGGTTTTCATTACACCACTGTTGAATGTCCAAGTAACCCAATGCTGGTTTTCAGCGGCCTGTTCATATTCGCAGCCCTGCTGTTTACTTGGCTATCGATTCAAGCCTGGTCAGCTCTTCATTTTCCTGTCCACACAACACAGGCTTCAGAAATCATTGGAATCTCCTCTACAGAATGTTCCATTCATTCACTGCGAATGTGGAATTCAACTGACTCTCCACTCCATGCAGGTTTTCCTTACACCACTGATGAATGTCCAAGTAACCCAATGCTGGTTTTCAGCTGCATGTTCACACTCGCAGCCATGCTATACAATTGGCTTTCCACTAAATCCTGATTAGTTCTTGATTTTCCTTCCACACGACCCAGCCTTCAGAAATCGTTGGAATCTCCACTAGAGAATGTTCCATTCATTCACTGCGAATCTGGAATTCCTCTGAACCTCCACTCCCGGCAGGTTTTCGTTACACCACTGTTGAATGTCCAAGTAACCCAATGTTTTAAGTGTTTTCTTCACAAGCGCAGTGGTGCTGTTCAATTGGCTATCCACTCAACCCTGGCCAGCTCTACATTTTCCTGTCCACACCACAGAGACTGGAGAAATCATTGTTATCTCCACTACAGAATGTTCCATTCATTCACAGCGAATCTGGAATTCATCTGAATCTCCACTCCCGGCAGGTTTTCGTGACACCACTGGTAAATATCCAAGTAAGCCAATGCTGGTTTTAAGTGGCCTGCTCATACTCTCAGCCGTGCTGTTCAATTTGCTATCCACTCAACCCTCTTCAGCTCCATTTTCCTGTCCACATAACCCAAACTTCAGAAACAATTGGTATCTCCTCCACAGAATGTTCCATTCATTGACGGCAAATCTGAAATTCATCTAATTCTCAACTCCCGTCAGGTTTTCGTTACACCACTTGTGAATGTCCAATTAAGCCAAAGCTGGTTTTCAGTGGCCTGTTCTTACTACGAGACGTGCTGTTCATTTGGCTATCCATTCCACCCTGTTCAGCTCTACATTTTCGTGTCCACAAAACCCAGCCTTCAGAAATCATTGGAATCACCACTAGAGAATGTTCCATTCATTCACTGCGAATCTGGAATTCATCTGAATCTCCACTCCCGGCAGGTTTTCATTGCACCACTGCTGAATGTTCAAGTAACGCAATGATGGTTTTCAGCGGTCTATTCACACTCGAACCCGTGCTGTTCACGGTCTAGCGACTCAACACTGGTGAGTTCTTCTTTTTCCAGTTCAGACAATACAAACCTCAGAAACCATTGCAATCTACACTACAGAATGTTTCATTCATTCAGGCGAATCTTGAATTCATCTTGTTCTCCACTCACAGCAGGTTTTCGTTTCACCACTGGTGAATGTCCAAGCAACCCAAGGCTGGTTTCAGCTGCGTGTTAACACTCGCAGCCGTGCTGTTCAATTGGCTATCCAGTGAACGCTGGTTAGCTCTTGATTTTCCTTCCACACACCGAGCCTTCAGAAATCATTCTTATCTCCACTTCAGAATGTTCCATTCGTTCCCTGCGAATCTGGAATTCCTCTGACTCTCCACACCAGGCAGATTTTCCTAACAACACTGGTGAATGACCAGGTAATCCAATGCTGGTTTTCAGCGGCTGTTCACACTCACAGCCTTGCTGTTCAATTGGCAATCCAGTCAAACCTAGTCAGCTCTTCATTTTCCTGTCCACACAACCCAGCGTTCAGAAATCATTGGAATCTCTACTACAGAAATTTCCATTCATTCACTGTGAATCTGGAAATACTCTGAATCTGCATTCCAGGAAGGCTTTCGTTACACCACTGATGAATGTCCAAGTAATGCAATGCTGCTTCTTAGTGGTCTGTTCACACTCGAAACCGTGCTGTTCATTGGCTATCCACTCAATATCGGTCAGCTCTTCAATATCCTGTCCAGACTATCCAGATTCCTAAATGTTGGCAATCACCACTACAGAATGTTCCATTCAATCACGCGAATCTGGAATTCATCAGAGTCTCCACTCCTGGAAGGTTTTCGTGACACCACTGGTAAATGTCCAAGGAAGACAATGCTGGTTTTAAGCCGCCTGCTAACACACTCAGCCGTGCTGTTCAATTTGCTATCCACCCAACCCTATTCAGCTCTACATTTTCCTGTCCTCATAACCCAACCTTCAGAAATAATTGGTATCTCCTCCACAGAATGTTCCGTTCATTCACTGCGAATCTTAAATTCATCTGACTCTCAACTCCCGGCGGGTTATCGTTACACCACTTGTGAATGTCCAAGTAAGCCAATGCTGGTTTTCAGTGGCCTGTTCATACTAAGAGACGTGCTGTTCATTTGGCTATCCACTCCACCCTGTTCAGCTCTACATTTTCGTGTCCACAAAACCCAGCCTTCAGAAATCATTGGAATCACCACTAGAGAATGTTCCATTCATTCACTGCGAATCTGGAATTCATCTGAACCTCCACTCCTGGCAGGTTTTCGTTACGCCACTGGTGAATGTCCAAGTAACTCAATACTGGTTTTCAGAGGCATGTTCAACTCGCAGAAGTGCTGTTCAATGGGCTATCCACTCAATATTGGTCAGCTCTTCATTTTCCTCTCCACACAAACCAGCCTTCAGAAATCATTGGGCTCTCCACTACAGACTGTTCCATTCACTCACTGCGATTCTCCAATTCATCTGACTCTCCGCTCCAGGCAGGTTTTCATTACAGCACTGGTGAATGACCAGGTAATCCAATGCTGGTTTTCAGCGGCTGTTCACACTCACAGCCTTGCTGTTCAATTGGCAATCCAGTCAAACCTAGTCAGCTCTTCATTTTCCTGTCCACACAACCCAGCGTTCAGAAATCATTGGAATCTCTACTACAGAAATTTCCATTCATTCACTGTGAATCTGGAAATACTCTGAATCTGCATTCCAGGAAGGCTTTCGTTACACCACTGATGAATGTCCAAGTAATGCAATGCTGCTTCTTAGTGGTCTGTTCACACTCGAAACCGTGCTGTTCATTGGCTATCCACTCAATATCGGTCAGCTCTTCAATATCCTGTCCAGACTATCCAGATTCCTAAATGTTGGCAATCACCACTACAGAATGTTCCATTCAATCACGCGAATCTGGAATTCATCAGAGTCTCCACTCCTGGAAGGTTTTCGTGACACCACTGGTAAATGTCCAAGGAAGACAATGCTGGTTTTAAGCCGCCTGCTAACACACTCAGCCGTGCTGTTCAATTTGCTATCCACCCAACCCTATTCAGCTCTACATTTTCCTGTCCTCATAACCCAACCTTCAGAAATAATTGGTATCTCCTCCACAGAATGTTCCGTTCATTCACTGCGAATCTTAAATTCATCTGACTCTCAACTCCCGGCGGGTTATCGTTACACCACTTGTGAATGTCCAAGTAAGCCAATGCTGGTTTTCAGTGGCCTGTTCATACTAAGAGACGTGCTGTTCATTTGGCTATCCACTCCACCCTGTTCAGCTCTACATTCTCGTGTCCACAAAACCCAGCCTTCAGAAATCATTGGAATCACCACTAGAGAATGTTCCATTCATTCACTGCGAATCTGGAATTCCTCTGAACCTCCACTCCTGGCAGGTTTTCGTTACGCCACTGGTGAATGTCCAAGTAACTCAATACTGGTTTTCAGAGGCATGTTCAACTCGCAGAAGTGCTGTTCAATGGGCTATCCACTCAATATTGGTCAGCTCTTCATTTTCCTCTCCACACAAACCAGCCTTCAGAAATCATTGGGCTCTCCACTACAGACTGTTCCATTCATTCACTGCGATTCTGCAATTCATCTGACTCTCCGCTCCAGGCAGGTTTTCATTACAGCACTGGTGAATGACCAAGTAATCCAATGCTGGTTTTCAGCCGCCTTTTCACACTCGCAGTGTGCTGTTCAATTGTCTATCCACTCAAACCTGGTCAGCCTTTCATTTTCTTTTCCACAATATCAGACTTCAGAAATCATTGGAATCGCCAGTACAGAATGTTCCATTCATTCACTGCCAATCTGGAATTCATCTGAATCTGCACTCCAGGTAGGCTTTCATTACACCACTTATGAATGTCCAAGTAACACAATGCTGGTTTTCAGCGGTCTGTTCACACTCTAAGCCCTGCTTTTTACTGGGTATCCACACAACTGTGGTCAGCTCTTCATTTTCATGTCCAAACAATCCAGACTTGAGAAATCATTGCAATCTCCAGTACAGAATGTTCCATTCATTCACTGCGAATCTGGAATTCAACTGAATCTCCACTACCTGCAGATTTATCTTACACCACTTGTGAATGTCCAAGTAAAACAATGCTGGTTTTCAGAGGCCTGTTCATGTTCGCAGTCGTGCTGTTCAATTGGCTATCCACTCAACCTGTTTTGCTCCTCATTTTCCTGTGCACACAACCCAGCCTTCAGAAATCATTGTAATCTCCACTACAGGATGTTCCATTCATTCACTGGGAATCTGGAATTCATCTGAATCTGCACTCCACGCAGGCTTTCGTTACACCACTGCTGAAAGTCGAAGTAATGCAATACTGGTTTTCAGTGGTCTGTTCACATTCGAAGCCGAGGCTTTTTACAGGCTATCCACTCAACACTGGTCAGCTCTTCATTTTCGTGTCCCCACAATCCAGATTTCAGAAATCATTGCAATCTCCACTACAGAATGTTCCATTCATTCACTGCGAGTCTGGAGTTTATCTGATTCTCCACTCCCGCCTGGTTAACATTACACCACTTGTGAATGTCCAAGTAAGCCAATGCTGGTTTTCAGAGGCCTGTTCATACTCGCAGCCGTGCTGTTTAATTGACAATTCACTCCACCCTGTTCAGCTCTTCATTGTCCCACCACACTACCAGCCTTCAGAAATCTTTGTTATCTCCACTACAGAATGTTCCATTCATTCACTGCGAATCTGGAATTCATCTGACTCTCAACTCCACGCAGGTTTTCATTACACCACTGTTGAATGTCCAAGTAACCCAATGCTGGTTTTCAGCGGCCTGTTCATATTCGCAGCCCTGCTGTTTACTTGGCTATCGATTCAAGCCTGGTCAGCTCTTCATTTTCCTGTCCACACAACACAGGCTTCAGAAATCATTGGAATCTCCTCTACAGAATGTTCCATTCATTCACTGCGAATGTGGAATTCAACTGACTCTCCACTCCATGCAGGTTTTCCTTACACCACTGATGAATGTCCAAGTAACCCAATGCTGGTTTTCAGCTGCATGTTCACACTCGCAGCCATGCTATACAATTGGCTTTCCACTAAATCCTGATTAGTTCTTGATTTTCCTTCCACACGACCCAGCCTTCAGAAATCGTTGGAATCTCCACTAGAGAATGTTCCATTCATTCACTGCGAATCTGGAATTCCTCTGAACCTCCACTCCCGGCAGGTTTTCGTTACACCACTGTTGAATGTCCAAGTAACCCAATGTTTTAAGTGTTTTCTTCACAAGCGCAGTGGTGCTGTTCAATTGGCTATCCACTCAACCCTGGCCAGCTCTACATTTTCCTGTCCACACCACAGAGACTGGAGAAATCATTGTTATCTCCACTACAGAATGTTCCATTCATTCACAGCGAATCTGGAATTCATCTGAATCTCCACTCCCGGCAGGTTTTCGTGACACCACTGGTAAATATCCAAGTAAGCCAATGCTGGTTTTAAGTGGCCTGCTCATACTCTCAGCCGTGCTGTTCAATTTGCTATCCACTCAACCCTCTTCAGCTCCATTTTCCTGTCCACATAACCCAAACTTCAGAAACAATTGGTATCTCCTCCACAGAATGTTCCATTCATTGACGGCAAATCTGAAATTCATCTAATTCTCAACTCCCGTCAGGTTTTCGTTACACCACTTGTGAATGTCCAATTAAGCCAAAGCTGGTTTTCAGTGGCCTGTTCTTACTACGAGACGTGCTGTTCATTTGGCTATCCATTCCACCCTGTTCAGCTCTACATTTTCGTGTCCACAAAACCCAGCCTTCAGAAATCATTGGAATCACCACTAGAGAATGTTCCATTCATTCACTGCGAATCTGGAATTCATCTGAATCTCCACTCCCGGCAGGTTTTCATTGCACCACTGCTGAATGTTCAAGTAACGCAATGATGGTTTTCAGCGGTCTATTCACACTCGAACCCGTGCTGTTCACGGTCTAGCGACTCAACACTGGTGAGTTCTTCTTTTTCCAGTTCAGACAATACAAACCTCAGAAACCATTGCAATCTACACTACAGAATGTTTCATTCATTCAGGCGAATCTTGAATTCATCTTGTTCTCCACTCACAGCAGGTTTTCGTTTCACCACTGGTGAATGTCCAAGCAACCCAAGGCTGGTTTCAGCTGCGTGTTAACACTCGCAGCCGTGCTGTTCAATTGGCTATCCAGTGAACGCTGGTTAGCTCTTGATTTTCCTTCCACACACCGAGCCTTCAGAAATCATTCTTATCTCCACTTCAGAATGTTCCATTCGTTCCCTGCGAATCTGGAATTCCTCTGACTCTCCACACCAGGCAGATTTTCCTAACAACACTGGTGAATGACCAGGTAATCCAATGCTGGTTTTCAGCGGCTGTTCACACTCACAGCCTTGCTGTTCAATTGGCAATCCAGTCAAACCTAGTCAGCTCTTCATTTTCCTGTCCACACAACCCAGCGTTCAGAAATCATTGGAATCTCTACTACAGAAATTTCCATTCATTCACTGTGAATCTGGAAATACTCTGAATCTGCATTCCAGGAAGGCTTTCGTTACACCACTGATGAATGTCCAAGTAATGCAATGCTGCTTCTTAGTGGTCTGTTCACACTCGAAACCGTGCTGTTCATTGGCTATCCACTCAATATCGGTCAGCTCTTCAATATCCTGTCCAGACTATCCAGATTCCTAAATGTTGGCAATCACCACTACAGAATGTTCCATTCAATCACGCGAATCTGGAATTCATCAGAGTCTCCACTCCTGGAAGGTTTTCGTGACACCACTGGTAAATGTCCAAGGAAGACAATGCTGGTTTTAAGCCGCCTGCTAACACACTCAGCCGTGCTGTTCAATTTGCTATCCACCCAACCCTATTCAGCTCTACATTTTCCTGTCCTCATAACCCAACCTTCAGAAATAATTGGTATCTCCTCCACAGAATGTTCCGTTCATTCACTGCGAATCTTAAATTCATCTGACTCTCAACTCCCGGCGGGTTATCGTTACACCACTTGTGAATGTCCAAGTAAGCCAATGCTGGTTTTCAGTGGCCTGTTCATACTAAGAGACGTGCTGTTCATTTGGCTATCCACTCCACCCTGTTCAGCTCTACATTTTCGTGTCCACAAAACCCAGCCTTCAGAAATCATTGGAATCACCACTAGAGAATGTTCCATTCATTCACTGCGAATCTGGAATTCATCTGAACCTCCACTCCTGGCAGGTTTTCGTTACGCCACTGGTGAATGTCCAAGTAACTCAATACTGGTTTTCAGAGGCATGTTCAACTCGCAGAAGTGCTGTTCAATGGGCTATCCACTCAATATTGGTCAGCTCTTCATTTTCCTCTCCACACAAACCAGCCTTCAGAAATCATTGGGCTCTCCACTACAGACTGTTCCATTCACTCACTGCGATTCTCCAATTCATCTGACTCTCCGCTCCAGGCAGGTTTTCATTACAGCACTGGTGAATGACCAGGTAATCCAATGCTGGTTTTCAGCGGCTGTTCACACTCACAGCCTTGCTGTTCAATTGGCAATCCAGTCAAACCTAGTCAGCTCTTCATTTTCCTGTCCACACAACCCAGCGTTCAGAAATCATTGGAATCTCTACTACAGAAATTTCCATTCATTCACTGTGAATCTGGAAATACTCTGAATCTGCATTCCAGGAAGGCTTTCGTTACACCACTGATGAATGTCCAAGTAATGCAATGCTGCTTCTTAGTGGTCTGTTCACACTCGAAACCGTGCTGTTCATTGGCTATCCACTCAATATCGGTCAGCTCTTCAATATCCTGTCCAGACTATCCAGATTCCTAAATGTTGGCAATCACCACTACAGAATGTTCCATTCAATCACGCGAATCTGGAATTCATCAGAGTCTCCACTCCTGGAAGGTTTTCGTGACACCACTGGTAAATGTCCAAGGAAGACAATGCTGGTTTTAAGCCGCCTGCTAACACACTCAGCCGTGCTGTTCAATTTGCTATCCACCCAACCCTATTCAGCTCTACATTTTCCTGTCCTCATAACCCAACCTTCAGAAATAATTGGTATCTCCTCCACAGAATGTTCCGTTCATTCACTGCGAATCTTAAATTCATCTGACTCTCAACTCCCGGCGGGTTATCGTTACACCACTTGTGAATGTCCAAGTAAGCCAATGCTGGTTTTCAGTGGCCTGTTCATACTAAGAGACGTGCTGTTCATTTGGCTATCCACTCCACCCTGTTCAGCTCTACATTTTCGTGTCCACAAAACCCAGCCTTCAGAAATCATTGGAATCACCACTAGAGAATGTTCCATTCATTCACTGCGAATCTGGAATTCCTCTGAACCTCCACTCCTGGCAGGTTTTCGTTACGCCACTGGTGAATGTCCAAGTAACTCAATACTGGTTTTCAGAGGCATGTTCAACTCGCAGAAGTGCTGTTCAATGGGCTATCCACTCAATATTGGTCAGCTCTTCATTTTCCTCTCCACACAAACCAGCCTTCAGAAATCATTGGGCTCTCCACTACAGACTGTTCCATTCATTCACTGCGATTCTGCAATTCATCTGACTCTCCGCTCCAGGCAGGTTTTCATTACAGCACTGGTGAATGACCAAGTAATCCAATGCTGGTTTTCAGCCGCCTTTTCACACTCGCAGTGTGCTGTTCAATTGTCTATCCACTCAAACCTGGTCAGCCTTTCATTTTCTTTTCCACAATATCAGACTTCAGAAATCATTGGAATCGCCAGTACAGAATGTTCCATTCATTCACTGCCAATCTGGAATTCATCTGAATCTGCACTCCAGGTAGGCTTTCATTACACCACTTATGAATGTCCAAGTAACACAATGCTGGTTTTCAGCGGTCTGTTCACACTCTAAGCCCTGCTTTTTACTGGGTATCCACACAACTGTGGTCAGCTCTTCATTTTCATGTCCAAACAATCCAGACTTGAGAAATCATTGCAATCTCCAGTACAGAATGTTCCATTCATTCACTGCGAATCTGGAATTCAACTGAATCTCCACTACCTGCAGATTTATCTTACACCACTTGTGAATGTCCAAGTAAAACAATGCTGGTTTTCAGAGGCCTGTTCATGTTCGCAGTCGTGCTGTTCAATTGGCTATCCACTCAACCTGTTTTGCTCCTCATTTTCCTGTGCACACAACCCAGCCTTCAGAAATCATTGTAATCTCCACTACAGGATGTTCCATTCATTCACTGGGAATCTGGAATTCATCTGAATCTGCACTCCACGCAGGCTTTCGTTACACCACTGCTGAAAGTCGAAGTAATGCAATACTGGTTTTCAGTGGTCTGTTCACATTCGAAGCCGAGGCTTTTTACAGGCTATCCACTCAACACTGGTCAGCTCTTCATTTTCGTGTCCCCACAATCCAGATTTCAGAAATCATTGCAATCTCCACTACAGAATGTTCCATTCATTCACTGCGAGTCTGGAGTTTATCTGATTCTCCACTCCCGCCTGGTTAACATTACACCACTTGTGAATGTCCAAGTAAGCCAATGCTGGTTTTCAGAGGCCTGTTCATACTCGCAGCCGTGCTGTTTAATTGACAATTCACTCCACCCTGTTCAGCTCTTCATTGTCCCACCACACTACCAGCCTTCAGAAATCTTTGTTATCTCCACTACAGAATGTTCCATTCATTCACTGCGAATCTGGAATTCATCTGACTCTCAACTCCACGCAGGTTTTCATTACACCACTGTTGAATGTCCAAGTAACCCAATGCTGGTTTTCAGCGGCCTGTTCATATTCGCAGCCCTGCTGTTTACTTGGCTATCGATTCAAGCCTGGTCAGCTCTTCATTTTCCTGTCCACACAACACAGGCTTCAGAAATCATTGGAATCTCCTCTACAGAATGTTCCATTCATTCACTGCGAATGTGGAATTCAACTGACTCTCCACTCCATGCAGGTTTTCCTTACACCACTGATGAATGTCCAAGTAACCCAATGCTGGTTTTCAGCTGCATGTTCACACTCGCAGCCATGCTATACAATTGGCTTTCCACTAAATCCTGATTAGTTCTTGATTTTCCTTCCACACGGCCCAGCCTTCAGAAATCGTTGGAATCTCCATTAGAGAATGTTCCATTCATTCACTGCGAATCTGGAATTCCTCTGAACCTCCACTCCCGGCAGGTTTTCGTTACACCACTGTTGAATGTCCAAGTAACCCAATGTTTTAAGTGTTTTCTTCACAAGCGCAGTGGTGCTGTTCAATTGGCTATCCACTCAACCCTGGCCAGCTCTACATTTTCCTGTCCACACCACAGAGACTGGAGAAATCATTGTTATCTCCACTACAGAATGTTCCATTCATTCACAGCGAATCTGGAATTCATCTGACTCTCCACTCCCGGCAGGTTTTCGTGACACCACTGGTAAATATCCAAGTAAGCCAATGCTGGTTTTAAGTGGCCTGCTCATACTCTCAGCCGTGCTGTTCAATTTGCTATCCACTCAACCCTCTTCAGCTCCATTTTCCTGTCCACATAACCCAAACTTCAGAAACAATTGGTATCTCCTCCACAGAATGTTCCATTCATTGACGGCAAATCTGAAATTCATCTAATTCTCAACTCCCGTCAGGTTTTCGTTACACCACTTGTGAATGTCCAATTAAGCCAAAGCTGGTTTTCAGTGGCCTGTTCTTACTACGAGACGTGCTGTTCATTTGGCTATCCATTCCACCCTGTTCAGCTCTACATTTTCGTGTCCACAAAACCCAGCCTTCAGAAATCATTGGAATCACCACTAGAGAATGTTCCATTCATTCACTGCGAATCTGGGATTCATCTGAATCTCCACTCCCGGCAGGTTTTCATTGCACCACTGCTGAATGTTCAAGTAACGCAATGATGGTTTTCAGCGGTCTATTCACACTCGAACCCGTGCTGTTCACGGTCTAGCGACTCAACACTGGTGAGTTCTTCTTTTTCCAGTTCAGACAATACAAACCTCAGAAACCATTGCAATCTACACTACAGAATGTTTCATTCATTCAGGCGAATCTTGAATTCATCTTGTTCTCCACTCCCAGCAGGTTTTCGTTTCACCACTGGTGAATGTCCAAGCAACCCAAGGCTGGTTTCAGCTGCGTGTTAACACTCGCAGCCGTGCTGTTCAATTGGCTATCCAGTGAACGCTGGTTAGCTCTTGATTTTCCTTCCACACACCGAGCCTTCAGAAATCATTCTTATCTCCACTTCAGAATGTTCCATTCGTTCCCTGCGAATCTGGAATTCCTCTGACTCTCCACACCAGGCAGATTTTCCTAACAACACTGGTGAATGACCAGGTAATCCAATGCTGGTTTTCAGCGGCTGTTCACACTCACAGCCTTGCTGTTCAATTGGCAATCCAGTCAAACCTAGTCAGCTCTTCATTTTCCTGTCCACACAACCCAGCGTTCAGAAATCATTGGAATCTCTACTACAGAAATTTCCATTCATTCACTGTGAATCTGGAAATACTCTGAATCTGCATTCCAGGAAGGCTTTCGTTACACCACTGATGAATGTCCAAGTAATGCAATGCTGCTTCTTAGTGGTCTGTTCACACTCGAAACCGTGCTGTTCATTGGCTATCCACTCAATATCGGTCAGCTCTTCAATATCCTGTCCAGACTATCCAGATTCCTAAATGTTGGCAATCACCACTACAGAATGTTCCATTCAATCACGCGAATCTGGAATTCATCAGAGTCTCCACTCCTGGAAGGTTTTCGTGACACCACTGGTAAATGTCCAAGGAAGACAATGCTGGTTTTAAGCCGCCTGCTAACACACTCAGCCGTGCTGTTCAATTTGCTATCCACCCAACCCTATTCAGCTCTACATTTTCCTGTCCTCATAACCCAACCTTCAGAAATAATTGGTATCTCCTCCACAGAATGTTCCGTTCATTCACTGCGAATCTTAAATTCATCTGACTCTCAACTCCCGGCGGGTTATCGTTACACCACTTGTGAATGTCCAAGTAAGCCAATGCTGGTTTTCAGTGGCCTGTTCATACTAAGAGACGTGCTGTTCATTTGGCTATCCACTCCACCCTGTTCAGCTCTACATTTTCGTGTCCACAAAACCCAGCCTTCAGAAATCATTGGAATCACCACTAGAGAATGTTCCATTCATTCACTGCGAATCTGGAATTCCTCTGAACCTCCACTCCTGGCAGGTTTTCGTTACGCCACTGGTGAATGTCCAAGTAACTCAATACTGGTTTTCAGAGGCATGTTCAACTCGCAGAAGTGCTGTTCAATGGGCTATCCACTCAATATTGGTCAGCTCTTCATTTTCCTCTCCACACAAACCAGCCTTCAGAAATCATTGGGCTCTCCACTACAGACTGTTCCATTCATTCACTGCGATTCTGCAATTCATCTGACTCTCCGCTCCAGGCAGGTTTTCATTACAGCACTGGTGAATGACCAAGTAATCCAATGCTGGTTTTCAGCCGCCTTTTCACACTCGCAGTGTGCTGTTCAATTGTCTATCCACTCAAACCTGGTCAGCCTTTCATTTTCTTTTCCACAATATCAGACTTCAGAAATCATTGGAATCGCCAGTACAGAATGTTCCATTCATTCACTGCCAATCTGGAATTCATCTGAATCTGCACTCCAGGTAGGCTTTCATTACACCACTTATGAATGTCCAAGTAACACAATGCTGGTTTTCAGCGGTCTGTTCACACTCTAAGCCCTGCTTTTTACTGGGTATCCACACAACTGTGGTCAGCTCTTCATTTTCATGTCCAAACAATCCAGACTTGAGAAATCATTGCAATCTCCAGTACAGAATGTTCCATTCATTCACTGCGAATCTGGAATTCAACTGAATCTCCACTACCTGCAGATTTATTTTACACCACTTGTGAATGTCCAAGTAAAACAATGCTGGTTTTCAGAGGCCTGTTCATGTTCGCAGTCGTGCTGTTCAATTGGCTATCCACTCAACCTGTTTTGCTCCTCATTTTCCTGTGCACACAACCCAGCCTTCAGAAATCATTGTAATCTCCACTACAGGATGTTCCATTCATTCACTGGGAATCTGGAATTCATCTGAATCTGCACTCCACGCAGGCTTTCGTTACACCACTGCTGAAAGTCGAAGTAATGCAATACTGGTTTTCAGTGGTCTGTTCACATTCGAAGCCGAGGCTTTTTACAGGCTATCCACTCAACACTGGTCAGCTCTTCATTTTCGTGTCCCCACAATCCAGATTTCAGAAATCATTGCAATCTCCACTACAGAATGTTCCATTCATTCACTGCGAGTCTGGAGTTTATCTGATTCTCCACTCCCGCCTGGTTAACATTACACCACTTGTGAATGTCCAAGTAAGCCAATGCTGGTTTTCAGAGGCCTGTTCATACTCGCAGCCGTGCTGTTTAATTGACAATTCACTCCACCCTGTTCAGCTCTTCATTGTCCCACCACACTACCAGCCTTCAGAAATCTTTGTTATCTCCACTACAGAATGTTCCATTCATTCACTGCGAATCTGGAATTCATCTGACTCTCAACTCCACGCAGGTTTTCATTACACCACTGTTGAATGTCCAAGTAACCCAATGCTGGTTTTCAGCGGCCTGTTCATATTCGCAGCCCTGCTGTTTACTTGGCTATCGATTCAAGCCTGGTCAGCTCTTCATTTTCCTGTCCACACAACACAGGCTTCAGAAATCATTGGAATCTCCTCTACAGAATGTTCCATTCATTCACTGCGAATGTGGAATTCAACTGACTCTCCACTCCATGCAGGTTTTCCTTACACCACTGATGAATGTCCAAGTAACCCAATGCTGGTTTTCAGCTGCATGTTCACACTCGCAGCCATGCTATACAATTGGCTTTCCACTAAATCCTGATTAGTTCTTGATTTTCCTTCCACACGACCCAGCCTTCAGAAATCGTTGGAATCTCCACTAGAGAATGTTCCATTCATTCACTGCGAATCTGGAATTCCTCTGAACCTCCACTCCCGGCAGGTTTTCGTTACACCACTGTTGAATGTCCAAGTAACCCAATGTTTTAAGTGTTTTCTTCACAAGCGCAGTGGTGCTGTTCAATTGGCTATCCACTCAACCCTGGCCAGCTCTACATTTTCCTGTCCACACCACAGAGACTGGAGAAATCATTGTTATCTCCACTACAGAATGTTCCATTCATTCACAGCGAATCTGGAATTCATCTGACTCTCCACTCCCGGCAGGTTTTCGTGACACCACTGGTAAATATCCAAGTAAGCCAATGCTGGTTTTAAGTGGCCTGCTCATACTCTCAGCCGTGCTGTTCAATTTGCTATCCACTCAACCCTCTTCAGCTCCATTTTCCTGTCCACATAACCCAAACTTCAGAAACAATTGGTATCTCCTCCACAGAATGTTCCATTCATTGACGGCAAATCTGAAATTCATCTAATTCTCAACTCCCGTCAGGTTTTCGTTACACCACTTGTGAATGTCCAATTAAGCCAAAGCTGGTTTTCAGTGGCCTGTTCTTACTACGAGACGTGCTGTTCATTTGGCTATCCATTCCACCCTGTTCAGCTCTACATTTTCGTGTCCACAAAACCCAGCCTTCAGAAATCATTGGAATCACCACTAGAGAATGTTCCATTCATTCACTGCGAATCTGGAATTCATCTGAATCTCCACTCCCGGCAGGTTTTCATTGCACCACTGCTGAATGTTCAAGTAACGCAATGATGGTTTTCAGCGGTCTATTCACACTCGAACCCGTGCTGTTCACGGTCTAGCGACTCAACACTGGTGAGTTCTTCTTTTTCCAGTTCAGACAATACAAACCTCAGAAACCATTGCAATCTACACTACAGAATGTTTCATTCATTCAGGCGAATCTTGAATTCATCTTGTTCTCCACTCCCAGCAGGTTTTCGTGTCACCACTGGTGAATGTCCAAGCAACCCAAGGCTGGTTTCAGCTGCGTGTTAACACTCGCAGCCGTGCTGTTCAATTGGCTATCCAGTGAACGCTGGTTAGCTCTTGATTTTCCTTCCACACACCGAGCCTTCAGAAATCATTCTTATCTCCACTTCAGAATGTTCCATTCGTTCCCTGCGAATCTGGAATTCCTCTGACTCTCCACACCAGGCAGATTTTCCTAACAACACTGGTGAATGACCAGGTAATCCAATGCTGGTTTTCAGCGGCTGTTCACACTCACAGCCTTGCTGTTCAATTGGCAATCCAGTCAAACCTAGTCAGCTCTTCATTTTCCTGTCCACACAACCCAGCGTTCAGAAATCATTGGAATCTCTACTACAGAAATTTCCATTCATTCACTGTGAATCTGGAAATACTCTGAATCTGCATTCCAGGAAGGCTTTCGTTACACCACTGATGAATGTCCAAGTAATGCAATGCTGCTTCTTAGTGGTCTGTTCACACTCGAAACCGTGCTGTTCATTGGCTATCCACTCAATATCGGTCAGCTCTTCAATATCCTGTCCAGACTATCCAGATTCCTAAATGTTGGCAATCACCACTACAGAATGTTCCATTCAATCACGCGAATCTGGAATTCATCAGAGTCTCCACTCCTGGAAGGTTTTCGTGACACCACTGGTAAATGTCCAAGGAAGACAATGCTGGTTTTAAGCCGCCTGCTAACACACTCAGCCGTGCTGTTCAATTTGCTATCCACCCAACCCTATTCAGCTCTACATTTTCCTGTCCTCATAACCCAACCTTCAGAAATAATTGGTATCTCCTCCACAGAATGTTCCGTTCATTCACTGCGAATCTTAAATTCATCTGACTCTCAACTCCCGGCGGGTTATCGTTACACCACTTGTGAATGTCCAAGTAAGCCAATGCTGGTTTTCAGTGGCCTGTTCATACTAAGAGACGTGCTGTTCATTTGGCTATCCACTCCACCCTGTTCAGCTCTACATTTTCGTGTCCACAAAACCCAGCCTTCAGAAATCATTGGAATCACCACTAGAGAATGTTCCATTCATTCACTGCGAATCTGGAATTCATCTGAACCTCCACTCCTGGCAGGTTTTCGTTACGCCACTGGTGAATGTCCAAGTAACTCAATACTGGTTTTCAGAGGCATGTTCAACTCGCAGAAGTGCTGTTCAATGGGCTATCCACTCAATATTGGTCAGCTCTTCATTTTCCTCTCCACACAAACCAGCCTTCAGAAATCATTGGGCTCTCCACTACAGACTGTTCCATTCATTCACTGCGATTCTGCAATTCATCTGACTCTCCGCTCCAGGCAGGTTTTCATTACAGCACTGGTGAATGACCAAGTAATCCAATGCTGGTTTTCAGCCGCCTTTTCACACTCGCAGTGTGCTGTTCAATTGTCTATCCACTCAAACCTGGTCAGCCTTTCATTTTCTTTTCCACAATATCAGACTTCAGAAATCATTGGAATCGCCAGTACAGAATGTTCCATTCATTCACTGCCAATCTGGAATTCATCTGAATCTGCACTCCAGGTAGGCTTTCATTACACCACTTATGAATGTCCAAGTAACACAATGCTGGTTTTCAGCGGTCTGTTCACACTCTAAGCCCTGCTTTTTACTGGGTATCCACACAACTGTGGTCAGCTCTTCATTTTCATGTCCAAACAATCCAGACTTGAGAAATCATTGCAATCTCCAGTACAGAATGTTCCATTCATTCACTGCGAATCTGGAATTCAACTGAATCTCCACTACCTGCAGATTTATCTTACACCACTTGTGAATGTCCAAGTAAAACAATGCTGGTTTTCAGAGGCCTGTTCATGTTCGCAGTCGTGCTGTTCAATTGGCTATCCACTCAACCTGTTTTGCTCCTCATTTTCCTGTGCACACAACCCAGCCTTCAGAAATCATTGTAATCTCCACTACAGGATGTTCCATTCATTCACTGGGAATCTGGAATTCATCTGAATCTGCACTCCACGCAGGCTTTCGTTACACCACTGCTGAAAGTCGAAGTAATGCAATACTGGTTTTCAGTGGTCTGTTCACATTCGAAGCCGAGGCTTTTTACAGGCTATCCACTCAACACTGGTCAGCTCTTCATTTTCGTGTCCCCACAATCCAGATTTCAGAAATCATTGCAATCTCCACTACAGAATGTTCCATTCATTCACTGCGAGTCTGGAGTTTATCTGATTCTCCACTCCCGCCTGGTTAACATTACACCACTTGTGAATGTCCAAGTAAGCCAATGCTGGTTTTCAGAGGCCTGTTCATACTCGCAGCCGTGCTGTTTAATTGACAATTCACTCCACCCTGTTCAGCTCTTCATTGTCCCACCACACTACCAGCCTTCAGAAATCTTTGTTATCTCCACTACAGAATGTTCCATTCATTCACTGCGAATCTGGAATTCATCTGACTCTCAACTCCACGCAGGTTTTCATTACACCACTGTTGAATGTCCAAGTAACCCAATGCTGGTTTTCAGCGGCCTGTTCATATTCGCAGCCCTGCTGTTTACTTGGCTATCGATTCAAGCCTGGTCAGCTCTTCATTTTCCTGTCCACACAACACAGGCTTCAGAAATCATTGGAATCTCCTCTACAGAATGTTCCATTCATTCACTGCGAATGTGGAATTCAACTGACTCTCCACTCCATGCAGGTTTTCCTTACACCACTGATGAATGTCCAAGTAACCCAATGCTGGTTTTCAGCTGCATGTTCACACTCGCAGCCATGCTATACAATTGGCTTTCCACTAAATCCTGATTAGTTCTTGATTTTCCTTCCACACGACCCAGCCTTCAGAAATCGTTGGAATCTCCACTAGAGAATGTTCCATTCATTCACTGCGAATCTGGAATTCCTCTGAACCTCCACTCCCGGCAGGTTTTCGTTACACCACTGTTGAATGTCCAAGTAACCCAATGTTTTAAGTGTTTTCTTCACAAGCGCAGTGGTGCTGTTCAATTGGCTATCCACTCAACCCTGGCCAGCTCTACATTTTCCTGTCCACACCACAGAGACTGGAGAAATCATTGTTATCTCCACTACAGAATGTTCCATTCATTCACAGCGAATCTGGAATTCATCTGAATCTCCACTCCCGGCAGGTTTTCGTGACACCACTGGTAAATATCCAAGTAAGCCAATGCTGGTTTTAAGTGGCCTGCTCATACTCTCAGCCGTGCTGTTCAATTTGCTATCCACTCAACCCTCTTCAGCTCCATTTTCCTGTCCACATAACCCAAACTTCAGAAACAATTGGTATCTCCTCCACAGAATGTTCCATTCATTGACGGCAAATCTGAAATTCATCTAATTCTCAACTCCCGTCAGGTTTTCGTTACACCACTTGTGAATGTCCAATTAAGCCAAAGCTGGTTTTCAGTGGCCTGTTCTTACTACGAGACGTGCTGTTCATTTGGCTATCCATTCCACCCTGTTCAGCTCTACATTTTCGTGTCCACAAAACCCAGCCTTCAGAAATCATTGGAATCACCACTAGAGAATGTTCCATTCATTCACTGCGAATCTGGAATTCATCTGAATCTCCACTCCCGGCAGGTTTTCATTGCACCACTGCTGAATGTTCAAGTAACGCAATGATGGTTTTCAGCGGTCTATTCACACTCGAACCCGTGCTGTTCACGGTCTAGCGACTCAACACTGGTGAGTTCTTCTTTTTCCAGTTCAGACAATACAAACCTCAGAAACCATTGCAATCTACACTACAGAATGTTTCATTCATTCAGGCGAATCTTGAATTCATCTTGTTCTCCACTCCCAGCAGGTTTTCGTGTCACCACTGGTGAATGTCCAAGCAACCCAAGGCTGGTTTCAGCTGCGTGTTAACACTCGCAGCCGTGCTGTTCAATTGGCTATCCAGTGAACGCTGGTTAGCTCTTGATTTTCCTTCCACACACCGAGCCTTCAGAAATCATTCTTATCTCCACTTCAGAATGTTCCATTCGTTCCCTGCGAATCTGGAATTCCTCTGACTCTCCACACCAGGCAGATTTTCCTAACAACACTGGTGAATGACCAGGTAATCCAATGCTGGTTTTCAGCGGCTGTTCACACTCACAGCCTTGCTGTTCAATTGGCAATCCAGTCAAACCTAGTCAGCTCTTCATTTTCCTGTCCACACAACCCAGCGTTCAGAAATCATTGGAATCTCTACTACAGAAATTTCCATTCATTCACTGTGAATCTGGAAATAATCTGAATCTGCATTCCAGGAAGGCTTTCGTTACACCACTGATGAATGTCCAAGTAATGCAATGCTGCTTCTTAGTGGTCTGTTCACACTCGAAACCGTGCTGTTCATTGGCTATCCACTCAATATCGGTCAGCTCTTCAATATCCTGTCCAGACTATCCAGATTCCTAAATGTTGGCAATCACCACTACAGAATGTTCCATTCAATCACGCGAATCTGGAATTCATCAGAGTCTCCACTCCTGGAAGGTTTTCGTGACACCACTGGTAAATGTCCAAGGAAGACAATGCTGGTTTTAAGCCGCCTGCTAACACACTCAGCCGTGCTGTTCAATTTGCTATCCACCCAACCCTATTCAGCTCTACATTTTCCTGTCCTCATAACCCAACCTTCAGAAATAATTGGTATCTCCTCCACAGAATGTTCCGTTCATTCACTGCGAATCTTAAATTCATCTGACTCTCAACTCCCGGCGGGTTATCGTTACACCACTTGTGAATGTCCAAGTAAGCCAATGCTGGTTTTCAGTGGCCTGTTCATACTAAGAGACGTGCTGTTCATTTGGCTATCCACTCCACCCTGTTCAGCTCTACATTTTCGTGTCCACAAAACCCAGCCTTCAGAAATCATTGGAATCACCACTAGAGAATGTTCCATTCATTCACTGCGAATCTGGAATTCCTCTGAACCTCCACTCCTGGCAGGTTTTCGTTACGCCACTGGTGAATGTCCAAGTAACTCAATACTGGTTTTCAGAGGCATGTTCAACTCGCAGAAGTGCTGTTCAATGGGCTATCCACTCAATATTGGTCAGCTCTTCATTTTCCTCTCCACACAAACCAGCCTTCAGAAATCATTGGGCTCTCCACTACAGACTGTTCCATTCATTCACTGCGATTCTGCAATTCATCTGACTCTCCGCTCCAGGCAGGTTTTCATTACAGCACTGGTGAATGACCAAGTAATCCAATGCTGGTTTTCAGCCGCCTTTTCACACTCGCAGTGTGCTGTTCAATTGTCTATCCACTCAAACCTGGTCAGCCTTTCATTTTCTTTTCCACAATATCAGACTTCAGAAATCATTGGAATCGCCAGTACAGAATGTTCCATTCATTCACTGCCAATCTGGAATTCATCTGAATCTGCACTCCAGGTAGGCTTTCATTACACCACTTATGAATGTCCAAGTAACACAATGCTGGTTTTCAGCGGTCTGTTCACACTCTAAGCCCTGCTTTTTACTGGGTATCCACACAACTGTGGTCAGCTCTTCATTTTCATGTCCAAACAATCCAGACTTGAGAAATCATTGCAATCTCCAGTACAGAATGTTCCATTCATTCACTGCGAATCTGGAATTCAACTGAATCTCCACTACCTGCAGATTTATCTTACACCACTTGTGAATGTCCAAGTAAAACAATGCTGGTTTTCAGAGGCCTGTTCATGTTCGCAGTCGTGCTGTTCAATTGGCTATCCACTCAACCTGTTTTGCTCCTCATTTTCCTGTGCACACAACCCAGCCTTCAGAAATCATTGTAATCTCCACTACAGGATGTTCCATTCATTCACTGGGAATCTGGAATTCATCTGAATCTGCACTCCACGCAGGCTTTCGTTACACCACTGCTGAAAGTCGAAGTAATGCAATACTGGTTTTCAGTGGTCTGTTCACATTCGAAGCCGAGGCTTTTTACAGGCTATCCACTCAACACTGGTCAGCTCTTCATTTTCGTGTCCCCACAATCCAGATTTCAGAAATCATTGCAATCTCCACTACAGAATGTTCCATTCATTCACTGCGAGTCTGGAGTTTATCTGATTCTCCACTCCCGCCTGGTTAACATTACACCACTTGTGAATGTCCAAGTAAGCCAATGCTGGTTTTCAGAGGCCTGTTCATACTCGCAGCCGTGCTGTTTAATTGACAATTCACTCCACCCTGTTCAGCTCTTCATTGTCCCACCACACTACCAGCCTTCAGAAATCTTTGTTATCTCCACTACAGAATGTTCCATTCATTCACTGCGAATCTGGAATTCATCTGACTCTCAACTCCACGCAGGTTTTCATTACACCACTGTTGAATGTCCAAGTAACCCAATGCTGGTTTTCAGCGGCCTGTTCATATTCGCAGCCCTGCTGTTTACTTGGCTATCGATTCAAGCCTGGTCAGCTCTTCATTTTCCTGTCCACACAACACAGGCTTCAGAAATCATTGGAATCTCCTCTACAGAATGTTCCATTCATTCACTGCGAATGTGGAATTCAACTGACTCTCCACTCCATGCAGGTTTTCCTTACACCACTGATGAATGTCCAAGTAACCCAATGCTGGTTTTCAGCTGCATGTTCACACTCGCAGCCATGCTATACAATTGGCTTTCCACTAAATCCTGATTAGTTCTTGATTTTCCTTCCACACGACCCAGCCTTCAGAAATCGTTGGAATCTCCACTAGAGAATGTTCCATTCATTCACTGCGAATCTGGAATTCCTCTGAACCTCCACTCCCGGCAGGTTTTCGTTACACCACTGTTGAATGTCCAAGTAACCCAATGTTTTAAGTGTTTTCTTCACAAGCGCAGTGGTGCTGTTCAATTGGCTATCCACTCAACCCTGGCCAGCTCTACATTTTCCTGTCCACACCACAGAGACTGGAGAAATCATTGTTATCTCCACTACAGAATGTTCCATTCATTCACAGCGAATCTGGAATTCATCTGACTCTCCACTCCCGGCAGGTTTTCGTGACACCACTGGTAAATTTCCAAGTAAGCCAATGCTGGTTTTAAGTGGCCTGCTCATACTCTCAGCCGTGCTGTTCAATTTGCTATCCACTCAACCCTCTTCAGCTCCATTTTCCTGTCCACATAACCCAAACTTCAGAAACAATTGGTATCTCCTCCACAGAATGTTCCATTCATTGACGGCAAATCTGAAATTCATCTAATTCTCAACTCCCGTCAGGTTTTCGTTACACCACTTGTGAATGTCCAATTAAGCCAAAGCTGGTTTTCAGTGGCCTGTTCTTACTACGAGACGTGCTGTTCATTTGGCTATCCATTCCACCCTGTTCAGCTCTACATTTTCGTGTCCACAAAACCCAGCCTTCAGAAATCATTGGAATCACCACTAGAGAATGTTCCATTCATTCACTGCGAATCTGGAATTCATCTGAATCTCCACTCCCGGCAGGTTTTCATTGCACCACTGCTGAATGTTCAAGTAACGCAATGATGGTTTTCAGCGGTCTATTCACACTCGAACCCGTGCTGTTCACGGTCTAGCGACTCAACACTGGTGAGTTCTTCTTTTTCCAGTTCAGACAATACAAACCTCAGAAACCATTGCAATCTACACTACAGAATGTTTCATTCATTCAGGCGAATCTTGAATTCATCTTGTTCTCCACTCCCAGCAGGTTTTCGTTTCACCACTGGTGAATGTCCAAGCAACCCAAGGCTGGTTTCAGCTGCGTGTTAACACTCGCAGCCGTGCTGTTCAATTGGCTATCCAGTGAACGCTGGTTAGCTCTTGATTTTCCTTCCACACACCGAGCCTTCAGAAATCATTCTTATCTCCACTTCAGAATGTTCCATTCGTTCCCTGCGAATCTGGAATTCCTCTGACTCCCCACACCAGGCAGATTTTCCTAACAACACTGGTGAATGACCAGGTAATCCAATGCTGGTTTTCAGCGGCTGTTCACACTCACAGCCTTGCTGTTCAATTGGCAATCCAGTCAAACCTAGTCAGCTCTTCATTTTCCTGTCCACACAACCCAGCGTTCAGAAATCATTGGAATCTCTACTACAGAAATTTCCATTCATTCACTGTGAATCTGGAAATACTCTGAATCTGCATTCCAGGAAGGCTTTCGTTACACCACTGATGAATGTCCAAGTAATGCAATGCTGCTTCTTAGTGGTCTGTTCACACTCGAAACCGTGCTGTTCATTGGCTATCCACTCAATATCGGTCAGCTCTTCAATATCCTGTCCAGACTATCCAGATTCCTAAATGTTGGCAATCACCACTACAGAATGTTCCATTCAATCACGCGAATCTGGAATTCATCAGAGTCTCCACTCCTGGAAGGTTTTCGTGACACCACTGGTAAATGTCCAAGGAAGACAATGCTGGTTTTAAGCCGCCTGCTAACACACTCAGCCGTGCTGTTCAATTTGCTATCCACCCAACCCTATTCAGCTCTACATTTTCCTGTCCTCATAACCCAACCTTCAGAAATAATTGGTATCTCCTCCACAGAATGTTCCGTTCATTCACTGCGAATCTTAAATTCATCTGACTCTCAACTCCCGGCGGGTTATCGTTACACCACTTGTGAATGTCCAAGTAAGCCAATGCTGGTTTTCAGTGGCCTGTTCATACTAAGAGACGTGCTGTTCATTTGGCTATCCACTCCACCCTGTTCAGCTCTACATTCTCGTGTCCACAAAACCCAGCCTTCAGAAATCATTGGAATCACCACTAGAGAATGTTCCATTCATTCACTGCGAATCTGGAATTCCTCTGAACCTCCACTCCTGGCAGGTTTTCGTTACGCCACTGGTGAATGTCCAAGTAACTCAATACTGGTTTTCAGAGGCATGTTCAACTCGCAGAAGTGCTGTTCAATGGGCTATCCACTCAATATTGGTCAGCTCTTCATTTTCCTCTCCACACAAACCAGCCTTCAGAAATCATTGGGCTCTCCACTACAGACTGTTCCATTCATTCACTGCGATTCTGCAATTCATCTGACTCTCCGCTCCAGGCAGGTTTTCATTACAGCACTGGTGAATGACCAAGTAATCCAATGCTGGTTTTCAGCCGCCTTTTCACACTCGCAGTGTGCTGTTCAATTGTCTATCCACTCAAACCTGGTCAGCCTTTCATTTTCTTTTCCACAATATCAGACTTCAGAAATCATTGGAATCGCCAGTACAGAATGTTCCATTCATTCACTGCCAATCTGGAATTCATCTGAATCTGCACTCCAGGTAGGCTTTCATTACACCACTTATGAATGTCCAAGTAACACAATGCTGGTTTTCAGCGGTCTGTTCACACTCTAAGCCCTGCTTTTTACTGGGTATCCACACAACTGTGGTCAGCTCTTCATTTTCATGTCCAAACAATCCAGACTTGAGAAATCATTGCAAT
The DNA here is from genome assembly GCF_029834395.1 of Sorex fumeus. Classification (NCBI taxonomy): domain Eukaryota; kingdom Metazoa; phylum Chordata; class Mammalia; order Eulipotyphla; family Soricidae; genus Sorex; species Sorex fumeus. Next base: position 84,788 of record NW_026606251.1, read on the forward strand.
CTCCAGTACAGAATGTTCCATTCATTCACTGCGAATCTGGAATTCAACTGAATCTCCACTACCTGCAGATTTATCTTACACCACTTGTGAATGTCCAAGTAAAGCAATGCTGGTTTTCAGAGGCCTGTTCATGTTCGCAGTCGTGCTGTTCAATTGGCTATCCACTCAACCTGTTTTGCTCCTCATTTTCCTGTGCACACAACCCAGCCTTCAGAAATCATTGTAATCTCCACTACAGGATGTTCCATTCATTCACTGGGAATCTGGAATTCATCTGAATCTGCACTCCACGCAGGCTTTCGTTACACCACTGCTGAAAGTCGAAGTAATGCAATACTGGTTTTCAGTGGTCTGTTCACATTCGAAGCCGAGGCTTTTTACAGGCTATCCACTCAACACTGGTCAGCTCTTCATTTTCGTGTCCCCACAATCCAGATTTCAGAAATCATTGCAATCTCCACTACAGAATGTTCCATTCATTCACTGCGAGTCTGGAGTTTATCTGATTCTCCACTCCCGCCTGGTTAACATTACACCACTTGTGAATGTCCAAGTAAGCCAATGCTGGTTTTCAGAGGCCTGTTCATACTCGCAGCCGTGCTGTTTAATTGACAATTCACTCCACCCTGTTCAGCTCTTCATTGTCCCACCACACTACCAGCCTTCAGAAATCTTTGTTATCTCCACTACAGAATGTTCCATTCATTCACTGCGAATCTGGAATTCATCTGACTCTCAACTCCACGCAGGTTTTCATTACACCACTGTTGAATGTCCAAGTAACCCAATGCTGGTTTTCAGCGGCCTGTTCATATTCGCAGCCCTGCTGTTTACTTGGCTATCGATTCAAGCCTGGTCAGCTCTTCATTTTCCTGTCCACACAACACAGGCTTCAGAAATCATTGGAATCTCCTCTACAGAATGTTCCATTCATTCACTGCGAATGTGGAATTCAACTGACTCTCCACTCCATGCAGGTTTTCCTTACACCACTGATGAATGTCCAAGTAACCCAATGCTGGTTTTCAGCTGCATGTTCACACTCGCAGCCATGCTATACAATTGGCTTTCCACTAAATCCTGATTAGTTCTTGATTTTCCTTCCACACGACCCAGCCTTCAGAAATCGTTGGAATCTCCACTAGAGAATGTTCCATTCATTCACTGCGAATCTGGAATTCCTCTGAACCTCCACTCCCGGCAGGTTTTCGTTACACCACTGTTGAATGTCCAAGTAACCCAATGTTTTAAGTGTTTTCTTCACAAGCGCAGTGGTGCTGTTCAATTGGCTATCCACTCAACCCTGGCCAGCTCTACATTTTCCTGTCCACACCACAGAGACTGGAGAAATCATTGTTATCTCCACTACAGAATGTTCCATTCATTCACAGCGAATCTGGAATTCATCTGACTCTCCACTCCCGGCAGGTTTTCGTGACACCACTAGTAAATTTCCAAGTAAGCCAATGCTGGTTTTAAGTGGCCTGCTCATACTCTCAGCCGTGCTGTTCAATTTGCTATCCACTCAACCCTCTTCAGCTCCATTTTCCTGTCCACATAACCCAAACTTCAGAAACAATTGGTATCTCCTCCACAGAATGTTCCATTCATTGACGGCAAATCTGAAATTCATCTAATTCTCAACTCCCGTCAGGTTTTCGTTACACCACTTGTGAATGTCCAATTAAGCCAAAGCTGGTTTTCAGTGGCCTGTTCTTACTACGAGACGTGCTGTTCATTTGGCTATCCATTCCACCCTGTTCAGCTCTACATTTTCGTGTCCACAAAACCCAGCCTTCAGAAATCATTGGAATCACCACTAGAGAATGTTCCATTCATTCACTGCGAATCTGGAATTCATCTGAATCTCCACTCCCGGCAGGTTTTCATTGCACCACTGCTGAATGTTCAAGTAACGCAATGATGGTTTTCAGCGGTCTATTCACACTCGAACCCGTGCTGTTCACGGTCTAGCGACTCAACACTGGTGAGTTCTTTTTTTTCCAGTTCAGACAATACAAACCTCAGAAACCATTGCAATCTACACTACAGAATGTTTCATTCATTCAGGCGAATCTTGAATTCATCTTGTTCTCCACTCCCAGCAGGTTTTCGTTTCACCACTGGTGAATGTCCAAGCAACCCAAGGCTGGTTTCAGCTGCGTGTTAACACTCGCAGCCGTGCTGTTCAATTGGCTATCCAGTGAACGCTGGTTAGCTCTTGATTTTCCTTCCACACACCGAGCCTTCAGAAATCATTCTTATCTCCACTTCAGAATGTTCCATTCGTTCCCTGCGAATCTGGAATTCCTCTGACTCCCCACACCAGGCAGATTTTCCTAACAACACTGGTGAATGACCAGGTAATCCAATGCTGGTTTTCAGCGGCTGTTCACACTCACAGCCTTGCTGTTCAATTGGCAATCCAGTCAAACCTAGTCAGCTCTTCATTTTCCTGTCCACACAACCCAGCGTTCAGAAATCATTGGAATCTCTACTACAGAAATTTCCATTCATTCATTGTGAATCTGGAAATACTCTGAATCTGCATTCCAGGAAGGCTTTCGTTACACCACTGATGAATGTCCAAGTAATGCAATGCTGCTTCTTAGTGGTCTGTTCACACTCGAAACCGTGCTGTTCATTGGCTATCCACTCAATATCGGTCAGCTCTTCAATATCCTGTCCAGACTATCCAGATTCCTAAATGTTGGCAATCACCACTACAGAATGTTCCATTCAATCACGCGAATCTGGAATTCATCAGAGTCTCCACTCCTGGAAGGTTTTCGTGACACCACTGGTAAATGTCCAAGGAAGACAATGCTGGTTTTAAGCCGCCTGCTAACACACTCAGCCGTGCTGTTCAATTTGCTATCCACCCAACCCTATTCAGCTCTACATTTTCCTGTCCTCATAACCCAACCTTCAGAAATAATTGGTATCTCCTCCACAGAATGTTCCGTTCATTCACTGCGAATCTTAAATTCATCTGACTCTCAACTCCCGGCGGGTTATCGTTACACCACTTGTGAATGTCCAAGTAAGCCAATGCTGGTTTTCAGTGGCCTGTTCATACTAAGAGACGTGCTGTTCATTTGGCTATCCACTCCACCCTGTTCAGCTCTACATTCTCGTGTCCACAAAACCCAGCCTTCAGAAATCATTGGAATCACCACTAGAGAATGTTCCATTCATTCACTGCGAATCTGGAATTCCTCTGAACCTCCACTCCTGGCAGGTTTTCGTTACGCCACTGGTGAATGTCCAAGTAACTCAATACTGGTTTTCAGAGGCATGTTCAACTCGCAGAAGTGCTGTTCAATGGGCTATCCACTCAATATTGGTCAGCTCTTCATTTTCCTCTCCACACAAACCAGCCTTCAGAAATCATTGGGCTCTCCACTACAGACTGTTCCATTCATTCACTGCGATTCTGCAATTCATCTGACTCTCCGCTCCAGGCAGGTTTTCATTACAGCACTGGTGAATGACCAAGTAATCCAATGCTGGTTTTCAGCCGCCTTTTCACACTCGCAGTGTGCTGTTCAATTGTCTATCCACTCAAACCTGGTCAGCCTTTCATTTTCTTTTCCACAATATCAGACTTCAGAAATCATTGGAATCGCCAGTACAGAATGTTCCATTCATTCACTGCCAATCTGGAATTCATCTGAATCTGCACTCCAGGTAGGCTTTCATTACACCACTTATGAATGTCCAAGTAACACAATGCTGGTTTTCAGCGGTCTGTTCACACTCTAAGCCCTGCTTTTTACTGGGTATCCACACAACTGTGGTCAGCTCTTCATTTTCATGTCCAAACAATCCAGACTTGAGAAATCATTGCAATCTCCAGTACAGAATGTTCCATTCATTCACTGCGAATCTGGAATTCAACTGAATCTCCACTACCTGCAGATTTATCTTACACCACTTGTGAATGTCCAAGTAAAACAATGCTGGTTTTCAGAGGCCTGTTCATGTTCGCAGTCGTGCTGTTCAATTGGCTATCCACTCAACCTGTTTTGCTCCTCATTTTCCTGTGCACACAACCCAGCCTTCAGAAATCATTGTAATCTCCACTACAGGATGTTCCATTCATTCACTGGGAATCTGGAATTCATCTGAATCTGCACTCCACGCAGGCTTTCGTTACACCACTGCTGAAAGTCGAAGTAATGCAATACTGGTTTTCAGTGGTCTGTTCACATTCGAAGCCGAGGCTTTTTACAGGCTATCCACTCAACACTGGTCAGCTCTTCATTTTCGTGTCCCCACAATCCAGATTTCAGAAATCATTGCAATCTCCACTACAGAATGTTCCATTCATTCACTGCGAGTCTGGAGTTTATCTGATTCTCCACTCCCGCCTGGTTAACATTACACCACTTGTGAATGTCCAAGTAAGCCAATGCTGGTTTTCAGAGGCCTGTTCATACTCGCAGCCGTGCTGTTTAATTGACAATTCACTCCACCCTGTTCAGCTCTTCATTGTCCCACCACACTACCAGCCTTCAGAAATCTTTGTTATCTCCACTACAGAATGTTCCATTCATTCACTGCGAATCTGGAATTCATCTGACTCTCAACTCCACGCAGGTTTTCATTACACCACTGTTGAATGTCCAAGTAACCCAATGCTGGTTTTCAGCGGCCTGTTCATATTCGCAGCCCTGCTGTTTACTTGGCTATCGATTCAAGCCTGGTCAGCTCTTCATTTTCCTGTCCACACAACACAGGCTTCAGAAATCATTGGAATCTCCTCTACAGAATGTTCCATTCATTCACTGCGAATGTGGAATTCAACTGACTCTCCACTCCATGCAGGTTTTCCTTACACCACTGATGAATGTCCAAGTAACCCAATGCTGGTTTTCAGCTGCATGTTCACACTCGCAGCCATGCTATACAATTGGCTTTCCACTAAATCCTGATTAGTTCTTGATTTTCCTTCCACACGACCCAGCCTTCAGAAATCATTGGAATCTCCACTAGAGAATGTTCCATTCATTCACTGCGAATCTGGAATTCCTCTGAACCTCCACTCCCGGCAGGTTTTCGTTACACCACTGTTGAATGTCCAAGTAACCCAATGTTTTAAGTGTTTTCTTCACAAGCGCAGTGGTGCTGTTCAATTGGCTATCCACTCAACCCTGGCCAGCTCTACATTTTCCTGTCCACACCACAGAGACTGGAGAAATCATTGTTATCTCCACTACAGAATGTTCCATTCATTCACAGCGAATCTGGAATTCATCTGAATCTCCACTCCCGGCAGGTTTTCGTGACACCACTGGTAAATATCCAAGTAAGCCAATGCTGGTTTTAAGTGGCCTGCTCATACTCTCAGCCGTGCTGTTCAATTTGCTATCCACTCAACCCTCTTCAGCTCCATTTTCCTGTCCACATAACCCAAACTTCAGAAACAATTGGTATCTCCTCCACAGAATGTTCCATTCATTGACGGCAAATCTGAAATTCATCTAATTCTCAACTCCCGTCAGGTTTTCGTTACACCACTTGTGAATGTCCAATTAAGCCAAAGCTGGTTTTCAGTGGCCTGTTCTTACTACGAGACGTGCTGTTCATTTGGCTATCCATTCCACCCTGTTCAGCTCTACATTTTCGTGTCCACAAAACCCAGCCTTCAGAAATCATTGGAATCACCACTAGAGAATGTTCCATTCATTCACTGCGAATCTGGAATTCATCTGAATCTCCACTCCCGGCAGGTTTTCATTGCACCACTGCTGAATGTTCAAGTAACGCAATGATGGTTTTCAGCGGTCTATTCACACTCGAACCCGTGCTGTTCACGGTCTAGCGACTCAACACTGGTGAGTTCTTCTTTTTCCAGTTCAGACAATACAAACCTCAGAAACCATTGCAATCTACACTACAGAATGTTTCATTCATTCAGGCGAATCTTGAATTCATCTTGTTCTCCACTCCCAGCAGGTTTTCGTTTCACCACTGGTGAATGTCCAAGCAACCCAAGGCTGGTTTCAGCTGCGTGTTAACACTCGCAGCCGTGCTGTTCAATTGGCTATCCAGTGAACGCTGGTTAGCTCTTGATTTTCCTTCCACACACCGAGCCTTCAGAAATCATTCTTATCTCCACTTCAGAATGTTCCATTCGTTCCCTGCGAATCTGGAATTCCTCTGACTCCCCACACCAGGCAGATTTTCCTAACAACACTGGTGAATGACCAGGTAATCCAATGCTGGTTTTCAGCGGCTCTTCACACTCACAGCCTTGCTGTTCAATTGGCAATCCAGTCAAACCTAGTCAGCTCTTCATTTTCCTGTCCACACAACCCAGCGTTCAGAAATCATTGGAATCTCTACTACAGAAATTTCCATTCATTCACTGTGAATCTGGAAATACTCTGAATCTGCATTCCAGGAAGGCTTTCGTTACACCACTGATGAATGTCCAAGTAATGCAATGCTGCTTCTTAGTGGTCTGTTCACACTCGAAACCGTGCTGTTCATTGGCTATCCACTCAATATCGGTCAGCTCTTCAATATCCTGTCCAGACTATCCAGATTCCTAAATGTTGGCAATCACCACTACAGAATGTTCCATTCAATCACGCGAATCTGGAATTCATCAGAGTCTCCACTCCTGGAAGGTTTTCGTGACACCACTGGTAAATGTCCAAGGAAGACAATGCTGGTTTTAAGCCGCCTGCTAACACACTCAGCCGTGCTGTTCAATTTGCTATCCACCCAACCCTATTCAGCTCTACATTTTCCTGTCCTCATAACCCAACCTTCAGAAATAATTGGTATCTCCTCCACAGAATGTTCCGTTCATTCACTGCGAATCTTAAATTCATCTGACTCTCAACTCCCGGCGGGTTATCGTTACACCACTTGTGAATGTCCAAGTAAGCCAATGCTGGTTTTCAGTGGCCTGTTCATACTAAGAGACGTGCTGTTCATTTGGCTATCCACTCCACCCTGTTCAGCTCTACATTCTCGTGTCCACAAAACCCAGCCTTCAGAAATCATTGGAATCACCACTAGAGAATGTTCCATTCATTCACTGCGAATCTGGAATTCCTCTGAACCTCCACTCCTGGCAGGTTTTCGTTACGCCACTGGTGAATGTCCAAGTAACTCAATACTGGTTTTCAGAGGCATGTTCAACTCGCAGAAGTGCTGTTCAATGGGCTATCCACTCAATATTGGTCAGCTCTTCATTTTCCTCTCCACACAAACCAGCCTTCAGAAATCATTGGGCTCTCCACTACAGACTGTTCCATTCATTCACTGCGATTCTGCAATTCATCTGACTCTCCGCTCCAGGCAGGTTTTCATTACAGCACTGGTGAATGACCAAGTAATCCAATGCTGGTTTTCAGCCGCCTTTTCACACTCGCAGTGTGCTGTTCAATTGTCTATCCACTCAAACCTGGTCAGCCTTTCATTTTCTTTTCCACAATATCAGACTTCAGAAATCATTGGAATCGCCAGTACAGAATGTTCCATTCATTCACTGCCAATCTGGAATTCATCTGAATCTGCACTCCAGGTAGGCTTTCATTACACCACTTATGAATGTCCAAGTAACACAATGCTGGTTTTCAGCGGTCTGTTCACACTCTAAGCCCTGCTTTTTACTGGGTATCCACACAACTGTGGTCAGCTCTTCATTTTCATGTCCAAACAATCCAGACTTGAGAAATCATTGCAATCTCCAGTACAGAATGTTCCATTCATTCACTGCGAATCTGGAATTCAACTGAATCTCCACTACCTGCAGATTTATCTTACACCACTTGTGAATGTCCAAGTAAAACAATGCTGGTTTTCAGAGGCCTGTTCATGTTCGCAGCCGTGCTGTTCAATTGGCTATCCACTCAACCTGTTTTGCTCCTCATTTTCCTGTGCACACAACCCAGCCTTCAGAAATCATTGTAATCTCCACTACAGGATGTTCCATTCATTCACTGGGAATCTGGAATTCATCTGAATCTGCACTCCACGCAGGCTTTCGTTACACCACTGCTGAAAGTCGAAGTAATGCAATACTGGTTTTCAGTGGTCTGTTCACATTCGAAGCCGAGGCTTTTTACAGGCTATCCACTCAACACTGGTCAGCTCTTCATTTTCGTGTCCCCACAATCCAGATTTCAGAAATCATTGCAATCTCCACTACAGAATGTTCCATTCATTCACTGCGAGTCTGGAGTTTATCTGATTCTCCACTCCCGCCTGGTTAACATTACACCACTTGTGAATGTCCAAGTAAGCCAATGCTGGTTTTCAGAGGCCTGTTCATACTCGCAGCCGTGCTGTTTAATTGACAATTCACTCCACCCTGTTCAGCTCTTCATTGTCCCACCACACTACCAGCCTTCAGAAATCTTTGTTATCTCCACTACAGAATGTTCCATTCATTCACTGCGAATCTGGAATTCATCTGACTCTCAACTCCACGCAGGTTTTCATTACACCACTGTTGAATGTCCAAGTAACCCAATGCTGGTTTTCAGCGGCCTGTTCATATTCGCAGCCCTGCTGTTTACTTGGCTATCGATTCAAGCCTGGTCAGCTCTTCATTTTCCTGTCCACACAACACAGGCTTCAGAAATCATTGGAATCTCCTCTACAGAATGTTCCATTCATTCACTGCGAATGTGGAATTCAACTGACTCTCCACTCCATGCAGGTTTTCCTTACACCACTGATGAATGTCCAAGTAACCCAATGCTGGTTTTCAGCTGCATGTTCACACTCGCAGCCATGCTATACAATTGGCTTTCCACTAAATCCTGATTAGTTCTTGATTTTCCTTCCACACGACCCAGCCTTCAGAAATCGTTGGAATCTCCACTAGAGAATGTTCCATTCATTCACTGCGAATCTGGAATTCCTCTGAACCTCCACTCCCGGCAGGTTTTCGTTACACCACTGTTGAATGTCCAAGTAACCCAATGTTTTAAGTGTTTTCTTCACAAGCGCAGTGGTGCTGTTCAATTGGCTATCCACTCAACCCTGGCCAGCTCTACATTTTCCTGTCCACACCACAGAGACTGGAGAAATCATTGTTATCTCCACTACAGAATGTTCCATTCATTCACAGCGAATCTGGAATTCATCTGAATCTCCACTCCCGGCAGGTTTTCGTGACACCACTGGTAAATATCCAAGTAAGCCAATGCTGGTTTTAAGTGGCCTGCTCATACTCTCAGCCGTGCTGTTCAATTTGCTATCCACTCAACCCTCTTCAGCTCCATTTTCCTGTCCACATAACCCAAACTTCAGAAACAATTGGTATCTCCTCCACAGAATGTTCCATTCATTGACGGCAAATCTGAAATTCATCTAATTCTCAACTCCCGTCAGGTTTTCGTTACACCACTTGTGAATGTCCAATTAAGCCAAAGCTGGTTTTCAGTGGCCTGTTCTTACTACGAGACGTGCTGTTCATTTGGCTATCCATTCCACCCTGTTCAGCTCTACATTTTCGTGTCCACAAAACCCAGCCTTCAGAAATCATTGGAATCACCACTAGAGAATGTTCCATTCATTCACTGCGAATCTGGAATTCATCTGAATCTCCACTCCCGGCAGGTTTTCATTGCACCACTGCTGAATGTTCAAGTAACGCAATGATGGTTTTCAGCGGTCTATTCACACTCGAACCCGTGCTGTTCACGGTCTAGCGACTCAACACTGGTGAGTTCTTCTTTTTCCAGTTCAGACAATACAAACCTCAGAAACCATTGCAATCTACACTACAGAATGTTTCATTCATTCAGGCGAATCTTGAATTCATCTTGTTCTCCACTCCCAGCAGGTTTTCGTTTCACCACTGGTGAATGTCCAAGCAACCCAAGGCTGGTTTCAGCTGCGTGTTAACACTCGCAGCCGTGCTGTTCAATTGGCTATCCAGTGAACGCTGGTTAGCTCTTGATTTTCCTTCCACACACCGAGCCTTCAGAAATCATTCTTATCTCCACTTCAGAATGTTCCATTCGTTCCCTGCGAATCTGGAATTCCTCTGACTCTCCACACCAGGCAGATTTTCCTAACAACACTGGTGAATGACCAGGTAATCCAATGCTGGTTTTCAGCGGCTCTTCACACTCACAGCCTTGCTGTTCAATTGGCAATCCAGTCAAACCTAGTCAGCTCTTCATTTTCCTGTCCACACAACCCAGCGTTCAGAAATCATTGGAATCTCTACTACAGAAATTTCCATTCATTCACTGTGAATCTGGAAATACTCTGAATCTGCATTCCAGGAAGGCTTTCGTTACACCACTGATGAATGTCCAAGTAATGCAATGCTGCTTCTTAGTGGTCTGTTCACACTCGAAACCGTGCTGTTCATTGGCTATCCACTCAATATCGGTCAGCTCTTCAATATCCTGTCCAGACTATCCAGATTCCTAAATGTTGGCAATCACCACTACAGAATGTTCCATTCAATCACGCGAATCTGGAATTCATCAGAGTCTCCACTCCTGGAAGGTTTTCGTGACACCACTGGTAAATGTCCAAGGAAGACAATGCTGGTTTTAAGCCGCCTGCTAACACACTCAGCCGTGCTGTTCAATTTGCTATCCACCCAACCCTATTCAGCTCTACATTTTCCTGTCCTCATAACCCAACCTTCAGAAATAATTGGTATCTCCTCCACAGAATGTTCCGTTCATTCACTGCGAATCTTAAATTCATCTGACTCTCAACTCCCGGCGGGTTATCGTTACACCACTTGTGAATGTCCAAGTAAGCCAATGCTGGTTTTCAGTGGCCTGTTCATACTAAGAGACGTGCTGTTCATTTGGCTATCCACTCCACCCTGTTCAGCTCTACATTCTCGTGTCCACAAAACCCAGCCTTCAGAAATCATTGGAATCACCACTAGAGAATGTTCCATTCATTCACTGCGAATCTGGAATTCCTCTGAACCTCCACTCCTGGCAGGTTTTCGTTACGCCACTGGTGAATGTCCAAGTAACTCAATACTGGTTTTCAGAGGCATGTTCAACTCGCAGAAGTGCTGTTCAATGGGCTATCCACTCAATATTGGTCAGCTCTTCATTTTCCTCTCCACACAAACCAGCCTTCAGAAATCATTGGGCTCTCCACTACAGACTGTTCCATTCATTCACTGCGATTCTGCAATTCATCTGACTCTCCGCTCCAGGCAGGTTTTCATTACAGCACTGGTGAATGACCAAGTAATCCAATGCTGGTTTTCAGCCGCCTTTTCACACTCGCAGTGTGCTGTTCAATTGTCTATCCACTCAAACCTGGTCAGCCTTTCATTTTCTTTTCCACAATATCAGACTTCAGAAATCATTGGAATCGCCAGTACAGAATGTTCCATTCATTCACTGCCAATCTGGAATTCATCTGAATCTGCACTCCAGGTAGGCTTTCATTACACCACTTATGAATGTCCAAGTAACACAATGCTGGTTTTCAGCGGTCTGTTCACACTCTAAGCCCTGCTTTTTACTGGGTATCCACACAACTGTGGTCAGCTCTTCATTTTCATGTCCAAACAATCCAGACTTGAGAAATCATTGCAATCTCCAGTACAGAATGTTCCATTCATTCACTGCGAATCTGGAATTCAACTGAATCTCCACTACCTGCAGATTTATCTTACACCACTTGTGAATGTCCAAGTAAAACAATGCTGGTTTTCAGAGGCCTGTTCATGTTCGCAGCCGTGCTGTTCAATTGGCTATCCACTCAACCTGTTTTGCTCCTCATTTTCCTGTGCACACAACCCAGCCTTCAGAAATCATTGTAATCTCCACTACAGGATGTTCCATTCATTCACTGGGAATCTGGAATTCATCTGAATCTGCACTCCACGCAGGCTTTCGTTACACCACTGCTGAAAGTCGAAGTAATGCAATACTGGTTTTCAGTGGTCTGTTCACATTCGAAGCCGAGGCTTTTTACAGGCTATCCACTCAACACTGGTCAGCTCTTCATTTTCGTGTCCCCACAATCCAGATTTCAGAAATCATTGCAATCTCCACTACAGAATGTTCCATTCATTCACTGCGAGTCTGGAGTTTATCTGATTCTCCACTCCCGCCTGGTTAACATTACACCACTTGTGAATGTCCAAGTAAGCCAATGCTGGTTTTCAGAGGCCTGTTCATACTCGCAGCCGTGCTGTTTAATTGACAATTCACTCCACCCTGTTCAGCTCTTCATTGTCCCACCACACTACCAGCCTTCAGAAATCTTTGTTATCTCCACTACAGAATGTTCCATTCATTCACTGCGAATCTGGAATTCATCTGACTCTCAACTCCACGCAGGTTTTCATTACACCACTGTTGAATGTCCAAGTAACCCAATGCTGGTTTTCAGCGGCCTGTTCATATTCGCAGCCCTGCTGTTTACTTGGCTATCGATTCAAGCCTGGTCAGCTCTTCATTTTCCTGTCCACACAACACAGGCTTCAGAAATCATTGGAATCTCCTCTACAGAATGTTCCATTCATTCACTGCGAATGTGGAATTCAACTGACTCTCCACTCCATGCAGGTTTTCCTTACACCACTGATGAATGTCCAAGTAACCCAATGCTGGTTTTCAGCTGCATGTTCACACTCGCAGCCATGCTATACAATTGGCTTTCCACTAAATCCTGATTAGTTCTTGATTTTCCTTCCACACGACCCAGCCTTCAGAAATCGTTGGAATCTCCACTAGAGAATGTTCCATTCATTCACTGCGAATCTGGAATTCCTCTGAACCTCCACTCCCGGCAGGTTTTCGTTACACCACTGTTGAATGTCCAAGTAACCCAATGTTTTAAGTGTTTTCTTCACAAGCGCAGTGGTGCTGTTCAATTGGCTATCCACTCAACCCTGGCCAGCTCTACATTTTCCTGTCCACACCACAGAGACTGGAGAAATCATTGTTATCTCCACTACAGAATGTTCCATTCATTCACAGCGAATCTGGAATTCATCTGAATCTCCACTCCCGGCAGGTTTTCGTGACACCACTGGTAAATATCCAAGTAAGCCAATGCTGGTTTTAAGTGGCCTGCTCATACTCTCAGCCGTGCTGTTCAATTTGCTATCCACTCAACCCTCTTCAGCTCCATTTTCCTGTCCACATAACCCAAACTTCAGAAACAATTGGTATCTCCTCCACAGAATGTTCCATTCATTGACGGCAAATCTGAAATTCATCTAATTCTCAACTCCCGTCAGGTTTTCGTTACACCACTTGTGAATGTCCAATTAAGCCAAAGCTGGTTTTCAGTGGCCTGTTCTTACTACGAGACGTGCTGTTCATTTGGCTATCCATTCCACCCTGTTCAGCTCTACATTTTCGTGTCCACAAAACCCAGCCTTCAGAAATCATTGGAATCACCACTAGAGAATGTTCCATTCATTCACTGCGAATCTGGAATTCATCTGAATCTCCACTCCCGGCAGGTTTTCATTGCACCACTGCTGAATGTTCAAGTAACGCAATGATGGTTTTCAGCGGTCTATTCACACTCGAACCCGTGCTGTTCACGGTCTAGCGACTCAACACTGGTGAGTTCTTCTTTTTCCAGTTCAGACAATACAAACCTCAGAAACCATTGCAATCTACACTACAGAATGTTTCATTCATTCAGGCGAATCTTGAATTCATCTTGTTCTCCACTCCCAGCAGGTTTTCGTTTCACCACTGCTGAATGTCCAAGCAACCCAAGGCTGGTTTCAGCTGCGTGTTAACACTCGCAGCCGTGCTGTTCAATTGGCTATCCAGTGAACGCTGGTTAGCTCTTGATTTTCCTTCCACACACCGAGCCTTCAGAAATCATTCTTATCTCCACTTCAGAATGTTCCATTCGTTCCCTGCGAATCTGGAATTCCTCTGACTCTCCACACCAGGCAGTTTTTCCTAACAACACTGGTGAATGACCAGGTAATCCAATGCTGGTTTTCAGCGGCTGTTCACACTCACAGCCTTGCTGTTCAATTGGCAATCCAGTCAAACCTAGTCAGCTCTTCATTTTCCTGTCCACACAACCCAGCGTTCAGAAATCATTGGAATCTCTACTACAGAAATTTCCATTCATTCACTGTGAATCTGGAAATACTCTGAATCTGCATTCCAGGAAGGCTTTCGTTACACCACTGATGAATGTCCAAGTAATGCAATGCTGCTTCTTAGTGGTCTGTTCACACTCGAAACCGTGCTGTTCATTGGCTATCCACTCAATATCGGTCAGCTCTTCAATATCCTGTCCAGACTATCCAGATTCCTAAATGTTGGCAATCACCACTACAGAATGTTCCATTCAATCACGCGAATCTGGAATTCATCAGAGTCTCCACTCCTGGAAGGTTTTCGTGACACCACTGGTAAATGTCCAAGGAAGACAATGCTGGTTTTAAGCCGCCTGCTAACACACTCAGCCGTGCTGTTCAATTTGCTATCCACCCAACCCTATTCAGCTCTACATTTTCCTGTCCTCATAACCCAACCTTCAGAAATAATTGGTATCTCCTCCACAGAATGTTCCGTTCATTCACTGCGAATCTTAAATTCATCTGACTCTCAACTCCCGGCGGGTTATCGTTACACCACTTGTGAATGTCCAAGTAAGCCAATGCTGGTTTTCAGTGGCCTGTTCATACTAAGAGACGTGCTGTTCATTTGGCTATCCACTCCACCCTGTTCAGCTCTACATTCTCGTGTCCACAAAACCCAGCCTTCAGAAATCATTGGAATCACCACTAGAGAATGTTCCATTCATTCACTGCGAATCTGGAATTCCTCTGAACCTCCACTCCTGGCAGGTTTTCGTTACGCCACTGGTGAATGTCCAAGTAACTCAATACTGGTTTTCAGAGGCATGTTCAACTCGCAGAAGTGCTGTTCAATGGGCTATCCACTCAATATTGGTCAGCTCTTCATTTTCCTCTCCACACAAACCAGCCTTCAGAAATCATTGGGCTCTCCACTACAGACTGTTCCATTCATTCACTGCGATTCTGCAATTCATCTGACTCTCCGCTCCAGGCAGGTTTTCATTACAGCACTGGTGAATGACCAAGTAATCCAATGCTGGTTTTCAGCCGCCTTTTCACACTCGCAGTGTGCTGTTCAATTGTCTATCCACTCAAACCTGGTCAGCCTTTCATTTTCTTTTCCACAATATCAGACTTCAGAAATCATTGGAATCGCCAGTACAGAATGTTCCATTCATTCACTGCCAATCTGGAATTCATCTGAATCTGCACTCCAGGTAGGCTTTCATTACACCACTTATGAATGTCCAAGTAACACAATGCTGGTTTTCAGCGGTCTGTTCACACTCTAAGCCCTGCTTTTTACTGGGTATCCACACAACTGTGGTCAGCTCTTCATTTTCATGTCCAAACAATCCAGACTTGAGAAATCATTGCAATCTCCAGTACAGAATGTTCCATTCATTCACTGCGAATCTGGAATTCAACTGAATCTCCACTACCTGCAGATTTATCTTACACCACTTGTGAATGTCCAAGTAAAACAATGCTGGTTTTCAGAGGCCTGTTCATGTTCGCAGTCGTGCTGTTCAATTGGCTATCCACTCAACCTGTTTTGCTCCTCATTTTCCTGTGCACACAACCCAGCCTTCAGAAATCATTGTAATCTCCACTACAGGATGTTCCATTCATTCACTGGGAATCTGGAATTCATCTGAATCTGCACTCCACGCAGGCTTTCGTTACACCACTGCTGAAAGTCGAAGTAATGCAATACTGGTTTTCAGTGGTCTGTTCACATTCGAAGCCGAGGCTTTTTACAGGCTATCCACTCAACACTGGTCAGCTCTTCATTTTCGTGTCCCCACAATCCAGATTTCAGAAATCATTGCAATCTCCACTACAGAATGTTCCATTCATTCACTGCGAGTCTGGAGTTTATCTGATTCTCCACTCCCGCCTGGTTAACATTACACCACTTGTGAATGTCCAAGTAAGCCAATGCTGGTTTTCAGAGGCCTGTTCATACTCGCAGCCGTGCTGTTTAATTGACAATTCACTCCACCCTGTTCAGCTCTTCATTGTCCCACCACACTACCAGCCTTCAGAAATCTTTGTTATCTCCACTACAGAATGTTCCATTCATTCACTGCGAATCTGGAATTCATCTGACTCTCAACTCCACGCAGGTTTTCATTACACCACTGTTGAATGTCCAAGTAACCCAATGCTGGTTTTCAGCGGCCTGTTCATATTCGCAGCCCTGCTGTTTACTTGGCTATCGATTCAAGCCTGGTCAGCTCTTCATTTTCCTGTCCACACAACACAGGCTTCAGAAATCATTGGAATCTCCTCTACAGAATGTTCCATTCATTCACTGCGAATGTGGAATTCAACTGACTCTCCACTCCATGCAGGTTTTCCTTACACCACTGATGAATGTCCAAGTAACCCAATGCTGGTTTTCAGCTGCATGTTCACACTCGCAGCCATGCTATACAATTGGCTTTCCACTAAATCCTGATTAGTTCTTGATTTTCCTTCCACACGACCCAGCCTTCAGAAATCGTTGGAATCTCCACTAGAGAATGTTCCATTCATTCACTGCGAATCTGGAATTCCTCTGAACCTCCACTCCCGGCAGGTTTTCGTTACACCACTGTTGAATGTCCAAGTAACCCAATGTTTTAAGTGTTTTCTTCACAAGCGCAGTGGTGCTGTTCAATTGGCTATCCACTCAACCCTGGCCAGCTCTACATTTTCCTGTCCACACCACAGAGACTGGAGAAATCATTGTTATCTCCACTACAGAATGTTCCATTCATTCACAGCGAATCTGGAATTCATCTGAATCTCCACTCCCGGCAGGTTTTCGTGACACCACTGGTAAATATCCAAGTAAGCCAATGCTGGTTTTAAGTGGCCTGCTCATACTCTCAGCCGTGCTGTTCAATTTGCTATCCACTCAACCCTCTTCAGCTCCATTTTCCTGTCCACATAACCCAAACTTCAGAAACAATTGGTATCTCCTCCACAGAATGTTCCATTCATTGACGGCAAATCTGAAATTCATCTAATTCTCAACTCCCGTCAGGTTTTCGTTACACCACTTGTGAATGTCCAATTAAGCCAAAGCTGGTTTTCAGTGGCCTGTTCTTACTACGAGACGTGCTGTTCATTTGGCTATCCATTCCACCCTGTTCAGCTCTACATTTTCGTGTCCACAAAACCCAGCCTTCAGAAATCATTGGAATCACCACTAGAGAATGTTCCATTCATTCACTGCGAATCTGGAATTCATCTGAATCTCCACTCCCGGCAGGTTTTCATTGCACCACTGCTGAATGTTCAAGTAACGCAATGATGGTTTTCAGCGGTCTATTCACACTCGAACCCGTGCTGTTCACGGTCTAGCGACTCAACACTGGTGAGTTCTTCTTTTTCCAGTTCAGACAATACAAACCTCAGAAACCATTGCAATCTACACTACAGAATGTTTCATTCATTCAGGCGAATCTTGAATTCATCTTGTTCTCCACTCCCAGCAGGTTTTCGTTTCACCACTGCTGAATGTCCAAGCAACCCAAGGCTGGTTTCAGCTGCGTGTTAACACTCGCAGCCGTGCTGTTCAATTGGCTATCCAGTGAACGCTGGTTAGCTCTTGATTTTCCTTCCACACACCGAGCCTTCAGAAATCATTCTTATCTCCACTTCAGAATGTTCCATTCGTTCCCTGCGAATCTGGAATTCCTCTGACTCTCCACACCAGGCAGATTTTCCTAACAACACTGGTGAATGACCAGGTAATCCAATGCTGGTTTTCAGCGGCTGTTCACACTCACAGCCTTGCTGTTCAATTGGCAATCCAGTCAAACCTAGTCAGCTCTTCATTTTCCTGTCCACACAACCCAGCGTTCAGAAATCATTGGAATCTCTACTACAGAAATTTCCATTCATTCACTGTGAATCTGGAAATAATCTGAATCTGCATTCCAGGAAGGCTTTCGTTACACCACTGATGAATGTCCAAGTAATGCAATGCTGCTTCTTAGTGGTCTGTTAACACTCGAAACCGTGCTCTTCATTGGCTATCCACTCAATATCGGTCAGCTCTTCAATATCCTGTCCAGACTATCCAGATTCCTAAATGTTGGCAATCACCACTACAGAATGTTCCATTCAATCACGCGAATCTGGAATTCATCAGAGTCTCCACTCCTGGAAGGTTTTCGTGACACCACTGGTAAATGTCCAAGGAAGACAATGCTGGTTTTAAGCCGCCTGCTAACACACTCAGCCGTGCTGTTCAATTTGCTATCCACCCAACCCTATTCAGCTCTACATTTTCCTGTCCTCATAACCCAACCTTCAGAAATAATTGGTATCTCCTCCACAGAATGTTCCGTTCATTCACTGCGAATCTTAAATTCATCTGACTCTCAACTCCCGGCGGGTTATCGTTACACCACTTGTGAATGTCCAAGTAAGCCAATGCTGGTTTTCAGTGGCCTGTTCATACTAAGAGACGTGCTGTTCATTTGGCTATCCACTCCACCCTGTTCAGCTCTACATTCTCGTGTCCACAAAACCCAGCCTTCAGAAATCATTGGAATCACCACTAGAGAATGTTCCATTCATTCACTGCGAATCTGGAATTCCTCTGAACCTCCACTCCTGGCAGGTTTTCGTTACGCCACTGGTGAATGTCCAAGTAACTCAATACTGGTTTTCAGAGGCATGTTCAACTCGCAGAAGTGCTGTTCAATGGGCTATCCACTCGATATTGGTCAGCTCTTCATTTTCCTCTCCACACAAACCAGCCTTCAGAAATCATTGGGCTCTCCACTACAGACTGTTCCATTCATTCACTGCGATTCTGCAATTCATCTGACTCTCCGCTCCAGGCAGGTTTTCATTACAGCACTGGTGAATGACCAAGTAATCCAATGCTGGTTTTCAGCCGCCTTTTCACACTCGCAGTGTGCTGTTCAATTGTCTATCCACTCAAACCTGGTCAGCCTTTCATTTTCTTTTCCACAATATCAGACTTCAGAAATCATTGGAATCGCCAGTACAGAATGTTCCATTCATTCACTGCCAATCTGGAATTCATCTGAATCTGCACTCCAGGTAGGCTTTCATTACACCACTTATGAATGTCCAAGTAACACAATGCTGGTTTTCAGCGGTCTGTTCACACTCTAAGCCCTGCTTTTTACTGGGTATCCACACAACTGTGGTCAGCTCTTCATTTTCATGTCCAAACAATCCAGACTTGAGAAATCATTGCAATCTCCAGTACAGAATGTTCCATTCATTCACTGCGAATCTGGAATTCAACTGAATCTCCACTACCTGCAGATTTATCTTACACCACTTGTGAATGTCCAAGTAAAACAATGCTGGTTTTCAGAGGCCTGTTCATGTTCGCAGTCGTGCTGTTCAATTGGCTATCCACTCAACCTGTTTTGCTCCTCATTTTCCTGTGCACACAACCCAGCCTTCAGAAATCATTGTAATCTCCACTACAGGATGTTCCATTCATTCACTGGGAATCTGGAATTCATCTGAATCTGCACTCCACGCAGGCTTTCGTTACACCACTGCTGAAAGTCGAAGTAATGCAATACTGGTTTTCAGTGGTCTGTTCACATTCGAAGCCGAGGCTTTTTACAGGCTATCCACTCAACACTGGTCAGCTCTTCATTTTCGTGTCCCCACAATCCAGATTTCAGAAATCATTGCAATCTCCACTACAGAATGTTCCATTCATTCACTGCGAGTCTGGAGTTTATCTGATTCTCCACTCCCGCCTGGTTAACATTACACCACTTGTGAATGTCCAAGTAAGCCAATGCTGGTTTTCAGAGGCCTGTTCATACTCGCAGCCGTGCTGTTTAATTGACAATTCACTCCACCCTGTTCAGCTCTTCATTGTCCCACCACACTACCAGCCTTCAGAAATCTTTGTTATCTCCACTACAGAATGTTCCATTCATTCACTGCGAATCTGGAATTCATCTGACTCTCAACTCCACGCCTCCACGCAGGTTTTCATTACACCACTGTTGAATGTCCAAGTAACCCAATGCTGGTTTTCAGCGGCCTGTTCATATTCGCAGCCCTGCTGTTTACTTGGCTATCGATTCAAGCCTGGTCAGCTCTTCATTTTCCTGTCCACACAACACAGGCTTCAGAAATCATTGGAATCTCCTCTACAGAATGTTCCATTCATTCACTGCGAATGTGGAATTCAACTGACTCTCCACTCCATGCAGGTTTTCCTTACACCACTGATGAATGTCCAAGTAACCCAATGCTGGTTTTCAGCTGCATGTTCACACTCGCAGCCATGCTATACAATTGGCTTTCCACTAAATCCTGATTAGTTCTTGATTTTCCTTCCACACGACCCAGCCTTCAGAAATCGTTGGAATCTCCACTAGAGAATGTTCCATTCATTCACTGCGAATCTGGAATTCCTCTGAACCTCCACTCCCGGCAGGTTTTCGTTACACCACTGTTGAATGTCCAAGTAACCCAATGTTTTAAGTGTTTTCTTCACAAGCGCAGTGGTGCTGTTCAATTGGCTATCCACTCAACCCTGGCCAGCTCTACATTTTCCTGTCCACACCACAGAGACTGGAGAAATCATTGTTATCTCCACTACAGAATGTTCCATTCATTCACAGCGAATCTGGAATTCATCTGAATCTCCACTCCCGGCAGGTTTTCGTGACACCACTGGTAAATATCCAAGTAAGCCAATGCTGGTTTTAAGTGGCCTGCTCATACTCTCAGCCGTGCTGTTCAATTTGCTATCCACTCAACCCTCTTCAGCTCCATTTTCCTGTCCACATAACCCAAACTTCAGAAACAATTGGTATCTCCTCCACAGAATGTTCCATTCATTGACGGCAAATCTGAAATTCATCTAATTCTCAACTCCCGTCAGGTTTTCGTTACACCACTTGTGAATGTCCAATTAAGCCAAAGCTGGTTTTCAGTGGCCTGTTCTTACTACGAGACGTGCTGTTCATTTGGCTATCCATTCCACCCTGTTCAGCTCTACATTTTCGTGTCCACAAAACCCAGCCTTCAGAAATCATTGGAATCACCACTAGAGAATGTTCCATTCATTCACTGCGAATCTGGAATTCATCTGAATCTCCACTCCCGGCAGGTTTTCATTGCACCACTGCTGAATGTTCAAGTAACGCAATGATGGTTTTCAGCGGTCTATTCACACTCGAACCCGTGCTGTTCACGGTCTAGCGACTCAACACTGGTGAGTTCTTCTTTTTCCAGTTCAGACAATACAAACCTCAGAAACCATTGCAATCTACACTACAGAATGTTTCATTCATTCAGGCGAATCTTGAATTCATCTTGTTCTCCACTCCCAGCAGGTTTTCGTTTCACCACTGGTGAATGTCCAAGCAACCCAAGGCTGGTTTCAGCTGCGTGTTAACACTCGCAGCCGTCCGTGCTGTTCAATTGGCTATCCAGTGAACGCTGGTTAGCTCTTGATTTTCCTTCCACACACCGAGCCTTCAGAAATCATTCTTATCTCCACTTCAGAATGTTCCATTCGTTCCCTGCGAATCTGGAATTCCTCTGACTCTCCACACCAGTCAGATTTTCCTAACAACACTGGTGAATGACCAGGTAATCCAATGCTGGTTTTCAGCGGCTGTTCACACTCACAGCCTTGCTGTTCAATTGGCAATCCAGTCAAACCTAGTCAGCTCTTCATTTTCCTGTCCACACAACCCAGCGTTCAGAAATCATTGGAATCTCTACTACAGAAATTTCCATTCATTCACTGTGAATCTGGAAATACTCTGAATCTGCATTCCAGGAAGGCTTTCGTTACACCACTGATGAATGTCCAAGTAATGCAATGCTGCTTCTTAGTGGTCTGTTCACACTCGAAACCGTGCTGTTCATTGGCTATCCACTCAATATCGGTCAGCTCTTCAATATCCTGTCCAGACTATCCAGATTCCTAAATGTTGGCAATCACCACTACAGAATGTTCCATTCAATCACGCGAATCTGGAATTCATCAGAGTCTCCACTCCTGGAAGGTTTTCGTGACACCACTGGTAAATGTCCAAGGAAGACAATGCTGGTTTTAAGCCGCCTGCTAACACACTCAGCCGTGCTGTTCAATTTGCTATCCACCCAACCCTATTCAGCTCTACATTTTCCTGTCCTCATAACCCAACCTTCAGAAATAATTGGTATCTCCTCCACAGAATGTTCCGTTCATTCACTGCGAATCTTAAATTCATCTGACTCTCAACTCCCGGCGGGTTATCGTTACACCACTTGTGAATGTCCAAGTAAGCCAATGCTGGTTTTCAGTGGCCTGTTCATACTAAGAGACGTGCTGTTCATTTGGCTATCCACTCCACCCTGTTCAGCTCTACATTTTCGTGTCCACAAAACCCAGCCTTCAGAAATCATTGGAATCACCACTAGAGAATGTTCCATTCATTCACTGCGAATCTGGAATTCCTCTGAACCTCCACTCCTGGCAGGTTTTCGTTACGCCACTGGTGAATGTCCAAGTAACTCAATACTGGTTTTCAGAGGCATGTTCAACTCGCAGAAGTGCTGTTCAATGGGCTATCCACTCAATATTGGTCAGCTCTTCATTTTCCTCTCCACACAAACCAGCCTTCAGAAATCATTGGGCTCTCCACTACAGACTGTTCCATTCATTCACTGCGATTCTGCAATTCATCTGACTCTCCGCTCCAGGCAGGTTTTCATTACAGCACTGGTGAATGACCAAGTAATCCAATGCTGGTTTTCAGCCGCCTTTTCACACTCGCAGTGTGCTGTTCAATTGTCTATCCACTCAAACCTGGTCAGCCTTTCATTTTCTTTTCCACAATATCAGACTTCAGAAATCATTGGAATCGCCAGTACAGAATGTTCCATTCATTCACTGCCAATCTGGAATTCATCTGAATCTGCACTCCAGGTAGGCTTTCATTACACCACTTATGAATGTCCAAGTAACACAATGCTGGTTTTCAGCGGTCTGTTCACACTCTAAGCCCTGCTTTTTACTGGGTATCCACACAACTGTGGTCAGCTCTTCATTTTCATGTCCAAACAATCCAGACTTGAGAAATCATTGCAATCTCCAGTACAGAATGTTCCATTCATTCACTGCGAATCTGGAATTCAACTGAATCTCCACTACCTGCAGATTTATCTTACACCACTTGTGAATGTCCAAGTAAAACAATGCTGGTTTTCAGAGGCCTGTTCATGTTCGCAGTCGTGCTGTTCAATTGGCTATCCACTCAACCTGTTTTGCTCCTCATTTTCCTGTGCACACAACCCAGCCTTCAGAAATCATTGTAATCTCCACTACAGGATGTTCCATTCATTCACTGGGAATCTGGAATTCATCTGAATCTGCACTCCACGCAGGCTTTCGTTACACCACTGCTGAAAGTCGAAGTAATGCAATACTGGTTTTCAGTGGTCTGTTCACATTCGAAGCCGAGGCTTTTTACAGGCTATCCACTCAACACTGGTCAGCTCTTCATTTTCGTGTCCCCACAATCCAGATTTCAGAAATCATTGCAATCTCCACTACAGAATGTTCCATTCATTCACTGCGAGTCTGGAGTTTATCTGATTCTCCACTCCCGCCTGGTTAACATTACACCACTTGTGAATGTCCAAGTAAGCCAATGCTGGTTTTCAGAGGCCTGTTCATACTCGCAGCCGTGCTGTTTAATTGACAATTCACTCCACCCTGTTCAGCTCTTCATTGTCCCACCACACTACCAGCCTTCAGAAATCTTTGTTATCTCCACTACAGAATGTTCCATTCATTCACTGCGAATCTGGAATTCATCTGACTCTCAACTCCACGCAGGTTTTCATTACACCACTGTTGAATGTCCAAGTAACCCAATGCTGGTTTTCAGCGGCCTGTTCATATTCGCAGCCCTGCTGTTTACTTGGCTATCGATTCAAGCCTGGTCAGCTCTTCATTTTCCTGTCCACACAACACAGGCTTCAGAAATCATTGGAATCTCCTCTACAGAATGTTCCATTCATTCACTGCGAATGTGGAATTCAACTGACTCTCCACTCCATGCAGGTTTTCCTTACACCACTGATGAATGTCCAAGTAACCCAATGCTGGTTTTCAGCTGCATGTTCACACTCGCAGCCATGCTATACAATTGGCTTTCCACTAAATCCTGATTAGTTCTTGATTTTCCTTCCACACGACCCAGCCTTCAGAAATCGTTGGAATCTCCACTAGAGAATGTTCCATTCATTCACTGCGAATCTGGAATTCCTCTGAACCTCCACTCCCGGCAGGTTTTCGTTACACCACTGTTGAATGTCCAAGTAACCCAATGTTTTAAGTGTTTTCTTCACAAGCGCAGTGGTGCTGTTCAATTGGCTATCCACTCAACCCTGGCCAGCTCTACATTTTCCTGTCCACACCACAGAGACTGGAGAAATCATTGTTATCTCCACTACAGAATGTTCCATTCATTCACAGCGAATCTGGAATTCATCTGAATCTCCACTCCCGGCAGGTTTTCGTGACACCACTGGTAAATATCCAAGTAAGCCAATGCTGGTTTTAAGTGGCCTGCTCATACTCTCAGCCGTGCTGTTCAATTTGCTATCCACTCAACCCTCTTCAGCTCCATTTTCCTGTCCACATAACCCAAACTTCAGAAACAATTGGTATCTCCTCCACAGAATGTTCCATTCATTGACGGCAAATCTGAAATTCATCTAATTCTCAACTCCCGTCAGGTTTTCGTTACACCACTTGTGAATGTCCAATTAAGCCAAAGCTGGTTTTCAGTGGCCTGTTCTTACTACGAGACGTGCTGTTCATTTGGCTATCCATTCCACCCTGTTCAGCTCTACATTTTCGTGTCCACAAAACCCAGCCTTCAGAAATCATTGGAATCACCACTAGAGAATGTTCCATTCATTCACTGCGAATCTGGAATTCATCTGAATCTCCACTCCCGGCAGGTTTTCATTGCACCACTGCTGAATGTTCAAGTAACGCAATGATGGTTTTCAGCGGTCTATTCACACTCGAACCCGTGCTGTTCACGGTCTAGCGACTCAACACTGGTGAGTTCTTCTTTTTCCAGTTCAGACAATACAAACCTCAGAAACCATTGCAATCTACACTACAGAATGTTTCATTCATTCAGGCGAATCTTGAATTCATCTTGTTCTCCACTCCCAGCAGGTTTTCGTTTCACCACTGGTGAATGTCCAAGCAACCCAAGGCTGGTTTCAGCTGCGTGTTAACACTCGCAGCCGTGCTGTTCAATTGGCTATCCAGTGAACGCTGGTTAGCTCTTGATTTTCCTTCCACACACCGAGCCTTCAGAAATCATTCTTATCTCCACTTCAGAATGTTCCATTCGTTCCCTGCGAATCTGGAATTCCTCTGACTCTCCACACCAGGCAGATTTTCCTAACAACACTGGTGAATGACCAGGTAATCCAATGCTGGTTTTCAGCGGCTGTTCACACTCACAGCCTTGCTGTTCAATTGGCAATCCAGTCAAACCTAGTCAGCTCTTCATTTTCCTGTCCACACAACCCAGCGTTCAGAAATCATTGGAATCTCTACTACAGAAATTTCCATTCATTCACTGTGAATCTGGAAATACTCTGAATCTGCATTCCAGGAAGGCTTTCGTTACACCACTGATGAATGTCCAAGTAATGCAATGCTGCTTCTTAGTGGTCTGTTCACACTCGAAACCGTGCTGTTCATTGGCTATCCACTCAATATCGGTCAGCTCTTCAATATCCTGTCCAGACTATCCAGATTCCTAAATGTTGGCAATCACCACTACAGAATGTTCCATTCAATCACGCGAATCTGGAATTCATCAGAGTCTCCACTCCTGGAAGGTTTTCGTGACACCACTGGTAAATGTCCAAGGAAGACAATGCTGGTTTTAAGCCGCCTGCTAACACACTCAGCCGTGCTGTTCAATTTGCTATCCACCCAACCCTATTCAGCTCTACATTTTCCTGTCCTCATAACCCAACCTTCAGAAATAATTGGTATCTCCTCCACAGAATGTTCCGTTCATTCACTGCGAATCTTAAATTCATCTGACTCTCAACTCCCGGCGGGTTATCGTTACACCACTTGTGAATGTCCAAGTAAGCCAATGCTGGTTTTCAGTGGCCTGTTCATACTAAGAGACGTGCTGTTCATTTGGCTATCCACTCCACCCTGTTCAGCTCTACATTCTCGTGTCCACAAAACCCAGCCTTCAGAAATCATTGGAATCACCACTAGAGAATGTTCCATTCATTCACTGCGAATCTGGAATTCCTCTGAACCTCCACTCCTGGCAGGTTTTCGTTACGCCACTGGTGAATGTCCAAGTAACTCAATACTGGTTTTCAGAGGCATGTTCAACTCGCAGAAGTGCTGTTCAATGGGCTATCCACTCGATATTGGTCAGCTCTTCATTTTCCTCTCCACACAAACCAGCCTTCAGAAATCATTGGGCTCTCCACTACAGACTGTTCCATTCATTCACTGCGATTCTGCAATTCATCTGACTCTCCGCTCCAGGCAGGTTTTCATTACAGCACTGGTGAATGACCAAGTAATCCAATGCTGGTTTTCAGCCGCCTTTTCACACTCGCAGTGTGCTGTTCAATTGTCTATCCACTCAAACCTGGTCAGCCTTTCATTTTCTTTTCCACAATATCAGACTTCAGAAATCATTGGAATCGCCAGTACAGAATGTTCCATTCATTCACTGCCAATCTGGAATTCATCTGAATCTGCACTCCAGGTAGGCTTTCATTACACCACTTATGAATGTCCAAGTAACACAATGCTGGTTTTCAGCGGTCTGTTCACACTCTAAGCCCTGCTTTTTACTGGGTATCCACACAACTGTGGTCAGCTCTTCATTTTCATGTCCAAACAATCCAGACTTGAGAAATCATTGCAATCTCCAGTACAGAATGTTCCATTCATTCACTGCGAATCTGGAATTCAACTGAATCTCCACTACCTGCAGATTTATCTTACACCACTTGTGAATGTCCAAGTAAAACAATGCTGGTTTTCAGAGGCCTGTTCATGTTCGCAGTCGTGCTGTTCAATTGGCTATCCACTCAACCTGTTTTGCTCCTCATTTTCCTGTGCACACAACCCAGCCTTCAGAAATCATTGTAATCTCCACTACAGGATGTTCCATTCATTCACTGGGAATCTGGAATTCATCTGAATCTGCACTCCACGCAGGCTTTCGTTACACCACTGCTGAAAGTCGAAGTAATGCAATACTGGTTTTCAGTGGTCTGTTCACATTCGAAGCCGAGGCTTTTTACAGGCTATCCACTCAACACTGGTCAGCTCTTCATTTTCGTGTCCCCACAATCCAGATTTCAGAAATCATTGCAATCTCCACTACAGAATGTTCCATTCATTCACTGCGAGTCTGGAGTTTATCTGATTCTCCACTCCCGCCTGGTTAACATTACACCACTTGTGAATGTCCAAGTAAGCCAATGCTGGTTTTCAGAGGCCTGTTCATACTCGCAGCCGTGCTGTTTAATTGACAATTCACTCCACCCTGTTCAGCTCTTCATTGTCCCACCACACTACCAGCCTTCAGAAATCTTTGTTATCTCCACTACAGAATGTTCCATTCATTCACTGCGAATCTGGAATTCATCTGACTCTCAACTCCACGCCTCCACGCAGGTTTTCATTACACCACTGTTGAATGTCCAAGTAACCCAATGCTGGTTTTCAGCGGCCTGTTCATATTCGCAGCCCTGCTGTTTACTTGGCTATCGATTCAAGCCTGGTCAGCTCTTCATTTTCCTGTCCACACAACACAGGCTTCAGAAATCATTGGAATCTCCTCTACAGAATGTTCCATTCATTCACTGCGAATGTGGAATTCAACTGACTCTCCACTCCATGCAGGTTTTCCTTACACCACTGATGAATGTCCAAGTAACCCAATGCTGGTTTTCAGCTGCATGTTCACACTCGCAGCCATGCTATACAATTGGCTTTCCACTAAATCCTGATTAGTTCTTGATTTTCCTTCCACACGACCCAGCCTTCAGAAATCGTTGGAATCTCCACTAGAGAATGTTCCATTCATTCACTGCGAATCTGGAATTCCTCTGAACCTCCACTCCCGGCAGGTTTTCGTTACACCACTGTTGAATGTCCAAGTAACCCAATGTTTTAAGTGTTTTCTTCACAAGCGCAGTGGTGCTGTTCAATTGGCTATCCACTCAACCCTGGCCAGCTCTACATTTTCCTGTCCACACCACAGAGACTGGAGAAATCATTGTTATCTCCACTACAGAATGTTCCATTCATTCACAGCGAATCTGGAATTCATCTGAATCTCCACTCCCGGCAGGTTTTCGTGACACCACTGGTAAATATCCAAGTAAGCCAATGCTGGTTTTAAGTGGCCTGCTCATACTCTCAGCCGTGCTGTTCAATTTGCTATCCACTCAACCCTCTTCAGCTCCATTTTCCTGTCCACATAACCCAAACTTCAGAAACAATTGGTATCTCCTCCACAGAATGTTCCATTCATTGACGGCAAATCTGAAATTCATCTAATTCTCAACTCCCGTCAGGTTTTCGTTACACCACTTGTGAATGTCCAATTAAGCCAAAGCTGGTTTTCAGTGGCCTGTTCTTACTACGAGACGTGCTGTTCATTTGGCTATCCATTCCACCCTGTTCAGCTCTACATTTTCGTGTCCACAAAACCCAGCCTTCAGAAATCATTGGAATCACCACTAGAGAATGTTCCATTCATTCACTGCGAATCTGGAATTCATCTGAATCTCCACTCCCGGCAGGTTTTCATTGCACCACTGCTGAATGTTCAAGTAACGCAATGATGGTTTTCAGCGGTCTATTCACACTCGAACCCGTGCTGTTCACGGTCTAGCGACTCAACACTGGTGAGTTCTTCTTTTTCCAGTTCAGACAATACAAACCTCAGAAACCATTGCAATCTACACTACAGAATGTTTCATTCATTCAGGCGAATCTTGAATTCATCTTGTTCTCCACTCCCAGCAGGTTTTCGTTTCACCACTGGTGAATGTCCAAGCAACCCAAGGCTGGTTTCAGCTGCGTGTTAACACTCGCAGCCGTCCGTGCTGTTCAATTGGCTATCCAGTGAACGCTGGTTAGCTCTTGATTTTCCTTCCACACACCGAGCCTTCAGAAATCATTCTTATCTCCACTTCAGAATGTTCCATTCGTTCCCTGCGAATCTGGAATTCCTCTGACTCTCCACACCAGTCAGATTTTCCTAACAACACTGGTGAATGACCAGGTAATCCAATGCTGGTTTTCAGCGGCTGTTCACACTCACAGCCTTGCTGTTCAATTGGCAATCCAGTCAAACCTAGTCAGCTCTTCATTTTCCTGTCCACACAACCCAGCGTTCAGAAATCATTGGAATCTCTACTACAGAAATTTCCATTCATTCACTGTGAATCTGGAAATACTCTGAATCTGCATTCCAGGAAGGCTTTCGTTACACCACTGATGAATGTCCAAGTAATGCAATGCTGCTTCTTAGTGGTCTGTTCACACTCGAAACCGTGCTGTTCATTGGCTATCCACTCAATATCGGTCAGCTCTTCAATATCCTGTCCAGACTATCCAGATTCCTAAATGTTGGCAATCACCACTACAGAATGTTCCATTCAATCACGCGAATCTGGAATTCATCAGAGTCTCCACTCCTGGAAGGTTTTCGTGACACCACTGGTAAATGTCCAAGGAAGACAATGCTGGTTTTAAGCCGCCTGCTAACACACTCAGCCGTGCTGTTCAATTTGCTATCCACCCAACCCTATTCAGCTCTACATTTTCCTGTCCTCATAACCCAACCTTCAGAAATAATTGGTATCTCCTCCACAGAATGTTCCGTTCATTCACTGCGAATCTTAAATTCATCTGACTCTCAACTCCCGGCGGGTTATCGTTACACCACTTGTGAATGTCCAAGTAAGCCAATGCTGGTTTTCAGTGGCCTGTTCATACTAAGAGACGTGCTGTTCATTTGGCTATCCACTCCACCCTGTTCAGCTCTACATTTTCGTGTCCACAAAACCCAGCCTTCAGAAATCATTGGAATCACCACTAGAGAATGTTCCATTCATTCACTGCGAATCTGGAATTCCTCTGAACCTCCACTCCTGGCAGGTTTTCGTTACGCCACTGGTGAATGTCCAAGTAACTCAATACTGGTTTTCAGAGGCATGTTCAACTCGCAGAAGTGCTGTTCAATGGGCTATCCACTCAATATTGGTCAGCTCTTCATTTTCCTCTCCACACAAACCAGCCTTCAGAAATCATTGGGCTCTCCACTACAGACTGTTCCATTCATTCACTGCGATTCTGCAATTCATCTGACTCTCCGCTCCAGGCAGGTTTTCATTACAGCACTGGTGAATGACCAAGTAATCCAATGCTGGTTTTCAGCCGCCTTTTCACACTCGCAGTGTGCTGTTCAATTGTCTATCCACTCAAACCTGGTCAGCCTTTCATTTTCTTTTCCACAATATCAGACTTCAGAAATCATTGGAATCGCCAGTACAGAATGTTCCATTCATTCACTGCCAATCTGGAATTCATCTGAATCTGCACTCCAGGTAGGCTTTCATTACACCACTTATGAATGTCCAAGTAACACAATGCTGGTTTTCAGCGGTCTGTTCACACTCTAAGCCCTGCTTTTTACTGGGTATCCACACAACTGTGGTCAGCTCTTCATTTTCATGTCCAAACAATCCAGACTTGAGAAATCATTGCAATCTCCAGTACAGAATGTTCCATTCATTCACTGCGAATCTGGAATTCAACTGAATCTCCACTACCTGCAGATTTATCTTACACCACTTGTGAATGTCCAAGTAAAACAATGCTGGTTTTCAGAGGCCTGTTCATGTTCGCAGTCGTGCTGTTCAATTGGCTATCCACTCAACCTGTTTTGCTCCTCATTTTCCTGTGCACACAACCCAGCCTTCAGAAATCATTGTAATCTCCACTACAGGATGTTCCATTCATTCACTGGGAATCTGGAATTCATCTGAATCTGCACTCCACGCAGGCTTTCGTTACACCACTGCTGAAAGTCGAAGTAATGCAATACTGGTTTTCAGTGGTCTGTTCACATTCGAAGCCGAGGCTTTTTACAGGCTATCCACTCAACACTGGTCAGCTCTTCATTTTCGTGTCCCCACAATCCAGATTTCAGAAATCATTGCAATCTCCACTACAGAATGTTCCATTCATTCACTGCGAGTCTGGAGTTTATCTGATTCTCCACTCCCGCCTGGTTAACATTACACCACTTGTGAATGTCCAAGTAAGCCAATGCTGGTTTTCAGAGGCCTGTTCATACTCGCAGCCGTGCTGTTTAATTGACAATTCACTCCACCCTGTTCAGCTCTTCATTGTCCCACCACACTACCAGCCTTCAGAAATCTTTGTTATCTCCACTACAGAATGTTCCATTCATTCACTGCGAATCTGGAATTCATCTGACTCTCAACTCCACGCAGGTTTTCATTACACCACTGTTGAATGTCCAAGTAACCCAATGCTGGTTTTCAGCGGCCTGTTCATATTCGCAGCCCTGCTGTTTACTTGGCTATCGATTCAAGCCTGGTCAGCTCTTCATTTTCCTGTCCACACAACACAGGCTTCAGAAATCATTGGAATCTCCTCTACAGAATGTTCCATTCATTCACTGCGAATGTGGAATTCAACTGACTCTCCACTCCATGCAGGTTTTCCTTACACCACTGATGAATGTCCAAGTAACCCAATGCTGGTTTTCAGCTGCATGTTCACACTCGCAGCCATGCTATACAATTGGCTTTCCACTAAATCCTGATTAGTTCTTGATTTTCCTTCCACACGACCCAGCCTTCAGAAATCGTTGGAATCTCCACTAGAGAATGTTCCATTCATTCACTGCGAATCTGGAATTCCTCTGAACCTCCACTCCCGGCAGGTTTTCGTTACACCACTGTTGAATGTCCAAGTAACCCAATGTTTTAAGTGTTTTCTTCACAAGCGCAGTGGTGCTGTTCAATTGGCTATCCACTCAACCCTGGCCAGCTCTACATTTTCCTGTCCACACCACAGAGACTGGAGAAATCATTGTTATCTCCACTACAGAATGTTCCATTCATTCACAGCGAATCTGGAATTCATCTGAATCTCCACTCCCGGCAGGTTTTCGTGACACCACTGGTAAATATCCAAGTAAGCCAATGCTGGTTTTAAGTGGCCTGCTCATACTCTCAGCCGTGCTGTTCAATTTGCTATCCACTCAACCCTCTTCAGCTCCATTTTCCTGTCCACATAACCCAAACTTCAGAAACAATTGGTATCTCCTCCACAGAATGTTCCATTCATTGACGGCAAATCTGAAATTCATCTAATTCTCAACTCCCGTCAGGTTTTCGTTACACCACTTGTGAATGTCCAATTAAGCCAAAGCTGGTTTTCAGTGGCCTGTTCTTACTACGAGACGTGCTGTTCATTTGGCTATCCATTCCACCCTGTTCAGCTCTACATTTTCGTGTCCACAAAACCCAGCCTTCAGAAATCATTGGAATCACCACTAGAGAATGTTCCATTCATTCACTGCGAATCTGGAATTCATCTGAATCTCCACTCCCGGCAGGTTTTCATTGCACCACTGCTGAATGTTCAAGTAACGCAATGATGGTTTTCAGCGGTCTATTCACACTCGAACCCGTGCTGTTCACGGTCTAGCGACTCAACACTGGTGAGTTCTTCTTTTTCCAGTTCAGACAATACAAACCTCAGAAACCATTGCAATCTACACTACAGAATGTTTCATTCATTCAGGCGAATCTTGAATTCATCTTGTTCTCCACTCCCAGCAGGTTTTCGTTTCACCACTGGTGAATGTCCAAGCAACCCAAGGCTGGTTTCAGCTGCGTGTTAACACTCGCAGCCGTGCTGTTCAATTGGCTATCCAGTGAACGCTGGTTAGCTCTTGATTTTCCTTCCACACACCGAGCCTTCAGAAATCATTCTTATCTCCACTTCAGAATGTTCCATTCGTTCCCTGCGAATCTGGAATTCCTCTGACTCTCCACACCAGGCAGATTTTCCTAACAACACTGGTGAATGACCAGGTAATCCAATGCTGGTTTTCAGCGGCTGTTCACACTCACAGCCTTGCTGTTCAATTGGCAATCCAGTCAAACCTAGTCAGCTCTTCATTTTCCTGTCCACACAACCCAGCGTTCAGAAATCATTGGAATCTCTACTACAGAAATTTCCATTCATTCACTGTGAATCTGGAAATACTCTGAATCTGCATTCCAGGAAGGCTTTCGTTACACCACTGATGAATGTCCAAGTAATGCAATGCTGCTTCTTAGTGGTCTGTTCACACTCGAAACCGTGCTGTTCATTGGCTATCCACTCAATATCGGTCAGCTCTTCAATATCCTGTCCAGACTATCCAGATTCCTAAATGTTGGCAATCACCACTACAGAATGTTCCATTCAATCACGCGAATCTGGAATTCATCAGAGTCTCCACTCCTGGAAGGTTTTCGTGACACCACTGGTAAATGTCCAAGGAAGACAATGCTGGTTTTAAGCCGCCTGCTAACACACTCAGCCGTGCTGTTCAATTTGCTATCCACCCAACCCTATTCAGCTCTACATTTTCCTGTCCTCATAACCCAACCTTCAGAAATAATTGGTATCTCCTCCACAGAATGTTCCGTTCATTCACTGCGAATCTTAAATTCATCTGACTCTCAACTCCCGGCGGGTTATCGTTACACCACTTGTGAATGTCCAAGTAAGCCAATGCTGGTTTTCAGTGGCCTGTTCATACTAAGAGACGTGCTGTTCATTTGGCTATCCACTCCACCCTGTTCAGCTCTACATTTTCGTGTCCACAAAACCCAGCCTTCAGAAATCATTGGAATCACCACTAGAGAATGTTCCATTCATTCACTGCGAATCTGGAATTCCTCTGAACCTCCACTCCTGGCAGGTTTTCGTTACGCCACTGGTGAATGTCCAAGTAACTCAATACTGGTTTTCAGAGGCATGTTCAACTCGCAGAAGTGCTGTTCAATGGGCTATCCACTCAATATTGGTCAGCTCTTCATTTTCCTCTCCACACAAACCAGCCTTCAGAAATCATTGGGCTCTCCACTACAGACTGTTCCATTCATTCACTGCGATTCTGCAATTCATCTGACTCTCCGCTCCAGGCAGGTTTTCATTACAGCACTGGTGAATGACCAAGTAATCCAATGCTGGTTTTCAGCCGCCTTTTCACACTCGCAGTGTGCTGTTCAATTGTCTATCCACTCAAACCTGGTCAGCCTTTCATTTTCTTTTCCACAATATCAGACTTCAGAAATCATTGGAATCGCCAGTACAGAATGTTCCATTCATTCACTGCCAATCTGGAATTCATCTGAATCTGCACTCCAGGTAGGCTTTCATTACACCACTTATGAATGTCCAAGTAACACAATGCTGGTTTTCAGCGGTCTGTTCACACTCTATGCCCTGCTTTTTACTGGGTATCCACACAACTGTGGTCAGCTCTTCATTTTCATGTCCAAACAATCCAGACTTGAGAAATCATTGCAATCTCCAGTACAGAATGTTCCATTCATTCACTGCGAATCTGGAATTCAACTGAATCTCCACTACCTGCAGATTTATCTTACACCACTTGTGAATGTCCAAGTAAAACAATGCTGGTTTTCAGAGGCCTGTTCATGTTCGCAGTCGTGCTGTTCAATTGGCTATCCACTCAACCTGTTTTGCTCCTCATTTTCCTGTGCACACAACCCAGCCTTCAGAAATCATTGTAATCTCCACTACAGGATGTTCCATTCATTCACTGGGAATCTGGAATTCATCTGAATCTGCACTCCACGCAGGCTTTCGTTACACCACTGCTGAAAGTCGAAGTAATGCAATACTGGTTTTCAGTGGTCTGTTCACATTCGAAGCCGAGGCTTTTTACAGGCTATCCACTCAACACTGGTCAGCTCTTCATTTTCGTGTCCCCACAATCCAGATTTCAGAAATCATTGCAATCTCCACTACAGAATGTTCCATTCATTCACTGCGAGTCTGGAGTTTATCTGATTCTCCACTCCCGCCTGGTTAACATTACACCACTTGTGAATGTCCAAGTAAGCCAATGCTGGTTTTCAGAGGCCTGTTCATACTCGCAGCCGTGCTGTTTAATTGACAATTCACTCCACCCTGTTCAGCTCTTCATTGTCCCACCACACTACCAGCCTTCAGAAATCTTTGTTATCTCCACTACAGAATGTTCCATTCATTCACTGCGAATCTGGAATTCATCTGACTCTCAACTCCACGCAGGTTTTCATTACACCACTGTTGAATGTCCAAGTAACCCAATGCTGGTTTTCAGCGGCCTGTTCATATTCGCAGCCCTGCTGTTTACTTGGCTATCGATTCAAGCCTGGTCAGCTCTTCATTTTCCTGTCCACACAACACAGGCTTCAGAAATCATTGGAATCTCCTCTACAGAATGTTCCATTCATTCACTGCGAATGTGGAATTCAACTGACTCTCCACTCCATGCAGGTTTTCCTTACACCACTGATGAATGTCCAAGTAACCCAATGCTGGTTTTCAGCTGCATGTTCACACTCGCAGCCATGCTATACAATTGGCTTTCCACTAAATCCTGATTAGTTCTTGATTTTCCTTCCACACGACCCAGCCTTCAGAAATCGTTGGAATCTCCACTAGAGAATGTTCCATTCATTCACTGCGAATCTGGAATTCCTCTGAACCTCCACTCCCGGCAGGTTTTCGTTACACCACTGTTGAATGTCCAAGTAACCCAATGTTTTAAGTGTTTTCTTCACAAGCGCAGTGGTGCTGTTCAATTGGCTATCCACTCAACCCTGGCCAGCTCTACATTTTCCTGTCCACACCACAGAGACTGGAGAAATCATTGTTATCTCCACTACAGAATGTTCCATTCATTCACAGCGAATCTGGAATTCATCTGAATCTCCACTCCCGGCAGGTTTTCGTGACACCACTGGTAAATATCCAAGTAAGCCAATGCTGGTTTTAAGTGGCCTGCTCATACTCTCAGCCGTGCTGTTCAATTTGCTATCCACTCAACCCTCTTCAGCTCCATTTTCCTGTCCACATAACCCAAACTTCAGAAACAATTGGTATCTCCTCCACAGAATGTTCCATTCATTGACGGCAAATCTGAAATTCATCTAATTCTCAACTCCCGTCAGGTTTTCGTTACACCACTTGTGAATGTCCAATTAAGCCAAAGCTGGTTTTCAGTGGCCTGTTCTTACTACGAGACGTGCTGTTCATTTGGCTATCCATTCCACCCTGTTCAGCTCTACATTTTCGTGTCCACAAAACCCAGCCTTCAGAAATCATTGGAATCACCACTAGAGAATGTTCCATTCATTCACTGCGAATCTGGAATTCATCTGAATCTCCACTCCCGGCAGGTTTTCATTGCACCACTGCTGAATGTTCAAGTAACGCAATGATGGTTTTCAGCGGTCTATTCACACTCGAACCCGTGCTGTTCACGGTCTAGCGACTCAACACTGGTGAGTTCTTCTTTTTCCAGTTCAGACAATACAAACCTCAGAAACCATTGCAATCTACACTACAGAATGTTTCATTCATTCAGGCGAATCTTGAATTCATCTTGTTCTCCACTCCCAGCAGGTTTTCGTTTCACCACTGGTGAATGTCCAAGCAACCCAAGGCTGGTTTCAGCTGCGTGTTAACACTCGCAGCCGTGCTGTTCAATTGGCTATCCAGTGAACGCTGGTTAGCTCTTGATTTTCCTTCCACACACCGAGCCTTCAGAAATCATTCTTATCTCCACTTCAGAATGTTCCATTCGTTCCCTGCGAATCTGGAATTCCTCTGACTCTCCACACCAGGCAGATTTTCCTAACAACACTGGTGAATGACCAGGTAATCCAATGCTGGTTTTCAGCGGCTGTTCACACTCACAGCCTTGCTGTTCAATTGGCAATCCAGTCAAACCTAGTCAGCTCTTCATTTTCCTGTCCACACAACCCAGCGTTCAGAAATCATTGGAATCTCTACTACAGAAATTTCCATTCATTCACTGTGAATCTGGAAATACTCTGAATCTGCATTCCAGGAAGGCTTTCGTTACACCACTGATGAATGTCCAAGTAATGCAATGCTGCTTCTTAGTGGTCTGTTCACACTCGAAACCGTGCTGTTCATTGGCTATCCACTCAATATCGGTCAGCTCTTCAATATCCTGTCCAGACTATCCAGATTCCTAAATGTTGGCAATCACCACTACAGAATGTTCCATTCAATCACGCGAATCTGGAATTCATCAGAGTCTCCACTCCTGGAAGGTTTTCGTGACACCACTGGTAAATGTCCAAGGAAGACAATGCTGGTTTTAAGCCGCCTGCTAACACACTCAGCCGTGCTGTTCAATTTGCTATCCACCCAACCCTATTCAGCTCTACATTTTCCTGTCCTCATAACCCAACCTTCAGAAATAATTGGTATCTCCTCCACAGAATGTTCCGTTCATTCACTGCGAATCTTAAATTCATCTGACTCTCAACTCCCGGCGGGTTATCGTTACACCACTTGTGAATGTCCAAGTAAGCCAATGCTGGTTTTCAGTGGCCTGTTCATACTAAGAGACGTGCTGTTCATTTGGCTATCCACTCCACCCTGTTCAGCTCTACATTTTCGTGTCCACAAAACCCAGCCTTCAGAAATCATTGGAATCACCACTAGAGAATGTTCCATTCATTCACTGCGAATCTGGAATTCCTCTGAACCTCCACTCCTGGCAGGTTTTCGTTACGCCACTGGTGAATGTCCAAGTAACTCAATACTGGTTTTCAGAGGCATGTTCAACTCGCAGAAGTGCTGTTCAATGGGCTATCCACTCAATATTGGTCAGCTCTTCATTTTCCTCTCCACACAAACCAGCCTTCAGAAATCATTGGGCTCTCCACTACAGACTGTTCCATTCATTCACTGCGATTCTGCAATTCATCTGACTCTCCGCTCCAGGCAGGTTTTCATTACAGCACTGGTGAATGACCAAGTAATCCAATGCTGGTTTTCAGCCGCCTTTTCACACTCGCAGTGTGCTGTTCAATTGTCTATCCACTCAAACCTGGTCAGCCTTTCATTTTCTTTTCCACAATATCAGACTTCAGAAATCATTGGAATCGCCAGTACAGAATGTTCCATTCATTCACTGCCA
Organism: Sorex fumeus; assembly: GCF_029834395.1. NCBI lineage: Eukaryota > Metazoa > Chordata > Mammalia > Eulipotyphla > Soricidae > Sorex > Sorex fumeus. Next base: position 123,149 of record NW_026606251.1, read on the forward strand.
ATCTGGAATTCATCTGAATCTGCACTCCAGGTAGGCTTTCATTACACCACTTATGAATGTCCAAGTAACACAATGCTGGTTTTCAGCGGTCTGTTCACACTCTAAGCCCTGCTTTTTACTGGGTATCCACACAACTGTGGTCAGCTCTTCATTTTCATGTCCAAACAATCCAGACTTGAGAAATCATTGCAATCTCCAGTACAGAATGTTCCATTCATTCACTGCGAATCTGGAATTCAACTGAATCTCCACTACCTGCAGATTTATCTTACACCACTTGTGAATGTCCAAGTAAAACAATGCTGGTTTTCAGAGGCCTGTTCATGTTCGCAGTCGTGCTGTTCAATTGGCTATCCACTCAACCTGTTTTGCTCCTCATTTTCCTGTGCACACAACCCAGCCTTCAGAAATCATTGTAATCTCCACTACAGGATGTTCCATTCATTCACTGGGAATCTGGAATTCATCTGAATCTGCACTCCACGCAGGCTTTCGTTACACCACTGCTGAAAGTCGAAGTAATGCAATACTGGTTTTCAGTGGTCTGTTCACATTCGAAGCCGAGGCTTTTTACAGGCTATCCACTCAACACTGGTCAGCTCTTCATTTTCGTGTCCCCACAATCCAGATTTCAGAAATCATTGCCATCTCCACTACAGAATGTTCCATTCATTCACTGCGAGTCTGGAGTTTATCTGATTCTCCACTCCCGCCTGGTTAACATTACACCACTTGTGAATGTCCAAGTAAGCCAATGCTGGTTTTCAGAGGCCTGTTCATACTCGCAGCCGTGCTGTTTAATTGACAATTCACTCCACCCTGTTCAGCTCTTCATTGTCCCACCACACTACCAGCCTTCAGAAATCTTTGTTATCTCCACTACAGAATGTTCCATTCATTCACTGCGAATCTGGAATTCATCTGACTCTCAACTCCACGCAGGTTTTCATTACACCACTGTTGAATGTCCAAGTAACCCAATGCTGGTTTTCAGCGGCCTGTTCATATTCGCAGCCCTGCTGTTTACTTGGCTATCGATTCAAGCCTGGTCAGCTCTTCATTTTCCTGTCCACACAACACAGGCTTCAGAAATCATTGGAATCTCCTCTACAGAATGTTCCATTCATTCACTGCGAATGTGGAATTCAACTGACTCTCCACTCCATGCAGGTTTTCCTTACACCACTGATGAATGTCCAAGTAACCCAATGCTGGTTTTCAGCTGCATGTTCACACTCGCAGCCATGCTATACAATTGGCTTTCCACTAAATCCTGATTAGTTCTTGATTTTCCTTCCACACGACCCAGCCTTCAGAAATCGTTGGAATCTCCACTAGAGAATGTTCCATTCATTCACTGCGAATCTGGAATTCCTCTGAACCTCCACTCCCGGCAGGTTTTCGTTACACCACTGTTGAATGTCCAAGTAACCCAATGTTTTAAGTGTTTTCTTCACAAGCGCAGTGGTGCTGTTCAATTGGCTATCCACTCAACCCTGGCCAGCTCTACATTTTCCTGTCCACACCACAGAGACTGGAGAAATCATTGTTATCTCCACTACAGAATGTTCCATTCATTCACAGCGAATCTGGAATTCATCTGAATCTCCACTCCCGGCAGGTTTTCGTGACACCACTGGTAAATATCCAAGTAAGCCAATGCTGGTTTTAAGTGGCCTGCTCCTACTCTCAGCCGTGCTGTTCAATTTGCTATCCACTCAACCCTCTTCAGCTCCATTTTCCTGTCCACATAACCCAAACTTCAGAAACAATTGGTATCTCCTCCACAGAATGTTCCATTCATTGACGGCAAATCTGAAATTCATCTAATTCTCAACTCCCGTCAGGTTTTCGTTACACCACTTGTGAATGTCCAATTAAGCCAAAGCTGGTTTTCAGTGGCCTGTTCTTACTACGAGACGTGCTGTTCATTTGGCTATCCATTCCACCCTGTTCAGCTCTACATTTTCGTGTCCACAAAACCCAGCCTTCAGAAATCATTGGAATCACCACTAGAGAATGTTCCATTCATTCACTGCGAATCTGGAATTCATCTGAATCTCCACTCCCGGCAGGTTTTCATTGCACCACTGCTGAATGTTCAAGTAACGCAATGATGGTTTTCAGCGGTCTATTCACACTCGAACCCGTGCTGTTCACGGTCTAGCGACTCAACACTGGTGAGTTCTTCTTTTTCCAGTTCAGACAATACAAACCTCAGAAACCATTGCAATCTACACTACAGAATGTTTCATTCATTCAGGCGAATCTTGAATTCATCTTGTTCTCCACTCCCAGCAGGTTTTCGTTTCACCACTGGTGAATGTCCAAGCAACCCAAGGCTGGTTTCAGCTGCGTGTTAACACTCGCAGCCGTGCTGTTCAATTGGCTATCCAGTGAACGCTGGTTAGCTCTTGATTTTCCTTCCACACACCGAGCCTTCAGAAATCATTCTTATCTCCACTTCAGAATGTTCCATTCGTTCCCTGCGAATCTGGAATTCCTCTGACTCTCCACACCAGGCAGATTTTCCTAACAACACTGGTGAATGACCAGGTAATCCAATGCTGGTTTTCAGCGGCTGTTCACACTCACAGCCTTGCTGTTCAATTGGCAATCCAGTCAAACCTAGTCAGCTCTTCATTTTCCTGTCCACACAACCCAGCGTTCAGAAATCATGGGAATCTCTACTACAGAAATTTCCATTCATTCACTGTGAATCTGGAAATACTCTGAATCTGCATTCCAGGAAGGCTTTCGTTACACCACTGATGAATGTCCAAGTAATGCAATGCTGCTTCTTAGTGGTCTGTTCACACTCGAAACCGTGCTGTTCATTGGCTATCCACTCAATATCGGTCAGCTCTTCAATATCCTGTCCAGACTATCCAGATTCCTAAATGTTGGCAATCACCACTACAGAATGTTCCATTCAATCACGCGAATCTGGAATTCATCAGAGTCTCCACTCCTGGAAGGTTTTCGTGACACCACTGGTAAATGTCCAAGGAAGACAATGCTGGTTTTAAGCCGCCTGCTAACACACTCAGCCGTGCTGTTCAATTTGCTATCCACCCAACCCTATTCAGCTCTACATTTTCCTGTCCTCATAACCCAACCTTCAGAAATAATTGGTATCTCCTCCACAGAATGTTCCGTTCATTCACTGCGAATCTTAAATTCATCTGACTCTCAACTCCCGGCGGGTTATCGTTACACCACTTGTGAATGTCCAAGTAAGCCAATGCTGGTTTTCAGTGGCCTGTTCATACTAAGAGACGTGCTGTTCATTTGGCTATCCACTCCACCCTGTTCAGCTCTACATTTTCGTGTCCACAAAACCCAGCCTTCAGAAATCATTGGAATCACCACTAGAGAATGTTCCATTCATTCACTGCGAATCTGGAATTCCTCTGAACCTCCACTCCTGGCAGGTTTTCGTTACGCCACTGGTGAATGTCCAAGTAACTCAATACTGGTTTTCAGAGGCATGTTCAACTCGCAGAAGTGCTGTTCAATGGGCTATCCACTCAATATTGGTCAGCTCTTCATTTTCCTCTCCACACAAACCAGCCTTCAGAAATCATTGGGCTCTCCACTACAGACTGTTCCATTCATTCACTGCGATTCTGCAATTCATCTGACTCTCCGCTCCAGGCAGGTTTTCATTACAGCACTGGTGAATGACCAAGTAATCCAATGCTGGTTTTCAGCCGCCTTTTCACACTCGCAGTGTGCTGTTCAATTGTCTATCCACTCAAACCTGGTCAGCCTTTCATTTTCTTTTCCACAATATCAGACTTCAGAAATCATTGGAATCGCCAGTACAGAATGTTCCATTCATTCACTGCCAATCTGGAATTCATCTGAATCTGCACTCCAGGTAGGCTTTCATTACACCACTTATGAATGTCCAAGTAACACAATGCTGGTTTTCAGCGGTCTGTTCACACTCTATGCCCTGCTTTTTACTGGGTATCCACACAACTGTGGTCAGCTCTTCATTTTCATGTCCAAACAATCCAGACTTGAGAAATCATTGCAATCTCCAGTACAGAATGTTCCATTCATTCACTGCGAATCTGGAATTCAACTGAATCTCCACTACCTGCAGATTTATCTTACACCACTTGTGAATGTCCAAGTAAAACAATGCTGGTTTTCAGAGGCCTGTTCATGTTCGCAGTCGTGCTGTTCAATTGGCTATCCACTCAACCTGTTTTGCTCCTCATTTTCCTGTGCACACAACCCAGCCTTCAGAAATCATTGTAATCTCCACTACAGGATGTTCCATTCATTCACTGGGAATCTGGAATTCATCTGAATCTGCACTCCACGCAGGCTTTCGTTACACCACTGCTGAAAGTCGAAGTAATGCAATACTGGTTTTCAGTGGTCTGTTCACATTCGAAGCCGAGGCTTTTTACAGGCTATCCACTCAACACTGGTCAGCTCTTCATTTTCGTGTCCCCACAATCCAGATTTCAGAAATCATTGCAATCTCCACTACAGAATGTTCCATTCATTCACTGCGAGTCTGGAGTTTATCTGATTCTCCACTCCCGCCTGGTTAACATTACACCACTTGTGAATGTCCAAGTAAGCCAATGCTGGTTTTCAGAGGCCTGTTCATACTCGCAGCCGTGCTGTTTAATTGACAATTCACTCCACCCTGTTCAGCTCTTCATTGTCCCACCACACTACCAGCCTTCAGAAATCTTTGTTATCTCCACTACAGAATGTTCCATTCATTCACTGCGAATCTGGAATTCATCTGACTCTCAACTCCACGCAGGTTTTCATTACACCACTGTTGAATGTCCAAGTAACCCAATGCTGGTTTTCAGCGGCCTGTTCATATTCGCAGCCCTGCTGTTTACTTGGCTATCGATTCAAGCCTGGTCAGCTCTTCATTTTCCTGTCCACACAACACAGGCTTCAGAAATCATTGGAATCTCCTCTACAGAATGTTCCATTCATTCACTGCGAATGTGGAATTCAACTGACTCTCCACTCCATGCAGGTTTTCCTTACACCACTGATGAATGTCCAAGTAACCCAATGCTGGTTTTCAGCTGCATGTTCACACTCGCAGCCATGCTATACAATTGGCTTTCCACTAAATCCTGATTAGTTCTTGATTTTCCTTCCACACGACCCAGCCTTCAGAAATCGTTGGAATCTCCACTAGAGAATGTTCCATTCATTCACTGCGAATCTGGAATTCCTCTGAACCTCCACTCCCGGCAGGTTTTCGTTACACCACTGTTGAATGTCCAAGTAACCCAATGTTTTAAGTGTTTTCTTCACAAGCGCAGTGGTGCTGTTCAATTGGCTATCCACTCAACCCTGGCCAGCTCTACATTTTCCTGTCCACACCACAGAGACTGGAGAAATCATTGTTATCTCCACTACAGAATGTTCCATTCATTCACAGCGAATCTGGAATTCATCTGAATCTCCACTCCCGGCAGGTTTTCGTGACACCACTGGTAAATATCCAAGTAAGCCAATGCTGGTTTTAAGTGGCCTGCTCATACTCTCAGCCGTGCTGTTCAATTTGCTATCCACTCAACCCTCTTCAGCTCCATTTTCCTGTCCACATAACCCAAACTTCAGAAACAATTGGTATCTCCTCCACAGAATGTTCCATTCATTGACGGCAAATCTGAAATTCATCTAATTCTCAACTCCCGTCAGGTTTTCGTTACACCACTTGTGAATGTCCAATTAAGCCAAAGCTGGTTTTCAGTGGCCTGTTCTTACTACGAGACGTGCTGTTCATTTGGCTATCCATTCCACCCTGTTCAGCTCTACATTTTCGTGTCCACAAAACCCAGCCTTCAGAAATCATTGGAATCACCACTAGAGAATGTTCCATTCATTCACTGCGAATCTGGAATTCATCTGAATCTCCACTCCCGGCAGGTTTTCATTGCACCACTGCTGAATGTTCAAGTAACGCAATGATGGTTTTCAGCGGTCTATTCACACTCGAACCCGTGCTGTTCACGGTCTAGCGACTCAACACTGGTGAGTTCTTCTTTTTCCAGTTCAGACAATACAAACCTCAGAAACCATTGCAATCTACACTACAGAATGTTTCATTCATTCAGGCGAATCTTGAATTCATCTTGTTCTCCACTCCCAGCAGGTTTTCGTTTCACCACTGGTGAATGTCCAAGCAACCCAAGGCTGGTTTCAGCTGCGTGTTAACACTCGCAGCCGTGCTGTTCAATTGGCTATCCAGTGAACGCTGGTTAGCTCTTGATTTTCCTTCCACACACCGAGCCTTCAGAAATCATTCTTATCTCCACTTCAGAATGTTCCATTCGTTCCCTGCGAATCTGGAATTCCTCTGACTCTCCACACCAGGCAGATTTTCCTAACAACACTGGTGAATGACCAGGTAATCCAATGCTGGTTTTCAGCGGCTGTTCACACTCACAGCCTTGCTGTTCAATTGGCAATCCAGTCAAACCTAGTCAGCTCTTCATTTTCCTGTCCACACAACCCAGCGTTCAGAAATCATGGGAATCTCTACTACAGAAATTTCCATTCATTCACTGTGAATCTGGAAATACTCTGAATCTGCATTCCAGGAAGGCTTTCGTTACACCACTGATGAATGTCCAAGTAATGCAATGCTGCTTCTTAGTGGTCTGTTCACACTCGAAACCGTGCTGTTCATTGGCTATCCACTCAATATCGGTCAGCTCTTCAATATCCTGTCCAGACTATCCAGATTCCTAAATGTTGGCAATCACCACTACAGAATGTTCCATTCAATCACGCGAATCTGGAATTCATCAGAGTCTCCACTCCTGGAAGGTTTTCGTGACACCACTGGTAAATGTCCAAGGAAGACAATGCTGGTTTTAAGCCGCCTGCTAACACACTCAGCCGTGCTGTTCAATTTGCTATCCACCCAACGCTATTCAGCTCTACATTTTCCTGTCCTCATAACCCAACCTTCAGAAATAATTGGTATCTCCTCCACAGAATGTTCCGTTCATTCACTGCGAATCTTAAATTCATCTGACTCTCAACTCCCGGCGGGTTATCGTTACACCACTTGTGAATGTCCAAGTAAGCCAATGCTGGTTTTCAGTGGCCTGTTCATACTAAGAGACGTGCTGTTCATTTGGCTATCCACTCCACCCTGTTCAGCTCTACATTTTCGTGTCCACAAAACCCAGCCTTCAGAAATCATTGGAATCACCACTAGAGAATGTTCCATTCATTCACTGCGAATCTGGAATTCCTCTGAACCTCCACTCCTGGCAGGTTTTCGTTACGCCACTGGTGAATGTCCAAGTAACTCAATACTGGTTTTCAGAGGCATGTTCAACTCGCAGAAGTGCTGTTCAATGGGCTATCCACTCAATATTGGTCAGCTCTTCATTTTCCTCTCCACACAAACCAGCCTTCAGAAATCATTGGGCTCTCCACTACAGACTGTTCCATTCATTCACTGCGATTCTGCAATTCATCTGACTCTCCGCTCCAGGCAGGTTTTCATTACAGCACTGGTGAATGACCAAGTAATCCAATGCTGGTTTTCAGCCGCCTTTTCACACTCGCAGTGTGCTGTTCAATTGTCTATCCACTCAAACCTGGTCAGCCTTTCATTTTCTTTTCCACAATATCAGACTTCAGAAATCATTGGAATCGCCAGTACAGAATGTTCCATTCATTCACTGCCAATCTGGAATTCATCTGAATCTGCACTCCAGGTAGGCTTTCATTACACCACTTATGAATGTCCAAGTAACACAATGCTGGTTTTCAGCGGTCTGTTCACACTCTAAGCCCTGCTTTTTACTGGGTATCCACACAACTGTGGTCAGCTCTTCATTTTCATGTCCAAACAATCCAGACTTGAGAAATCATTGCAATCTCCAGTACAGAATGTTCCATTCATTCACTGCGAATCTGGAATTCAACTGAATCTCCACTACCTGCAGATTTATCTTACACCACTTGTGAATGTCCAAGTAAAACAATGCTGGTTTTCAGAGGCCTGTTCATGTTCGCAGTCGTGCTGTTCAATTGGCTATCCACTCAACCTGTTTTGCTCCTCATTTTCCTGTGCACACAACCCAGCCTTCAGAAATCATTGTAATCTCCACTACAGGATGTTCCATTCATTCACTGGGAATCTGGAATTCATCTGAATCTGCACTCCACGCAGGCTTTCGTTACACCACTGCTGAAAGTCGAAGTAATGCAATACTGGTTTTCAGTGGTCTGTTCACATTCGAAGCCGAGGCTTTTTACAGGCTATCCACTCAACACTGGTCAGCTCTTCATTTTCGTGTCCCCACAATCCAGATTTCAGAAATCATTGCAATCTCCACTACAGAATGTTCCATTCATTCACTGCGAGTCTGGAGTTTATCTGATTCTCCACTCCCGCCTGGTTAACATTACACCACTTGTGAATGTCCAAGTAAGCCAATGCTGGTTTTCAGAGGCCTGTTCATACTCGCAGCTGTGCTGTTTAATTGACAATTCACTCCACCCTGTTCAGCTCTTCATTGTCCCACCACACTACCAGCCTTCAGAAATCTTTGTTATCTCCACTACAGAATGTTCCATTCATTCACTGCGAATCTGGAATTCATCTGACTCTCAACTCCACGCAGGTTTTCATTACACCACTGTTGAATGTCCAAGTAACCCAATGCTGGTTTTCAGCGGCCTGTTCATATTCGCAGCCCTGCTGTTTACTTGGCTATCGATTCAAGCCTGGTCAGCTCTTCATTTTCCTGTCCACACAACACAGGCTTCAGAAATCATTGGAATCTCCTCTACAGAATGTTCCATTCATTCACTGCGAATGTGGAATTCAACTGACTCTCCACTCCATGCAGGTTTTCCTTACACCACTGATGAATGTCCAAGTAACCCAATGCTGGTTTTCAGCTGCATGTTCACACTCGCAGCCATGCTATACAATTGGCTTTCCACTAAATCCTGATTAGTTCTTGATTTTCCTTCCACACGACCCAGCCTTCAGAAATCGTTGGAATCTCCACTAGAGAATGTTCCATTCATTCACTGCGAATCTGGAATTCCTCTGAACCTCCACTCCCGGCAGGTTTTCGTTACACCACTGTTGAATGTCCAAGTAACCCAATGTTTTAAGTGTTTTCTTCACAAGCGCAGTGGTGCTGTTCAATTGGCTATCCACTCAACCCTGGCCAGCTCTACATTTTCCTGTCCACACCACAGAGACTGGAGAAATCATTGTTATCTCCACTACAGAATGTTCCATTCATTCACAGCGAATCTGGAATTCATCTGAATCTCCACTCCCGGCAGGTTTTCGTGACACCACTGGTAAATATCCAAGTAAGCCAATGCTGGTTTTAAGTGGCCTGCTCATACTCTCAGCCGTGCTGTTCAATTTGCTATCCACTCAACCCTCTTCAGCTCCATTTTCCTGTCCACATAACCCAAACTTCAGAAACAATTGGTATCTCCTCCACAGAATGTTCCATTCATTGACGGCAAATCTGAAATTCATCTAATTCTCAACTCCCGTCAGGTTTTCGTTACACCACTTGTGAATGTCCAATTAAGCCAAAGCTGGTTTTCAGTGGCCTGTTCTTACTACGAGACGTGCTGTTCATTTGGCTATCCATTCCACCCTGTTCAGCTCTACATTTTCGTGTCCACAAAACCCAGCCTTCAGAAATCATTGGAATCACCACTAGAGAATGTTCCATTCATTCACTGCGAATCTGGAATTCATCTGAATCTCCACTCCCGGCAGGTTTTCATTGCACCACTGCTGAATGTTCAAGTAACGCAATGATGGTTTTCAGCGGTCTATTCACACTCGAACCCGTGCTGTTCACGGTCTAGTGACTCAACACTGGTGAGTTCTTCTTTTTCCAGTTCAGACAATACAAACCTCAGAAACCATTGCAATCTACACTACAGAATGTTTCATTCATTCAGGCGAATCTTGAATTCATCTTGTTCTCCACTCCCAGCAGGTTTTCGTTTCACCACTGGTGAATGTCCAAGCAACCCAAGGCTGGTTTCAGCTGCGTGTTAACACTCGCAGCCGTGCTGTTCAATTGGCTATCCAGTGAACGCTGGTTAGCTCTTGATTTTCCTTCCACACACCGAGCCTTCAGAAATCATTCTTATCTCCACTTCAGAATGTTCCATTCGTTCCCTGCGAATCTGGAATTCCTCTGACTCTCCACACCAGGCAGATTTTCCTAACAACACTGGTGAATGACCAGGTAATCCAATGCTGGTTTTCAGCGGCTGTTCACACTCACAGCCTTGCTGTTCAATTGGCAATCCAGTCAAACCTAGTCAGCTCTTCATTTTCCTGTCCACACAACCCAGCGTTCAGAAATCATTGGAATCTCTACTACAGAAATTTCCATTCATTCACTGTGAATCTGGAAATACTCTGAATCTGCATTCCAGGAAGGCTTTCGTTACACCACTGATGAATGTCCAAGTAATGCAATGCTGCTTCTTAGTGGTCTGTTCACACTCGAAACCGTGCTGTTCATTGGCTATCCACTCAATATCGGTCAGCTCTTCAATATCCTGTCCAGACTATCCAGATTCCTAAATGTTGGCAATCACCACTACAGAATGTTCCATTCAATCACGCGAATCTGGAATTCATCAGAGTCTCCACTCCTGGAAGGTTTTCGTGACACCACTGGTAAATGTCCAAGGAAGACAATGCTGGTTTTAAGCCGCCTGCTAACACACTCAGCCGTGCTGTTCAATTTGCTATCCACCCAACCCTATTCAGCTCTACATTTTCCTGTCCTCATAACCCAACCTTCAGAAATAATTGGTATCTCCTCCACAGAATGTTCCGTTCATTCACTGCGAATCTTAAATTCATCTGACTCTCAACTCCCGGCGGGTTATCGTTACACCACTTGTGAATGTCCAAGTAAGCCAATGCTGGTTTTCAGTGGCCTGTTCATACTAAGAGACGTGCTGTTCATTTGGCTATCCACTCCACCCTGTTCAGCTCTACATTCTCGTGTCCACAAAACCCAGCCTTCAGAAATCATTGGAATCACCACTAGAGAATGTTCCATTCATTCACTGCGAATCTGGAATTCCTCTGAACCTCCACTCCTGGCAGGTTTTCGTTACGCCACTGGTGAATGTCCAAGTAACTCAATACTGGTTTTCAGAGGCATGTTCAACTCGCAGAAGTGCTGTTCAATGGGCTATCCACTCAATATTGGTCAGCTCTTCATTTTCCTCTCCACACAAACCAGCCTTCAGAAATCATTGGGCTCTCCACTACAGACTGTTCCATTCATTCACTGCGATTCTGCAATTCATCTGACTCTCCGCTCCAGGCAGGTTTTCATTACAGCACTGGTGAATGACCAAGTAATCCAATGCTGGTTTTCAGCCGCCTTTTCACACTCGCAGTGTGCTGTTCAATTGTCTATCCACTCAAACCTGGTCAGCCTTTCATTTTCTTTTCCACAATATCAGACTTCAGAAATCATTGGAATCGCCAGTACAGAATGTTCCATTCATTCACTGCCAATCTGGAATTCATCTGAATCTGCACTCCAGGTAGGCTTTCATTACACCACTTATGAATGTCCAAGTAACACAATGCTGGTTTTCAGCGGTCTGTTCACACTCTAAGCCCTGCTTTTTACTGGGTATCCACACAACTGTGGTCAGCTCTTCATTTTCATGTCCAAACAATCCAGACTTGAGAAATCATTGCAATCTCCAGTACAGAATGTTCCATTCATTCACTGCGAATCTGGAATTCAACTGAATCTCCACTACCTGCAGATTTATCTTACACCACTTGTGAATGTCCAAGTAAAACAATGCTGGTTTTCAGAGGCCTGTTCATGTTCGCAGTCGTGCTGTTCAATTGGCTATCCACTCAACCTGTTTTGCTCCTCATTTTCCTGTGCACACAACCCAGCCTTCAGAAATCATTGTAATCTCCACTACAGGATGTTCCATTCATTCACTGGGAATCTGGAATTCATCTGAATCTGCACTCCACGCAGGCTTTCGTTACACCACTGCTGAAAGTCGAAGTAATGCAATACTGGTTTTCAGTGGTCTGTTCACATTCGAAGCCGAGGCTTTTTACAGGCTATCCACTCAACACTGGTCAGCTCTTCATTTTCGTGTCCCCACAATCCAGATTTCAGAAATCATTGCAATCTCCACTACAGAATGTTCCATTCATTCACTGCGAGTCTGGAGTTTATCTGATTCTCCACTCCCGCCTGGTTAACATTACACCACTTGTGAATGTCCAAGTAAGCCAATGCTGGTTTTCAGAGGCCTGTTCATACTCGCAGCCGTGCTGTTTAATTGACAATTCACTCCACCCTGTTCAGCTCTTCATTGTCCCACCACACTACCAGCCTTCAGAAATCTTTGTTATCTCCACTACAGAATGTTCCATTCATTCACTGCGAATCTGGAATTCATCTGACTCTCAACTCCACGCAGGTTTTCATTACACCACTGTTGAATGTCCAAGTAACCCAATGCCGGTTTTCAGCGGCCTGTTCATATTCGCAGCCCTGCTGTTTACTTGGCTATCGATTCAAGCCTGGTCAGCTCTTCATTTTCCTGTCCACACAACACAGGCTTCAGAAATCATTGGAATCTCCTCTACAGAATGTTCCATTCATTCACTGCGAATGTGGAATTCAACTGACTCTCCACTCCATGCAGGTTTTCCTTACACCACTGATGAATGTCCAAGTAACCCAATGCTGGTTTTCAGCTGCATGTTCACACTCGCAGCCATGCTATACAATTGGCTTTCCACTAAATCCTGATTAGTTCTTGATTTTCCTTCCACACGACCCAGCCTTCAGAAATCGTTGGAATCTCCACTAGAGAATGTTCCATTCATTCACTGCGAATCTGGAATTCCTCTGAACCTCCACTCCCGGCAGGTTTTCGTTACACCACTGTTGAATGTCCAAGTAACCCAATGTTTTAAGTGTTTTCTTCACAAGCGCAGTGGTGCTGTTCAATTGGCTATCCACTCAACCCTGGCCAGCTCTACATTTTCCTGTCCACACCACAGAGACTGGAGAAATCATTGTTATCTCCACTACAGAATGTTCCATTCATTCACAGCGAATCTGGAATTCATCTGAATCTCCACTCCCGGCAGGTTTTCGTGACACCACTGGTAAATATCCAAGTAAGCCAATGCTGGTTTTAAGTGGCCTGCTCATACTCTCAGCCGTGCTGTTCAATTTGCTATCCACTCAACCCTCTTCAGCTCCATTTTCCTGTCCACATAACCCAAACTTCAGAAACAATTGGTATCTCCTCCACAGAATGTTCCATTCATTGACGGCAAATCTGAAATTCATCTAATTCTCAACTCCCGTCAGGTTTTCGTTACACCACTTGTGAATGTCCAATTAAGCCAAAGCTGGTTTTCAGTGGCCTGTTCTTACTACGAGACGTGCTGTTCATTTGGCTATCCATTCCACCCTGTTCAGCTCTACATTTTCGTGTCCACAAAACCCAGCCTTCAGAAATCATTGGAATCACCACTAGAGAATGTTCCATTCATTCACTGCGAATCTGGAATTCATCTGAATCTCCACTCCCGGCAGGTTTTCATTGCACCACTGCTGAATGTTCAAGTAACGCAATGATGGTTTTCAGCGGTCTATTCACACTCGAACCCGTGCTGTTCACGGTCTAGCGACTCAACACTGGTGAGTTCTTCTTTTTCCAGTTCAGACAATACAAACCTCAGAAACCATTGCAATCTACACTACAGAATGTTTCATTCATTCAGGCGAATCTTGAATTCATCTTGTTCTCCACTCCCAGCAGGTTTTCGTTTCACCACTGGTGAATGTCCAAGCAACCCAAGGCTGGTTTCAGCTGCGTGTTAACACTCGCAGCCGTGCTGTTCAATTGGCTATCCAGTGAACGCTGGTTAGCTCTTGATTTTCCTTCCACACACCGAGCCTTCAGAAATCATTCTTATCTCCACTTCAGAATGTTCCATTCGTTCCCTGCGAATCTGGAATTCCTCTGACTCTCCACACCAGGCAAATTTTCCTAACAACACTGGTGAATGACCAGGTAATCCAATGCTGGTTTTCAGCGGCTGTTCACACTCACAGCCTTGCTGTTCAATTGGCAATCCAGTCAAACCTAGTCAGCTCTTCATTTTCCTGTCCACACAACCCAGCGTTCAGAAATCATTGGAATCTCTACTACAGAAATTTCCATTCATTCACTGTGAATCTGGAAATACTCTGAATCTGCATTCCAGGAAGGCTTTCGTTACACCACTGATGAATGTCCAAGTAATGCAATGCTGCTTCTTAGTGGTCTGTTCACACTCGAAACCGTGCTGTTCATTGGCTATCCACTCAATATCGGTCAGCTCTTCAATATCCTGTCCAGACTATCCAGATTCCTAAATGTTGGCAATCACCACTACAGAATGTTCCATTCAATCACGCAAATCTGGAATTCATCAGAGTCTCCACTCCTGGAAGGTTTTCGTGACACCACTGGTAAATGTCCAAGGAAGACAATGCTGGTTTTAAGCCGCCTGCTAACACACTCAGCCGTGCTGTTCAATTTGCTATCCACCCAACCCTATTCAGCTCTACATTTTCCTGTCCTCATAACCCAACCTTCAGAAATAATTGGTATCTCCTCCACAGAATGTTCCGTTCATTCACTGCGAATCTTAAATTCATCTGACTCTCAACTCCCGGCGGGTTATCGTTACACCACTTGTGAATGTCCAAGTAAGCCAATGCTGGTTTTCAGTGGCCTGTTCATACTAAGAGACGTGCTGTTCATTTGGCTATCCACTCCACCCTGTTCAGCTCTACATTTTCGTGTCCACAAAACCCAGCCTTCAGAAATCATTGGAATCACCACTAGAGAATGTTCCATTCATTCACTGCGAATCTGGAATTCCTCTGAACCTCCACTCCTGGCAGGTTTTCGTTACGCCACTGGTGAATGTCCAAGTAACTCAATACTGGTTTTCAGAGGCATGTTCAACTCGCAGAAGTGCTGTTCAATGGGCTATCCACTCAATATTGGTCAGCTCTTCATTTTCCTCTCCACACAAACCAGCCTTCAGAAATCATTGGGCTCTCCACTACAGACTGTTCCATTCATTCACTGCGATTCTGCAATTCATCTGACTCTCCGCTCCAGGCAGGTTTTCATTACAGCACTGGTGAATGACCAAGTAATCCAATGCTGGTTTTCAGCCGCCTTTTCACACTCGCAGTGTGCTGTTCAATTGTCTATCCACTCAAACCTGGTCAGCCTTTCATTTTCTTTTCCACAATATCAGACTTCAGAAATCATTGGAATCGCCAGTACAGAATGTTCCATTCATTCACTGCCAATCTGGAATTCATCTGAATCTGCACTCCAGGTAGGCTTTCATTACACCACTTATGAATGTCCAAGTAACACAATGCTGGTTTTCAGCGGTCTGTTCACACTCTAAGCCCTGCTTTTTACTGGGTATCCACACAACTGTGGTCAGCTCTTCATTTTCATGTCCAAACAATCCAGACTTGAGAAATCATTGCAATCTCCAGTACAGAATGTTCCATTCATTCACTGCGAATCTGGAATTCAACTGAATCTCCACTACCTGCAGATTTATCTTACACCACTTGTGAATGTCCAAGTAAAACAATGCTGGTTTTCAGAGGCCTGTTCATGTTCGCAGTCGTGCTGTTCAATTGGCTATCCACTCAACCTGTTTTGCTCCTCATTTTCCTGTGCACACAACCCAGCCTTCAGAAATCATTGTAATCTCCACTACAGGATGTTCCATTCATTCACTGGGAATCTGGAATTCATCTGAATCTGCACTCCACGCAGGCTTTCGTTACACCACTGCTGAAAGTCGAAGTAATGCAATACTGGTTTTCAGTGGTCTGTTCACATTCGAAGCCGAGGCTTTTTACAGGCTATCCACTCAACACTGGTCAGCTCTTCATTTTCGTGTCCCCACAATCCAGATTTCAGAAATCATTGCAATCTCCACTACAGAATGTTCCATTCATTCACTGCGAGTCTGGAGTTTATCTGATTCTCCACTCCCGCCTGGTTAACATTACACCACTTGTGAATGTCCAAGTAAGCCAATGCTGGTTTTCAGAGGCCTGTTCATACTCGCAGCCGTGCTGTTTAATTGACAATTCACTCCACCCTGTTCAGCTCTTCATTGTCCCACCACACTACCAGCCTTCAGAAATCTTTGTTATCTCCACTACAGAATGTTCCATTCATTCACTGCGAATCTGGAATTCATCTGACTCTCAACTCCACGCAGGTTTTCATTACACCACTGTTGAATGTCCAAGTAACCCAATGCTGGTTTTCAGCGGCCTGTTCATATTCGCAGCCCTGCTGTTTACTTGGCTATCGATTCAAGCCTGGTCAGCTCTTCATTTTCCTGTCCACACAACACAGGCTTCAGAAATCATTGGAATCTCCTCTACAGAATGTTCCATTCATTCACTGCGAATGTGGAATTCAACTGACTCTCCACTCCATGCAGGTTTTCCTTACACCACTGATGAATGTCCAAGTAACCCAATGCTGGTTTTCAGCTGCATGTTCACACTCGCAGCCATGCTATACAATTGGCTTTCCACTAAATCCTGATTAGTTCTTGATTTTCCTTCCACACGACCCAGCCTTCAGAAATCGTTGGAATCTCCACCAGAGAATGTTCCATTCATTCACTGCGAATCTGGAATTCCTCTGAACCTCCACTCCCGGCAGGTTTTCGTTACACCACTGTTGAATGTCCAAGTAACCCAATGTTTTAAGTGTTTTCTTCACAAGCGCAGTGGTGCTGTTCAATTGGCTATCCACTCAACCCTGGCCAGCTCTACATTTTCCTGTCCACACCACAGAGACTGGAGAAATCATTGTTATCTCCACTACAGAATGTTCCATTCATTCACAGCGAATCTGGAATTCATCTGAATCTCCACTCCCGGCAGGTTTTCGTGACACCACTGGTAAATATCCAAGTAAGCCAATGCTGGTTTTAAGTGGCCTGCTCCTACTCTCAGCCGTGCTGTTCAATTTGCTATCCACTCAACCCTCTTCAGCTCCATTTTCCTGTCCACGTAACCCAAACTTCAGAAACAATTGGTATCTCCTCCACAGAATGTTCCATTCATTGACGGCAAATCTGAAATTCATCTAATTCTCAACTCCCGTCAGGTTTTCGTTACACCACTTGTGAATGTCCAATTAAGCCAAAGCTGGTTTTCAGTGGCCTGTTCTTACTACGAGACGTGCTGTTCATTTGGCTATCCATTCCACCCTGTTCAGCTCTACATTTTCGTGTCCACAAAACCCAGCCTTCAGAAATCATTGGAATCACCACTAGAGAATGTTCCATTCATTCACTGCGAATCTGGAATTCATCTGAATCTCCACTCCCGGCAGGTTTTCATTGCACCACTGCTGAATGTTCAAGTAACGCAATGATGGTTTTCAGCGGTCTATTCACACTCGAACCCGTGCTGTTCACGGTCTAGCGACTCAACACTGGTGAGTTCTTCTTTTTCCAGTTCAGACAATACAAACCTCAGAAACCATTGCAATCTACACTACAGAATGTTTCATTCATTCAGGCGAATCTTGAATTCATCTTGTTCTCCACTCCCAGCAGGTTTTCGTTTCACCACTGGTGAATGTCCAAGCAACCCAAGGCTGGTTTCAGCTGCGTGTTAACACTCGCAGCCGTGCTGTTCAATTGGCTATCCAGTGAACGCTGGTTAGCTCTTGATTTTCCTTCCACACACCGAGCCTTCAGAAATCATTCTTATCTCCACTTCAGAATGTTCCATTCGTTCCCTGCGAATCTGGAATTCCTCTGACTCTCCACACCAGGCAGATTTTCCTAACAACACTGGTGAATGACCAGGTAATCCAATGCTGGTTTTCAGCGGCTGTTCACACTCACAGCCTTGCTGTTCAATTGGCAATCCAGTCAAACCTAGTCAGCTCTTCATTTTCCTGTCCACACAACCCAGCGTTCAGAAATCATTGGAATCTCTACTACAGAAATTTCCATTCATTCACTGTGAATCTGGAAATACTCTGAATCTGCATTCCAGGAAGGCTTTCGTTACACCACTGATGAATGTCCAAGTAATGCAATGCTGCTTCTTAGTGGTCTGTTCACACTCGAAACCGTGCTGTTCATTGGCTATCCACTCAATATCGGTCAGCTCTTCAATATCCTGTCCAGACTATCCAGATTCCTAAATGTTGGCAATCACCACTACAGAATGTTCCATTCAATCACGCGAATCTGGAATTCATCAGAGTCTCCACTCCTGGAAGGTTTTCGTGACACCACTGGTAAATGTCCAAGGAAGACAATGCTGGTTTTAAGCCGCCTGCTAACACACTCAGCCGTGCTGTTCAATTTGCTATCCACCCAACCCTATTCAGCTCTACATTTTCCTGTCCTCATAACCCAACCTTCAGAAATAATTGGTATCTCCTCCACAGAATGTTCCGTTCATTCACTGCGAATCTTAAATTCATCTGACTCTCAACTCCCGGCGGGTTATCGTTACACCACTTGTGAATGTCCAAGTAAGCCAATGCTGGTTTTCAGTGGCCTGTTCATACTAAGAGACGTGCTGTTCATTTGGCTATCCACTCCACCCTGTTCAGCTCTACATTCTCGTGTCCACAAAACCCAGCCTTCAGAAATCATTGGAATCACCACTAGAGAATGTTCCATTCATTCACTGCGAATCTGGAATTCCTCTGAACCTCCACTCCTGGCAGGTTTTCGTTACGCCACTGGTGAATGTCCAAGTAACTCAATACTGGTTTTCAGAGGCATGTTCAACTCGCAGAAGTGCTGTTCAATGGGCTATCCACTCAATATTGGTCAGCTCTTCATTTTCCTCTCCACACAAACCAGCCTTCAGAAATCATTGGGCTCTCCACTACAGACTGTTCCATTCATTCACTGCGATTCTGCAATTCATCTGACTCTCCGCTCCAGGCAGGTTTTCATTACAGCACTGGTGAATGACCAAGTAATCCAATGCTGGTTTTCAGCCGCCTTTTCACACTCGCAGTGTGCTGTTCAATTGTCTATCCACTCAAACCTGGTCAGCCTTTCATTTTCTTTTCCACAATATCAGACTTCAGAAATCATTGGAATCGCCAGTACAGAATGTTCCATTCATTCACTGCCAATCTGGAATTCATCTGAATCTGCACTCCAGGTAGGCTTTCATTACACCACTTATGAATGTCCAAGTAACACAATGCTGGTTTTCAGCGGTCTGTTCACACTCTAAGCCCTGCTTTTTACTGGGTATCCACACAACTGTGGTCAGCTCTTCATTTTCATGTCCAAACAATCCAGACTTGAGAAATCATTGCAATCTCCAGTACAGAATGTTCCATTCATTCACTGCGAATCTGGAATTCAACTGAATCTCCACTACCTGCAGATTTATCTTACACCACTTGTGAATGTCCAAGTAAAACAATGCTGGTTTTCAGAGGCCTGTTCATGTTCGCAGTCGTGCTGTTCAATTGGCTATCCACTCAACCTGTTTTGCTCCTCATTTTCCTGTGCACACAACCCAGCCTTCAGAAATCATTGTAATCTCCACTACAGGATGTTCCATTCATTCACTGGGAATCTGGAATTCATCTGAATCTGCACTCCACGCAGGCTTTCGTTACACCACTGCTGAAAGTCGAAGTAATGCAATACTGGTTTTCAGTGGTCTGTTCACATTCGAAGCCGAGGCTTTTTACAGGCTATCCACTCAACACTGGTCAGCTCTTCATTTTCGTGTCCCCACAATCCAGATTTCAGAAATCATTGCAATCTCCACTACAGAATGTTCCATTCATTCACTGCGAGTCTGGAGTTTATCTGATTCTCCACTCCCGCCTGGTTAACATTACACCACTTGTGAATGTCCAAGTAAGCCAATGCTGGTTTTCAGAGGCCTGTTCATACTCGCAGCCGTGCTGTTTAATTGACAATTCACTCCACCCTGTTCAGCTCTTCATTGTCCCACCACACTACCAGCCTTCAGAAATCTTTGTTATCTCCACTACAGAATGTTCCATTCATTCACTGCGAATCTGGAATTCATCTGACTCTCAACTCCACGCAGGTTTTCATTACACCACTGTTGAATGTCCAAGTAACCCAATGCTGGTTTTCAGCGGCCTGTTCATATTCGCAGCCCTGCTGTTTACTTGGCTATCGATTCAAGCCTGGTCAGCTCTTCATTTTCCTGTCCACACAACACAGGCTTCAGAAATCATTGGAATCTCCTCTACAGAATGTTCCATTCATTCACTGCGAATGTGGAATTCAACTGACTCTCCACTCCATGCAGGTTTTCCTTACACCACTGATGAATGTCCAAGTAACCCAATGCTGGTTTTCAGCTGCATGTTCACACTCGCAGCCATGCTATACAATTGGCTTTCCACTAAATCCTGATTAGTTCTTGATTTTCCTTCCACACGACCCAGCCTTCAGAAATCGTTGGAATCTCCACTAGAGAATGTTCCATTCATTCACTGCGAATCTGGAATTCCTCTGAACCTCCACTCCCGGCAGGTTTTCGTTACACCACTGTTGAATGTCCAAGTAACCCAATGTTTTAAGTGTTTTCTTCACAAGCGCAGTGGTGCTGTTCAATTGGCTATCCACTCAACCCTGGCCAGCTCTACATTTTCCTGTCCACACCACAGAGACTGGAGAAATCATTGTTATCTCCACTACAGAATGTTCCATTCATTCACAGCGAATCTGGAATTCATCTGAATCTCCACTCCCGGCAGGTTTTCGTGACACCACTGGTAAATATCCAAGTAAGCCAATGCTGGTTTTAAGTGGCCTGCTCCTACTCTCAGCCGTGCTGTTCAATTTGCTATCCACTCAACCCTCTTCAGCTCCATTTTCCTGTCCACATAACCCAAACTTCAGAAACAATTTGTATCTCCTCCACAGAATGTTCCATTCATTGACGGCAAATCTGAAATTCATCTAATTCTCAACTCCCGTCAGGTTTTCGTTACACCACTTGTGAATGTCCAATTAAGCCAAAGCTGGTTTTCAGTGGCCTGTTCTTACTACGAGACGTGCTGTTCATTTGGCTATCCATTCCACCCTGTTCAGCTCTACATTTTCGTGTCCACAAAACCCAGCCTTCAGAAATCATTGGAATCACCACTAGAGAATGTTCCATTCATTCACTGCGAATCTGGAATTCATCTGAATCTCCACTCCCGGCAGGTTTTCATTGCACCACTGCTGAATGTTCAAGTAACGCAATGATGGTTTTCAGCGGTCTATTCACACTCGAACCCGTGCTGTTCACGGTCTAGCGACTCAACACTGGTGAGTTCTTCTTTTTCCAGTTCAGACAATACAAACCTCAGAAACCATTGCAATCTACACTACAGAATGTTTCATTCATTCAGGCGAATCTTGAATTCATCTTGTTCTCCACTCCCAGCAGGTTTTCGTTTCACCACTGGTGAATGTCCAAGCAACCCAAGGCTGGTTTCAGCTGCGTGTTAACACTCGCAGCCGTGCTGTTCAATTGGCTATCCAGTGAACGCTGGTTAGCTCTTGATTTTCCTTCCACACACCGAGCCTTCAGAAATCATTCTTATCTCCACTTCAGAATGTTCCATTCGTTCCCTGCGAATCTGGAATTCCTCTGACTCTCCACACCAGGCAGATTTTCCTAACAACACTGGTGAATGACCAGGTAATCCAATGCTGGTTTTCAGCGGCTGTTCACACTCACAGCCTTGCTGTTCAATTGGCAATCCAGTCAAACCTAGTCAGCTCTTCATTTTCCTGTCCACACAACCCAGCGTTCAGAAATCATTGGAATCTCTACTACAGAAATTTCCATTCATTCACTGTGAATCTGGAAATACTCTGAATCTGCATTCCAGGAAGGCTTTCGTTACACCACTGATGAATGTCCAAGTAATGCAATGCTGCTTCTTAGTGGTCTGTTCACACTCGAAACCGTGCTGTTCATTGGCTATCCACTCAATATCGGTCAGCTCTTCAATATCCTGTCCAGACTATCCAGATTCCTAAATGTTGGCAATCACCACTACAGAATGTTCCATTCAATCACGCGAATCTGGAATTCATCAGAGTCTCCACTCCTGGAAGGTTTTCGTGACACCACTGGTAAATGTCCAAGGAAGACAATGCTGGTTTTAAGCCGCCTGCTAACACACTCAGCCGTGCTGTTCAATTTGCTATCCACCCAACCCTATTCAGCTCTACATTTTCCTGTCCTCATAACCCAACCTTCAGAAATAATTGGTATCTCCTCCACAGAATGTTCCGTTCATTCACTGCGAATCTTAAATTCATCTGACTCTCAACTCCCGGCGGGTTATCGTTACACCACTTGTGAATGTCCAAGTAAGCCAATGCTGGTTTTCAGTGGCCTGTTCATACTAAGAGACGTGCTGTTCATTTGGCTATCCACTCCACCCTGTTCAGCTCTACATTTTCGTGTCCACAAAACCCAGCCTTCAGAAATCATTGGAATCACCACTAGAGAATGTTCCATTCATTCACTGCGAATCTGGAATTCCTCTGAACCTCCACTCCTGGCAGGTTTTCGTTACGCCACTGGTGAATGTCCAAGTAACTCAATACTGGTTTTCAGAGGCATGTTCAACTCGCAGAAGTGCTGTTCAATGGGCTATCCACTCAATATTGGTCAGCTCTTCATTTTCCTCTCCACACAAACCAGCCTTCAGAAATCATTGGGCTCTCCACTACAGACTGTTCCATTCATTCACTGCGATTCTGCAATTCATCTGACTCTCCGCTCCAGGCAGGTTTTCATTACAGCACTGGTGAATGACCAAGTAATCCAATGCTGGTTTTCAGCCGCCTTTTCACACTCGCAGTGTGCTGTTCAATTGTCTATCCACTCAAACCTGGTCAGCCTTTCATTTTCTTTTCCACAATATCAGACTTCAGAAATCATTGGAATCGCCAGTACAGAATGTTCCATTCATTCACTGCCAATCTGGAATTCATCTGAATCTGCACTCCAGGTAGGCTTTCATTACACCACTTATGAATGTCCAAGTAACACAATGCTGGTTTTCAGCGGTCTGTTCACACTCTAAGCCCTGCTTTTTACTGGGTATCCACACAACTGTGGTCAGCTCTTCATTTTCATGTCCAAACAATCCAGACTTGAGAAATCATTGCAATCTCCAGTACAGAATGTTCCATTCATTCACTGCGAATCTGGAATTCAACTGAATCTCCACTACCTGCAGATTTATCTTACACCACTTGTGAATGTCCAAGTAAAACAATGCTGGTTTTCAGAGGCCTGTTCATGTTCGCAGTCGTGCTGTTCAATTGGCTATCCACTCAACCTGTTTTGCTCCTCATTTTCCTGTGCACACAACCCAGCCTTCAGAAATCATTGTAATCTCCACTACAGGATGTTCCATTCATTCACTGGGAATCTGGAATTCATCTGAATCTGCACTCCACGCAGGCTTTCGTTACACCACTGCTGAAAGTCGAAGTAATGCAATACTGGTTTTCAGTGGTCTGTTCACATTCGAAGCCGAGGCTTTTTACAGGCTATCCACTCAACACTGGTCAGCTCTTCATTTTCGTGTCCCCACAATCCAGATTTCAGAAATCATTGCAATCTCCACTACAGAATGTTCCATTCATTCACTGCGAGTCTGGAGTTTATCTGATTCTCCACTCCCGCCTGGTTAACATTACACCACTTGTGAATGTCCAAGTAAGCCAATGCTGGTTTTCAGAGGCCTGTTCATACTCGCAGCCGTGCTGTTTAATTGACAATTCACTCCACCCTGTTCAGCTCTTCATTGTCCCACCACACTACCAGCCTTCAGAAATCTTTGTTATCTCCACTACAGAATGTTCCATTCATTCACTGCGAATCTGGAATTCATCTGACTCTCAACTCCACGCAGGTTTTCATTACACCACTGTTGAATGTCCAAGTAACCCAATGCTGGTTTTCAGCGGCCTGTTCATATTCGCAGCCCTGCTGTTTACTTGGCTATCGATTCAAGCCTGGTCAGCTCTTCATTTTCCTGTCCACACAACACAGGCTTCAGAAATCATTGGAATCTCCTCTACAGAATGTTCCATTCATTCACTGCGAATGTGGAATTCAACTGACTCTCCACTCCATGCAGGTTTTCCTTACACCACTGATGAATGTCCAAGTAACCCAATGCTGGTTTTCAGCTGCATGTTCACACTCGCAGCCATGCTATACAATTGGCTTTCCACTAAATCCTGATTAGTTCTTGATTTTCCTTCCACACGACCCAGCCTTCAGAAATCGTTGGAATCTCCACTAGAGAATGTTCCATTCATTCACTGCGAATCTGGAATTCCTCTGAACCTCCACTCCCGGCAGGTTTTCGTTACACCACTGTTGAATGTCCAAGTAACCCAATGTTTTAAGTGTTTTCTTCACAAGCGCAGTGGTGCTGTTCAATTGGCTATCCACTCAACCCTGGCCAGCTCTACATTTTCCTGTCCACACCACAGAGACTGGAGAAATCATTGTTATCTCCACTACAGAATGTTCCATTCATTCACAGCGAATCTGGAATTCATCTGAATCTCCACTCCCGGCAGGTTTTCGTGACACCACTGGTAAATATCCAAGTAAGCCAATGCTGGTTTTAAGTGGCCTGCTCCTACTCTCAGCCGTGCTGTTCAATTTGCTATCCACTCAACCCTCTTCAGCTCCATTTTCCTGTCCACATAACCCAAACTTCAGAAACAATTTGTATCTCCTCCACAGAATGTTCCATTCATTGACGGCAAATCTGAAATTCATCTAATTCTCAACTCCCGTCAGGTTTTCGTTACACCACTTGTGAATGTCCAATTAAGCCAAAGCTGGTTTTCAGTGGCCTGTTCTTACTACGAGACGTGCTGTTCATTTGGCTATCCATTCCACCCTGTTCAGCTCTACATTTTCGTGTCCACAAAACCCAGCCTTCAGAAATCATTGGAATCACCACTAGAGAATGTTCCATTCATTCACTGCGAATCTGGAATTCATCTGAATCTCCACTCCCGGCAGGTTTTCATTGCACCACTGCTGAATGTTCAAGTAACGCAATGATGGTTTTCAGCGGTCTATTCACACTCGAACCCGTGCTGTTCACGGTCTAGCGACTCAACACTGGTGAGTTCTTCTTTTTCCAGTTCAGACAATACAAACCTCAGAAACCATTGCAATCTACACTACAGAATGTTTCATTCATTCAGGCGAATCTTGAATTCATCTTGTTCTCCACTCCCAGCAGGTTTTCGTTTCACCACTGGTGAATGTCCAAGCAACCCAAGGCTGGTTTCAGCTGCGTGTTAACACTCGCAGCCGTGCTGTTCAATTGGCTATCCAGTGAACGCTGGTTAGCTCTTGATTTTCCTTCCACACACCGAGCCTTCAGAAATCATTCTTATCTCCACTTCAGAATGTTCCATTCGTTCCCTGCGAATCTGGAATTCCTCTGACTCTCCACACCAGGCAGATTTTCCTAACAACACTGGTGAATGACCAGGTAATCCAATGCTGGTTTTCAGCGGCTGTTCACACTCACAGCCTTGCTGTTCAATTGGCAATCCAGTCAAACCTAGTCAGCTCTTCATTTTCCTGTCCACACAACCCAGCGTTCAGAAATCATTGGAATCTCTACTACAGAAATTTCCATTCATTCACTGTGAATCTGGAAATACTCTGAATCTGCATTCCAGGAAGGCTTTCGTTACACCACTGATGAATGTCCAAGTAATGCAATGCTGCTTCTTAGTGGTCTGTTCACACTCGAAACCGTGCTGTTCATTGGCTATCCACTCAATATCGGTCAGCTCTTCAATATCCTGTCCAGACTATCCAGATTCCTAAATGTTGGCAATCACCACTACAGAATGTTCCATTCAATCACGCGAATCTGGAATTCATCAGAGTCTCCACTCCTGGAAGGTTTTCGTGACACCACTGGTAAATGTCCAAGGAAGACAATGCTGGTTTTAAGCCGCCTGCTAACACACTCAGCCGTGCTGTTCAATTTGCTATCCACCCAACCCTATTCAGCTCTACATTTTCCTGTCCTCATAACCCAACCTTCAGAAATAATTGGTATCTCCTCCACAGAATGTTCCGTTCATTCACTGCGAATCTTAAATTCATCTGACTCTCAACTCCCGGCGGGTTATCGTTACACCACTTGTGAATGTCCAAGTAAGCCAATGCTGGTTTTCAGTGGCCTGTTCATACTAAGAGACGTGCTGTTCATTTGGCTATCCACTCCACCCTGTTCAGCTCTACATTCTCGTGTCCACAAAACCCAGCCTTCAGAAATCATTGGAATCACCACTAGAGAATGTTCCATTCATTCACTGCGAATCTGGAATTCCTCTGAACCTCCACTCCTGGCAGGTTTTCGTTACGCCACTGGTGAATGTCCAAGTAACTCAATACTGGTTTTCAGAGGCATGTTCAACTCGCAGAAGTGCTGTTCAATGGGCTATCCACTCAATATTGGTCAGCTCTTCATTTTCCTCTCCACACAAACCAGCCTTCAGAAATCATTGGGCTCTCCACTACAGACTGTTCCATTCATTCACTGCGATTCTGCAATTCATCTGACTCTCCGCTCCAGGCAGGTTTTCATTACAGCACTGGTGAATGACCAAGTAATCCAATGCTGGTTTTCAGCCGCCTTTTCACACTCGCAGTGTGCTGTTCAATTGTCTATCCACTCAAACCTGGTCAGCCTTTCATTTTCTTTTCCACAATATCAGACTTCAGAAATCATTGGAATCGCCAGTACAGAATGTTCCATTCATTCACTGCCAATCTGGAATTCATCTGAATCTGCACTCCAGGTAGGCTTTCATTACACCACTTATGAATGTCCAAGTAACACAATGCTGGTTTTCAGCGGTCTGTTCACACTCTAAGCCCTGCTTTTTACTGGGTATCCACACAACTGTGGTCAGCTCTTCATTTTCATGTCCAAACAATCCAGACTTGAGAAATCATTGCAATCTCCAGTACAGAATGTTCCATTCATTCACTGCGAATCTGGAATTCAACTGAATCTCCACTACCTGCAGATTTATCTTACACCACTTGTGAATGTCCAAGTAAAACAATGCTGGTTTTCAGAGGCCTGTTCATGTTCGCAGTCGTGCTGTTCAATTGGCTATCCACTCAACCTGTTTTGCTCCTCATTTTCCTGTGCACACAACCCAGCCTTCAGAAATCATTGTAATCTCCACTACAGGATGTTCCATTCATTCACTGGGAATCTGGAATTCATCTGAATCTGCACTCCACGCAGGCTTTCGTTACACCACTGCTGAAAGTCGAAGTAATGCAATACTGGTTTTCAGTGGTCTGTTCACATTCGAAGCCGAGGCTTTTTACAGGCTATCCACTCAACACTGGTCAGCTCTTCATTTTCGTGTCCCCACAATCCAGATTTCAGAAATCATTGCAATCTCCACTACAGAATGTTCCATTCATTCACTGCGAGTCTGGAGTTTATCTGATTCTCCACTCCCGCCTGGTTAACATTACACCACTTGTGAATGTCCAAGTAAGCCAATGCTGGTTTTCAGAGGCCTGTTCATACTCGCAGCCGTGCTGTTTAATTGACAATTCACTCCACCCTGTTCAGCTCTTCATTGTCCCACCACACTACCAGCCTTCAGAAATCTT
The DNA here is from genome assembly GCF_029834395.1 of Sorex fumeus. Lineage (NCBI taxonomy): Eukaryota > Metazoa > Chordata > Mammalia > Eulipotyphla > Soricidae > Sorex > Sorex fumeus. Next base: position 150,988 of record NW_026606251.1, read on the forward strand.
TGTTATCTCCACTACAGAATGTTCCATTCATTCACTGCGAATCTGGAATTCATCTGACTCTCAACTCCACGCAGGTTTTCATTACACCACTGTTGAATGTCCAAGTAACCCAATGCTGGTTTTCAGCGGCCTGTTCATATTCGCAGCCCTGCTGTTTACTTGGCTATCGATTCAAGCCTGGTCAGCTCTTCATTTTCCTGTCCACACAACACAGGCTTCAGAAATCATTGGAATCTCCTCTACAGAATGTTCCATTCATTCACTGCGAATGTGGAATTCAACTGACTCTCCACTCCATGCAGGTTTTCCTTACACCACTGATGAATGTCCAAGTAACCCAATGCTGGTTTTCAGCTGCATGTTCACACTCGCAGCCATGCTATACAATTGGCTTTCCACTAAATCCTGATTAGTTCTTGATTTTCCTTCCACACGACCCAGCCTTCAGAAATCGTTGGAATCTCCACTAGAGAATGTTCCATTCATTCACTGCGAATCTGGAATTCCTCTGAACCTCCACTCCCGGCAGGTTTTCGTTACACCACTGTTGAATGTCCAAGTAACCCAATGTTTTAAGTGTTTTCTTCACAAGCGCAGTGGTGCTGTTCAATTGGCTATCCACTCAACCCTGGCCAGCTCTACATTTTCCTGTCCACACCACAGAGACTGGAGAAATCATTGTTATCTCCACTACAGAATGTTCCATTCATTCACAGCGAATCTGGAATTCATCTGAATCTCCACTCCCGGCAGGTTTTCGTGACACCACTGGTAAATATCCAAGTAAGCCAATGCTGGTTTTAAGTGGCCTGCTCCTACTCTCAGCCGTGCTGTTCAATTTGCTATCCACTCAACCCTCTTCAGCTCCATTTTCCTGTCCACATAACCCAAACTTCAGAAACAATTGGTATCTCCTCCACAGAATGTTCCATTCATTGACGGCAAATCTGAAATTCATCTAATTCTCAACTCCCGTCAGGTTTTCGTTACACCACTTGTGAATGTCCAATTAAGCCAAAGCTGGTTTTCAGTGGCCTGTTCTTACTACGAGGCGTGCTGTTCATTTGGCTATCCATTCCACCCAGTTCAGCTCTACATTTTCGTGTCCACAAAACCCAGCCTTCAGAAATCATTGGAATCACCACTAGAGAATGTTCCATTCATTCACTGCGAATCTGGAATTCATCTGAATCTCCACTCCCGGCAGGTTTTCATTGCACCACTGCTGAATGTTCAAGTAACGCAATGATGGTTTTCAGCGGTCTATTCACACTCGAACCCGTGCTGTTCACGGTCTAGCGACTCAACACTGGTGAGTTCTTCTTTTTCCAGTTCAGACAATACAAACCTCAGAAACCATTGCAATCTACACTACAGAATGTTTCATTCATTCAGGCGAATCTTGAATTCATCTTGTTCTCCACTCCCAGCAGGTTTTCGTTTCACCACTGGTGAATGTCCAAGCAACCCAAGGCTGGTTTCAGCTGCGTGTTAACACTCGCAGCCGTGCTGTTCAATTGGCTATCCAGTGAACGCTGGTTAGCTCTTGATTTTCCTTCCACACACCGAGCCTTCAGAAATCATTCTTATCTCCACTTCAGAATGTTCCATTCGTTCCCTGCGAATCTGGAATTCCTCTGACTCTCCACACCAGGCAGATTTTCCTAACAACACTGGTGAATGACCAGGTAATCCAATGCTGGTTTTCAGCGGCTGTTCACACTCACAGCCTTGCTGTTCAATTGGCAATCCAGTCAAACCTAGTCAGCTCTTCATTTTCCTGTCCACACAACCCAGCGTTCAGAAATCATTGGAATCTCTACTACAGAAATTTCCATTCATTCACTGTGAATCTGGAAATACTCTGAATCTGCATTCCAGGAAGGCTTTCGTTACACCACTGATGAATGTCCAAGTAATGCAATGCTGCTTCTTAGTGGTCTGTTCACACTCGAAACCGTGCTGTTCATTGGCTATCCACTCAATATCGGTCAGCTCTTCAATATCCTGTCCAGACTATCCAGATTCCTAAATGTTGGCAATCACCACTACAGAATGTTCCATTCAATCACGCGAATCTGGAATTCATCAGAGTCTCCACTCCTGGAAGGTTTTCGTGACACCACTGGTAAATGTCCAAGGAAGACAATGCTGGTTTTAAGCCGCCTGCTAACACACTCAGCCGTGCTGTTCAATTTGCTATCCACCCAACCCTATTCAGCTCTACATTTTCCTGTCCTCATAACCCAACCTTCAGAAATAATTGGTATCTCCTCCACAGAATGTTCCGTTCATTCACTGCGAATCTTAAATTCATCTGACTCTCAACTCCCGGCGGGTTATCGTTACACCACTTGTGAATGTCCAAGTAAGCCAATGCTGGTTTTCAGTGGCCTGTTCATACTAAGAGACGTGCTGTTCATTTGGCTATCCACTCCACCCTGTTCAGCTCTACATTTTCGTGTCCACAAAACCCAGCCTTCAGAAATCATTGGAATCACCACTAGAGAATGTTCCATTCATTCACTGCGAATCTGGAATTCCTCTGAACCTCCACTCCTGGCAGGTTTTCGTTACGCCACTGGTGAATGTCCAAGTAACTCAATACTGGTTTTCAGAGGCATGTTCAACTCGCAGAAGTGCTGTTCAATGGGCTATCCACTCAATATTGGTCAGCTCTTCATTTTCCTCTCCACACAAACCAGCCTTCAGAAATCATTGGGCTCTCCACTACAGACTGTTCCATTCATTCACTGCGATTCTGCAATTCATCTGACTCTCCGCTCCAGGCAGGTTTTCATTACAGCACTGGTGAATGACCAAGTAATCCAATGCTGGTTTTCAGCCGCCTTTTCACACTCGCAGTGTGCTGTTCAATTGTCTATCCACTCAAACCTGGTCAGCCTTTCATTTTCTTTTCCACAATATCAGACTTCAGAAATCATTGGAATCGCCAGTACAGAATGTTCCATTCATTCACTGCCAATCTGGAATTCATCTGAATCTGCACTCCAGGTAGGCTTTCATTACACCACTTATGAATGTCCAAGTAACACAATGCTGGTTTTCAGCGGTCTGTTCACACTCTAAGCCCTGCTTTTTACTGGGTATCCACACAACTGTGGTCAGCTCTTCATTTTCATGTCCAAACAATCCAGACTTGAGAAATCATTGCAATCTCCAGTACAGAATGTTCCATTCATTCACTGCGAATCTGGAATTCAACTGAATCTCCACTACCTGCAGATTTATCTTACACCACTTGTGAATGTCCAAGTAAAACAATGCTGGTTTTCAGAGGCCTGTTCATGTTCGCAGTCGTGCTGTTCAATTGGCTATCCACTCAACCTGTTTTGCTCCTCATTTTCCTGTGCACACAACCCAGCCTTCAGAAATCATTGTAATCTCCACTACAGGATGTTCCATTCATTCACTGGGAATCTGGAATTCATCTGAATCTGCACTCCACGCAGGCTTTCGTTACACCACTGCTGAAAGTCGAAGTAATGCAATACTGGTTTTCAGTGGTCTGTTCACATTCGAAGCCGAGGCTTTTTACAGGCTATCCACTCAACACTGGTCAGCTCTTCATTTTCGTGTCCCCACAATCCAGATTTCAGAAATCATTGCAATCTCCACTACAGAATGTTCCATTCATTCACTGCGAGTCTGGAGTTTATCTGATTCTCCACTCCCGCCTGGTTAACATTACACCACTTGTGAATGTCCAAGTAAGCCAATGCTGGTTTTCAGAGGCCTGTTCATACTCGCAGCCGTGCTGTTTAATTGACAATTCACTCCACCCTGTTCAGCTCTTCATTGTCCCACCACACTACCAGCCTTCAGAAATCTTTGTTATCTCCACTACAGAATGTTCCATTCATTCACTGCGAATCTGGAATTCATCTGACTCTCAACTCCACGCAGGTTTTCATTACACCACTGTTGAATGTCCAAGTAACCCAATGCTGGTTTTCAGCGGCCTGTTCATATTCGCAGCCCTGCTGTTTACTTGGCTATCGATTCAAGCCTGGTCAGCTCTTCATTTTCCTGTCCACACAACACAGGCTTCAGAAATCATTGGAATCTCCTCTACAGAATGTTCCATTCATTCACTGCGAATGTGGAATTCAACTGACTCTCCACTCCATGCAGGTTTTCCTTACACCACTGATGAATGTCCAAGTAACCCAATGCTGGTTTTCAGCTGCATGTTCACACTCGCAGCCATGCTATACAATTGGCTTTCCACTAAATCCTGATTAGTTCTTGATTTTCCTTCCACACGACCCAGCCTTCAGAAATCGTTGGAATCTCCACTAGAGAATGTTCCATTCATTCACTGCGAATCTGGAATTCCTCTGAACCTCCACTCCCGGCAGGTTTTCGTTACACCACTGTTGAATGTCCAAGTAACCCAATGTTTTAAGTGTTTTCTTCACAAGCGCAGTGGTGCTGTTCAATTGGCTATCCACTCAACCCTGGCCAGCTCTACATTTTCCTGTCCACACCACAGAGACTGGAGAAATCATTGTTATCTCCACTACAGAATGTTCCATTCATTCACAGCGAATCTGGAATTCATCTGAATCTCCACTCCCGGCAGGTTTTCGTGACACCACTGGTAAATATCCAAGTAAGCCAATGCTGGTTTTAAGTGGCCTGCTCATACTCTCAGCCGTGCTGTTCAATTTGCTATCCACTCAACCCTCTTCAGCTCCATTTTCCTGTCCACATAACCCAAACTTCAGAAACAATTGGTATCTCCTCCACAGAATGTTCCATTCATTGACGGCAAATCTGAAATTCATCTAATTCTCAACTCCCGTCAGGTTTTCGTTACACCACTTGTGAATGTCCAATTAAGCCAAAGCTGGTTTTCAGTGGCCTGTTCTTACTACGAGACGTGCTGTTCATTTGGCTATCCATTCCACCCTGTTCAGCTCTACATTTTCGTGTCCACAAAACCCAGCCTTCAGAAATCATTGGAATCACCACTAGAGAATGTTCCATTCATTCACTGCGAATCTGGAATTCATCTGAATCTCCACTCCCGGCAGGTTTTCATTGCACCACTGCTGAATGTTCAAGTAACGCAATGATGGTTTTCAGCGGTCTATTCACACTCGAACCCGTGCTGTTCACGGTCTAGCGACTCAACACTGGTGAGTTCTTCTTTTTCCAGTTCAGACAATACAAACCTCAGAAACCATTGCAATCTACACTACAGAATGTTTCATTCATTCAGGCGAATCTTGAATTCATCTTGTTCTCCACTCCCAGCAGGTTTTCGTTTCACCACTGGTGAATGTCCAAGCAACCCAAGGCTGGTTTCAGCTGCGTGTTAACACTCGCAGCCGTGCTGTTCAATTGGCTATCCAGTGAACGCTGGTTAGCTCTTGATTTTCCTTCCACACACCGAGCCTTCAGAAATCATTCTTATCTCCACTTCAGAATGTTCCATTCGTTCCCTGCGAATCTGGAATTCCTCTGACTCTCCACACCAGGCAGATTTTCCTAACAACACTGGTGAATGACCAGGTAATCCAATGCTGGTTTTCAGCGGCTGTTCACACTCACAGCCTTGCTGTTCAATTGGCAATCCAGTCAAACCTAGTCAGCTCTTCATTTTCCTGTCCACACAACCCAGCGTTCAGAAATCATTGGAATCTCTACTACAGAAATTTCCATTCATTCACTGTGAATCTGGAAATACTCTGAATCTGCATTCCAGGAAGGCTTTCGTTACACCACTGATGAATGTCCAAGTAATGCAATGCTGCTTCTTAGTGGTCTGTTCACACTCGAAACCGTGCTGTTCATTGGCTATCCACTCAATATCGGTCAGCTCTTCAATATCCTGTCCAGACTATCCAGATTCCTAAATGTTGGCAATCACCACTACAGAATGTTCCATTCAATCACGCGAATCTGGAATTCATCAGAGTCTCCACTCCTGGAAGGTTTTCGTGACACCACTGGTAAATGTCCAAGGAAGACAATGCTGGTTTTAAGCCGCCTGCTAACACACTCAGCCGTGCTGTTCAATTTGCTATCCACCCAACCCTATTCAGCTCTACATTTTCCTGTCCTCATAACCCAACCTTCAGAAATAATTGGTATCTCCTCCACAGAATGTTCCGTTCATTCACTGCGAATCTTAAATTCATCTGACTCTCAACTCCCGGCGGGTTATCGTTACACCACTTGTGAATGTCCAAGTAAGCCAATGCTGGTTTTCAGTGGCCTGTTCATACTAAGAGACGTGCTGTTCATTTGGCTATCCACTCCACCCTGTTCAGCTCTACATTCTCGTGTCCACAAAACCCAGCCTTCAGAAATCATTGGAATCACCACTAGAGAATGTTCCATTCATTCACTGCGAATCTGGAATTCCTCTGAACCTCCACTCCTGGCAGGTTTTCGTTACGCCACTGGTGAATGTCCAAGTAACTCAATACTGGTTTTCAGAGGCATGTTCAACTCGCAGAAGTGCTGTTCAATGGGCTATCCACTCAATATTGGTCAGCTCTTCATTTTCCTCTCCACACAAACCAGCCTTCAGAAATCATTGGGCTCTCCACTACAGACTGTTCCATTCATTCACTGCGATTCTGCAATTCATCTGACTCTCCGCTCCAGGCAGGTTTTCATTACAGCACTGGTGAATGACCAAGTAATCCAATGCTGGTTTTCAGCCGCCTTTTCACACTCGCAGTGTGCTGTTCAATTGTCTATCCACTCAAACCTGGTCAGCCTTTCATTTTCTTTTCCACAATATCAGACTTCAGAAATCATTGGAATCGCCAGTACAGAATGTTCCATTCATTCACTGCCAATCTGGAATTCATCTGAATCTGCACTCCAGGTAGGCTTTCATTACACCACTTATGAATGTCCAAGTAACACAATGCTGGTTTTCAGCGGTCTGTTCACACTCTAAGCCCTGCTTTTTACTGGGTATCCACACAACTGTGGTCAGCTCTTCATTTTCATGTCCAAACAATCCAGACTTGAGAAATCATTGCAATCTCCAGTACAGAATGTTCCATTCATTCACTGCGAATCTGGAATTCAACTGAATCTCCACTACCTGCAGATTTATCTTACACCACTTGTGAATGTCCAAGTAAAACAATGCTGGTTTTCAGAGGCCTGTTCATGTTCGCAGTCGTGCTGTTCAATTGGCTATCCACTCAACCTGTTTTGCTCCTCATTTTCCTGTGCACACAACCCAGCCTTCAGAAATCATTGTAATCTCCACTACAGGATGTTCCATTCATTCACTGGGAATCTGGAATTCATCTGAATCTGCACTCCACGCAGGCTTTCGTTACACCACTGCTGAAAGTCGAAGTAATGCAATACTGGTTTTCAGTGGTCTGTTCACATTCGAAGCCGAGGCTTTTTACAGGCTATCCACTCAACACTGGTCAGCTCTTCATTTTCGTGTCCCCACAATCCAGATTTCAGAAATCATTGCAATCTCCACTACAGAATGTTCCATTCATTCACTGCGAGTCTGGAGTTTATCTGATTCTCCACTCCCGCCTGGTTAACATTACACCACTTGTGAATGTCCAAGTAAGCCAATGCTGGTTTTCAGAGGCCTGTTCATACTCGCAGCCGTGCTGTTTAATTGACAATTCACTCCACCCTGTTCAGCTCTTCATTGTCCCACCACACTACCAGCCTTCAGAAATCTTTGTTATCTCCACTACAGAATGTTCCATTCATTCACTGCGAATCTGGAATTCATCTGACTCTCAACTCCACGCAGGTTTTCATTACACCACTGTTGAATGTCCAAGTAACCCAATGCTGGTTTTCAGCGGCCTGTTCATATTCGCAGCCCTGCTGTTTACTTGGCTATCGATTCAAGCCTGGTCAGCTCTTCATTTTCCTGTCCACACAACACAGACTTCAGAAATCATTGGAATCTCCTCTACAGAATGTTCCATTCATTCACTGCGAATGTGGAATTCAACTGACTCTCCACTCCATGCAGGTTTTCCTTACACCACTGATGAATGTCCAAGTAACCCAATGCTGGTTTTCAGCTGCATGTTCACACTCGCAGCCATGCTATACAATTGGCTTTCCACTAAATCCTGATTAGTTCTTGATTTTCCTTCCACACGACCCAGCCTTCAGAAATCGTTGGAATCTCCACTAGAGAATGTTCCATTCATTCACTGCGAATCTGGAATTCCTCTGAACCTCCACTCCCGGCAGGTTTTCGTTACACCACTGTTGAATGTCCAAGTAACCCAATGTTTTAAGTGTTTTCTTCACAAGCGCAGTGGTGCTGTTCAATTGGCTATCCACTCAACCCTGGCCAGCTCTACATTTTCCTGTCCACACCACAGAGACTGGAGAAATCATTGTTATCTCCACTACAGAATGTTCCATTCATTCACAGCGAATCTGGAATTCATCTGAATCTCCACTCCCGGCAGGTTTTCGTGACACCACTGGTAAATATCCAAGTAAGCCAATGCTGGTTTTAAGTGGCCTGCTCCTACTCTCAGCCGTGCTGTTCAATTTGCTATCCACTCAACCCTCTTCAGCTCCATTTTCCTGTCCACATAACCCAAACTTCAGAAACAATTGGTATCTCCTCCACAGAATGTTCCATTCATTGACGGCAAATCTGAAATTCATCTAATTCTCAACTCCCGTCAGGTTTTCGTTACACCACTTGTGAATGTCCAATTAAGCCAAAGCTGGTTTTCAGTGGCCTGTTCTTACTACGAGACGTGCTGTTCATTTGGCTATCCATTCCACCCTGTTCAGCTCTACATTTTCGTGTCCACAAAACCCAGCCTTCAGAAATCATTGGAATCACCACTAGAGAATGTTCCATTCATTCACTGCGAATCTGGAATTCATCTGAATCTCCACTCCCGGCAGGTTTTCATTGCACCACTGCTGAATGTTCAAGTAACGCAATGATGGTTTTCAGCGGTCTATTCACACTCGAACCCGTGCTGTTCACGGTCTAGCGACTCAACACTGGTGAGTTCTTCTTTTTCCAGTTCAGACAATACAAACCTCAGAAACCATTGCAATCTACACTACAGAATGTTTCATTCATTCAGGCGAATCTTGAATTCATCTTGTTCTCCACTCCCAGCAGGTTTTCGTTTCACCACTGGTGAATGTCCAAGCAACCCAAGGCTGGTTTCAGCTGCGTGTTAACACTCGCAGCCGTGCTGTTCAATTGGCTATCCAGTGAACGCTGGTTAGCTCTTGATTTTCCTTCCACACACCGAGCCTTCAGAAATCATTCTTATCTCCACTTCAGAATGTTCCATTCGTTCCCTGCGAATCTGGAATTCCTCTGACTCTCCACACCAGGCAGATTTTCCTAACAACACTGGTGAATGACCAGGTAATCCAATGCTGGTTTTCAGCGGCTGTTCACACTCACAGCCTTGCTGTTCAATTGGCAATCCAGTCAAACCTAGTCAGCTCTTCATTTTCCTGTCCACACAACCCAGCGTTCAGAAATCATTGGAATCTCTACTACAGAAATTTCCATTCATTCACTGTGAATCTGGAAATAATCTGAATCTGCATTCCAGGAAGGCTTTCGTTACACCACTGATGAATGTCCAAGTAATGCAATGCTGCTTCTTAGTGGTCTGTTCACACTCGAAACCGTGCTGTTCATTGGCTATCCACTCAATATCGGTCAGCTCTTCAATATCCTGTCCAGACTATCCAGATTCCTAAATGTTGGCAATCACCACTACACAATGTTCCATTCAATCACGCGAATCTGGAATTCATCAGAGTCTCCACTCCTGGAAGGTTTTCGTGACACCACTGGTAAATGTCCAAGGAAGACAATGCTGGTTTTAAGCCGCCTGCTAACACACTCAGCCGTGCTGTTCAATTTGCTATCCACCCAACCCTATTCAGCTCTACATTTTCCTGTCCTCATAACCCAACCTTCAGAAATAATTGGTATCTCCTCCACAGAATGTTCCGTTCATTCACTGCGAATCTTAAATTCATCTGACTCTCAACTCCCGGCGGGTTATCGTTACACCACTTGTGAATGTCCAAGTAAGCCAATGCTGGTTTTCAGTGGCCTGTTCATACTAAGAGACGTGCTGTTCATTTGGCTATCCACTCCACCCTGTTCAGCTCTACATTTTCGTGTCCACAAAACCCAGCCTTCAGAAATCATTGGAATCACCACTAGAGAATGTTCCATTCATTCACTGCGAATCTGGAATTCCTCTGAACCTCCACTCCTGGCAGGTTTTCGTTACGCCACTGGTGAATGTCCAAGTAACTCAATACTGGTTTTCAGAGGCATGTTCAACTCGCAGAAGTGCTGTTCAATGGGCTATCCACTCAATATTGGTCAGCTCTTCATTTTCCTCTCCACACAAACCAGCCTTCAGAAATCATTGGGCTCTCCACTACAGACTGTTCCATTCATTCACTGCGATTCTGCAATTCATCTGACTCTCCGCTCCAGGCAGGTTTTCATTACAGCACTGGTGAATGACCAAGTAATCCAATGCTGGTTTTCAGCCGCCTTTTCACACTCGCAGTGTGCTGTTCAATTGTCTATCCACTCAAACCTGGTCAGCCTTTCATTTTCTTTTCCACAATATCAGACTTCAGAAATCATTGGAATCGCCAGTACAGAATGTTCCATTCATTCACTGCCAATCTGGAATTCATCTGAATCTGCACTCCAGGTAGGCTTTCATTACACCACTTATGAATGTCCAAGTAACACAATGCTGGTTTTCAGCGGTCTGTTCACACTCTAAGCCCTGCTTTTTACTGTGTATCCACACAACTGTGGTCAGCTCTTCATTTTCATGTCCAAACAATCCAGACTTGAGAAATCATTGCAATCTCCAGTACAGAATGTTCCATTCATTCACTGCGAATCTGGAATTCAACTGAATCTCCACTACCTGCAGATTTATCTTACACCACTTGTGAATGTCCAAGTAAAACAATGCTGGTTTTCAGAGGCCTGTTCATGTTCGCAGTCGTGCTGTTCAATTGGCTATCCACTCAACCTGTTTTGCTCCTCATTTTCCTGTGCACACAACCCAGCCTTCAGAAATCATTATAATCTCCACTACAGGATGTTCCATTCATTCACTGGGAATCTGGAATTCATCTGAATCTGCACTCCACGCAGGCTTTCGTTACACCACTGCTGAAAGTCGAAGTAATGCAATACTGGTTTTCAGTGGTCTGTTCACATTCGAAGCCGAGGCTTTTTACAGGCTATCCACTCAACACTGGTCAGCTCTTCATTTTCGTGTCCCCACAATCCAGATTTCAGAAATCATTGCAATCTCCACTACAGAATGTTCCATTCATTCACTGCGAGTCTGGAGTTTATCTGATTCTCCACTCCCGCCTGGTTAACATTACACCACTTGTGAATGTCCAAGTAAGCCAATGCTGGTTTTCAGAGGCCTGTTCATACTCGCAGCCGTGCTGTTTAATTGACAATTCACTCCACCCTGTTCAGCTCTTCATTGTCCCACCACACTACCAGCCTTCAGAAATCTTTGTTATCTCCACTACAGAACGTTCCATTCATTCACTGCGAATCTGGAATTCATCTGACTCTCAACTCCACGCAGGTTTTCATTACACCACTGTTGAATGTCCAAGTAACCCAATGCTGGTTTTCAGCGGCCTGTTCATATTCGCAGCCCTGCTGTTTACTTGGCTATCGATTCAAGCCTGGTCAGCTCTTCATTTTCCTGTCCACACAACACAGGCTTCAGAAATCATTGGAATCTCCTCTACAGAATGTTCCATTCATTCACTGCGAATGTGGAATTCAACTGACTCTCCACTCCATGCAGGTTTTCCTTACACCACTGATGAATGTCCAAGTAACCCAATGCTGGTTTTCAGCTGCATGTTCACACTCGCAGCCATGCTATACAATTGGCTTTCCACTAAATCCTGATTAGTTCTTGATTTTCCTTCCACACGACCCAGCCTTCAGAAATCGTTGGAATCTCCACTAGAGAATGTTCCATTCATTCACTGCGAATCTGGAATTCCTCTGAACCTCCACTCCCGGCAGGTTTTCGTTACACCACTGTTGAATGTCCAAGTAACCCAATGTTTTAAGTGTTTTCTTCACAAGCGCAGTGGTGCTGTTCAATTGGCTATCCACTCAACCCTGGCCAGCTCTACATTTTCCTGTCCACACCACAGAGACTGGAGAAATCATTGTTATCTCCACTACAGAATGTTCCATTCATTCACAGCGAATCTGGAATTCATCTGAATCTCCACTCCCGGCAGGTTTTCGTGACACCACTGGTAAATATCCAAGTAAGCCAATGCTGGTTTTAAGTGGCCTGCTCCTACTCTCAGCCGTGCTGTTCAATTTGCTATCCACTCAACCCTCTTCAGCTCCATTTTCCTGTCCACATAACCCAAACTTCAGAAACAATTGGTATCTCCTCCACAGAATGTTCCATTCATTGACGGCAAATCTGAAATTCATCTAATTCTCAACTCCCGTCAGGTTTTCGTTACACCACTTGTGAATGTCCAATTAAGCCAAAGCTGGTTTTCAGTGGCCTGTTCTTACTACGAGACGTGCTGTTCATTTGGCTATCCATTCCACCCTGTTCAGCTCTACATTTTCGTGTCCACAAAACCCAGCCTTCAGAAATCATTGGAATCACCACTAGAGAATGTTCCATTCATTCACTGCGAATCTGGAATTCATCTGAATCTCCACTCCCGGCAGGTTTTCATTGCACCACTGCTGAATGTTCAAGTAACGCAATGATGGTTTTCAGCGGTCTATTCACACTCGAACCCGTGCTGTTCACGGTCTAGCGACTCAACACTGGTGTGTTCTTCTTTTTCCAGTTCAGACAATACAAACCTCAGAAACCATTGCAATCTACACTACAGAATGTTTCATTCATTCAGGCGAATCTTGAATTCATCTTGTTCTCCACTCCCAGCAGGTTTTCGTTTCACCACTGGTGAATGTCCAAGCAACCCAAGGCTGGTTTCAGCTGCGTGTTAACACTCGCAGCCGTGCTGTTCAATTGGCTATCCAGTGAACGCTGGTTAGCTCTTGATTTTCCTTCCACACACCGAGCCTTCAGAAATCATTCTTATCTCCACTTCAGAATGTTCCATTCGTTCCCTGCGAATCTGGAATTCCTCTGACTCTCCACACCAGGCAGATTTTCCTAACAACACTGGTGAATGACCAGGTAATCCAATGCTGGTTTTCAGCGGCTGTTCACACTCACAGCCTTGCTGTTCAATTGGCAATCCAGTCAAACCTAGTCAGCTCTTCATTTTCCTGTCCACACAACCCAGCGTTCAGAAATCATGGGAATCTCTACTACAGAAATTTCCATTCATTCACTGTGAATCTGGAAATACTCTGAATCTGCATTCCAGGAAGGCTTTCGTTACACCACTGATGAATGTCCAAGTAATGCAATGCTGCTTCTTAGTGGTCTGTTCACACTCGAAACCGTGCTGTTCATTGGCTATCCACTCAATATCGGTCAGCTCTTCAATATCCTGTCCAGACTATCCAGATTCCTAAATGTTGGCAATCACCACTACAGAATGTTCCATTCAATCACGCGAATCTGGAATTCATCAGAGTCTCCACTCCTGGAAGGTTTTCGTGACACCACTGGTAAATGTCCAAGGAAGACAATGCTGGTTTTAAGCCGCCTGCTAACACACTCAGCCGTGCTGTTCAATTTGCTATCCACCCAACCCTATTCAGCTCTACATTTTCCTGTCCTCATAACCCAACCTTCAGAAATAATTGGTATCTCCTCCACAGAATGTTCCGTTCATTCACTGCGAATCTTAAATTCATCTGACTCTCAACTCCCGGCGGGTTATCGTTACACCACTTGTGAATGTCCAAGTAAGCCAATGCTGGTTTTCAGTGGCCTGTTCATACTAAGAGACGTGCTGTTCATTTGGCTATCCACTCCACCCTGTTCAGCTCTACATTTTCGTGTCCACAAAACCCAGCCTTCAGAAATCATTGGAATCACCACTAGAGAATGTTCCATTCATTCACTGCGAATCTGGAATTCCTCTGAACCTCCACTCCTGGCAGGTTTTCGTTACGCCACTGGTGAATGTCCAAGTAACTCAATACTGGTTTTCAGAGGCATGTTCAACTCGCAGAAGTGCTGTTCAATGGGCTATCCACTCAATATTGGTCAGCTCTTCATTTTCCTCTCCACACAAACCAGCCTTCAGAAATCATTGGGCTCTCCACTACAGACTGTTCCATTCATTCACTGCGATTCTGCAATTCATCTGACTCTCCGCTCCAGGCAGGTTTTCATTACAGCACTGGTGAATGACCAAGTAATCCAATGCTGGTTTTCAGCCGCCTTTTCACACTCGCAGTGTGCTGTTCAATTGTCTATCCACTCAAACCTGGTCAGCCTTTCATTTTCTTTTCCACAATATCAGACTTCAGAAATCATTGGAATCGCCAGTACAGAATGTTCCATTCATTCACTGCCAATCTGGAATTCATCTGAATCTGCACTCCAGGTAGGCTTTCATTACACCACTTATGAATGTCCAAGTAACACAATGCTGGTTTTCAGCGGTCTGTTCACACTCTAAGCCCTGCTTTTTACTGGGTATCCACACAACTGTGGTCAGCTCTTCATTTTCATGTCCAAACAATCCAGACTTGAGAAATCATTGCAATCTCCAGTACAGAATGTTCCATTCATTCACTGCGAATCTGGAATTCAACTGAATCTCCACTACCTGCAGATTTATCTTACACCACTTGTGAATGTCCAAGTAAAACAATGCTGGTTTTCAGAGGCCTGTTCATGTTCGCAGTCGTGCTGTTCAATTGGCTATCCACTCAACCTGTTTTGCTCCTCATTTTCCTGTGCACACAACCCAGCCTTCAGAAATCATTGTAATCTCCACTACAGGATGTTCCATTCATTCACTGGGAATCTGGAATTCATCTGAATCTGCACTCCACGCAGGCTTTCGTTACACCACTGCTGAAAGTCGAAGTAATGCAATACTGGTTTTCAGTGGTCTGTTCACATTCGAAGCCGAGGCTTTTTACAGGCTATCCACTCAACACTGGTCAGCTCTTCATTTTCGTGTCCCCACAATCCAGATTTCAGAAATCATTGCAATCTCCACTACAGAATGTTCCATTCATTCACTGCGAGTCTGGAGTTTATCTGATTCTCCACTCCCGCCTGGTTAACATTACACCACTTGTGAATGTCCAAGTAAGCCAATGCTGGTTTTCAGAGGCCTGTTCATACTCGCAGCCGTGCTGTTTAATTGACAATTCACTCCACCCTGTTCAGCTCTTCATTGTCCCACCACACTACCAGCCTTCAGAAATCTTTGTTATCTCCACTACAGAACGTTCCATTCATTCACTGCGAATCTGGAATTCATCTGACTCTCAACTCCACGCAGGTTTTCATTACACCACTGTTGAATGTCCAAGTAACCCAATGCTGGTTTTCAGCGGCCTGTTCATATTCGCAGCCCTGCTGTTTACTTGGCTATCGATTCAAGCCTGGTCAGCTCTTCATTTTCCTGTCCACACAACACAGGCTTCAGAAATCATTGGAATCTCCTCTACAGAATGTTCCATTCATTCACTGCGAATGTGGAATTCAACTGACTCTCCACTCCATGCAGGTTTTCCTTACACCACTGATGAATGTCCAAGTAACCCAATGCTGGTTTTCAGCTGCATGTTCACACTCGCAGCCATGCTATACAATTGGCTTTCCACTAAATCCTGATTAGTTCTTGATTTTCCTTCCACACGACCCAGCCTTCAGAAATCGTTGGAATCTCCACTAGAGAATGTTCCATTCATTCACTGCGAATCTGGAATTCCTCTGAACCTCCACTCCCGGCAGGTTTTCGTTACACCACTGTTGAATGTCCAAGTAACCCAATGTTTTAAGTGTTTTCTTCACAAGCGCAGTGGTGCTGTTCAATTGGCTATCCACTCAACCCTGGCCAGCTCTACATTTTCCTGTCCACACCACAGAGACTGGAGAAATCATTGTTATCTCCACTACAGAATGTTCCATTCATTCACAGCGAATCTGGAATTCATCTGAATCTCCACTCCCGGCAGGTTTTCGTGACACCACTGGTAAATATCCAAGTAAGCCAATGCTGGTTTTAAGTGGCCTGCTCATACTCTCAGCCGTGCTGTTCAATTTGCTATCCACTCAACCCTCTTCAGCTCCATTTTCCTGTCCACATAACCCAAACTTCAGAAACAATTGGTATCTCCTCCACAGAATGTTCCATTCATTGACGGCAAATCTGAAATTCATCTAATTCTCAACTCCCGTCAGGTTTTCGTTACACCACTTGTGAATGTCCAATTAAGCCAAAGCTGGTTTTCAGTGGCCTGTTCTTACTACGAGACGTGCTGTTCATTTGGCTATCCATTCCACCCTGTTCAGCTCTACATTTTCGTGTCCACAAAACCCAGCCTTCAGAAATCATTGGAATCACCACTAGAGAATGTTCCATTCATTCACTGCGAATCTGGAATTCATCTGAATATCCACTCCCGGCAGGTTTTCATTGCACCACTGCTGAATGTTCAAGTAACGCAATGATGGTTTTCAGCGGTCTATTCACACTCGAACCCGTGCTGTTCACGGTCTAGCGACTCAACACTGGTGAGTTCTTCTTTTTCCAGTTCAGACAATACAAACCTCAGAAACCATTGCAATCTACACTACAGAATGTTTCATTCATTCAGGCGAATCTTGAATTCATCTTGTTCTCCACTCCCAGCAGGTTTTCGTTTCACCACTGCTGAATGTCCAAGCAACCCAAGGCTGGTTTCAGCTGCGTGTTAACACTCGCAGCCGTGCTGTTCAATTGGCTATCCAGTGAACGCTGGTTAGCTCTTGATTTTCCTTCCACACACCGAGCCTTCAGAAATCATTCTTATCTCCACTTCAGAATGTTCCATTCGTTCCCTGCGAATCTGGAATTCCTCTGACTCTCCACACCAGGCAGATTTTCCTAACAACACTGGTGAATGACCAGGTAATCCAATGCTGGTTTTCAGCGGCTGTTCACACTCACAGCCTTGCTGTTCAATTGGCAATCCAGTCAAACCTAGTCAGCTCTTCATTTTCCTGTCCACACAACCCAGCGTTCAGAAATCATTGGAATCTCTACTACAGAAATTTCCATTCATTCACTGTGAATCTGGAAATACTCTGAATCTGCATTCCAGGAAGGCTTTCGTTACACCACTGATGAATGTCCAAGTAATGCAATGCTGCTTCTTAGTGGTCTGTTCACACTCGAAACCGTGCTGTTCATTGGCTATCCACTCAATATCGGTCAGCTCTTCAATATCCTGTCCAGACTATCCAGATTCCTAAATGTTGGCAATCACCACTACAGAATGTTCCATTCAATCACGCGAATCTGGAATTCATCAGAGTCTCCACTCCTGGAAGGTTTTCGTGACACCACTGGTAAATGTCCAAGGAAGACAATGCTGGTTTTAAGCCGCCTGCTAACACACTCAGCCGTGCTGTTCAATTTGCTATCCACCCAACCCTATTCAGCTCTACATTTTCCTGTCCTCATAACCCAACCTTCAGAAATAATTGGTATCTCCTCCACAGAATGTTCCGTTCATTCACTGCGAATCTTAAATTCATCTGACTCTCAACTCCCGGCGGGTTATCGTTACACCACTTGTGAATGTCCAAGTAAGCCAATGCTGGTTTTCAGTGGCCTGTTCATACTAAGAGACGTGCTGTTCATTTGGCTATCCACTCCACCCTGTTCAGCTCTACATTCTCGTGTCCACAAAACCCAGCCTTCAGAAATCATTGGAATCACCACTAGAGAATGTTCCATTCATTCACTGCGAATCTGGAATTCATCTGAACCTCCACTCCTGGCAGGTTTTCGTTACGCCACTGGTGAATGTCCAAGTAACTCAATACTGGTTTTCAGAGGCATGTTCAACTCGCAGAAGTGCTGTTCAATGGGCTATCCACTCAATATTGGTCAGCTCTTCATTTTCCTCTCCACACAAACCAGCCTTCAGAAATCATTGGGCTCTCCACTACAGACTGTTCCATTCATTCACTGCGATTCTGCAATTCATCTGACTCTCCGCTCCAGGCAGGTTTTCATTACAGCACTGGTGAATGACCAAGTAATCCAATGCTGGTTTTCAGCCGCCTTTTCACACTCGCAGTGTGCTGTTCAATTGTCTATCCACTCAAACCTGGTCAGCCTTTCATTTTCTTTTCCACAATATCAGACTTCAGAAATCATTGGAATCGCCAGTACAGAATGTTCCATTCATTCACTGCCAATCTGGAATTCATCTGAATCTGCACTCCAGGTAGGCTTTCATTACACCACTTATGAATGTCCAAGTAACACAATGCTGGTTTTCAGCGGTCTGTTCACACTCTAAGCCCTGCTTTTTACTGGGTATCCACACAACTGTGGTCAGCTCTTCATTTTCATGTCCAAACAATCCAGACTTGAGAAATCATTGCAATCTCCAGTACAGAATGTTCCATTCATTCACTGCGAATCTGGAATTCAACTGAATCTCCACTACCTGCAGATTTATCTTACACCACTTGTGAATGTCCAAGTAAAACAATGCTGGTTTTCAGAGGCCTGTTCATGTTCGCAGTCGTGCTGTTCAATTGGCTATCCACTCAACCTGTTTTGCTCCTCATTTTCCTGTGCACACAACCCAGCCTTCAGAAATCATTGTAATCTCCACTACAGGATGTTCCATTCATTCACTGGGAATCTGGAATTCATCTGAATCTGCACTCCACGCAGGCTTTCGTTACACCACTGCTGAAAGTCGAAGTAATGCAATACTGGTTTTCAGTGGTCTGTTCACATTCGAAGCCGAGGCTTTTTACAGGCTATCCACTCAACACTGGTCAGCTCTTCATTTTCGTGTCCCCACAATCCAGATTTCAGAAATCATTGCAATCTCCACTACAGAATGTTCCATTCATTCACTGCGAGTCTGGAGTTTATCTGATTCTCCACTCCCGCCTGGTTAACATTACACCACTTGTGAATGTCCAAGTAAGCCAATGCTGGTTTTCAGAGGCCTGTTCATACTCGCAGCCGTGCTGTTTAATTGACAATTCACTCCACCCTGTTCAGCTCTTCATTGTCCCACCACACTACCAGCCTTCAGAAATCTTTGTTATCTCCACTACAGAATGTTCCATTCATTCACTGCGAATCTGGAATTCATCTGACTCTCAACTCCACGCAGGTTTTCATTACACCACTGTTGAATGTCCAAGTAACCCAATGCTGGTTTTCAGCGGCCTGTTCATATTCGCAGCCCTGCTGTTTACTTGGCTATCGATTCAAGCCTGGTCAGCTCTTCATTTTCCTGTCCACACAACACAGGCTTCAGAAATCATTGGAATCTCCTCTACAGAATGTTCCATTCATTCACTGCGAATGTGGAATTCAACTGACTCTCCACTCCATGCAGGTTTTCCTTACACCACTGATGAATGTCCAAGTAACCCAATGCTGGTTTTCAGCTGCATGTTCACACTCGCAGCCATGCTATACAATTGGCTTTCCACTAAATCCTGATTAGTTCTTGATTTTCCTTCCACACGACCCAGCCTTCAGAAATCGTTGGAATCTCCACTAGAGAATGTTCCATTCATTCACTGCGAATCTGGAATTCCTCTGAACCTCCACTCCCGGCAGGTTTTCGTTACACCACTGTTGAATGTCCAAGTAACCCAATGTTTTAAGTGTTTTCTTCACAAGCGCAGTGGTGCTGTTCAATTGGCTATCCACTCAACCCTGGCCAGCTCTACATTTTCCTGTCCACACCACAGAGACTGGAGAAATCATTGTTATCTCCACTACAGAATGTTCCATTCATTCACAGCGAATCTGGAATTCATCTGAATCTCCACTCCCGGCAGGTTTTCGTGACACCACTGGTAAATATCCAAGTAAGCCAATGCTGGTTTTAAGTGGCCTGCTCCTACTCTCAGCCGTGCTGTTCAATTTGCTATCCACTCAACCCTCTTCAGCTCCATTTTCCTGTCCACATAACCCAAACTTCAGAAACAATTGGTATCTCCTCCACAGAATGTTCCATTCATTGACGGCAAATCTGAAATTCATCTAATTCTCAACTCCCGTCAGGTTTTCGTTACACCACTTGTGAATGTCCAATTAAGCCAAATCTGGTTTTCAGTGGCCTGTTCTTACTACGAGACGTGCTGTTCATTTGGCTATCCATTCCACCCTGTTCAGCTCTACATTTTCGTGTCCACAAAACCCAGCCTTCAGAAATCATTGGAATCACCACTAGAGAATGTTCCATTCATTCACTGCGAATCTGGAATTCATCTGAATCTCCACTCCCGGCAGGTTTTCATTGCACCACTGCTGAATGTTCAAGTAACGCAATGATGGTTTTCAGCGGTCTATTCACACTCGAACCCGTGCTGTTCACGGTCTAGCGACTCAACACTGGTGAGTTCTTCTTTTTCCAGTTCAGACAATACAAACCTCAGAAACCATTGCAATCTACACTACAGAATGTTTCATTCATTCAGGCGAATCTTGAATTCATCTTGTTCTCCACTCCCAGCAGGTTTTCGTTTCACCACTGGTGAATGTCCAAGCAACCCAAGGCTGGTTTCAGCTGCGTGTTAACACTCGCAGCCGTGCTGTTCAATTGGCTATCCAGTGAACGCTGGTTAGCTCTTGATTTTCCTTCCACACACCGAGCCTTCAGAAATCATTCTTATCTCCACTTCAGAATGTTCCATTCGTTCCCTGCGAATCTGGAATTCCTCTGACTCTCCACACCAGGCAGATTTTCCTAACAACACTGGTGAATGACCAGGTAATCCAATGCTGGTTTTCAGCGGCTGTTCACACTCACAGCCTTGCTGTTCAATTGGCAATCCAGTCAAACCTAGTCAGCTCTTCATTTTCCTGTCCACACAACCCAGCGTTCAGAAATCATTGGAATCTCTACTACAGAAATTTCCATTCATTCACTGTGAATCTGGAAATACTCTGAATCTGCATTCCAGGAAGGCTTTCGTTACACCACTGATGAATGTCCAAGTAATGCAATGCTGCTTCTTAGTGGTCTGTTCACACTCGAAACCGTGCTGTTCATTGGCTATCCACTCAATATCGGTCAGCTCTTCAATATCCTGTCCAGACTATCCAGATTCCTAAATGTTGGCAATCACCACTACACAATGTTCCATTCAATCACGCGAATCTGGAATTCATCAGAGTCTCCACTCCTGGAAGGTTTTCGTGACACCACTGGTAAATGTCCAAGGAAGACAATGCTGGTTTTAAGCCGCCTGCTAACACACTCAGCCGTGCTGTTCAATTTGCTATCCACCCAACCCTATTCAGCTCTACATTTTCCTGTCCTCATAACCCAACCTTCAGAAATAATTGGTATCTCCTCCACAGAATGTTCCGTTCATTCACTGCGAATCTTAAATTCATCTGACTCTCAACTCCCGGCGGGTTATCGTTACACCACTTGTGAATGTCCAAGTAAGCCAATGCTGGTTTTCAGTGGCCTGTTCATACTAAGAGACGTGCTGTTCATTTGGCTATCCACTCCACCCTGTTCAGCTCTACATTCTCGTGTCCACAAAACCCAGCCTTCAGAAATCATTGGAATCACCACTAGAGAATGTTCCATTCATTCACTGCGAATCTGGAATTCCTCTGAACCTCCACTCCTGGCAGGTTTTCGTTACGCCACTGGTGAATGTCCAAGTAACTCAATACTGGTTTTCAGAGGCATGTTCAACTCGCAGAAGTGCTGTTCAATGGGCTATCCACTCAATATTGGTCAGCTCTTCATTTTCCTCTCCACACAAACCAGCCTTCAGAAATCATTGGGCTCTCCACTACAGACTGTTCCATTCATTCACTGCGATTCTGCAATTCATCTGACTCTCCGCTCCAGGCAGGTTTTCATTACAGCACTGGTGAATGACCAAGTAATCCAATGCTGGTTTTCAGCCGCCTTTTCACACTCGCAGTGTGCTGTTCAATTGTCTATCCACTCGAACCTGGTCAGCCTTTCATTTTCTTTTCCACAATATCAGACTTCAGAAATCATTGGAATCGCCAGTACAGAATGTTCCATTCATTCACTGCCAATCTGGAATTCATCTGAATCTGCACTCCAGGTAGGCTTTCATTACACCACTTATGAATGTCCAAGTAACACAATGCTGGTTTTCAGCGGTCTGTTCACACTCTAAGCCCTGCTTTTTACTGGGTATCCACACAACTGTGGTCAGCTCTTCATTTTCATGTCCAAACAATCCAGACTTGAGAAATCATTGCAATCTCCAGTACAGAATGTTCCATTCATTCACTGCGAATCTGGAATTCAACTGAATCTCCACTACCTGCAGATTTATCTTACACCACTTGTGAATGTCCAAGTAAAACAATGCTGGTTTTCAGAGGCCTGTTCATGTTCGCAGTCGTGCTGTTCAATTGGCTATCCACTCAACCTGTTTTGCTCCTCATTTTCCTGTGCACACAACCCAGCCTTCAGAAATCATTGTAATCTCCACTACAGGATGTTCCATTCATTCACTGGGAATCTGGAATTCATCTGAATCTGCACTCCACGCAGGCTTTCGTTACACCACTGCTGAAAGTCGAAGTAATGCAATACTGGTTTTCAGTGGTCTGTTCACATTCGAAGCCGAGGCTTTTTACAGGCTATCCACTCAACACTGGTCAGCTCTTCATTTTCGTGTCCCCACAATCCAGATTTCAGAAATCATTGCAATCTCCACTACAGAATGTTCCATTCATTCACTGCGAGTCTGGAGTTTATCTGATTCTCCACTCCCGCCTGGTTAACATTACACCACTTGTGAATGTCCAAGTAAGCCAATGCTGGTTTTCAGAGGCCTGTTCATACTCGCAGCCGTGCTGTTTAATTGACAATTCACTCCACCCTGTTCAGCTCTTCATTTTCCGACCACACTACCAGCCTTCAGAAATCTTTGTTATCTCCACTACAGAATGTTCCATTCATTCACTGCGAATCTGGAATTCATCTGACTCTCAACTCCACGCAGGTTTTCATTACACCACTGTTGAATGTCCAAGTAACCCAATGCTGATTTTCAGCGGCCTGTTCATATTCGCAGCCCTGCTGTTTACTTGGCTATCGATTCAAGCCTGGTCAGCTCTTCATTTTCCTGTCCACACAACACAGGCTTCAGAAATCATTGGAATCTCCTCTACAGAATGTTCCATTCATTCACTGCGAATGTGGAATTCAACTGACTCTCCACTCCATGCAGGTTTTCCTTACACCACTGATGAATGTCCAAGTAACCCAATGCTGGTTTTCAGCTGCATGTTCACACTCGCAGCCATGCTATACAATTGGCTTTCCACTAAATCCTGATTAGTTCTTGATTTTCCTTCCACACGACCCAGCCTTCAGAAATCGTTGGAATCTCCACTAGAGAATGTTCCATTCATTCACTGCGAATCTGGAATTCCTCTGAACCTCCACTCCCGGCAGGTTTTCGTTACACCACTGTTGAATGTCCAAGTAACCCAATGTTTTAAGTGTTTTCTTCACAAGCGCAGTGGTGCTGTTCAATTGGCTATCCACTCAACCCTGGCCAGCTCTACATTTTCCTGTCCACACCACAGAGACTGGAGAAATCATTGTTATCTCCACTACAGAATGTTCCATTCATTCACAGCGAATCTGGAATTCATCTGAATCTCCACTCCCGGAAGGTTTTCGTGACACCACTGGTAAATATCCAAGTAAGCCAATGCTGGTTTTAAGTGGCCTGCTCATACTCTCAGCCGTGCTGTTCAATTTGCTATCCACTCAACCCTCTTCAGCTCCATTTTCCTGTCCACATAACCCAAACTTCAGAAACAATTGGTATCTCCTCCACAGAATGTTCCATTCATTGACGGCAAATCTGAAATTCATCTAATTCTCAACTCCCGTCAGGTTTTCGTTACACCACTTGTGAATGTCCAATTAAGCCAAAGCTGGTTTTCAGTGGCCTGTTCTTACTACGAGACGTGCTGTTCATTTGGCTATCCATTCCACCCTGTTCAGCTCTACATTTTCGTGTCCACAAAACCCAGCCTTCAGAAATCATTGGAATCACCACTAGAGAATGTTCCATTCATTCACTGCGAATCTGGAATTCATCTGAATCTCCACTCCCGGCAGGTTTTCATTGCACCACTGCTGAATGTTCAAGTAACGCAATGATGGTTTTCAGCGGTCTATTCACACTCGAACCCGTGCTGTTCACGGTCTAGCGACTCAACACTGGTGAGTTCTTCTTTTTCCAGTTCAGACAATACAAACCTCAGAAACCATTGCAATCTACACTACAGAATGTTTCATTCATTCAGGCGAATCTTGAATTCATCTTGTTCTCCACTCCCAGCAGGTTTTCGTTTCACCACTGGTGAATGTCCAAGCAACCCAAGGCTGGTTTCAGCTGCGTGTTAACACTCGCAGCCGTGCTGTTCAATTGGCTATCCAGTGAACGCTGGTTAGCTCTTGATTTTCCTTCCACACACCGAGCCTTCAGAAATCATTCTTATCTCCACTTCAGAATGTTCCATTCGTTCCCTGCGAATCTGGAATTCCTCTGACTCTCCACACCAGGCAGATTTTCCTAACAACACTGGTGAATGACCAGGTAATCCAATGCTGGTTTTCAGCGGCTGTTCACACTCACAGCCTTGCTGTTCAATTGGCAATCCAGTCAAACCTAGTCAGCTCTTCATTTTCCTGTCCACACAACCCAGCGTTCAGAAATCATTGGAATCTCTACTACAGAAATTTCCATTCATTCACTGTGAATCTGGAAATACTCTGAATCTGCATTCCAGGAAGGCTTTCGTTACACCACTGATGAATGTCCAAGTAATGCAATGCTGCTTCTTAGTGGTCTGTTCACACTCGAAACCGTGCTGTTCATTGGCTATCCACTCAATATCGGTCAGCTCTTCAATATCCTGTCCAGACTATCCAGATTCCTAAATGTTGGCAATCACCACTACAGAATGTTCCATTCAATCACGCGAATCTGGAATTCATCAGAGTCTCCACTCCTGGAAGGTTTTCGTGACACCACTGGTAAATGTCCAAGGAAGACAATGCTGGTTTTAAGCCGCCTGCTAACACACTCAGCCGTGCTGTTCAATTTGCTATCCACCCAACCCTATTCAGCTCTACATTTTCCTGTCCTCATAACCCAACCTTCAGAAATAATTGGTATCTCCTCCACAGAATGTTCCGTTCATTCACTGCGAATCTTAAATTCATCTGACTCTCAACTCCCGGCGGGTTATCGTTACACCACTTGTGAATGTCCAAGTAAGCCAATGCTGGTTTTCAGTGGCCTGTTCATACTAAGAGACGTGCTGTTCATTTGGCTATCCACTCCACCCTGTTCAGCTCTACATTCTCGTGTCCACAAAACCCAGCCTTCAGAAATCATTGGAATCACCACTAGAGAATGTTCCATTCATTCACTGCGAATCTGGAATTCCTCTGAACCTCCACTCCTGGCAGGTTTTCGTTACGCCACTGGTGAATGTCCAAGTAACTCAATACTGGTTTTCAGAGGCATGTTCAACTCGCAGAAGTGCTGTTCAATGGGCTATCCACTCAATATTGGTCAGCTCTTCATTTTCCTCTCCACACAAACCAGCCTTCAGAAATCATTGGGCTCTCCACTACAGACTGTTCCATTCATTCACTGCGATTCTGCAATTCATCTGACTCTCCGCTCCAGGCAGGTTTTCATTACAGCACTGGTGAATGACCAAGTAATCCAATGCTGGTTTTCAGCCGCCTTTTCACACTCGCAGTGTGCTGTTCAATTGTCTATCCACTCAAACCTGGTCAGCCTTTCATTTTCTTTTCCACAATATCAGACTTCAGAAATCATTGGAATCGCCAGTACAGAATGTTCCATTCATTCACTGCCAATCTGGAATTCATCTGAATCTG
Source organism: Sorex fumeus (assembly GCF_029834395.1). NCBI lineage: Eukaryota > Metazoa > Chordata > Mammalia > Eulipotyphla > Soricidae > Sorex > Sorex fumeus. Next base: position 177,113 of record NW_026606251.1, read on the forward strand.
CACTCCAGGTAGGCTTTCATTACACCACTTATGAATGTCCAAGTAACACAATGCTGGTTTTCAGCGGTCTGTTCACACTCTAAGCCCTGCTTTTTACTGGGTATCCACACAACTGTGGTCAGCTCTTCATTTTCATGTCCAAACAATCCAGACTTGAGAAATCATTGCAATCTCCAGTACAGAATGTTCCATTCATTCACTGCGAATCTGGAATTCAACTGAATCTCCACTACCTGCAGATTTATCTTACACCACTTGTGAATGTCCAAGTAAAACAATGCTGGTTTTCAGAGGCCTGTTCATGTTCGCAGTCGTGCTGTTCAATTGGCTATCCACTCAACCTGTTTTGCTCCTCATTTTCCTGTGCACACAACCCAGCCTTCAGAAATCATTGTAATCTCCACTACAGGATGTTCCATTCATTCACTGGGAATCTGGAATTCATCTGAATCTGCACTCCACGCAGGCTTTCGTTACACCACTGCTGAAAGTCGAAGTAATGCAATACTGGTTTTCAGTGGTCTGTTCACATTCGAAGCCGAGGCTTTTTACAGGCTATCCACTCAACACTGGTCAGCTCTTCATTTTCGTGTCCCCACAATCCAGATTTCAGAAATCATTGCAATCTCCACTACAGAATGTTCCATTCATTCACTGCGAGTCTGGAGTTTATCTGATTCTCCACTCCCGCCTGGTTAACATTACACCACTTGTGAATGTCCAAGTAAGCCAATGCTGGTTTTCAGAGGCCTGTTCATACTCGCAGCCGTGCTGTTTAATTGACAATTCACTCCACCCTGTTCAGCTCTTCATTTTCCGACCACACTACCAGCCTTCAGAAATCTTTGTTATCTCCACTACAGAATGTTCCATTCATTCACTGCGAATCTGGAATTCATCTGACTCTCAACTCCACGCAGGTTTTCATTACACCACTGTTGAATGTCCAAGTAACCCAATGCTGATTTTCAGCGGCCTGTTCATATTCGCAGCCCTGCTGTTTACTTGGCTATCGATTCAAGCCTGGTCAGCTCTTCATTTTCCTGTCCACACAACACAGGCTTCAGAAATCATTGGAATCTCCTCTACAGAATGTTCCATTCATTCACTGCGAATGTGGAATTCAACTGACTCTCCACTCCATGCAGGTTTTCCTTACACCACTGATGAATGTCCAAGTAACCCAATGCTGGTTTTCAGCTGCATGTTCACACTCGCAGCCATGCTATACAATTGGCTTTCCACTAAATCCTGATTAGTTCTTGATTTTCCTTCCACACGACCCAGCCTTCAGAAATCGTTGGAATCTCCACTAGAGAATGTTCCATTCATTCACTGCGAATCTGGAATTCCTCTGAACCTCCACTCCCGGCAGGTTTTCGTTACACCACTGTTGAATGTCCAAGTAACCCAATGTTTTAAGTGTTTTCTTCACAAGCGCAGTGGTGCTGTTCAATTGGCTATCCACTCAACCCTGGCCAGCTCTACATTTTCCTGTCCACACCACAGAGACTGGAGAAATCATTGTTATCTCCACTACAGAATGTTCCATTCATTCACAGCGAATCTGGAATTCATCTGAATCTCCACTCCCGGCAGGTTTTCGTGACACCACTGGTAAATATCCAAGTAAGCCAATGCTGGTTTTAAGTGGCCTGCTCATACTCTCAGCCGTGCTGTTCAATTTGCTATCCACTCAACCCTCTTCAGCTCCATTTTCCTGTCCACATAACCCAAACTTCAGAAACAATTGGTATCTCCTCCACAGAATGTTCCATTCATTGACGGCAAATCTGAAATTCATCTAATTCTCAACTCCCGTCAGGTTTTCGTTACACCACTTGTGAATGTCCAATTAAGCCAAAGCTGGTTTTCAGTGGCCTGTTCTTACTACGAGACGTGCTGTTCATTTGGCTATCCATTCCACCCTGTTCAGCTCTACATTTTCGTGTCCACAAAACCCAGCCTTCAGAAATCATTGGAATCACCACTAGAGAATGTTCCATTCATTCACTGCGAATCTGGAATTCATCTGAATCTCCACTCCCGGCAGGTTTTCATTGCACCACTGCTGAATGTTCAAGTAACGCAATGATGGTTTTCAGCGGTCTATTCACACTCGAACCCGTGCTGTTCACGGTCTAGCGACTCAACACTGGTGAGTTCTTCTTTTTCCAGTTCAGACAATACAAACCTCAGAAACCATTGCAATCTACACTACAGAATGTTTCATTCATTCAGGCGAATCTTGAATTCATCTTGTTCTCCACTCCCAGCAGGTTTTCGTTTCACCACTGGTGAATGTCCAAGCAACCCAAGGCTGGTTTCAGCTGCGTGTTAACACTCGCAGCCGTGCTGTTCAATTGGCTATCCAGTGAACGCTGGTTAGCTCTTGATTTTCCTTCCACACACCGAGCCTTCAGAAATCATTCTTATCTCCACTTCAGAATGTTCCATTCGTTCCCTGCGAATCTGGAATTCCTCTGACTCTCCACACCAGGCAGATTTTCCTAACAACACTGGTGAATGACCAGGTAATCCAATGCTGGTTTTCAGCGGCTGTTCACACTCACAGCCTTGCTGTTCAATTGGCAATCCAGTCAAACCTAGTCAGCTCTTCATTTTCCTGTCCACACAACCCAGCGTTCAGAAATCATTGGAATCTCTACTACAGAAATTTCCATTCATTCACTGTGAATCTGGAAATAATCTGAATCTGCATTCCAGGAAGGCTTTTGTTACACCACTGATGAATGTCCAAGTAATGCAATGCTGCTTCTTAGTGGTCTGTTCACACTCGAAACCGTGCTGTTCATTGGCTATCCACTCAATATCGGTCAGCTCTTCAATATCCTGTCCAGACTATCCAGATTCGTAAATGTTGGCAATCACCACTACAGAATGTTCCATTCAATCACGCGAATCTGGAATTCATCAGAGTCTCCACTCCTGGAAGGTTTTCGTGACGCCACTGGTAAATGTCCAAGGAAGACAATGCTGGTTTTAAGCCGCCTGCTAACACACTCAGCCGTGCTGTTCAATTTGCTATCCACCCAACCCTATTCAGCTCTACATTTTCCTGTCCTCATAACCCAACCTTCAGAAATAATTGGTATCTCCTCCACAGAATGTTCCGTTCATTCACTGCGAATCTTAAATTCATCTGACTCTCAACTCCCGGCGGGTTATCGTTACACCACTTGTGAATGTCCAAGTAAGCCAATGCTGGTTTTCAGTGGCCTGTTCATACTAAGAGACGTGCTGTTCATTTGGCTATCCACTCCACCCTGTTCAGCTCTACATTCTCGTGTCCACAAAACCCAGCCTTCAGAAATCATTGGAATCACCACTAGAGAATGTTCCATTCATTCACTGCGAATCTGGAATTCCTCTGAACCTCCACTCCTGGCAGGTTTTCGTTACGCCACTGGTGAATGTCCAAGTAACTCAATACTGGTTTTCAGAGGCATGTTCAACTCGCAGAAGTGCTGTTCAATGGGCTATCCACTCAATATTGGTCAGCTCTTCATTTTCCTCTCCACACAAACCAGCCTTCAGAAATCATTGGGCTCTCCACTACAGACTGTTCCATTCATTCACTGCGATTCTGCAATTCATCTGACTCTCCGCTCCAGGCAGGTTTTCATTACAGCACTGGTGAATGACCAAGTAATCCAATGCTGGTTTTCAGCCGCCTTTTCACACTCGCAGTGTGCTGTTCAATTGTCTATCCACTCAAACCTGGTCAGCCTTTCATTTTCTTTTCCACAATATCAGACTTCAGAAATCATTGGAATCGCCAGTACAGAATGTTCCATTCATTCACTGCCAATCTGGAATTCATCTGAATCTGCACTCCAGGTAGGCTTTCATTACACCACTTATGAATGTCCAAGTAACACAATGCTGGTTTTCAGCGGTCTGTTCACACTCTAAGCCCTGCTTTTTACTGGGTATCCACACAACTGTGGTCAGCTCTTCATTTTCATGTCCAAACAATCCAGACTTGAGAAATCATTGCAATCTCCAGTACAGAATGTTCCATTCATTCACTGCGAATCTGGAATTCAACTGAATCTCCACTACCTGCAGATTTATCTTACACCACTTGTGAATGTCCAAGTAAAACAATGCTGGTTTTCAGAGGCCTGTTCATGTTCGCAGTCGTGCTGTTCAATTGGCTATCCACTCAACCTGTTTTGCTCCTCATTTTCCTGTGCACACAACCCAGCCTTCAGAAATCATTGTAATCTCCACTACAGGATGTTCCATTCATTCACTGGGAATCTGGAATTCATCTGAATCTGCACTCCACGCAGGCTTTCGTTACACCACTGCTGAAAGTCGAAGTAATGCAATACTGGTTTTCAGTGGTCTGTTCACATTCGAAGCCGAGGCTTTTTACAGGCTATCCACTCAACACTGGTCAGCTCTTCATTTTCGTGTCCCCACAATCCAGATTTCAGAAATCATTGCAATCTCCACTACAGAATGTTCCATTCATTCACTGCGAGTCTGGAGTTTATCTGATTCTCCACTCCCGCCTGGTTAACATTACACCACTTGTGAATGTCCAAGTAAGCCAATGCTGGTTTTCAGAGGCCTGTTCATACTCGCAGCCGTGCTGTTTAATTGACAATTCACTCCACCCTGTTCAGCTCTTCATTGTCCCACCACACTACCAGCCTTCAGAAATCTTTGTTATCTCCACTACAGAATGTTCCATTCATTCACTGCGAATCTGGAATTCATCTGACTCTCAACTCCACGCAGGTTTTCATTACACCACTGTTGAATGTCCAAGTAACCCAATGCTGGTTTTCAGCGGCCTGTTCATATTCGCAGCCCTGCTGTTTACTTGGCTATCGATTCAAGCCTGGTCAGCTCTTCATTTTCCTGTCCACACAACACAGGCTTCAGAAATCATTGGAATCTCCTCTACAGAATGTTCCATTCATTCACTGCGAATGTGGAATTCAACTGACTCTCCACTCCATGCAGGTTTTCCTTACACCACTGATGAATGTCCAAGTAACCCAATGCTGGTTTTCAGCTGCATGTTCACACTCGCAGCCATGCTATACAATTGGCTTTCCACTAAATCCTGATTAGTTCTTGATTTTCCTTCCACACGACCCAGCCTTCAGAAATCGTTGGAATCTCCACTAGAGAATGTTCCATTCATTCACTGCGAATCTGGAATTCCTCTGAACCTCCACTCCCGGCAGGTTTTCGTTACACCACTGTTGAATGTCCAAGTAACCCAATGTTTTAAGTGTTTTCTTCACAAGCGCAGTGGTGCTGTTCAATTGGCTATCCACTCAACCCTGGCCAGCTCTACATTTTCCTGTCCACACCACAGAGACTGGAGAAATCATTGTTATCTCCACTACAGAATGTTCCATTCATTCACAGCGAATCTGGAATTCATCTGAATCTCCACTCCCGGCAGGTTTTCGTGACACCACTGGTAAATATCCAAGTAAGCCAATGCTGGTTTTAAGTGGCCTGCTCATACTCTCAGCCGTGCTGTTCAATTTGCTATCCACTCAACCCTCTTCAGCTCCATTTTCCTGTCCACATAACCCAAACTTCAGAAACAATTGGTATCTCCTCCACAGAATGTTCCATTCATTGACGGCAAATCTGAAATTCATCTAATTCTCAACTCCCGTCAGGTTTTCGTTACACCACTTGTGAATGTCCAATTAAGCCAAAGCTGGTTTTCAGTGGCCTGTTCTTACTACGAGACGTGCTGTTCATTTGGCTATCCATTCCACCCTGTTCAGCTCTACATTTTCGTGTCCACAAAACCCAGCCTTCAGAAATCATTGGAATCACCACTAGAGAATGTTCCATTCATTCACTGCGAATCTGGAATTCATCTGAATCTCCACTCCCGGCAGGTTTTCATTGCACCACTGCTGAATGTTCAAGTAACGCAATGATGGTTTTCAGCGGTCTATTCACACTCGAACCCGTGCTGTTCACGGTCTAGCGACTCAACACTGGTGAGTTCTTCTTTTTCCAGTTCAGACAATACAAACCTCAGAAACCATTGCAATCTACACTACAGAATGTTTCATTCATTCAGGCGAATCTTGAATTCATCTTGTTCTCCACTCCCAGCAGGTTTTCGTTTCACCACTGGTGAATGTCCAAGCAACCCAAGGCTGGTTTCAGCTGCGTGTTAACACTCGCAGCCGTGCTGTTCAATTGGCTATCCAGTGAACGCTGGTTAGCTCTTGATTTTCCTTCCACACACCGAGCCTTCAGAAATCATTCTTATCTCCACTTCAGAATGTTCCATTCGTTCCCTGCGAATCTGGAATTCCTCTGACTCTCCACACCAGGCAGATTTTCCTAACAACACTGGTGAATGACCAGGTAATCCAATGCTGGTTTTCAGCGGCTGTTCACACTCACAGCCTTGCTGTTCAATTGGCAATCCAGTCAAACCTAGTCAGCTCTTCATTTTCCTGTCCACACAACCCAGCGTTCAGAAATCATTGGAATCTCTACTACAGAAATTTCCATTCATTCACTGTGAATCTGGAAATACTCTGAATCTGCATTCTTGGAAGGCTTTCGTTACACCACTGATGAATGTCCAAGTAATGCAATGCTGCTTCTTAGTGGTCTGTTCACACTCGAAACCGTGCTGTTCATTGGCTATCCACTCAATATCGGTCAGCTCTTCAATATCCTGTCCAGACTATCCAGATTCCTAAATGTTGGCAATCACCACTACAGAATGTTCCATTCAATCACGCGAATCTGGAATTCATCAGAGTCTCCACTCCTGGAAGGTTTTCGTGACACCACTGGTAAATGTCCAAGGAAGACAATGCTGGTTTTAAGCCGCCTGCTAACACACTCAGCCGTGCTGTTCAATTTGCTATCCACCCAACCCTATTCAGCTCTACATTTTCCTGTCCTCATAACCCAACCTTCAGAAATAATTGGTATCTCCTCCACAGAATGTTCCGTTCATTCACTGCGAATCTTAAATTCATCTGACTCTCAACTCCCGGCGGGTTATCGTTACACCACTTGTGAATGTCCAAGTAAGCCAATGCTGGTTTTCAGTGGCCTGTTCATACTAAGAGACGTGCTGTTCATTTGGCTATCCACTCCACCCTGTTCAGCTCTACATTCTCGTGTCCACAAAACCCAGCCTTCAGAAATCATTGGAATCACCACTAGAGAATGTTCCATTCATTCACTGCGAATCTGGAATTCCTCTGAACCTCCACTCCTGGCAGGTTTTCGTTACGCCACTGGTGAATGTCCAAGTAACTCAATACTGGTTTTCAGAGGCATGTTCAACTCGCAGAAGTGCTGTTCAATGGGCTATCCACTCAATATTGGTCAGCTCTTCATTTTCCTCTCCACACAAACCAGCCTTCAGAAATCATTGGCTCTCCACTACAGACTGTTCCATTCATTCACTGCGATTCTGCAATTCATCTGACTCTCCGCTCCAGGCAGGTTTTCATTACAGCACTGGTGAATGACCAAGTAATCCAATGCTGGTTTTCAGCCGCCTTTTCACACTCGCAGTGTGCTGTTCAATTGTCTATCCACTCAAACCTGGTCAGCCTTTCATTTTCTTTTCCACAATATCAGACTTCAGAAATCATTGGAATCGCCAGTACAGAATGTTCCATTCATTCACTGCCAATCTGGAATTCATCTGAATCTGCACTCCAGGTAGGCTTTCATTACACCACTTATGAATGTCCAAGTAACACAATGCTGGTTTTCAGCGGTCTGTTCACACTCTAAGCCCTGCTTTTTACTGGGTATCCACACAACTGTGGTCAGCTCTTCATTTTCATGTCCAAACAATCCAGACTTGAGAAATCATTGCAATCTCCAGTACAGAATGTTCCATTCATTCACTGCGAATCTGGAATTCAACTGAATCTCCACTACCTGCAGATTTATCTTACACCACTTGTGAATGTCCAAGTAAAACAATGCTGGTTTTCAGAGGCCTGTTCATGTTCGCAGTCGTGCTGTTCAATTGGCTATCCACTCAACCTGTTTTGCTCCTCATTTTCCTGTGCACACAACCCAGCCTTCAGAAATCATTGTAATCTCCACTACAGGATGTTCCATTCATTCACTGGGAATCTGGAATTCATCTGAATCTGCACTCCACGCAGGCTTTCGTTACACCACTGCTGAAAGTCGAAGTAATGCAATACTGGTTTTCAGTGGTCTGTTCACATTCGAAGCCGAGGCTTTTTACAGGCTATCCACTCAACACTGGTCAGCTCTTCATTTTCGTGTCCCCACAATCCAGATTTCAGAAATCATTGCAATCTCCACTACAGAATGTTCCATTCATTCACTGCGAGTCTGGAGTTTATATGATTCTCCACTCCCGCCTGGTTAACATTACACCACTTGTGAATGTCCAAGTAAGCCAATGCTGGTTTTCAGAGGCCTGTTCATACTCGCAGCCGTGCTGTTTAATTGACAATTCACTCCACCCTGTTCAGCTCTTCATTGTCCCACCACACTACCAGCCTTCAGAAATCTTTGTTATCTCCACTACAGAATGTTCCATTCATTCACTGCGAATCTGGAATTCATCTGACTCTCAACTCCACGCAGGTTTTCATTACACCACTGTTGAATGTCCAAGTAACCCAATGCTGGTTTTCAGCGGCCTGTTCATATTCGCAGCCCTGCTGTTTACTTGGCTATCGATTCAAGCCTGGTCAGCTCTTCATTTTCCTGTCCACACAACACAGGCTTCAGAAATCATTGGAATCTCCTCTACAGAATGTTCCATTCATTCACTGCGAATGTGGAATTCAACTGACTCTCCACTCCATGCAGGTTTTCCTTACACCACTGATGAATGTCCAAGTAACCCAATGCTGGTTTTCAGCTGCATGTTCACACTCGCAGCCATGCTATACAATTGGCTTTCCACTAAATCCTGATTAGTTCTTGATTTTCCTTCCACACGACCCAGCCTTCAGAAATCGTTGGAATCTCCACTAGAGAATGTTCCATTCATTCACTGCGAATCTGGAATTCCTCTGAACCTCCACTCCCGGCAGGTTTTCGTTACACCACTGTTGAATGTCCAAGTAACCCAATGTTTTAAGTGTTTTCTTCACAAGCGCAGTGGTGCTGTTCAATTGGCTATCCACTCAACCCTGGCCAGCTCTACATTTTCCTGTCCACACCACAGAGACTGGAGAAATCATTGTTATCTCCACTACAGAATGTTCCATTCATTCACAGCGAATCTGGAATTCATCTGAATCTCCACTCCCGGCAGGTTTTCGTGACACCACTGGTAAATATCCAAGTAAGCCAATGCTGGTTTTAAGTGGCCTGCTCATACTCTCAGCCGTGCTGTTCAATTTGCTATCCACTCAACCCTCTTCAGCTCCATTTTCCTGTCCACATAACCCAAACTTCAGAAACAATTGGTATCTCCTCCACAGAATGTTCCATTCATTGACGGCAAATCTGAAATTCATCTAATTCTCAACTCCCGTCAGGTTTTCGTTACACCACTTGTGAATGTCCAATTAAGCCAAAGCTGGTTTTCAGTGGCCTGTTCTTACTACGAGACGTGCTGTTCATTTGGCTATCCATTCCACCCTGTTCAGCTCTACATTTTCGTGTCCACAAAACCCAGCCTTCAGAAATCATTGGAATCACCACTAGAGAATGTTCCATTCATTCACTGCGAATCTGGAATTCATCTGAATCTCCACTCCCGGCAGGTTTTCATTGCACCACTGCTGAATGTTCAAGTAACGCAATGATGGTTTTCAGCGGTCTATTCACACTCGAACCCGTGCTGTTCACGGTCTAGCGACTCAACACTGGTGAGTTCTTCTTTTTCCAGTTCAGACAATACAAACCTCAGAAACCATTGCAATCTACACTACAGAATGTTTCATTCATTCAGGCGAATCTTGAATTCATCTTGTTCTCCACTCCCAGCAGGTTTTCGTTTCACCACTGGTGAATGTCCAAGCAACCCAAGGCTGGTTTCAGCTGCGTGTTAACACTCGCAGCCGTGCTGTTCAATTGGCTATCCAGTGAACGCTGGTTAGCTCTTGATTTTCCTTCCACACACCGAGCCTTCAGAAATCATTCTTATCTCCACTTCAGAGTGTTCCATTCGTTCCCTGCGAATCTGGAATTCCTCTGACTCTCCACACCAGGCAGATTTTCCTAACAACACTGGTGAATGACCAGGTAATCCAATGCTGGTTTTCAGCGGCTGTTCACACTCACAGCCTTGCTGTTCAATTGGCAATCCAGTCAAACCTAGTCAGCTCTTCATTTTCCTGTCCACACAACCCAGCTTTCAGAAATCATGGGAATCTCTACTACAGAAATTTCCATTCATTCACTGTGAATCTGGAAATACTCTGAATCTGCATTCTTGGAAGGCTTTCGTTACACCACTGATGAATGTCCAAGTAATGCAATGCTGCTTCTTAGTGGTCTGTTCACACTCGAAACCGTGCTGTTCATTGGCTATCCACTCAATATCGGTCAGCTCTTCAATATCCTGTCCAGACTATCCAGATTCCTAAATGTTGGCAATCACCACTACAGAATGTTCCATTCAATCACGCGAATCTGGAATTCATCAGAGTCTCCACTCCTGGAAGGTTTTCGTGACACCACTGGTAAATGTCCAAGGAAGACAATGCTGGTTTTAAGCCGCCTGCTAACACACTCAGCCGTGCTGTTCAATTTGCTATCCACCCAACCCTATTCAGCTCTACATTTTCCTGTCCTCATAACCCAACCTTCAGAAATAATTGGTATCTCCTCCACAGAATGTTCCGTTCATTCACTGCGAATCTTAAATTCATCTGACTCTCAACTCCCGGCGGGTTATCGTTACACCACTTGTGAATGTCCAAGTAAGCCAATGCTGGTTTTCAGTGGCCTGTTCATACTAAGAGACGTGCTGTTCATTTGGCTATCCACTCCACCCTGTTCAGCTCTACATTTTCGTGTCCACAAAACCCAGCCTTCAGAAATCATTGGAATCACCACTAGAGAATGTTCCATTCATTCACTGCGAATCTGGAATTCCTCTGAACCTCCACTCCTGGCAGGTTTTCGTTACACCACTGTTGAATGTCCAAGTAACCCAATGTTTTAAGTGTTTTCTTCACAAGCGCAGTGGTGCTGTTCAATTGGCTATCCACTCAACCCTGGCCAGCTCTACATTTTCCTGTCCACACCACAGAGACTGGAGAAATCATTGTTATCTCCACTACAGAATGTTCCATTCATTCACAGCGAATCTGGAATTCATCTGAATCTCCACTCCCGGCAGGTTTTCGTGACACCACTGGTAAATATCCAAGTAAGCCAATGCTGGTTTTAAGTGGCCTGCTCATACTCTCAGCCGTGCTGTTCAATTTGCTATCCACTCAACCCTCTTCAGCTCCATTTTCCTGTCCACATAACCCAAACTTCAGAAACAATTGGTATCTCCTCCACAGAATGTTCCATTCATTGACGGCAAATCTGAAATTCATCTAATTCTCAACTCCCGTCAGGTTTTCGTTACACCACTTGTGAATGTCCAATTAAGCCAAAGCTGGTTTTCAGTGGCCTGTTCTTACTACGAGACGTGCTGTTCATTTGGCTATCCATTCCACCCTGTTCAGCTCTACATTTTCGTGTCCACAAAACCCAGCCTTCAGAAATCATTGGAATCACCACTAGAGAATGTTCCATTCATTCACTGCGAATCTGGAATTCATCTGAATCTCCACTCCCGGCAGGTTTTCATTGCACCACTGCTGAATGTTCAAGTAACGCAATGATGGTTTTCAGCGGTCTATTCACACTCGAACCCGTGCTGTTCACGGTCTAGCGACTCAACACTGGTGAGTTCTTCTTTTTCCAGTTCAGACAATACAAACCTCAGAAACCATTGCAATCTACACTACAGAATGTTTCATTCATTCAGGCGAATCTTGAATTCATCTTGTTCTCCACTCCCAGCAGGTTTTCGTTTCACCACTGGTGAATGTCCAAGCAACCCAAGGCTGGTTTCAGCTGCGTGTTAACACTCGCAGCCGTGCTGTTCAATTGGCTATCCAGTGAACGCTGGTTAGCTCTTGATTTTCCTTCCACACACCGAGCCTTCAGAAATCATTCTTATCTCCACTTCAGAGTGTTCCATTCGTTCCCTGCGAATCTGGAATTCCTCTGACTCTCCACACCAGGCAGATTTTCCTAACAACACTGGTGAATGACCAGGTAATCCAATGCTGGTTTTCAGCGGCTGTTCACACTCACAGCCTTGCTGTTCAATTGGCAATCCAGTCAAACCTAGTCAGCTCTTCATTTTCCTGTCCACACAACCCAGCGTTCAGAAATCATTGGAATCTCTACTACAGAAATTTCCATTCATTCACTGTGAATCTGGAAATACTCTGAATCTGCATTCCAGGAAGGCTTTCGTTACACCACTGATGAATGTCCAAGTAATGCAATGCTGCTTCTTAGTGGTCTGTTCACACTCGAAACCGTGCTGTTCATTGGCTATCCACTCAATATCGGTCAGCTCTTCAATATCCTGTCCAGACTATCCAGATTCCTAAATGTTGGCAATCACCACTACAGAATGTTCCATTCAATCACGCGAATCTGGAATTCATCAGAGTCTCCACTCCTGGAAGGTTTTCGTGACACCACTGGTAAATGTCCAAGGAAGACAATGCTGGTTTTAAGCCGCCTGCTAACACACTCAGCCGTGCTGTTCAATTTGCTATCCACCCAACCCTATTCAGCTCTACATTTTCCTGTCCTCATAACCCAACCTTCAGAAATAATTGGTATCTCCTCCACAGAATGTTCCGTTCATTCACTGCGAATCTTAAATTCATCTGACTCTCAACTCCCGGCGGGTTATCGTTACACCACTTGTGAATGTCCAAGTAAGCCAATGCTGGTTTTCAGTGGCCTGTTCATACTAAGAGACGTGCTGTTCATTTGGCTATCCACTCCACCCTGTTCAGCTCTACATTCTCGTGTCCACAAAACCCAGCCTTCAGAAATCATTGGAATCACCACTAGAGAATGTTCCATTCATTCACTGCGAATCTGGAATTCCTCTGAACCTCCACTCCTGGCAGGTTTTCGTTACGCCACTGGTGAATGTCCAAGTAACTCAATACTGGTTTTCAGAGGCATGTTCAACTCGCAGAAGTGCTGTTCAATGGGCTATCCACTCAATATTGGTCAGCTCTTCATTTTCCTCTCCACACAAACCAGCCTTCAGAAATCATTGGGCTCTCCACTACAGACTGTTCCATTCATTCACTGCGATTCTGCAATTCATCTGACTCTCCGCTCCAGGCAGGTTTTCATTACAGCACTGGTGAATGACCAAGTAATCCAATGCTGGTTTTCAGCCGCCTTTTCACACTCGCAGTGTGCTGTTCAATTGTCTATCCACTCAAACCTGGTCAGCCTTTCATTTTCTTTTCCACAATATCAGACTTCAGAAATCATTGGAATCGCCAGTACAGAATGTTCCATTCATTCACTGCCAATCTGGAATTCATCTGAATCTGCACTCCAGGTAGGCTTTCATTACACCACTTATGAATGTCCAAGTAACACAATGCTGGTTTTCAGCGGTCTGTTCACACTCTAAGCCCTGCTTTTTACTGGGTATCCACACAACTGTGGTCAGCTCTTCATTTTCATGTCCAAACAATCCAGACTTGAGAAATCATTGCAATCTCCAGTACAGAATGTTCCATTCATTCACTGCGAATCTGGAATTCAACTGAATCTCCACTACCTGCAGATTTATCTTACACCACTTGTGAATGTCCAAGTAAAACAATGCTGGTTTTCAGAGGCCTGTTCATGTTCGCAGTCGTGCTGTTCAATTGGCTATCCACTCAACCTGTTTTGCTCCTCATTTTCCTGTGCACACAACCCAGCCTTCAGAAATCATTGTAATCTCCACTACAGGATGTTCCATTCATTCACTGGGAATCTGGAATTCATCTGAATCTGCACTCCACGCAGGCTTTCGTTACACCACTGCTGAAAGTCGAAGTAATGCAATACTGGTTTTCAGTGGTCTGTTCACATTCGAAGCCGAGGCTTTTTACAGGCTATCCACTCAACACTGGTCAGCTCTTCATTTTCGTGTCCCCACAATCCAGATTTCAGAAATCATTGCAATCTCCACTACAGAATGTTCCATTCATTCACTGCGAGTCTGGAGTTTATCTGATTCTCCACTCCCGCCTGGTTAACATTACACCACTTGTGAATGTCCAAGTAAGCCAATGCTGGTTTTCAGAGGCCTGTTCATACTCGCAGCCGTGCTGTTTAATTGACAATTCACTCCACCCTGTTCAGCTCTTCATTGTCCCACCACACTACCAGCCTTCAGAAATCTTTGTTATCTCCACTACAGAATGTTCCATTCATTCACTGCGAATCTGGAATTCATCTGACTCTCAACTCCACGCAGGTTTTCATTACACCACTGTTGAATGTCCAAGTAACCCAATGCTGGTTTTCAGCGGCCTGTTCATATTCGCAGCCCTGCTGTTTACTTGGCTATCGATTCAAGCCTGGTCAGCTCTTCATTTTCCTGTCCACACAACACAGGCTTCAGAAATCATTGGAATCTCCTCTACAGAATGTTCCATTCATTCACTGCGAATGTGGAATTCAACTGACTCTCCACTCCATGCAGGTTTTCCTTACACCACTGATGAATGTCCAAGTAACCCAATGCTGGTTTTCAGCTGCATGTTCACACTCGCAGCCATGCTATACAATTGGCTTTCCACTAAATCCTGATTAGTTCTTGATTTTCCTTCCACACGACCCAGCCTTCAGAAATCGTTGGAATCTCCACTAGAGAATGTTCCATTCATTCACTGCGAATCTGGAATTCCTCTGAACCTCCACTCCCGGCAGGTTTTCGTTACACCACTGTTGAATGTCCAAGTAACCCAATGTTTTAAGTGTTTTCTTCACAAGCGCAGTGGTGCTGTTCAATTGGCTATCCACTCAACCCTGGCCAGCTCTACATTTTCCTGTCCACACCACAGAGACTGGAGAAATCATTGTTATCTCCACTACAGAATGTTCCATTCATTCACAGCGAATCTGGAATTCATCTGAATCTCCACTCCCGGCAGGTTTTCGTGACACCACTGGTAAATATCCAAGTAAGCCAATGCTGGTTTTAAGTGGCCTGCTCATACTCTCAGCCGTGCTGTTCAATTTGCTATCCACTCAACCCTCTTCAGCTCCATTTTCCTGTCCACATAACCCAAACTTCAGAAACAATTGGTATCTCCTCCACAGAATGTTCCATTCATTGACGGCAAATCTGAAATTCATCTAATTCTCAACTCCCGTCAGGTTTTCGTTACACCACTTGTGAATGTCCAATTAAGCCAAAGCTGGTTTTCAGTGGCCTGTTCTTACTACGAGACGTGCTGTTCATTTGGCTATCCATTCCACCCTGTTCAGCTCTACATTTTCGTGTCCACAAAACCCAGCCTTCAGAAATCATTGGAATCACCACTAGAGAATGTTCCATTCATTCACTGCGAATCTGGAATTCATCTGAATCTCCACTCCCGGCAGGTTTTCATTGCACCACTGCTGAATGTTCAAGTAACGCAATGATGGTTTTCAGCGGTCTATTCACACTCGAACCCGTGCTGTTCACGGTCTAGCGACTCAACACTGGTGAGTTCTTCTTTTTCCAGTTCAGACAATACAAACCTCAGAAACCATTGCAATCTACACTACAGAATGTTTCATTCATTCAGGCGAATCTTGAATTCATCTTGTTCTCCACTCCCAGCAGGTTTTCGTTTCACCACTGGTGAATGTCCAAGCAACCCAAGGCTGGTTTCAGCTGCGTGTTAACACTCGCAGCCGTGCTGTTCAATTGGCTATCCAGTGAACGCTGGTTAGCTCTTGATTTTCCTTCCACACACCGAGCCTTCAGAAATCATTCTTATCTCCACTTCAGAGTGTTCCATTCGTTCCCTGCGAATCTGGAATTCCTCTGACTCTCCACACCAGGCAGATTTTCCTAACAACACTGGTGAATGACCAGGTAATCCAATGCTGGTTTTCAGCGGCTGTTCACACTCACAGCCTTGCTGTTCAATTGGCAATCCAGTCAAACCTAGTCAGCTCTTCATTTTCCTGTCCACACAACCCAGCGTTCAGAAATCATTGGAATCTCTACTACAGAAATTTCCATTCATTCACTGTGAATCTGGAAATACTCTGAATCTGCATTCCAGGAAGGCTTTCGTTACACCACTGATGAATGTCCAAGTAATGCAATGCTGCTTCTTAGTGGTCTGTTCACACTCGAAACCGTGCTGTTCATTGGCTATCCACTCAATATCGGTCAGCTCTTCAATATCCTGTCCAGACTATCCAGATTCCTAAATGTTGGCAATCACCACTACAGAATGTTCCATTCAATCACGCGAATCTGGAATTCATCAGAGTCTCCACTCCTGGAAGGTTTTCGTGACACCACTGGTAAATGTCCAAGGAAGACAATGCTGGTTTTAAGCCGCCTGCTAACACACTCAGCCGTGCTGTTCAATTTGCTATCCACCCAACCCTATTCAGCTCTACATTTTCCTGTCCTCATAACCCAACCTTCAGAAATAATTGGTATCTCCTCCACAGAATGTTCCGTTCATTCACTGCGAATCTTAAATTCATCTGACTCTCAACTCCCGGCGGGTTATCGTTACACCACTTGTGAATGTCCAAGTAAGCCAATGCTGGTTTTCAGTGGCCTGTTCATACTAAGAGACGTGCTGTTCATTTGGCTATCCACTCCACCCTGTTCAGCTCTACATTCTCGTGTCCACAAAACCCAGCCTTCAGAAATCATTGGAATCACCACTAGAGAATGTTCCATTCATTCACTGCGAATCTGGAATTCCTCTGAACCTCCACTCCTGGCAGGTTTTCGTTACGCCACTGGTGAATGTCCAAGTAACTCAATACTGGTTTTCAGAGGCATGTTCAACTCGCAGAAGTGCTGTTCAATGGGCTATCCACTCAATATTGGTCAGCTCTTCATTTTCCTCTCCACACAAACCAGCCTTCAGAAATCATTGGGCTCTCCACTACAGACTGTTCCATTCATTCACTGCGATTCTGCAATTCATCTGACTCTCCGCTCCAGGCAGGTTTTCATTACAGCACTGGTGAATGACCAAGTAATCCAATGCTGGTTTTCAGCCGCCTTTTCACACTCGCAGTGTGCTGTTCAATTGTCTATCCACTCAAACCTGGTCAGCCTTTCATTTTCTTTTCCACAATATCAGACTTCAGAAATCATTGGAATCGCCAGTACAGAATGTTCCATTCATTCACTGCCAATCTGGAATTCATCTGAATCTGCACTCCAGGTAGGCTTTCATTACACCACTTATGAATGTCCAAGTAACACAATGCTGGTTTTCAGCGGTCTGTTCACACTCTAAGCCCTGCTTTTTACTGGGTATCCACACAACTGTGGTCAGCTCTTCATTTTCATGTCCAAACAATCCAGACTTGAGAAATCATTGCAATCTCCAGTACAGAATGTTCCATTCATTCACTGCGAATCTGGAATTCAACTGAATCTCCACTACCTGCAGATTTATCTTACACCACTTGTGAATGTCCAAGTAAAACAATGCTGGTTTTCAGAGGCCTGTTCATGTTCGCAGTCGTGCTGTTCAATTGGCTATCCACTCAACCTGTTTTGCTCCTCATTTTCCTGTGCACACAACCCAGCCTTCAGAAATCATTGTAATCTCCACTACAGGATGTTCCATTCATTCACTGGGAATCTGGAATTCATCTGAATCTGCACTCCACGCAGGCTTTCGTTACACCACTGCTGAAAGTCGAAGTAATGCAATACTGGTTTTCAGTGGTCTGTTCACATTCGAAGCCGAGGCTTTTTACAGGCTATCCACTCAACACTGGTCAGCTCTTCATTTTCGTGTCCCCACAATCCAGATTTCAGAAATCATTGCAATCTCCACTACAGAATGTTCCATTCATTCACTGCGAGTCTGGAGTTTATCTGATTCTCCACTCCCGCCTGGTTAACATTACACCACTTGTGAATGTCCAAGTAAGCCAATGCTGGTTTTCAGAGGCCTGTTCATACTCGCAGCCGTGCTGTTTAATTGACAATTCACTCCACCCTGTTCAGCTCTTCATTGTCCCACCACACTACCAGCCTTCAGAAATCTTTGTTATCTCCACTACAGAATGTTCCATTCATTCACTGCGAATCTGGAATTCATCTGACTCTCAACTCCACGCAGGTTTTCATTACACCACTGTTGAATGTCCAAGTAACCCAATGCTGGTTTTCAGCGGCCTGTTCATATTCGCAGCCCTGCTGTTTACTTGGCTATCGATTCAAGCCTGGTCAGCTCTTCATTTTCCTGTCCACACAACACAGGCTTCAGAAATCATTGGAATCTCCTCTACAGAATGTTCCATTCATTCACTGCGAATGTGGAATTCAACTGACTCTCCACTCCATGCAGGTTTTCCTTACACCACTGATGAATGTCCAAGTAACCCAATGCTGGTTTTCAGCTGCATGTTCACACTCGCAGCCATGCTATACAATTGGCTTTCCACTAAATCCTGATTAGTTCTTGATTTTCCTTCCACACGACCCAGCCTTCAGAAATCGTTGGAATCTCCACTAGAGAATGTTCCATTCATTCACTGCGAATCTGGAATTCCTCTGAACCTCCACTCCCGGCAGGTTTTCGTTACACCACTGTTGAATGTCCAAGTAACCCAATGTTTTAAGTGTTTTCTTCACAAGCGCAGTGGTGCTGTTCAATTGGCTATCCACTCAACCCTGGCCAGCTCTACATTTTCCTGTCCACACCACAGAGACTGGAGAAATCATTGTTATCTCCACTACAGAATGTTCCATTCATTCACAGCGAATCTGGAATTCATCTGAATCTCCACTCCCGGCAGGTTTTCGTGACACCACTGGTAAATATCCAAGTAAGCCAATGCTGGTTTTAAGTGGCCTGCTCATACTCTCAGCCGTGCTGTTCAATTTGCTATCCACTCAACCCTCTTCAGCTCCATTTTCCTGTCCACATAACCCAAACTTCAGAAACAATTGGTATCTCCTCCACAGAATGTTCCATTCATTGACGGCAAATCTGAAATTCATCTAATTCTCAACTCCCGTCAGGTTTTCGTTACACCACTTGTGAATGTCCAATTAAGCCAAAGCTGGTTTTCAGTGGCCTGTTCTTACTACGAGACGTGCTGTTCATTTGGCTATCCATTCCACCCTGTTCAGCTCTACATTTTCGTGTCCACAAAACCCAGCCTTCAGAAATCATTGGAATCACCACTAGAGAATGTTCCATTCATTCACTGCGAATCTGGAATTCATCTGAATCTCCACTCCCGGCAGGTTTTCATTGCACCACTGCTGAATGTTCAAGTAACGCAATGATGGTTTTCAGCGGTCTATTCACACTCGAACCCGTGCTGTTCACGGTCTAGCGACTCAACACTGGTGAGTTCTTCTTTTTCCAGTTCAGACAATACAAACCTCAGAAACCATTGCAATCTACACTACAGAATGTTTCATTCATTCAGGCGAATCTTGAATTCATCTTGTTCTCCACTCCCAGCAGGTTTTCGTTTCACCACTGGTGAATGTCCAAGCAACCCAAGGCTGGTTTCAGCTGCGTGTTAACACTCGCAGCCGTGCTGTTCAATTGGCTATCCAGTGAACGCTGGTTAGCTCTTGATTTTCCTTCCACACACCGAGCCTTCAGAAATCATTCTTATCTCCACTTCAGAATGTTCCATTCGTTCCCTGCGAATCTGGAATTCCTCTGACTCTCCACACCAGGCAGATTTTCCTAACAACACTGGTGAATGACCAGGTAATCCAATGCTGGTTTTCAGCGGCTGTTCACACTCACAGCCTTGCTGTTCAATTGGCAATCCAGTCAAACCTAGTCAGCTCTTCATTTTCCTGTCCACACAACCCAGCGTTCAGAAATCATTGGAATCTCTACTACAGAAATTTCCATTCATTCACTGTGAATCTGGAAATACTCTGAATCTGCATTCCAGGAAGGCTTTCGTTACACCACTGATGAATGTCCAAGTAATGCAATGCTGCTTCTTAGTGGTCTGTTCACACTCGAAACCGTGCTGTTCATTGGCTATCCACTCAATATCGGTCAGCTCTTCAATATCCTGTCCAGACTATCCAGATTCCTAAATGTTGGCAATCACCACTACAGAATGTTCCATTCAATCACGCGAATCTGGAATTCATCAGAGTCTCCACTCCTGGAAGGTTTTCGTGACACCACTGGTAAATGTCCAAGGAAGACAATGCTGGTTTTAAGCCGCCTGCTAACACACTCAGCCGTGCTGTTCAATTTGCTATCCACCCAACCCTATTCAGCTCTACATTTTCCTGTCCTCATAACCCAACCTTCAGAAATAATTGGTATCTCCTCCACAGAATGTTCCGTTCATTCACTGCGAATCTTAAATTCATCTGACTCTCAACTCCCGGCGGGTTATCGTTACACCACTTGTGAATGTCCAAGTAAGCCAATGCTGGTTTTCAGTGGCCTGTTCATACTAAGAGACGTGCTGTTCATTTGGCTATCCACTCCACCCTGTTCAGCTCTACATTCTCGTGTCCACAAAACCCAGCCTTCAGAAATCATTGGAATCACCACTAGAGAATGTTCCATTCATTCACTGCGAATCTGGAATTCCTCTGAACCTCCACTCCTGGCAGGTTTTCGTTACGCCACTGGTGAATGTCCAAGTAACTCAATACTGGTTTTCAGAGGCATGTTCAACTCGCAGAAGTGCTGTTCAATGGGCTATCCACTCAATATTGGTCAGCTCTTCATTTTCCTCTCCACACAAACCAGCCTTCAGAAATCATTGGGCTCTCCACTACAGACTGTTCCATTCATTCACTGCGATTCTGCAATTCATCTGACTCTCCGCTCCAGGCAGGTTTTCATTACAGCACTGGTGAATGACCAAGTAATCCAATGCTGGTTTTCAGCCGCCTTTTCACACTCGCAGTGTGCTGTTCAATTGTCTATCCACTCAAACCTGGTCAGCCTTTCATTTTCTTTTCCACAATATCAGACTTCAGAAATCATTGGAATCGCCAGTACAGAATGTTCCATTCATTCACTGCCAATCTGGAATTCATCTGAATCTGCACTCCAGGTAGGCTTTCATTACACCACTTATGAATGTCCAAGTAACACAATGCTGGTTTTCAGCGGTCTGTTCACACTCTAAGCCCTGCTTTTTACTGGGTATCCACACAACTGTGGTCAGCTCTTCATTTTCATGTCCAAACAATCCAGACTTGAGAAATCATGGCAATCTCCAGTACAGAATGTTCCATTCATTCACTGCGAATCTGGAATTCAAC
The DNA here is from genome assembly GCF_029834395.1 of Sorex fumeus. Lineage (NCBI taxonomy): Eukaryota > Metazoa > Chordata > Mammalia > Eulipotyphla > Soricidae > Sorex > Sorex fumeus. Next base: position 198,633 of record NW_026606251.1, read on the forward strand.
TGATTCTCCACTACCTGCAGATTTATCTTACACCACTTGTGAATGTCCAAGTAAAACAATGCTGGTTTTCAGAGGCCTGTTCATGTTCGCAGTCGTGCTGTTCAATTGGCTATCCACTCAACCTGTTTTGCTCCTCATTTTCCTGTGCACACAACCCAGCCTTCAGAAATCATTGTAATCTCCACTACAGGATGTTCCATTCATTCACTGGGAATCTGGAATTCATCTGAATCTGCACTCCACGCAGGCTTTCGTTACACCACTGCTGAAAGTCGAAGTAATGCAATACTGGTTTTCAGTGGTCTGTTCACATTCGAAGCCGAGGCTTTTTACAGGCTATCCACTCAACACTGGTCAGCTCTTCATTTTCGTGTCCCCACAATCCAGATTTCAGAAATCATTGCAATCTCCACTACAGAATGTTCCATTCATTCACTGCGAGTCTGGAGTTTATCTGATTCTCCACTCCCGCCTGGTTAACATTACACCACTTGTGAATGTCCAAGTAAGCCAATGCTGGTTTTCAGAGGCCTGTTCATACTCGCAGCCGTGCTGTTTAATTGACAATTCACTCCACCCTGTTCAGCTCTTCATTGTCCCACCACACTACCAGCCTTCAGAAATCTTTGTTATCTCCACTACAGAATGTTCCATTCATTCACTGCGAATCTGGAATTCATCTGACTCTCAACTCCACGCAGGTTTTCATTACACCACTGTTGAATGTCCAAGTAACCCAATGCTGGTTTTCAGCGGCCTGTTCATATTCGCAGCCCTGCTGTTTACTTGGCTATCGATTCAAGCCTGGTCAGCTCTTCATTTTCCTGTCCACACAACACAGGCTTCAGAAATCATTGGAATCTCCTCTACAGAATGTTCCATTCATTCACTGCGAATGTGGAATTCAACTGACTCTCCACTCCATGCAGGTTTTCCTGACACCACTGATGAATGTCCAAGTAACCCAATGCTGGTTTTCAGCTGCATGTTCACACTCGCAGCCATGCTATACAATTGGCTTTCCACTAAATCCTGATTAGTTCTTGATTTTCCTTCCACACGACCCAGCCTTCAGAAATCGTTGGAATCTCCACTAGAGAATGTTCCATTCATTCACTGCGAATCTGGAATTCCTCTGAACCTCCACTCCCGGCAGGTTTTCGTTACACCACTGTTGAATGTCCAAGTAACCCAATGTTTTAAGTGTTTTCTTCACAAGCGCAGTGGTGCTGTTCAATTGGCTATCCACTCAACCCTGGCCAGCTCTACATTTTCCTGTCCACACCACAGAGACTGGAGAAATCATTGTTATCTCCACTACAGAATGTTCCATTCATTCACAGCGAATCTGGAATTCATCTGAATCTCCACTCCCGGCAGGTTTTCGTGACACCACTGGTAAATATCCAAGTAAGCCAATGCTGGTTTTAAGTGGCCTGCTCCTACTCTCAGCCGTGCTGTTCAATTTGCTATCCACTCAACCCTCTTCAGCTCCATTTTCCTGTCCACATAACCCAAACTTCAGAAACAATTGGTATCTCCTCCACAGAATGTTCCATTCATTGACGGCAAATCTGAAATTCATCTAATTCTCAACTCCCGTCAGGTTTTCGTTACACCACTTGTGAATGTCCAATTAAGCCAAAGCTGGTTTTCAGTGGCCTGTTCTTACTACGAGACGTGCTGTTCATTTGGCTATCCATTCCACCCTGTTCAGCTCTACATTTTCGTGTCCACAAAACCCAGCCTTCAGAAATCATTGGAATCACCACTAGAGAATGTTCCATTCATTCACTGCGAATCTGGAATTCATCTGAATCTCCACTCCCGGCAGGTTTTCATTGCACCACTGCTGAATGTTCAAGTAACGCAATGATGGTTTTCAGCGGTCTATTCACACTCGAACCCGTGCTGTTCACGGTCTAGCGACTCAACACTGGTGAGTTCTTCTTTTTCCAGTTCAGACAATACAAACCTCAGAAACCATTGCAATCTACACTACAGAATGTTTCATTCATTCAGGCGAATCTTGAATTCATCTTGTTCTCCACTCCCAGCAGGTTTTCGTTTCACCACTGGTGAATGTCCAAGCAACCCAAGGCTGGTTTCAGCTGCGTGTTAACACTCGCAGCCGTGCTGTTCAATTGGCTATCCAGTGAACGCTGGTTAGCTCTTGATTTTCCTTCCACACACCGAGCCTTCAGAAATCATTCTTATCTCCACTTCAGAATGTTCCATTCGTTCCCTGCGAATCTGGAATTCCTCTGACTCTCCACACCAGGCAGATTTTCCTAACAACACTGGTGAATGACCAGGTAATCCAATGCTGGTTTTCAGCGGCTGTTCACACTCACAGCCTTGCTGTTCAATTGGCAATCCAGTCAAACCTAGTCAGCTCTTCATTTTCCTGTCCACACAACCCAGCGTTCAGAAATCATTGGAATCTCTACTACAGAAATTTCCATTCATTCACTGTGAATCTGGAAATACTCTGAATCTGCATTCCAGGAAGGCTTTCGTTACACCACTGATGAATGTCCAAGTAATGCAATGCTGCTTCTTAGTGGTCTGTTCACACTCGGAACCGTGCTGTTCATTGGCTATCCACTCAATATCGGTCAGCTCTTCAATATCCTGTCCAGACTATCCAGATTCCTAAATGTTGGCAATCACCACTACAGAATGTTCCATTCAATCACGCGAATCTGGAATTCATCAGAGTCTCCACTCCTGGAAGGTTTTCGTGACACCACTGGTAAATGTCCAAGGAAGACAATGCTGGTTTTAAGCCGCCTGCTAACACACTCAGCCGTGCTGTTCAATTTGCTATCCACCCAACCCTATTCAGCTCTACATTTTCCTGTCCTCATAACCCAACCTTCAGAAATAATTGGTATCTCCTCCACAGAATGTTCCGTTCATTCACTGCGAATCTTAAATTCATCTGACTCTCAACTCCCGGCGGGTTATCGTTACACCACTTGTGAATGTCCAAGTAAGCCAATGCTGGTTTTCAGTGGCCTGTTCATACTAAGAGACGTGCTGTTCATTTGGCTATCCACTCCACCCTGTTCAGCTCTACATTCTCGTGTCCACAAAACCCTGCCTTCAGAAATCATTGGAATCACCACTAGAGAATGTTCCATTCATTCACTGCGAATCTGGAATTCCTCTGAACCTCCACTCCTGGCAGGTTTTCGTTACGCCACTGGTGAATGTCCAAGTAACTCAATACTGGTTTTCAGAGGCATGTTCAACTCGCAGAAGTGTTGTTCAGTGGGCTATCCACTCAATATTGGTCAGCTCTTCATTTTCCTCTCCACACAAACCAGCCTTCAGAAATCATTGGGCTCTCCACTACAGACTGTTCCATTCATTCACTGCGATTCTGCAATTCATCTGACTCTCCGCTCCAGGCAGGTTTTCATTACAGCACTGGTGAATGACCAAGTAATCCAATGCTGGTTTTCAGCCGCCTTTTCACACTCGCAGTGTGCTGTTCAATTGTCTATCCACTCAAACCTGGTCAGCCTTTCATTTTCTTTTCCACAATATCAGACTTCAGAAATCATTGGAATCGCCAGTACAGAATGTTCCATTCATTCACTGCCAATCTGGAATTCATCTGAATCTGCACTCCAGGTAGGCTTTCATTACACCACTTATGAATGTCCAAGTAACACAATGCTGGTTTTCAGCGGTCTGTTCACACTCTAAGCCCTGCTTTTTACTGGGTATCCACACAACTGTGGTCAGCTCTTCATTTTCATGTCCAAACAATCCAGACTTGAGAAATCATTGCAATCTCCAGTACAGAATGTTCCATTCATTCACTGCGAATCTGGAATTCAACTGAATCTCCACTACCTGCAGATTTATCTTACACCACTTGTGAATGTCCAAGTAAAACAATGCTGGTTTTCAGAGGCCTGTTCATGTTCGCAGTCGTGCTGTTCAATTGGCTATCCACTCAACCTGTTTTGCTCCTCATTTTCCTGTGCACACAACCCAGCCTTCAGAAATCATTGTAATCTCCACTACAGGATGTTCCATTCATTCACTGGGAATCTGGAATTCATCTGAATCTGCACTCCACGCAGGCTTTCGTTACACCACTGCTGAAAGTCGAAGTAATGCAATACTGGTTTTCAGTGGTCTGTTCACATTCGAAGCCGAGGCTTTTTACAGGCTATCCACTCAACACTGGTCAGCTCTTCATTTTCGTGTCCCCACAATCCAGATTTCAGAAATCATTGCAATCTCCACTACAGAATGTTCCATTCATTCACTGCGAGTCTGGAGTTTATCTGATTCTCCACTCCCGCCTGGTTAACATTACACCACTTGTGAATGTCCAAGTAAGCCAATGCTGGTTTTCAGAGGCCTGTTCATACTCGCAGCCGTGCTGTTTAATTGACAATTCACTCCACCCTGTTCAGCTCTTCATTGTCCCACCACACTACCAGCCTTCAGAAATCTTTGTTATCTCCACTACAGAATGTTCCATTCATTCACTGCGAATCTGGAATTCATCTGACTCTCAACTCCACGCAGGTTTTCATTACACCACTGTTGAATGTCCAAGTAACCCAATGCTGGTTTTCAGCGGCCTGTTCATATTCGCAGCCCTGCTGTTTACTTGGCTATCGATTCAAGCCTGGTCAGCTCTTCATTTTCCTGTCCACACAACACAGGCTTCAGAAATCATTGGAATCTCCTCTACAGAATGTTCCATTCATTCACTGCGAATGTGGAATTCAACTGACTCTCCACTCCATGCAGGTTTTCCTGACACCACTGATGAATGTCCAAGTAACCCAATGCTGGTTTTCAGCTGCATGTTCACACTCGCAGCCATGCTATACAATTGGCTTTCCACTAAATCCTGATTAGTTCTTGATTTTCCTTCCACACGACCCAGCCTTCAGAAATCGTTGGAATCTCCACTAGAGAATGTTCCATTCATTCACTGCGAATCTGGAATTCCTCTGAACCTCCACTCCCGGCAGGTTTTCGTTACACCACTGTTGAATGTCCAAGTAACCCAATGTTTTAAGTGTTTTCTTCACAAGCGCAGTGGTGCTGTTCAATTGGCTATCCACTCAACCCTGGCCAGCTCTACATTTTCCTGTCCACACCACAGAGACTGGAGAAATCATTGTTATCTCCACTACAGAATGTTCCATTCATTCACAGCGAATCTGGAATTCATCTGAATCTCCACTCCCGGCAGGTTTTCGTGACACCACTGGTAAATATCCAAGTAAGCCAATGCTGGTTTTAAGTGGCCTGCTCATACTCTCAGCCGTGCTGTTCAATTTGCTATCCACTCAACCCTCTTCAGCTCCATTTTCCTGTCCACATAACCCAAACTTCAGAAACAATTGGTATCTCCTCCACAGAATGTTCCATTCATTGACGGCAAATCTGAAATTCATCTAATTCTCAACTCCCGTCAGGTTTTCGTTACACCACTTGTGAATGTCCAATTAAGCCAAAGCTGGTTTTCAGTGGCCTGTTCTTACTACGAGACGTGCTGTTCATTTGGCTATCCATTCCACCCTGTTCAGCTCTACATTTTCGTGTCCACAAAACCCAGCCTTCAGAAATCATTGGAATCACCACTAGAGAATGTTCCATTCATTCACTGCGAATCTGGAATTCATCTGAATCTCCACTCCCGGCAGGTTTTCATTGCACCACTGCTGAATGTTCAAGTAACGCAATGATGGTTTTCAGCGGTCTATTCACACTCGAACCCGTGCTGTTCACGGTCTAGCGACTCAACACTGGTGAGTTCTTCTTTTTCCAGTTCAGACAATACAAACCTCAGAAACCATTGCAATCTACACTACAGAATGTTTCATTCATTCAGGCGAATCTTGAATTCATCTTGTTCTCCACTCCCAGCAGGTTTTCGTTTCACCACTGGTGAATGTCCAAGCAACCCAAGGCTGGTTTCAGCTGCGTGTTAACACTCGCAGCCGTGCTGTTCAATTGGCTATCCAGTGAACGCTGGTTAGCTCTTGATTTTCCTTCCACACACCGAGCCTTCAGAAATCATTCTTATCTCCACTTCAGAATGTTCCATTCGTTCCCTGCGAATCTGGAATTCCTCTGACTCTCCACACCAGGCAGATTTTCCTAACAACACTGGTGAATGACCAGGTAATCCAATGCTGGTTTTCAGCGGCTGTTCACACTCACAGCCTTGCTGTTCAATTGGCAATCCAGTCAAACCTAGTCAGCTCTTCATTTTCCTGTCCACACAACCCAGCGTTCAGAAATCATTGGAATCTCTACTACAGAAATTTCCATTCATTCACTGTGAATCTGGAAATACTCTGAATCTGCATTCCAGGAAGGCTTTCGTTACACCACTGATGAATGTCCAAGTAATGCAATGCTGCTTCTTAGTGGTCTGTTCACACTCGAAACCGTGCTGTTCATTGGCTATCCACTCAATATCGGTCAGCTCTTCAATATCCTGTCCAGACTATCCAGATTCCTAAATGTTGGCAATCACCACTACAGAATGTTCCATTCAATCACGCGAATCTGGAATTCATCAGAGTCTCCACTCCTGGAAGGTTTTCGTGACACCACTGGTAAATGTCCAAGGAAGACAATGCTGGTTTTAAGCCGCCTGCTAACACACTCAGCCGTGCTGTTCAATTTGCTATCCACCCAACCCTATTCAGCTCTACATTTTCCTGTCCTCATAACCCAACCTTCAGAAATAATTGGTATCTCCTCCACAGAATGTTCCGTTCATTCACTGCGAATCTTAAATTCATCTGACTCTCAACTCCCGGCGGGTTATCGTTACACCACTTGTGAATGTCCAAGTAAGCCAATGCTGGTTTTCAGTGGCCTGTTCATACTAAGAGACGTGCTGTTCATTTGGCTATCCACTCCACCCTGTTCAGCTCTACATTTTCGTGTCCACAAAACCCAGCCTTCAGAAATCATTGGAATCACCACTAGAGAATGTTCCATTCATTCACTGCGAATCTGGAATTCCTCTGAACCTCCACTCCTGGCAGGTTTTCGTTACGCCACTGGTGAATGTCCAAGTAACTCAACACTGGTTTTCAGAGGCATGTTCAACTCGCAGAAGTGCTGTTCAATGGGCTATCCACTCAATATTGGTCAGCTCTTCATTTTCCTCTCCACACAAACCAGCCTTCAGAAATCATTGGGCTCTCCACTACAGACTGTTCCATTCATTCACTGCGATTCTGCAATTCATCTGACTCTCCGCTCCAGGCAGGTTTTCATTACAGCACTGGTGAATGACCAAGTAATCCAATGCTGGTTTTCAGCCGCCTTTTCACACTCGCAGTGTGCTGTTCAATTGTCTATCCACTCAAACCTGGTCAGCCTTTCATTTTCTTTTCCACAATATCAGACTTCAGAAATCATTGGAATCGCCAGTACAGAATGTTCCATTCATTCACTGCCAATCTGGAATTCATCTGAATCTGCACTCCAGGTAGGCTTTCATTACACCACTTATGAATGTCCAAGTAACACAATGCTGGTTTTCAGCGGTCTGTTCACACTCTAAGCCCTGCTTTTTACTGGGTATCCACACAACTGTGGTCAGCTCTTCATTTTCATGTCCAAACAATCCAGACTTGAGAAATCATTGCAATCTCCAGTACAGAATGTTCCATTCATTCACTGCGAATCTGGAATTCAACTGAATCTCCACTACCTGCAGATTTATCTTACACCACTTGTGAATGTCCAAGTAAAACAATGCTGGTTTTCAGAGGCCTGTTCATGTTCGCAGTCGTGCTGTTCAATTGGCTATCCACTCAACCTGTTTTGCTCCTCATTTTCCTGTGCACACAACCCAGCCTTCAGAAATCATTGTAATCTCCACTACAGGATGTTCCATTCATTCACTGGGAATCTGGAATTCATCTGAATCTGCACTCCACGCAGGCTTTCGTTACACCACTGCTGGAAGTCGAAGTAATGCAATACTGGTTTTCAGTGGTCTGTTCACATTCGAAGCCGAGGCTTTTTACAGGCTATCCACTCAACACTGGTCAGCTCTTCATTTTCGTGTCCCCACAATCCAGATTTCAGAAATCATTGCAATCTCCACTACAGAATGTTCCATTCATTCACTGCGAGTCTGGAGTTTATCTGATTCTCCACTCCCGCCTGGTTAACATTACACCACTTGTGAATGTCCAAGTAAGCCAATGCTGGTTTTCAGAGGCCTGTTCATACTCGCAGCCGTGCTGTTTAATTGACAATTCACTCCACCCTGTTCAGCTCTTCATTGTCCCACCACACTACCAGCCTTCAGAAATCTTTGTTATCTCCACTACAGAATGTTCCATTCATTCACTGCGAATCTGGAATTCATCTGACTCTCAACTCCACGCAGGTTTTCATTACACCACTGTTGAATGTCCAAGTAACCCAATGCTGGTTTTCAGCGGCCTGTTCATATTCGCAGCCCTGCTGTTTACTTGGCTATCGATTCAAGCCTGGTCAGCTCTTCATTTTCCTGTCCACACAACACAGGCTTCAGAAATCATTGGAATCTCCTCTACAGAATGTTCCATTCATTCACTGCGAATGTGGAATTCAACTGACTCTCCACTCCATGCAGGTTTTCCTTACACCACTGATGAATGTCCAAGTAACCCAATGCTGGTTTTCAGCTGCATGTTCACACTCGCAGCCATGCTATACAATTGGCTTTCCACTAAATCCTGATTAGTTCTTGATTTTCCTTCCACACGACCCAGCCTTCAGAAATCGTTGGAATCTCCACTAGAGAATGTTCCATTCATTCACTGCGAATCTGGAATTCCTCTGAACCTCCACTCCCGGCAGGTTTTCGTTACACCACTGTTGAATGTCCAAGTAACCCAATGTTTTAAGTGTTTTCTTCACAAGCGCAGTGGTGCTGTTCAATTGGCTATCCACTCAACCCTGGCCAGCTCTACATTTTCCTGTCCACACCACAGAGACTGGAGAAATCATTGTTATCTCCACTACAGAATGTTCCATTCATTCACAGCGAATCTGGAATTCATCTGAATCTCCACTCCCGGCAGGTTTTCGTGACACCACTGGTAAATATCCAAGTAAGCCAATGCTGGTTTTAAGTGGCCTGCTCATACTCTCAGCCGTGCTGTTCAATTTGCTATCCACTCAACCCTCTTCAGCTCCATTTTCCTGTCCACATAACCCAAACTTCAGAAACAATTGGTATCTCCTCCACAGAATGTTCCATTCATTGACGGCAAATCTGAAATTCATCTAATTCTCAACTCCCGTCAGGTTTTCGTTACACCACTTGTGAATGTCCAATTAAGCCAAAGCTGGTTTTCAGTGGCCTGTTCTTACTACGAGACGTGCTGTTCATTTGGCTATCCATTCCACCCTGTTCAGCTCTACATTTTCGTGTCCACAAAACCCAGCCTTCAGAAATCATTGGAATCACCACTAGAGAATGTTCCATTCATTCACTGCGAATCTGGAATTCATCTGAATCTCCACTCCCGGCAGGTTTTCATTGCACCACTGCTGAATGTTCAAGTAACGCAATGATGGTTTTCAGCGGTCTATTCACACTCGAACCCGTGCTGTTCACGGTCTAGCGACTCAACACTGGTGAGTTCTTCTTTTTCCAGTTCAGACAATACAAACCTCAGAAACCATTGCAATCTACACTACAGAATGTTTCATTCATTCAGGCGAATCTTGAATTCATCTTGTTCTCCACTCCCAGCAGGTTTTCGTTTCACCACTGGTGAATGTCCAAGCAACCCAAGGCTGGTTTCAGCTGCGTGTTAACACTCGCAGCCGTGCTGTTCAATTGGCTATCCAGTGAACGCTGGTTAGCTCTTGATTTTCCTTCCACACACCGAGCCTTCAGAAATCATTCTTATCTCCACTTCAGAATGTTCCATTCGTTCCCTGCGAATCTGGAATTCCTCTGACTCTCCACACCAGGCAGATTTTCCTAACAACACTGGTGAATGACCAGGTAATCCAATGCTGGTTTTCAGCGGCTGTTCACACTCACAGCCTTGCTGTTCAATTGGCAATCCAGTCAAACCTAGTCAGCTCTTCATTTTCCTGTCCACACAACCCAGCGTTCAGAAATCATTGGAATCTCTACTACAGAAATTTCCATTCATTCACTGTGAATCTGGAAATACTCTGAATCTGCATTCCAGGAAGGCTTTCGTTACACCACTGATGAATGTCCAAGTAATGCAATGCTGCTTCTTAGTGGTCTGTTCACACTCGAAACCGTGCTGTTCATTGGCTATCCACTCAATATCGGTCAGCTCTTCAATATCCTGTCCAGACTATCCAGATTCCTAAATGTTGGCAATCACCACTACAGAATGTTCCATTCAATCACGCGAATCTGGAATTCATCAGAGTCTCCACTCCTGGAAGGTTTTCGTGACACCACTGGTAAATGTCCAAGGAAGACAATGCTGGTTTTAAGCCGCCTGCTAACACACTCAGCCGTGCTGTTCAATTTGCTATCCACCCAACCCTATTCAGCTCTACATTTTCCTGTCCTCATAACCCAACCTTCAGAAATAATTGGTATCTCCTCCACAGAATGTTCCGTTCATTCACTGCGAATCTTAAATTCATCTGACTCTCAACTCCCGGCGGGTTATCGTTACACCACTTGTGAATGTCCAAGTAAGCCAATGCTGGTTTTCAGTGGCCTGTTCATACTAAGAGACGTGCTGTTCATTTGGCTATCCACTCCACCCTGTTCAGCTCTACATTCTCGTGTCCACAAAACCCAGCCTTCAGAAATCATTGGAATCACCACTAGAGAATGTTCCATTCATTCACTGCGAATCTGGAATTCCTCTGAACCTCCACTCCTGGCAGGTTTTCGTTACGCCACTGGTGAATGTCCAAGTAACTCAATACTGGTTTTCAGAGGCATGTTCAACTCGCAGAAGTGCTGTTCAATGGGCTATCCACTCAATATTGGTCAGCTCCTCATTTTCCTCTCCACACAAACCAGCCTTCAGAAATCATTGGGCTCTCCACTACAGACTGTTCCATTCATTCACTGCGATTCTGCAATTCATCTGACTCTCCGCTCCAGGCAGGTTTTCATTACAGCACTGGTGAATGACCAAGTAATCCAATGCTGGTTTTCAGCCGCCTTTTCACACTCGCAGTGTGCTGTTCAATTGTCTATCCACTCAAACCTGGTCAGCCTTTCATTTTCTTTTCCACAATATCAGACTTCAGAAATCATTGGAATCGCCAGTACAGAATGTTCCATTCATTCACTGCCAATCTGGAATTCATCTGAATCTGCACTCCAGGTAGGCTTTCATTACACCACTTATGAATGTCCAAGTAACACAATGCTGGTTTTCAGCGGTCTGTTCACACTCTAAGCCCTGCTTTTTACTGGGTATCCACACAACTGTGGTCAGCTCTTCATTTTCATGTCCAAACAATCCAGACTTGAGAAATCATTGCAATCTCCAGTACAGAATGTTCCATTCATTCACTGCGAATCTGCAATTCAACTGAATCTCCACTACCTGCAGATTTATCTTACACCACTTGTGAATGTCCAAGTAAAACAATGCTGGTTTTCAGAGGCCTGTTCATGTTCGCAGTCGTGCTGTTCAATTGGCTATCCACTCAACCTGTTTTGCTCCTCATTTTCCTGTGCACACAACCCAGCCTTCAGAAATCATTGTAATCTCCACTACAGGATGTTCCATTCATTCACTGGGAATCTGGAATTCATCTGAATCTGCACTCCACGCAGGCTTTCGTTACACCACTGCTGAAAGTCGAAGTAATGCAATACTGGTTTTCAGTGGTCTGTTCACATTCGAAGCCGAGGCTTTTTACAGGCTATCCACTCAACACTGGTCAGCTCTTCATTTTCGTGTCCCCACAATCCAGATTTCAGAAATCATTGCAATCTCCACTACAGAATGTTCCATTCATTCACTGCGAGTCTGGAGTTTATCTGATTCTCCACTCCCGCCTGGTTAACATTACACCACTTGTGAATGTCCAAGTAAGCCAATGCTGGTTTTCAGAGGCCTGTTCATACTCGCAGCCGTGCTGTTTAATTGACAATTCACTCCACCCTGTTCAGCTCTTCATTGTCCCACCACACTACCAGCCTTCAGAAATCTTTGTTATCTCCACTACAGAACGTTCCATTCATTCACTGCGAATCTGGAATTCATCTGACTCTCAACTCCACGCAGGTTTTCATTACACCACTGTTGAATGTCCAAGTAACCCAATGCTGGTTTTCAGCGGCCTGTTCATATTCGCAGCCCTGCTGTTTACTTGGCTATCGATTCAAGCCTGGTCAGCTCTTCATTTTCCTGTCCACACAACACAGGCTTCAGAAATCATTGGAATCTCCTCTACAGAATGTTCCATTCATTCACTGCGAATGTGGAATTCAACTGACTCTCCACTCCATGCAGGTTTTCCTTACACCACTGATGAATGTCCAAGTAACCCAATGCCGGTTTTCAGCTGCATGTTCACACTCGCAGCCATGCTATACAATTGGCTTTCCACTAAATCCTGATTAGTTCTTGATTTTCCTTCCACACGACCCAGCCTTCAGAAATCGTTGGAATCTCCACTAGAGAATGTTCCATTCATTCACTGCGAATCTGGAATTCCTCTGAACCTCCACTCCCGGCAGGTTTTCGTTACACCACTGTTGAATGTCCAAGTAACCCAATGTTTTAAGTGTTTTCTTCACAAGCGCAGTGGTGCTGTTCAATTGGCTATCCACTCAACCCTGGCCAGCTCTACATTTCCCTGTCCACACCACAGAGACTGGAGAAATCATTGTTATCTCCACTACAGAATGTTCCATTCATTCACAGCGAATCTGGAATTCATCTGAATCTCCACTCCCGGCAGGTTTTCGTGACACCACTGGTAAATATCCAAGTAAGCCAATGCTGGTTTTAAGTGGCCTGCTCATACTCTCAGCCGTGCTGTTCAATTTGCTATCCACTCAACCCTCTTCAGCTCCATTTTCCTGTCCACATAACCCAAACTTCAGAAACAATTGGTATCTCCTCCACAGAATGTTCCATTCATTGACGGCAAATCTGAAATTCATCTAATTCTCAACTCCCGTCAGGTTTTCGTTACACCACTTGTGAATGTCCAATTAAGCCAAAGCTGGTTTTCAGTGGCCTGTTCTTACTACGAGACGTGCTGTTCATTTGGCTATCCATTCCACCCTGTTCAGCTCTACATTTTCGTGTCCACAAAACCCAGCCTTCAGAAATCATTGGAATCACCACTAGAGAATGTTCCATTCATTCACTGCGAATCTGGAATTCATCTGAATCTCCACTCCCGGCAGGTTTTCATTGCACCACTGCTGAATGTTCAAGTAACGCAATGATGGTTTTCAGCGGTCTATTCACACTCGAACCCGTGCTGTTCACGGTCTAGCGACTCAACACTGGTGAGTTCTTCTTTTTCCAGTTCAGACAATACAAACCTCAGAAACCATTGCAATCTACACTACAGAATGTTTCATTCATTCAGGCGAATCTTGAATTCATCTTGTTCTCCACTCCCAGCAGGTTTTCGTTTCACCACTGGTGAATGTCCAAGCAACCCAAGGCTGGTTTCAGCTGCGTGTTAACACTCGCAGCCGTGCTGTTCAATTGGCTATCCAGTGAACGCTGGTTAGCTCTTGATTTTCCTTCCACACACCGAGCCTTCAGAAATCATTCTTATCTCCACTTCAGAATGTTCCATTCGTTCCCTGCGAATCTGGAATTCCTCTGACTCTCCACACCAGGCAGATTTTCCTAACAACACTGGTGAATGACCAGGTAATCCAATGCTGGTTTTCAGCGGCTGTTCACACTCACAGCCTTGCTGTTCAATTGGCAATCCAGTCAAACCTAGTCAGCTCTTCATTTTCCTGTCCACACAACCCAGCGTTCAGAAATCATTGGAATCTCTACTACAGAAATTTCCATTCATTCACTGTGAATCTGGAAATACTCTGAATCTGCATTCCAGGAAGGCTTTCGTTACACCACTGATGAATGTCCAAGTAATGCAATGCTGCTTCTTAGTGGTCTGTTCACACTCGAAACCGTGCTGTTCATTGGCTATCCACTCAATATCGGTCAGCTCTTCAATATCCTGTCCAGACTATCCAGATTCCTAAATGTTGGCAATCACCACTACAGAATGTTCCATTCAATCACGCGAATCTGGAATTCATCAGAGTCTCCACTCCTGGAAGGTTTTCGTGACACCACTGGTAAATGTCCAAGGAAGACAATGCTGGTTTTAAGCCGCCTGCTAACACACTCAGCCGTGCTGTTCAATTTGCTATCCACCCAACCCTATTCAGCTCTACATTTTCCTGTCCTCATAACCCAACCTTCAGAAATAATTGGTATCTCCTCCACAGAATGTTCCGTTCATTCACTGCGAATCTTAAATTCATCTGACTCTCAACTCCCGGCGGGTTATCGTTACACCACTTGTGAATGTCCAAGTAAGCCAATGCTGGTTTTCAGTGGCCTGTTCATACTAAGAGACGTGCTGTTCATTTGGCTATCCACTCCACCCTGTTCAGCTCTACATTTTCGTGTCCACAAAACCCAGCCTTCAGAAATCATTGGAATCACCACTAGAGAATGTTCCATTCATTCACTGCGAATCTGGAATTCCTCTGAACCTCCACTCCTGGCAGGTTTTCGTTACGCCACTGGTGAATGTCCAAGTAACTCAATACTGGTTTTCAGAGGCATGTTCAACTCGCAGAAGTGCTGTTCAATGGGCTATCCACTCAATATTGGTCAGCTCCTCATTTTCCTCTCCACACAAACCAGCCTTCAGAAATCATTGGGCTCTCCACTACAGACTGCTCCATTCATTCACTGCGATTCTGCAATTCATCTGACTCTCCGCTCCAGGCAGGTTTTCATTACAGCACTGGTGAATGACCAAGTAATCCAATGCTGGTTTTCAGCCGCCTTTTCACACTCGCAGTGTGCTGTTCAATTGTCTATCCACTCAAACCTGGTCAGCCTTTCATTTTCTTTTCCACAATATCAGACTTCAGAAATCATTGGAATCGCCAGTACAGAATGTTCCATTCATTCACTGCCAATCTGGAATTCATCTGAATCTGCACTCCAGGTAGGCTTTCATTACACCACTTATGAATGTCCAAGTAACACAATGCTGGTTTTCAGCGGTCTGTTCACACTCTAAGCCCTGCTTTTTACTGGGTATCCACACAACTGTGGTCAGCTCTTCATTTTCATGTCCAAACAATCCAGACTTGAGAAATCATTGCAATCTCCAGTACAGAATGTTCCATTCATTCACTGCGAATCTGGAATTCAACTGAATCTCCACTACCTGCAGATTTATCTTACACCACTTGTGAATGTCCAAGTAAAACAATGCTGGTTTTCAGAGGCCTGTTCATGTTCGCAGTCGTGCTGTTCAATTGGCTATCCACTCAACCTGTTTTGCTCCTCTTTTTCCTGTGCACACAACCCAGCCTTCAGAAATCATTGTAATCTCCACTACAGGATGTTCCATTCATTCACTGGGAATCTGGAATTCATCTGAATCTGCACTCCACGCAGGCTTTCGTTACACCACTGCTGAAAGTCGAAGTAATGCAATACTGGTTTTCAGTGGTCTGTTCACATTCGAAGCCGAGGCTTTTTACAGGCTATCCACTCAACACTGGTCAGCTCTTCATTTTCGTGTCCCCACAATCCAGATTTCAGAAATCATTGCAATCTCCACTACAGAATGTTCCATTCATTCACTGCGAGTCTGGAGTTTATCTGATTCTCCACTCCCGCCTGGTTAACATTACACCACTTGTGAATGTCCAAGTAAGCCAATGCTGGTTTTCAGAGGCCTGTTCATACTCGCAGCCGTGCTGTTTAATTGACAATTCACTCCACCCTGTTCAGCTCTTCATTGTCCCACCACACTACCAGCCTTCAGAAATCTTTGTTATCTCCACTACAGAATGTTCCATTCATTCACTGCGAATCTGGAATTCATCTGACTCTCAACTCCACGCAGGTTTTCATTACACCACTGTTGAATGTCCAAGTAACCCAATGCTGGTTTTCAGCGGCCTGTTCATATTCGCAGCCCTGCTGTTTACTTGGCTATCGATTCAAGCCTGGTCAGCTCTTCATTTTCCTGTCCACACAACACAGGCTTCAGAAATCATTGGAATCTCCTCTACAGAATGTTCCATTCATTCACTGCGAATGTGGAATTCAACTGACTCTCCACTCCATGCAGGTTTTCCTTACACCACTGATGAATGTCCAAGTAACCCAATGCTGGTTTTCAGCTGCATGTTCACACTCGCAGCCATGCTATACAATTGGCTTTCCACTAAATCCTGATTAGTTCTTGATTTTCCTTCCACACGACCCAGCCTTCAGAAATCGTTGGAATCTCCACTAGAGAATGTTCCATTCATTCACTGCGAATCTGGAATTCCTCTGAACCTCCACTCCCGGCAGGTTTTCGTTACACCACTGTTGAATGTCCAAGTAACCCAATGTTTTAAGTGTTTTCTTCACAAGCGCAGTGGTGCTGTTCAATTGGCTATCCACTCAACCCTGGCCAGCTCTACATTTTCCTGTCCACACCACAGAGACTGGAGAAATCATTGTTATCTCCACTACAGAATGTTCCATTCATTCACAGCGAATCTGGAATTCATCTGAATCTCCACTCCCGGCAGGTTTTCGTGACACCACTGGTAAATATCCAAGTAAGCCAATGCTGGTTTTAAGTGGCCTGCTCATACTCTCAGCCGTGCTGTTCAATTTGCTATCCACTCAACCCTCTTCAGCTCCATTTTCCTGTCCACATAACCCAAACTTCAGAAACAATTGGTATCTCCTCCACAGAATGTTCCATTCATTGACGGCAAATCTGAAATTCATCTAATTCTCAACTCCCGTCAGGTTTTCGTTACACCACTTGTGAATGTCCAATTAAGCCAAAGCTGGTTTTCAGTGGCCTGTTCTTACTACGAGACGTGCTGTTCATTTGGCTATCCATTCCACCCTGTTCAGCTCTACATTTTCGTGTCCACAAAACCCAGCCTTCAGAAATCATTGGAATCACCACTAGAGAATGTTCCATTCATTCACTGCGAATCTGGAATTCATCTGAATCTCCACTCCCGGCAGGTTTTCATTGCACCACTGCTGAATGTTCAAGTAACGCAATGATGGTTTTCAGCGGTCTATTCACACTCGAACCCGTGCTGTTCACGGTCTAGCGACTCAACACTGGTGAGTTCTTCTTTTTCCAGTTCAGACAATACAAACCTCAGAAACCATTGCAATCTACACTACAGAATGTTTCATTCATTCAGGCGAATCTTGAATTCATCTTGTTCTCCACTCCCAGCAGGTTTTCGTTTCACCACTGGTGAATGTCCAAGCAACCCAAGGCTGGTTTCAGCTGCGTGTTAACACTCGCAGCCGTGCTGTTCAATTGGCTATCCAGTGAACGCTGGTTAGCTCTTGATTTTCCTTCCACACACCGAGCCTTCAGAAATCATTCTTATCTCCACTTCAGAATGTTCCATTCGTTCCCTGCGAATCTGGAATTCCTCTGACTCTCCACACCAGGCAGATTTTCCTAACAACACTGGTGAATGACCAGGTAATCCAATGCTGGTTTTCAGCGGCTGTTCACACTCACAGCCTTGCTGTTCAATTGGCAATCCAGTCAAACCTAGTCAGCTCTTCATTTTCCTGTCCACACAACCCAGCGTTCAGAAATCATTGGAATCTCTACTACAGAAATTTCCATTCATTCACTGTGAATCTGGAAATACTCTGAATCTGCATTCCAGGAAGGCTTTCGTTACACCACTGATGAATGTCCAAGTAATGCAATGCTGCTTCTTAGTGGTCTGTTCACACTCGAAACCGTGCTGTTCATTGGCTATCCACTCAATATCGGTCAGCTCTTCAATATCCTGTCCAGACTATCCAGATTCCTAAATGTTGGCAATCACCACTACAGAATGTTCCATTCAATCACGCGAATCTGGAATTCATCAGAGTCTCCACTCCTGGAAGGTTTTCGTGACACCACTGGTAAATGTCCAAGGAAGACAATGCTGGTTTTAAGCCGCCTGCTAACACACTCAGCCGTGCTGTTCAATTTGCTATCCACCCAACCCTATTCAGCTCTACATTTTCCTGTCCTCATAACCCAACCTTCAGAAATAATTGGTATCTCCTCCACAGAATGTTCCGTTCATTCACTGCGAATCTTAAATTCATCTGACTCTCAACTCCCGGCGGGTTATCGTTACACCACTTGTGAATGTCCAAGTAAGCCAATGCTGGTTTTCAGTGGCCTGTTCATACTAAGAGACGTGCTGTTCATTTGGCTATCCACTCCACCCTGTTCAGCTCTACATTTTCGTGTCCACAAAACCCAGCCTTCAGAAATCATTGGAATCACCACTAGAGAATGTTCCATTCATTCACTGCGAATCTGGAATTCCTCTGAACCTCCACTCCTGGCAGGTTTTCGTTACGCCACTGGTGAATGTCCAAGTAACTCAATACTGGTTTTCAGAGGCATGTTCAACTCGCAGAAGTGCTGTTCAATGGGCTATCCACTCAATATTGGTCAGCTCCTCATTTTCCTCTCCACACAAACCAGCCTTCAGAAATCATTGGGCTCTCCACTACAGACTGTTCCATTCATTCACTGCGATTCTGCAATTCATCTGACTCTCCGCTCCAGGCAGGTTTTCATTACAGCACTGGTGAATGACCAAGTAATCCAATGCTGGTTTTCAGTCGCATTTTCACACTCGCAGTGTGCTGTTCAATTGTCTATCCACTCAAACCTGGTCAGCCTTTCATTTTCTTTTCCACAATATCAGACTTCAGAAATCATTGGAATCGCCAGTACAGAATGTTCCATTCATTCACTGCCAATCTGGAATTCATCTGAATCTGCACTCCAGGTAGGCTTTCATTACACCACTTATGAATGTCCAAGTAACACAATGCTGGTTTTCAGCGGTCTGTTCACACTCTAAGCCCTGCTTTTTACTGGGTATCCACACAACTGTGGTCAGCTCTTCATTTTCATGTCCAAACAATCCAGACTTGAGAAATCATTGCAATCTCCAGTACAGAATGTTCCATTCATTCACTGCGAATCTGGAATTCAACTGAATCTCCACTACCTGCAGATTTATCTTACACCACTTGTGAATGTCCAAGTAAAACAATGCTGGTTTTCAGAGGCCTGTTCATGTTCGCAGTCGTGCTGTTCAATTGGCTATCCACTCAACCTGTTTTGCTCCTCATTTTCCTGTGCACACAACCCAGCCTTCAGAAATCAGTGTAATCTCCACTACAGGATGTTCCATTCATTCACTGGGAATCTGGAATTCATCTGAATCTGCACTCCACGCAGGCTTTCGTTACACCACTGCTGAAAGTCGAAGTAATGCAATACTGGTTTTCAGTGGTCTGTTCACATTCGAAGCCGAGGCTTTTTACAGGCTATCCACTCAACACTGGTCAGCTCTTCATTTTCGTGTCCCCACAATCCAGATTTCAGAAATCATTGCAATCTCCACTACAGAATGTTCCATTCATTCACTGCGAGTCTGGAGTTTATCTGATTCTCCACTCCCGCCTGGTTAACATTACACCACTTGTGAATGTCCAAGTAAGCCAATGCTGGTTTTCAGAGGCCTGTTCATACTCGCAGCCGTGCTGTTTAATTGACAATTCACTCCACCCTGTTCAGCTCTTCATTGTCCCACCACACTACCAGCCTTCAGAAATCTTTGTTATCTCCACTACAGAATGTTCCATTCATTCACTGCGAATCTGGAATTCATCTGACTCTCAACTCCACGCCTCCACGCAGGTTTTCATTACACCACTGTTGAATGTCCAAGTAACCCAATGCTGGTTTTCAGCGGCCTGTTCATATTCGCAGCCCTGCTGTTTACTTGGCTATCGATTCAAGCCTGGTCAGCTCTTCATTTTCCTGTCCACACAACACAGGCTTCAGAAATCATTGGAATCTCCTCTACAGAATGTTCCATTCATTCACTGCGAATGTGGAATTCAACTGACTCTCCACTCCATGCAGGTTTTCCTTACACCACTGATGAATGTCCAAGTAACCCAATGCTGGTTTTCAGCTGCATGTTCACACTCGCAGCCATGCTATACAATTGGCTTTCCACTAAATCCTGATTAGTTCTTGATTTTCCTTCCACACGACCCAGCCTTCAGAAATCATTGGAATCTCCACTAGAGAATGTTCCATTCATTCACTGCGAATCTGGAATTCCTCTGAACCTCCACTCCCGGCAGGTTTTCGTTACACCACTGTTGAATGTCCAAGTAACCCAATGTTTTAAGTGTTTTCTTCACAAGCGCAGTGGTGCTGTTCAATTGGCTATCCACTCAACCCTGGCCAGCTCTACATTTTCCTGTCCACACCACAGAGACTGGAGAAATCATTGTTATCTCCACTACAGAATGTTCCATTCATTCACAGCGAATCTGGAATTCATCTGAATCTCCACTCCCGGCAGGTTTTCGTGACACCACTGGTAAATATCCAAGTAAGCCAATGCTGGTTTTAAGTGGCCTGCTCATACTCTCAGCCGTGCTGTTCAATTTGCTATCCACTCAACCCTCTTCAGCTCCATTTTCCTGTCCACATAACCCAAACTTCAGAAACAATTGGTATCTCCTCCACAGAATGTTCCATTCATTGACGGCAAATCTGAAATTCATCTAATTCTCAACTCCCGTCAGGTTTTCGTTACACCACTTGTGAATGTCCAATTAAGCCAAAGCTGGTTTTCAGTGGCCTGTTCTTACTACGAGACGTGCTGTTCATTTGGCTATCCATTCCACCCTGTTCAGCTCTACATTTTCGTGTCCACAAAACCCAGCCTTCAGAAATCATTGGAATCACCACTAGAGAATGTTCCATTCATTCACTGCGAATCTGGAATTCATCTGAATCTCCACTCCCGGCAGGTTTTCATTGCACCACTGCTGAATGTTCAAGTAACGCAATGATGGTTTTCAGCGGTCTATTCACACTCGAACCCGTGCTGTTCACGGTCTAGCGACTCAACACTGGTGAGTTCTTCTTTTTCCAGTTCAGACAATACAAACCTCAGAAACCATTGCAATCTACACTACAGAATGTTTCATTCATTCAGGCGAATCTTGAATTCATCTTGTTCTCCACTCCCAGCAGGTTTTCGTTTCACCACTGGTGAATGTCCAAGCAACCCAAGGCTGGTTTCAGCTGCGTG
The DNA here is from genome assembly GCF_029834395.1 of Sorex fumeus. Taxonomy (NCBI): domain Eukaryota; kingdom Metazoa; phylum Chordata; class Mammalia; order Eulipotyphla; family Soricidae; genus Sorex; species Sorex fumeus. The sequence goes on from NW_026606251.1 coordinate 220,024, forward strand.
TTAACACTCGCAGCCGTGCTGTTCAATTGGCTATCCAGTGAACGCTGGTTAGCTCTTGATTTTCCTTCCACACACCGAGCCTTCAGAAATCATTCTTATCTCCACTTCAGAATGTTCCATTCGTTCCCTGCGAATCTGGAATTCCTCTGACTCTCCACACCAGGCAGATTTTCCTAACAACACTGGTGAATGACCAGGTAATCCAATGCTGGTTTTCAGCGGCTGTTCACACTCACAGCCTTGCTGTTCAATTGGCAATCCAGTCAAACCTAGTCAGCTCTTCATTTTCCTGTCCACACAACCCAGCGTTCAGAAATCATTGGAATCTCTACTACAGAAATTTCCATTCATTCACTGTGAATCTGGAAATACTCTGAATCTGCATTCCAGGAAGGCTTTCGTTACACCACTGATGAATGTCCAAGTAATGCAATGCTGCTTCTTAGTGGTCTGTTCACACTCGAAACCGTGCTGTTCATTGGCTATCCACTCAATATCGGTCAGCTCTTCAATATCCTGTCCAGACTATCCAGATTCCTAAATGTTGGCAATCACCACTACAGAATGTTCCATTCAATCACGCGAATCTGGAATTCATCAGAGTCTCCACTCCTGGAAGGTTTTCGTGACACCACTGGTAAATGTCCAAGGAAGACAATGCTGGTTTTAAGCCGCCTGCTAACACACTCAGCCGTGCTGTTCAATTTGCTATCCACCCAACCCTATTCAGCTCTACATTTTCCTGTCCTCATAACCCAACCTTCAGAAATAATTGGTATCTCCTCCACAGAATGTTCCGTTCATTCACTGCGAATCTTAAATTCATCTGACTCTCAACTCCCGGCGGGTTATCGTTACACCACTTGTGAATGTCCAAGTAAGCCAATGCTGGTTTTCAGTGGCCTGTTCATACTAAGAGACGTGCTGTTCATTTGGCTATCCACTCCACCCTGTTCAGCTCTACATTTTCGTGTCCACAAAACCCAGCCTTCAGAAATCATTGGAATCACCACTAGAGAATGTTCCATTCATTCACTGCGAATCTGGAATTCCTCTGAACCTCCACTCCTGGCAGGTTTTCGTTACGCCACTGGTGAATGTCCAAGTAACTCAATACTGGTTTTCAGAGGCATGTTCAACTCGCAGAAGTGCTGTTCAATGGGCTATCCACTCAATATTGGTCAGCTCCTCATTTTCCTCTCCACACAAACCAGCCTTCAGAAATCATTGGGCTCTCCACTACAGACTGCTCCATTCATTCACTGCGATTCTGCAATTCATCTGACTCTCCGCTCCAGGCAGGTTTTCATTACAGCACTGGTGAATGACCAAGTAATCCAATGCTGGTTTTCAGCCGCCTTTTCACACTCGCAGTGTGCTGTTCAATTGTCTATCCACTCAAACCTGGTCAGCCTTTCATTTTCTTTTCCACAATATCAGACTTCAGAAATCATTGGAATCGCCAGTACAGAATGTTCCATTCATTCACTGCCAATCTGGAATTCATCTGAATCTGCACTCCAGGTAGGCTTTCATTACACCACTTATGAATGTCCAAGTAACACAATGCTGGTTTTCAGCGGTCTGTTCACACTCTAAGCCCTGCTTTTTACTGGGTATCCACACAACTGTGGTCAGCTCTTCATTTTCATGTCCAAACAATCCAGACTTGAGAAATCATTGCAATCTCCAGTACAGAATGTTCCATTCATTCACTGCGAATCTGGAATTCAACTGAATCTCCACTACCTGCAGATTTATCTTACACCACTTGTGAATGTCCAAGTAAAACAATGCTGGTTTTCAGAGGCCTGTTCATGTTCGCAGTCGTGCTGTTCAATTGGCTATCCACTCAACCTGTTTTGCTCCTCATTTTCCTGTGCACACAACCCAGCCTTCAGAAATCATTGTAATCTCCACTACAGGATGTTCCATTCATTCACTGGGAATCTGGAATTCATCTGAATCTGCACTCCACGCAGGCTTTCGTTACACCACTGCTGAAAGTCGAAGTAATGCAATACTGGTTTTCAGTGGTCTGTTCACATTCGAAGCCGAGGCTTTTTACAGGCTATCCACTCAACACTGGTCAGCTCTTCATTTTCGTGTCCCCACAATCCAGATTTCAGAAATCATTGCAATCTCCACTACAGAATGTTCCATTCATTCACTGCGAGTCTGGAGTTTATCTGATTCTCCACTCCCGCCTGGTTAACATTACACCACTTGTGAATGTCCAAGTAAGCCAATGCTGGTTTTCAGAGGCCTGTTCATACTCGCAGCCGTGCTGTTTAATTGACAATTCACTCCACCCTGTTCAGCTCTTCATTGTCCCACCACACTACCAGCCTTCAGAAATCTTTGTTATCTCCACTACAGAATGTTCCATTCATTCACTGCGAATCTGGAATTCATCTGACTCTCAACTCCACGCCTCCACGCAGGTTTTCATTACACCACTGTTGAATGTCCAAGTAACCCAATGCTGGTTTTCAGCGGCCTGTTCATATTCGCAGCCCTGCTGTTTACTTGGCTATCGATTCAAGCCTGGTCAGCTCTTCATTTTCCTGTCCACACAACACAGGCTTCAGAAATCATTGGAAACTCCTCTACAGAATGTTCCATTCATTCACTGCGAATGTGGAATTCAACTGACTCTCCACTCCATGCAGGTTTTCCTTACACCACTGATGAATGTCCAAGTAACCCAATGCTGGTTTTCAGCTGCATGTTCACACTCGCAGCCATGCTATACAATTGGCTTTCCACTAAATCCTGATTAGTTCTTGATTTTCCTTCCACACGACCCAGTCTTCAGAAATCGTTGGAATCTCCACTAGAGAATGTTCCATTCATTCACTGCGAATCTGGAATTCCTCTGAACCTCCACTCCCGGCAGGTTTTCGTTACACCACTGTTGAATGTCCAAGTAACCCAATGTTTTAAGTGTTTTCTTCACAAGCGCAGTGGTGCTGTTCAATTGGCTATCCACTCAACCCTGGCCAGCTCTACATTTTCCTGTCCACACCACAGAGACTGGAGAAATCATTGTTATCTCCACTACAGAATGTTCCATTCATTCACAGCGAATCTGGAATTCATCTGAATCTCCACTCCCGGCAGGTTTTCGTGACACCACTGGTAAATATCCAAGTAAGCCAATGCTGGTTTTAAGTGGCCTGCTCCTACTCTCAGCCGTGCTGTTCAATTTGCTATCCACTCAACCCTCTTCAGCTCCATTTTCCTGTCCACATAACCCAAACTTCAGAAACAATTGGTATCTCCTCCACAGAATGTTCCATTCATTGACGGCAAATCTGAAATTCATCTAATTCTCAACTCCCGTCAGGTTTTCGTTACACCACTTGTGAATGTCCAATTAAGCCAAAGCTGGTTTTCAGTGGCCTGTTCTTACTACGAGACGTGCTGTTCATTTGGCTATCCATTCCACCCTGTTCAGCTCTACATTTTCGTGTCCACAAAACCCAGCCTTCAGAAATCATTGGAATCACCACTAGAGAATGTTCCATTCATTCACTGCGAATCTGGAATTCATCTGAATCTCCACTCCCGGCAGGTTTTCATTGCACCACTGCTGAATGTTCAAGTAACGCAATGATGGTTTTCAGCGGTCTATTCACACTCGAACCCGTGCTGTTCACGGTCTAGCGACTCAACACTGGTGAGTTCTTCTTTTTCCAGTTCAGACAATACAAACCTCAGAAACCATTGCAATCTACACTACAGAATGTTTCATTCATTCAGGCGAATCTTGAATTCATCTTGTTCTCCACTCCCAGCAGGTTTTCGTTTCACCACTGGTGAATGTCCAAGCAACCCAAGGCTGGTTTCAGCTGCGTGTTAACACTCGCAGCCGTGCTGTTCAATTGGCTATCCAGTGAACGCTGGTTAGCTCTTGATTTCCCTTCCACACACCGAGCCTTCAGAAATCATTCTTATCTCCACTTCAGAATGTTCCATTCGTTCCCTGCGAATCTGGAATTCCTCTGACTCTCCACACCAGGCAGATTTTCCTAACAACACTGGTGAATGACCAGGTAATCCAATGCTGGTTTTCAGCGGCTGTTCACACTCACAGCCTTGCTGTTCAATTGGCAATCCAGTCAAACCTAGTCAGCTCTTCATTTTCCTGTCCACACAACCCAGCGTTCAGAAATCATTGGAATCTCTACTACAGAAATTTCCATTCATTCACTGTGAATCTGGAAATACTCTGAATCTGCATTCCAGGAAGGCTTTCGTTACACCACTGATGAATGTCCAAGTAATGCAATGCTGCTTCTTAGTGGTCTGTTCACACTCCAAACCGTGCTGTTCATTGGCTATCCACTCAATATCGGTCAGCTCTTCAATATCCTGTCCAGACTATCCAGATTCCTAAATGTTGGCAATCACCACTACAGAATGTTCCATTCAATCACGCGAATCTGGAATTCATCAGAGTCTCCACTCCTGGAAGGTTTTCGTGACACCACTGGTAAATGTCCAAGGAAGACAATGCTGGTTTTAAGCCGCCTGCTAACACACTCAGCCGTGCTGTTCAATTTGCTATCCACCCAACCCTATTCAGCTCTACATTTTCCTGTCCTCATAACCCAACCTTCAGAAATAATTGGTATCTCCTCCACAGAATGTTCCGTTCATTCACTGCGAATCTTAAATTCATCTGACTCTCAACTCCCGGCGGGTTATCGTTACACCACTTGTGAATGTCCAAGTAAGCCAATGCTGGTTTTCAGTGGCCTGTTCATACTAAGAGACGTGCTGTTCATTTGGCTATCCACTCCACCCTGTTCAGCTCTACATTTTCGTGTCCACAAAACCCAGCCTTCAGAAATCATTGGAATCACCACTAGAGAATGTTCCATTCATTCACTGCGAATCTGGAATTCCTCTGAACCTCCACTCCTGGCAGGTTTTCGTTACGCCACTGGTGAATGTCCAAGTAACTCAATCCTGGTTTTCAGAGGCATGTTCAACTCGCAGAAGTGCTGTTCAATGGGCTATCCACTCAATATTGGTCAGCTCTTCATTTTCCTCTCCACACAAACCAGCCTTCAGAAATCATTGGGCTCTCCACTACAGACTGTTCCATTCATTCACTGCGATTCTGCAATTCATCTGACTCTCCGCTCCAGGCAGGTTTTCATTACAGCACTGGTGAATGACCAAGTAATCCAATGCTGGTTTTCAGCCGCCTTTTCACACTCGCAGTGTGCTGTTCAATTGTCTATCCACTCAAACCTGGTCAGCCTTTCATTTTCTTTTCCACAATATCAGACTTCAGAAATCATTGGAATCGCCAGTACAGAATGTTCCATTCATTCACTGCCAATCTGGAATTCATCTGAATCTGCACTCCAGGTAGGCTTTCATTACACCACTTATGAATGTCCAAGTAACACAATGCTGGTTTTCAGCGGTCTGTTCACACTCTAAGCCCTGCTTTTTACTGGGTATCCACACAACTGTGGTCAGCTCTTCATTTTCATGTCCAAACAATCCAGACTTGAGAAATCATTGCAATCTCCAGTACAGAATGTTCCATTCATTCACTGCGAATCTGGAATTCAACTGAATCTCCACTACCTGCAGATTTATCTTACACCACTTGTGAATGTCCAAGTAAAACAATGCTGGTTTTCAGAGGCCTGTTCATGTTCGCAGTCGTGCTGTTCAATTGGCTATCCACTTAACCTGTTTTGCTCCTCATTTTCCTGTGCACACAACCCAGCCTTCAGAAATCATTGTAATCTCCACTACAGGATGTTCCATTCATTCACTGGGAATCTGGAATTCATCTGAATCTGCACTCCACGCAGGCTTTCGTTACACCACTGCTGAAAGTCGAAGTAATGCAATACTGGTTTTCAGTGGTCTGTTCACATTCGAAGCCGAGGCTTTTTACAGGCTATCCACTCAACACTGGTCAGCTCTTCATTTTCGTGTCCCCACAATCCAGATTTCAGAAATCATTGCAATCTCCACTACAGAATGTTCCATTCATTCACTGCGAGTCTGGAGTTTATCTGATTCTCCACTCCCGCCTGGTTAACATTACACCACTTGTGAATGTCCAAGTAAGCCAATGCTGGTTTTCAGAGGCCTGTTCATACTCGCAGCCGTGCTGTTTAATTGACAATTCACTCCACCCTGTTCAGCTCTTCATTGTCCCACCACACTACCAGCCTTCAGAAATCTTTGTTATCTCCACTACAGAATGTTCCATTCATTCACTGCGAATCTGGAATTCATCTGACTCTCAACTCCACGCCTCCACGCAGGTTTTCATTACACCACTGTTGAATGTCCAAGTAACCCAATGCTGGTTTTCAGCGGCCTGTTCATATTCGCAGCCCTGCTGTTTACTTGGCTATCGATTCAAGCCTGGTCAGCTCTTCATTTTCCTGTCCACACAACACAGGCTTCAGAAATCATTGGAATCTCCTCTACAGAATGTTCCATTCATTCACTGCGAATGTGGAATTCAACTGACTCTCCACTCCATGCAGGTTTTCCTTACACCACTGATGAATGTCCAAGTAACCCAATGCTGGTTTTCAGCTGCATGTTCACACTCGCAGCCATGCTATACAATTGGCTTTCCACTAAATCCTGATTAGTTCTTGATTTTCCTTCCACACGACCCAGCCTTCAGAAATCGTTGGAATCTCCACTAGAGAATGTTCCATTCATTCACTGCGAATCTGGAATTCCTCTGAACCTCCACTCCCGGCAGGTTTTCGTTACACCACTGTTGAATGTCCAAGTAACCCAATGTTTTAAGTGTTTTCTTCACAAGCGCAGTGGTGCTGTTCAATTGGCTATCCACTCAACCCTGGCCAGCTCTACATTTTCCTGTCCACACCACAGAGACTGGAGAAATCATTGTTATCTCCACTACAGAATGTTCCATTCATTCACAGCGAATCTGGAATTCATCTGAATCTCCACTCCCGGCAGGTTTTCGTGACACCACTGGTAAATATCCAAGTAAGCCAATGCTGGTTTTAAGTGGCCTGCTCATACTCTCAGCCGTGCTGTTCAATTTGCTATCCACTCAACCCTCTTCAGCTCCATTTTCCTGTCCACATAACCCAAACTTCAGAAACAATTGGTATCTCCTCCACAGAATGTTCCATTCATTGACGGCAAATCTGAAATTCATCTAATTCTCAACTCCCGTCAGGTTTTCGTTACACCACTTGTGAATGTCCAATTAAGCCAAAGCTGGTTTTCAGTGGCCTGTTCTTACTACGAGACGTGCTGTTCATTTGGCTATCCATTCCACCCTGTTCAGCTCTACATTTTCGTGTCCACAAAACACAGCCTTCAGAAATCATTGGAATCACCACTAGAGAATGTTCCATTCATTCACTGCGAATCTGGAATTCATCTGAATCTCCACTCCCGGCAGGTTTTCATTGCACCACTGCTGAATGTTCAAGTAACGCAATGATGGTTTTCAGCGGTCTATTCACACTCGAACCCGTGCTGTTCACGGTCTAGCGACTCAACACTGGTGAGTTCTTCTTTTTCCAGTTCAGACAATACAAACCTCAGAAACCATTGCAATCTACACTACAGAATGTTTCATTCATTCAGGCGAATCTTGAATTCATCTTGTTCTCCACTCCCAGCAGGTTTTCGTTTCACCACTGGTGAATGTCCAAGCAACCCAAGGCTGGTTTCAGCTGCGTGTTAACACTCGCAGCCGTGCTGTTCAATTGGCTATCCAGTGAACGCTGGTTAGCTCTTGATTTTCCTTCCACACACCGAGCCTTCAGAAATCATTCTTATCTCCACTTCAGAATGTTCCATTCGTTCCCTGCGAATCTGGAATTCCTCTGACTCTCCACACCAGGCAGATTTTCCTAACAACACTGGTGAATGACCAGGTAATCCAATGCTGGTTTTCAGCGGCTGTTCACACTCACAGCCTTGCTGTTCAATTGGCAATCCAGTCAAACCTAGTCAGCTCTTCATTTTCCTGTCCACACAACCCAGCGTTCAGAAATCATTGGAATCTCTACTACAGAAATTTCCATTCATTCACTGTGAATCTGGAAATACTCTGAATCTGCATTCCAGGAAGGCTTTCGTTACACCACTGATGAATGTCCAAGTAATGCAATGCTGCTTCTTAGTGGTCTGTTCACACTCCAAACCGTGCTGTTCATTGGCTATCCACTCAATATCGGTCAGCTCTTCAATATCCTGTCCAGACTATCCAGATTCCTAAATGTTGGCAATCACCACTACAGAATGTTCCATTCAATCACGCGAATCTGGAATTCATCAGAGTCTCCACTCCTGGAAGGTTTTCGTGACACCACTGGTAAATGTCCAAGGAAGACAATGCTGGTTTTAAGCCGCCTGCTAACACACTCAGCCGTGCTGTTCAATTTGCTATCCACCCAACCCTATTCAGCTCTACATTTTCCTGTCCTCATAACCCAACCTTCAGAAATAATTGGTATCTCCTCCACAGAATGTTCCGTTCATTCACTGCGAATCTTAAATTCATCTGACTCTCAACTCCCGGCGGGTTATCGTTACACCACTTGTGAATGTCCAAGTAAGCCAATGCTGGTTTTCAGTGGCCTGTTCATACTAAGAGACGTGCTGTTCATTTGGCTATCCACTCCACCCTGTTCAGCTCTACATTTTCGTGTCCACAAAACCCAGCCTTCAGAAATCATTGGAATCACCACTAGAGAATGTTCCATTCATTCACTGCGAATCTGGAATTCCTCTGAACCTCCACTCCTGGCAGGTTTTCGTTACGCCACTGGTGAATGTCCAAGTAACTCAATACTGGTTTTCAGAGGCATGTTCAACTCGCAGAAGTGCTGTTCAATGGGCTATCCACTCAATATTGGTCAGCTCCTCATTTTCCTCTCCACACAAACCAGCCTTCAGAAATCATTGGGCTCTCCACTACAGACTGCTCCATTCATTCACTGCGATTCTGCAATTCATCTGACTCTCCGCTCCAGGCAGGTTTTCATTACAGCACTGGTGAATGACCAAGTAATCCAATGCTGGTTTTCAGCCGCCTTTTCACACTCGCAGTGTGCTGTTCAATTGTCTATCCACTCAAACCTGGTCAGCCTTTCATTTTCTTTTCCACAATATCAGACTTCAGAAATCATTGGAATCGCCAGTACAGAATGTTCCATTCATTCACTGCCAATCTGGAATTCATCTGAATCTGCACTCCAGGTAGGCTTTCATTACACCACTTATGAATGTCCAAGTAACACAATGCTGGTTTTCAGCGGTCTGTTCACACTCTAAGCCCTGCTTTTTACTGGGTATCCACACAACTGTGGTCAGCTCTTCATTTTCATGTCCAAACAATCCAGACTTGAGAAATCATTGCAATCTCCAGTACAGAATGTTCCATTCATTCACTGCGAATCTGGAATTCAACTGAATCTCCACTACCTGCAGATTTATCTTACACCACTTGTGAATGTCCAAGTAAAACAATGCTGGTTTTCAGAGGCCTGTTCATGTTCGCAGTCGTGCTGTTCAATTGGCTATCCACTCAACCTGTTTTGCTCCTCATTTTCCTGTGCACACAACCCAGCCTTCAGAAATCATTGTAATCTCCACTACAGGATGTTCCATTCATTCACTGGGAATCTGGAATTCATCTGAATCTGCACTCCACGCAGGCTTTCGTTACACCACTGCTGAAAGTCGAAGTAATGCAATACTGGTTTTCAGTGGTCTGTTCACATTCGAAGACGAGGCTTTTTACAGGCTATCCACTCAACACTGGTCAGCTCTTCATTTTCGTGTCCCCACAATCCAGATTTCAGAAATCATTGCAATCTCCACTACAGAATGTTCCATTCATTCACTGCGAGTCTGGAGTTTATCTGATTCTCCACTCCCGCCTGGTTAACATTACACCACTTGTGAATGTCCAAGTAAGCCAATGCTGGTTTTCAGAGGCCTGTTCATACTCGCAGCCGTGCTGTTTAATTGACAATTCACTCCACCCTGTTCAGCTCTTCATTGTCCCACCACACTACCAGCCTTCAGAAATCTTTGTTATCTCCACTACAGAATGTTCCATTCATTCACTGCGAATCTGGAATTCATCTGACTCTCAACTCCACGCCTCCACGCAGGTTTTCATTACACCACTGTTGAATGTCCAAGTAACCCAATGCTGGTTTTCAGCGGCCTGTTCATATTCGCAGCCCTGCTGTTTACTTGGCTATCGATTCAAGCCTGGTCAGCTCTTCATTTTCCTGTCCACACAACACAGGCTTCAGAAATCATTGGAAACTCCTCTACAGAATGTTCCATTCATTCACTGCGAATGTGGAATTCAACTGACTCTCCACTCCATGCAGGTTTTCCTTACACCACTGATGAATGTCCAAGTAACCCAATGCTGGTTTTCAGCTGCATGTTCACACTCGCAGCCATGCTATACAATTGGCTTTCCACTAAATCCTGATTAGTTCTTGATTTTCCTTCCACACGACCCAGTCTTCAGAAATCGTTGGAATCTCCACTAGAGAATGTTCCATTCATTCACTGCGAATCTGGAATTCCTCTGAACCTCCACTCCCGGCAGGTTTTCGTTACACCACTGTTGAATGTCCAAGTAACCCAATGTTTTAAGTGTTTTCTTCACAAGCGCAGTGGTGCTGTTCAATTGGCTATCCACTCAACCCTGGCCAGCTCTACATTTTCCTGTCCACACCACAGAGACTGGAGAAATCATTGTTATCTCCACTACAGAATGTTCCATTCATTCACAGCGAATCTGGAATTCATCTGAATCTCCACTCCCGGCAGGTTTTCGTGACACCACTGGTAAATATCCAAGTAAGCCAATGCTGGTTTTAAGTGGCCTGCTCATACTCTCAGCCGTGCTGTTCAATTTGCTATCCACTCAACCCTCTTCAGCTCCATTTTCCTGTCCACATAACCCAAACTTCAGAAACAATTGGTATCTCCTCCACAGAATGTTCCATTCATTGACGGCAAATCTGAAATTCATCTAATTCTCAACTCCCGTCAGGTTTTCGTTACACCACTTGTGAATGTCCAATTAAGCCAAAGCTGGTTTTCAGTGGCCTGTTCTTACTACGAGACGTGCTGTTCATTTGGCTATCCATTCCACCCTGTTCAGCTCTACATTTTCGTGTCCACAAAACACAGCCTTCAGAAATCATTGGAATCACCACTAGAGAATGTTCCATTCATTCACTGCGAATCTGGAATTCATCTGAATCTCCACTCCCGGCAGGTTTTCATTGCACCACTGCTGAATGTTCAAGTAACGCAATGATGGTTTTCAGCGGTCTATTCACACTCGAACCCGTGCTGTTCACGGTCTAGCGACTCAACACTGGTGAGTTCTTCTTTTTCCAGTTCAGACAATACAAACCTCAGAAACCATTGCAATCTACACTACAGAATGTTTCATTCATTCAGGCGAATCTTGAATTCATCTTGTTCTCCACTCCCAGCAGGTTTTCGTTTCACCACTGGTGAATGTCCAAGCAACCCAAGGCTGGTTTCAGCTGCGTGTTAACACTCGCAGCCGTGCTGTTCAATTGGCTATCCAGTGAACGCTGGTTAGCTCTTGATTTCCCTTCCACACACCGAGCCTTCAGAAATCATTCTTATCTCCACTTCAGAATGTTCCATTCGTTCCCTGCGAATCTGGAATTCCTCTGACTCTCCACACCAGGCAGATTTTCCTAACAACACTGGTGAATGACCAGGTAATCCAATGCTGGTTTTCAGCGGATGTTCACACTCACAGCCTTGCTGTTCAATTGGCAATCCAGTCAAACCTAGTCAGCTCTTCATTTTCCTGTCCACACAACCCAGCGTTCAGAAATCATTGGAATCTCTACTACAGAAATTTCCATTCATTCACTGTGAATCTGGAAATACTCTGAATCTGCATTCCAGGAAGGCTTTCGTTACACCACTGATGAATGTCCAAGTAATGCAATGCTGCTTCTTAGTGGTCTGTTCACACTCGAAACCGTGCTGTTCATTGGCTATCCACTCAATATCGGTCAGCTCTTCAATATCCTGTCCAGACTATCCAGATTCCTAAATGTTGGCAATCACCACTACAGAATGTTCCATTCAATCACGCGAATCTGGAATTCATCAGAGTCTCCACTCCTGGAAGGTTTTCGTGACACCACTGGTAAATGTCCAAGGAAGACAATGCTGGTTTTAAGCCGCCTGCTAACACACTCAGCCGTGCTGTTCAATTTGCTATCCACCCAACCCTATTCAGCTCTACATTTTCCTGTCCTCATAACCCAACCTTCAGAAATAATTGGTATCTCCTCCACAGAATGTTCCGTTCATTCACTGCGAATCTTAAATTCATCTGACTCTCAACTCCCGGCGGGTTATCGTTACACCACTTGTGAATGTCCAAGTAAGCCAATGCTGGTTTTCAGTGGCCTGTTCATACTAAGAGACGTGCTGTTCATTTGGCTATCCACTCCACCCTGTTCAGCTCTACATTTTCGTGTCCACAAAACCCAGCCTTCAGAAATCATTGGAATCACCACTAGAGAATGTTCCATTCATTCACTGCGAATCTGGAATTCCTCTGAACCTCCACTCCTGGCAGGTTTTCGTTACGCCACTGGTGAATGTCCAAGTAACTCAATCCTGGTTTTCAGAGGCATGTTCAACTCGCAGAAGTGCTGTTCAATGGGCTATCCACTCAATATTGGTCAGCTCTTCATTTTCCTCTCCACACAAACCAGCCTTCAGAAATCATTGGGCTCTCCACTACAGACTGTTCCATTCATTCACTGCGATTCTGCAATTCATCTGACTCTCCGCTCCAGGCAGGTTTTCATTACAGCACTGGTGAATGACCAAGTAATCCAATGCTGGTTTTCAGCCGCCTTTTCACACTCGCAGTGTGCTGTTCAATTGTCTATCCACTCAAACCTGGTCAGCCTTTCATTTTCTTTTCCACAATATCAGACTTCAGAAATCATTGGAATCGCCAGTACAGAATGTTCCATTCATTCACTGCCAATCTGGAATTCATCTGAATCTGCACTCCAGGTAGGCTTTCATTACACCACTTATGAATGTCCAAGTAACACAATGCTGGTTTTCAGCGGTCTGTTCACACTCTAAGCCCTGCTTTTTACTGGGTATCCACACAACTGTGGTCAGCTCTTCATTTTCATGTCCAAACAATCCAGACTTGAGAAATCATTGCAATCTCCAGTACAGAATGTTCCATTCATTCACTGCGAATCTGGAATTCAACTGAATCTCCACTACCTGCAGATTTATCTTACACCACTTGTGAATGTCCAAGTAAAACAATGCTGGTTTTCAGAGGCCTGTTCATGTTCGCAGTCGTGCTGTTCAATTGGCTATCCACTTAACCTGTTTTGCTCCTCATTTTCCTGTGCACACAACCCAGCCTTCAGAAATCATTGTAATCTCCACTACAGGATGTTCCATTCATTCACTGGGAATCTGGAATTCATCTGAATCTGCACTCCACGCAGGCTTTCGTTACACCACTGCTGAAAGTCGAAGTAATGCAATACTGGTTTTCAGTGGTCTGTTCACATTCGAAGCCGAGGCTTTTTACAGGCTATCCACTCAACACTGGTCAGCTCTTCATTTTCGTGTCCCCACAATCCAGATTTCAGAAATCATTGCAATCTCCACTACAGAATGTTCCATTCATTCACTGCGAGTCTGGAGTTTATCTGATTCTCCACTCCCGCCTGGTTAACATTACACCACTTGTGAATGTCCAAGTAAGCCAATGCTGGTTTTCAGAGGCCTGTTCATACTCGCAGCCGTGCTGTTTAATTGAAAATTCACTCCACCCTGTTCAGCTCTTCATTGTCCCACCACACTACCAGCCTTCAGAAATCTTTGTTATCTCCACTACAGAATGTTCCATTCATTCACTGCGAATCTGGAATTCATCTGACTCTCAACTCCACGCAGGTTTTCATTACACCACTGTTGAATGTCCAAGTAACCCAATGCTGGTTTTCAGCGGCCTGTTCATATTCGCAGCCCTGCTGTTTAATTGGCTATCGATTCAAGCCTGGTCAGCTCTTCATTTTCCTGTCCACACAACACAGGCTTCAGAAATCATTGGAATCTCCTCTACAGAATGTTCCATTCATTCACTGCGAATGTGGAATTCAACTGACTCTCCACTCCATGCAGGTTTTCCTTACACCACTGATGAATGTCCAAGTAACCCAATGCTGGTTTTCAGCTGCATGTTCACACTCGCAGCCATGCTATACAATTGGCTTTCCACTAAATCCTGATTAGTTCTTGATTTTCCTTCCACACGACCCAGCCTTCAGAAATCGTTGGAATCTCCACTAGAGAATGTTCCATTCATTCACTGCGAATCTGGAATTCCTCTGAACCTCCACTCCCGGCAGGTTTTCGTTACACCACTGTTGAATGTCCAAGTAACCCAATGTTTTAAGTGTTTTCTTCACAAGCGCAGTGGTGCTGTTCAATTGGCTATCCACTCAACCCTGGCCAGCTCTACATTTTCCTGTCCACACCACAGAGACTGGAGAAATCATTGTTATCTCCACTACAGAATGTTCCATTCATTCACAGCGAATCTGGAATTCATCTGAATCTCCACTCCCGGAAGGTTTTCGTGACACCACTGGTAAATATCCAAGTAAGCCAATGCTGGTTTTAAGTGGCCTGCTCATACTCTCAGCCGTGCTGTTCAATTTGCTATCCACTCAACCCTCTTCAGCTCCATTTTCCTGTCCACATAACCCAAACTTCAGAAACAATTGGTATCTCCTCCACAGAATGTTCCATTCATTGACGGCAAATCTGAAATTCATCTAATTCTCAACTCCCGTCAGGTTTTCGTTACACCACTTGTGAATGTCCAATTAAGCCAAAGCTGGTTTTCAGTGGCCTGTTCTTACTACGAGACGTGCTGTTCATTTGGCTATCCATTCCACCCTGTTCAGCTCTACATTTTCGTGTCCACAAAACACAGCCTTCAGAAATCATTGGAATCACCACTAGAGAATGTTCCATTCATTCACTGCGAATCTGGAATTCATCTGAATCTCCACTCCCGGCAGGTTTTCATTGCACCACTGCTGAATGTTCAAGTAACGCAATGATGGTTTTCAGCGGTCTATTCACACTCGAACCCGTGCTGTTCACGGTCTAGCGACTCAACACTGGTGAGTTCTTCTTTTTCCAGTTCAGACAATACAAACCTCAGAAACCATTGCAATCTACACTACAGAATGTTTCATTCATTCAGGCGAATCTTGAATTCATCTTGTTCTCCACTCCCAGCAGGTTTTCGTTTCACCACTGGTGAATGTCCAAGCAACCCAAGGCTGGTTTCAGCTGCGTGTTAACACTCGCAGCCGTGCTGTTCAATTGGCTATCCAGTGAACGCTGGTTAGCTCTTGATTTCCCTTCCACACACCGAGCCTTCAGAAATCATTCTTATCTCCACTTCAGAATGTTCCATTCGTTCCCTGCGAATCTGGAATTCCTCTGACTCTCCACACCAGGCAGATTTTCCTAACAACACTGGTGAATGACCAGGTAATCCAATGCTGGTTTTCAGCGGCTGTTCACACTCACAGCCTTGCTGTTCAATTGGCAATCCAGTCAAACCTAGTCAGCTCTTCATTTTCCTGTCCACACAACCCAGCGTTCAGAAATCATTGGAATCTCTACTACAGAAATTTCCATTCATTCACTGTGAATCTGGAAATACTCTGAATCTGCATTCCAGGAAGGCTTTCGTTACACCACTGATGAATGTCCAAGTAATGCAATGCTGCTTCTTAGTGGTCTGTTCACACTCGAAACCGTGCTGTTCATTGGCTATCCACTCAATATCGGTCAGCTCTTCAATATCCTGTCCAGACTATCCAGATTCCTAAATGTTGGCAATCACCACTACAGAATGTTCCATTCAATCACGCGAATCTGGAATTCATCAGAGTCTCCACTCCTGGAAGGTTTTCGTGACACCACTGGTAAATGTCCAAGGAAGACAATGCTGGTTTTAAGCCGCCTGCTAACACACTCAGCCGTGCTGTTCAATTTGCTATCCACCCAACCCTATTCAGCTCTACATTTTCCTGTCCTCATAACCCAACCTTCAGAAATAATTGGTATCTCCTCCACAGAATGTTCCGTTCATTCACTGCGAATCTTAAATTCATCTGACTCTCAACTCCCGGCGGGTTATCGTTACACCACTTGTGAATGTCCAAGTAAGCCAATGCTGGTTTTCAGTGGCCTGTTCATACTAAGAGACGTGCTGTTCATTTGGCTATCCACTCCACCCTGTTCAGCTCTACATTTTCGTGTCCACAAAACCCAGCCTTCAGAAATCATTGGAATCACCACTAGAGAATGTTCCATTCATTCACTGCGAATCTGGAATTCCTCTGAACCTCCACTCCTGGCAGGTTTTCGTTACGCCACTGGTGAATGTCCAAGTAACTCAATCCTGGTTTTCAGAGGCATGTTCAACTCGCAGAAGTGCTGTTCAATGGGCTATCCACTCAATATTGGTCAGCTCTTCATTTTCCTCTCCACACAAACCAGCCTTCAGAAATCATTGGGCTCTCCACTACAGACTGTTCCATTCATTCACTGCGATTCTGCAATTCATCTGACTCTCCGCTCCAGGCAGGTTTTCATTACAGCACTGGTGAATGACCAAGTAATCCAATGCTGGTTTTCAGCCGCCTTTTCACACTCGCAGTGTGCTGTTCAATTGTCTATCCACTCAAACCTGGTCAGCCTTTCATTTTCTTTTCCACAATATCAGACTTCAGAAATCATTGGAATCGCCAGTACAGAATGTTCCATTCATTCACTGCCAATCTGGAATTCATCTGAATCTGCACTCCAGGTAGGCTTTCATTACACCACTTATGAATGTCCAAGTAACACAATGCTGGTTTTCAGCGGTCTGTTCACACTCTAAGCCCTGCTTTTTACTGGGTATCCACACAACTGTGGTCAGCTCTTCATTTTCATGTCCAAACAATCCAGACTTGAGAAATCATTGCAATCTCCAGTACAGAATGTTCCATTCATTCACTGCGAATCTGGAATTCAACTGAATCTCCACTACCTGCAGATTTATCTTACACCACTTGTGAATGTCCAAGTAAAACAATGCTGGTTTTCAGAGGCCTGTTCATGTTCGCAGTCGTGCTGTTCAATTGGCTATCCACTTAACCTGTTTTGCTCCTCATTTTCCTGTGCACACAACCCAGCCTTCAGAAATCATTGTAATCTCCACTACAGGATGTTCCATTCATTCACTGGGAATCTGGAATTCATCTGAATCTGCACTCCACGCAGGCTTTCGTTACACCACTGCTGAAAGTCGAAGT
Organism: Sorex fumeus; assembly: GCF_029834395.1. Taxonomy (NCBI): domain Eukaryota; kingdom Metazoa; phylum Chordata; class Mammalia; order Eulipotyphla; family Soricidae; genus Sorex; species Sorex fumeus. The sequence goes on from NW_026606251.1 coordinate 237,474, forward strand.
AATGCAATACTGGTTTTCAGTGGTCTGTTCACATTCGAAGCCGAGGCTTTTTACAGGCTATCCACTCAACACTGGTCAGCTCTTCATTTTCGTGTCCCCACAATCCAGATTTCAGAAATCATTGCAATCTCCACTACAGAATGTTCCATTCATTCACTGCGAGTCTGGAGTTTATCTGATTCTCCACTCCCGCCTGGTTAACATTACACCACTTGTGAATGTCCAAGTAAGCCAATGCTGGTTTTCAGAGGCCTGTTCATACTCGCAGCCGTGCTGTTTAATTGACAATTCACTCCACCCTGTTCAGCTCTTCATTGTCCCACCACACTACCAGCCTTCAGAAATCTTTGTTATCTCCACTACAGAATGTTCCATTCATTCACTGCGAATCTGGAATTCATCTGACTCTCAACTCCACGCAGGTTTTCATTACACCACTGTTGAATGTCCAAGTAACCCAATGCTGGTTTTCAGCGGCCTGTTCATATTCGCAGCCCTGCTGTTTACTTGGCTATCGATTCAAGCCTGGTCAGCTCTTCATTTTCCTGTCCACACAACACAGGCTTCAGAAATCATTGGAATCTCCTCTACAGAATGTTCCATTCATTCACTGCGAATGTGGAATTCAACTGACTCTCCACTCCATGCAGGTTTTCCTTACACCACTGATGAATGTCCAAGTAACCCAATGCTGGTTTTCAGCTGCATGTTCACACTCGCAGCCATGCTATACAATTGGCTTTCCACTAAATCCTGATTAGTTCTTGATTTTCCTTCCACACGACCCAGCCTTCAGAAATCGTTGGAATCTCCACTAGAGAATGTTCCATTCATTCACTGCGAATCTGGAATTCCTCTGAACCTCCACTCCCGGCAGGTTTTCGTTACACCACTGTTGAATGTCCAAGTAACCCAATGTTTTAAGTGTTTTCTTCACAAGCGCAGTGGTGCTGTTCAATTGGCTATCCACTCAACCCTGGCCAGCTCTACATTTTCCTGTCCACACCACAGAGACTGGAGAAATCATTGTTATCTCCACTACAGAATGTTCCATTCATTCACAGCGAATCTGGAATTCATCTGAATCTCCACTCCCGGCAGGTTTTCGTGACACCACTGGTAAATATCCAAGTAAGCCAATGCTGGTTTTAAGTGGCCTGCTCATACTCTCAGCCGTGCTGTTCAATTTGCTATCCACTCAACCCTCTTCAGCTCCATTTTCCTGTCCACATAACCCAAACTTCAGAAACAATTGGTATCTCCTCCACAGAATGTTCCATTCATTGACGGCAAATCTGAAATTCATCTAATTCTCAACTCCCGTCAGGTTTTCGTTACACCACTTGTGAATGTCCAATTAAGCCAAAGCTGGTTTTCAGTGGCCTGTTCTTACTACGAGACGTGCTGTTCATTTGGCTATCCATTCCACCCTGTTCAGCTCTACATTTTCGTGTCCACAAAACCCAGCCTTCAGAAATCATTGGAATCACCACTAGAGAATGTTCCATTCATTCACTGTGAATCTGGAATTCATCTGAATCTCCACTCCCGGCAGGTTTTCATTGCACCACTGCTGAATGTTCAAGTAACGCAATGATGGTTTTCAGCGGTCTATTCACACTCGAACCCGTGCTGTTCACGGTCTAGCGACTCAACACTGGTGAGTTCTTCTTTTTCCAGTTCAGACAATACAAACCTCAGAAACCATTGCAATCTACACTACAGAATGTTTCATTCATTCAGGCGAATCTTGAATTCATCTTGTTCTCCACTCCCAGCAGGTTTTCGTTTCACCACTGGTGAATGTCCAAGCAACCCAAGGCTGGTTTCAGCTGCGTGTTAACACTCGCAGCCGTGCTGTTCAATTGGCTATCCAGTGAACGCTGGTTAGCTCTTGATTTCCCTTCCACACACCGAGCCTTCAGAAATCATTCTTATCTCCACTTCAGAATGTTCCATTCGTTCCCTGCGAATCTGGAATTCCTCTGACTCTCCACACCAGGCAGATTTTCCTAACAACACTGGTGAATGACCAGGTAATCCAATGCTGGTTTTCAGCGGCTGTTCACACTCACAGCCTTGCTGTTCAATTGGCAATCCAGTCAAACCTAGTCAGCTCTTCATTTTCCTGTCCACACAACCCAGCGTTCAGAAATCATTGGAATCTCTACTACAGAAATTTCCATTCATTCACTGTGAATCTGGAAATACTCTGAATCTGCATTCCAGGAAGGCTTTCGTTACACCACTGATGAATGTCCAAGTAATGCAATGCTGCTTCTTAGTGGTCTGTTCACACTCGAAACCGTGCTGTTCATTGGCTATCCACTCAATATCGGTCAGCTCTTCAATATCCTGTCCAGACTATCCAGATTCCTAAATGTTGGCAATCACCACTACAGAATGTTCCATTCAATCACGCGAATCTGGAATTCATCAGAGTCTCCACTCCTGGAAGGTTTTCGTGACACCACTGGTAAATGTCCAAGGAAGACAATGCTGGTTTTAAGCCGCCTGCTAACACACTCAGCCGTGCTGTTCAATTTGCTATCCACCCAACCCTATTCAGCTCTACATTTTCCTGTCCTCATAACCCAACCTTCAGAAATAATTGGTATCTCCTCCACAGAATGTTCCGTTCATTCACTGCGAATCTTAAATTCATCTGACTCTCAACTCCCGGCGGGTTATCGTTACACCACTTGTGAATGTCCAAGTAAGCCAATGCTGGTTTTCAGTGGCCTGTTCATACTAAGAGACGTGCTGTTCATTTGGCTATCCACTCCACCCTGTTCAGCTCTACATTTTCGTGTCCACAAAACCCAGCCTTCAGAAATCATTGGAATCACCACTAGAGAATGTTCCATTCATTCACTGCGAATCTGGAATTCCTCTGAACCTCCACTCCTGGCAGGTTTTCGTTACGCCACTGGTGAATGTCCAAGTAACTCAATACTGGTTTTCAGAGGCATGTTCAACTCGCAGAAGTGCTGTTCAATGGGCTATACACTCAATATTGGTCAGCTCTTCATTTTCCTCTCCACACAAACCAGCCTTCAGAAATCATTGGGCTCTCCACTACAGACTGTTCCATTCATTCACTGCGATTCTGCAATTCATCTGACTCTCCGCTCCAGGCAGGTTTTCATTACAGCACTGGTGAATGACCAAGTAATCCAATGCTGGTTTTCAGCCGCCTTTTCACACTCGCAGTGTGCTGTTCAATTGTCTATCCACTCAAACCTGGTCAGCCTTTCATTTTCTTTTCCACAATATCAGACTTCAGAAATCATTGGAATCGCCAGTACAGAATGTTCCATTCATTCACTGCCAATCTGGAATTCATCTGAATCTGCACTCCAGGTAGGCTTTCATTACACCACTTATGAATGTCCAAGTAACACAGTGCTGGTTTTCAGCGGTCTGTTCACACTCTAAGCCCTGCTTTTTACTGGGTATCCACACAACTGTGGTCAGCTCTTCATTTTCATGTCCAAACAATCCAGACTTGAGAAATCATTGCAATCTCCAGTACAGAATGTTCCATTCATTCACTGCGAATCTGGAATTCAACTGAATCTCCACTACCTGCAGATTTATCTTACACCACTTGTGAATGTCCAAGTAAATCAATGCTAGTTTTCAGAGGCCTGTTCATGTTCGCAGTCGTGCTGTTCAATTGGCTATCCACTCAACCTGTTTTGCTCCTCATTTTCCTTTGCACACAACCCAGCCTTCAGAAATCATTGTAATCTCCACTACAGGATGTTCCATTCATTCACTGGGAATCTGGAATTCATCTGAATCTGCACTCCACGCAGGCTTTCGTTACACCACTGCTGAAAGTCGAAGTAATGCAATACTGGTTTTCAGTGGTCTGTTCACATTCGAAGCCGAGGCTTTTTACAGGCTATCCACTCAACACTGGTCAGCTCTTCATTTTCGTGTCCCCACAATCCAGATTTCAGAAATCATTGCAATCTCCACTACAGAATGTTCCATTCATTCACTGCGAGTCTGGAGTTTATCTGATTCTCCACTCCCGCCTGGTTAACATTACACCACTTGTGAATGTCCAAGTAAGCCAATGCTGGTTTTCAGAGGCCTGTTCATACTCGCAGCCGTGCTGTTTAATTGACAATTCACTCCACCCTGTTCAGCTCTTCATTGTCCCACCACACTACCAGCCTTCAGAAATCTTTGTTATCTCCACTACAGAATGTTCCATTCATTCACTGCGAATCTGGAATTCATCTGACTCTCAACTCCACGCAGGTTTTCATTACACCACTGTTGAATGTCCAAGTAACCCAATGCTGGTTTTCAGCGGCCTGTTCATATTCGCAGCCCTGCTGTTTACTTGGCTATCGATTCAAGCCTGGTCAGCTCTTCATTTTCCTGTCCACACAACACAGGCTTCAGAAATCATTGGAATCTCCTCTACAGAATGTTCCATTCATTCACTGCGAATGTGGAATTCAACTGACTCTCCACTCCATGCAGGTTTTCCTTACACCAGTGATGAATGTCCAAGTAACCCAATGCTGGTTTTCAGCTGCATGTTCACACTCGCAGCAATGCTATACAATTGGCTTTCCACTAAATCCTGATTAGTTCTTGATTTTCCTTCCACACGACCCAGCCTTCAGAAATCGTTGGAATCTCCACTAGAGTATTTTCCTTTCATTCACTGCGAATCTGGAATTCCTCTGAACCTCCACTCCCGGCAGGTTTTCGTTACACCACTGTTGAATGTCCAAGTAACCCAATGTTTTAAGTGTTTTCTTCACAAGCGCAGTGGTGCTGTTCAATTGGCTATCCACTCAACCCTGGCCAGCTCTACATTTTCCTGTCCACACCACAGAGACTGGAGAAATCATTGTTATCTCCACTACAGAATGTTCCATTCATTCACAGCGAATCTGGAATTCATCTGAATCTCCACTCCCGGCAGGTTTTCGTGACACCACTGGTAAATATCCAAGTAAGCCAATGCTGGTTTTAAGTGGCCTGCTCATACTCTCAGCCGTGCTGTTCAATTTGCTATCCACTCAACCCTCTTCAGCTCCATTTTCCTGTCCACATAACCCAAACTTCAGAAACAATTGGTATCTCCTCCACAGAATGTTCCATTCATTGACGGCAAATCTGAAATTCATCTAATTCTCAACTCCCGTCAGGTTTTCGTTACACCACTTGTGAATGTCCAATTAAGCCAAAGCTGGTTTTCAGTGGCCTGTTCTTACTACGAGACGTGCTGTTCATTTGGCTATCCATTCCACCCTGTTCAGCTCTACATTTTCGTGTCCACAAAACCCAGCCTTCAGAAATCATTGGAATCACCACTAGAGAATGTTCCATTCATTCACTGCGAATCTGGAATTCATCTGAATCTCCACTCCCGGCAGGTTTTCATTGCACCACTGCTGAATGTTCAAGTAACGCAATGATGGTTTTCAGCGGTCTATTCACACTCGAACCCGTGCTGTTCACGGTCTAGCGACTCAACACTGGTGAGTTCTTCTTTTTCCAGTTCAGACAATACAAACCTCAGAAACCATTGCAATCTACACTACAGAATGTTTCATTCATTCAGGCGAATCTTGAATTCATCTTGTTCTCCACTCCCAGCAGGTTTTCGTTTCACCACTGGTGAATGTCCAAGCAACCCAAGGCTGGTTTCAGCTGCGTGTTAACACTCGCAGCCGTGCTGTTCAATTGGCTATCCAGTGAACGCTGGTTAGCTCTTGATTTTCCTTCCACACACCGAGCCTTCAGAAATCATTCTTATCTCCACTTCAGAATGTTCCATTCGTTCCCTGCGAATCTGGAATTCCTCTGACTCTCCACACCAGGCAGATTTTCCTAACAACACTGGTGAATGACCAGGTAATCCAATGCTGGTTTTCAGCGGCTGTTCACACTCACAGCCTTGCTGTTCAATTGGCAATCCAGTCAAACCTAGTCAGCTCTTCATTTTCCTGTCCACACAACCCAGCGTTCAGAAATCATTGGAATCTCTACTACAGAAATTTCCATTCATTCACTGTGAATCTGGAAATACTCTGAATCTGCATTCCAGGAAGGCTTTCGTTACACCACTGATGAATGTCCAAGTAATGCAATGCTGCTTCTTAGTGGTCTGTTCACACTCGAAACCGTGCTGTTCATTGGCTATCCACTCAATATCGGTCAGCTCTTCAATATCCTGTCCAGACTATCCAGATTCCTAAATGTTGGCAATCACCACTACAGAATGTTCCATTCAATCACGCGAATCTGGAATTCATCAGAGTCTCCACTCCTGGAAGGTTTTCGTGACACCACTGGTAAATGTCCAAGGAAGACAATGCTGGTTTTAAGCCGCCTGCTAACACACTCAGCCGTGCTGTTCAATTTGCTATCCACCCAACCCTATTCAGCTCTACATTTTCCTGTCCTCATAACCCAACCTTCAGAAATAATTGGTATCTCCTCCACAGAATGTTCCGTTCATTCACTGCGAATCTTAAATTCATCTGACTCTCAACTCCCGGCGGGTTATCGTTACACCACTTGTGAATGTCCAAGTAAGCCAATGCTGGTTTTCAGTGGCCTGTTCATACTAAGAGACGTGCTGTTCATTTGGCTATCCACTCCACCCTGTTCAGCTCTACATTTTCGTGTCCACAAAACCCAGCCTTCAGAAATCATTGGAATCACCACTAGAGAATGTTCCATTCATTCACTGCGAATCTGGAATTCATCTGAACCTCCACTCCTGGCAGGTTTTCGTTACGCCACTGGTGAATGTCCAAGTAACTCAATACTGGTTTTCAGAGGCATGTTCAACTCGCAGAAGTGCTGTTCAATGGGCTATCCACTCAATATTGGTCAGCTCTTCATTTTCCTCTCCACACAAACCAGCCTTCAGAAATCATTGGGCTCTCCACTACAGACTGTTCCATTCATTCACTGCGATTCTGCAATTCATCTGACTCTCCGCTCCAGGCAGGTTTTCATTACAGCACTGGTGAATGACCAAGTAATCCAATGCTGGTTTTCAGCCGCCTTTTCACACTCGCAGTGTGCTGTTCAATTGTCTATCCACTCAAACCTGGTCAGCCTTTCATTTTCTTTTCCACAATATCAGACTTCAGAAATCATTGGAATCGCCAGTACAGAATGTTCCATTCATTCACTGCCAATCTGGAATTCATCTGAATCTGCACTCCAGGTAGGCTTTCATTACACCACTTATGAATGTCCAAGTAACACAGTGCTGGTGTTCAGCGGTCTGTTCACACTCTAAGCCCTGCTTTTTACTGGGTATCCACACAACTGTGGTCAGCTCTTCATTTTCATGTCCAAACAATCCAGACTTGAGAAATCATTGCAATCTCCAGTACAGAATGTTCCATTCATTCACTGCGAATCTGGAATTCAACTGAATCTCCACTACCTGCAGATTTATCTTACACCACTTGTGAATGTCCAAGTAAAACAATGCTGGTTTTCAGAGGCCTGTTCATGTTCGCAGTCGTGCTGTTCAATTGGCTATCCACTCAACCTGTTTTGCTCCTCATTTTCCTGTGCACACAACCCAGCCTTCAGAAATCATTGTAATCTCCACTACAGGATGTTCCATTCATTCACTGGGAATCTGGAATTCATCTGAATCTGCACTCCACGCAGGCTTTCGTTACACCACTGCTGAAAGTCGAAGTAATGCAATACTGGTTTTCAGTGGTCTGTTCACATTCGAAGCCGAGGCTTTTTACAGGCTATCCACTCAACACTGGTCAGCTCTTCATTTTCGTGTCCCCACAATCCAGATTTCAGAAATCATTGCAATCTCCACTACAGAATGTTCCATTCATTCACTGCGAGTCTGGAGTTTATCTGATTCTCCACTCCCGCCTGGTTAACATTACACCACTTGTGAATGTCCAAGTAAGCCAATGCTGGTTTTCAGGGGCCTGTTCATACTCGCAGCCGTGCTGTTTAATTGACAATTCACTCCACCCTGTTCAGCTCTTCATTGTCCCACCACACTACCAGCCTTCAGAAATCTTTGTTATCTCCACTACAGAACGTTCCATTCATTCACTGCGAATCTGGAATTCATCTGACTCTCAACTCCACGCAGGTTTTCATTACACCACTGTTGAATGTCCAAGTAACCCAATGCTGGTTTTCAGCGGCCTGTTCATATTCGCAGCCCTGCTGTTTACTTGGCTATCGATTCAAGCCTGGTCAGCTCTTCATTTTCCTGTCCACACAACACAGGCTTCAGAAATCATTGGAATCTCCTCTACAGAATGTTCCATTCATTCACTGCGAATGTGGAATTCAACTGACTCTCCACTCCATGCAGGTTTTCCTTACACCACTGATGAATGTCCAAGTAACCCAATGCTGGTTTTCAGCTGCATGTTCACACTCGCAGCCATGCTATACAATTGGCTTTCCACTAAATCCTGATTAGTTCTTGATTTTCCTTCCACACGACCCAGCCTTCAGAAATCGTTGGAATCTCCACTAGAGAATGTTCCATTCATTCACTGCGAATCTGGAATTCCTCTGAACCTCCACTCCCGGCAGGTTTTCGTTACACCACTGTTGAATGTCCAAGTAACCCAATGTTTTAAGTGTTTTCTTCACAAGCGCAGTGGTGCTGTTCAATTGGCTATCCACTCAACCCTGGCCAGCTCTACATTTTCCTGTCCACACCACAGAGACTGGAGAAATCATTGTTATCTCCACTACAGAATGTTCCATTCATTCACAGCGAATCTGGAATTCATCTGAATCTCCACTCCCGGAAGGTTTTCGTGACACCACTGGTAAATATCCAAGTAAGCCAATGCTGGTTTTAAGTGGCCTGCTCATACTCTCAGCCGTGCTGTTCAATTTGCTATCCACTCAACCCTCTTCAGCTCCATTTTCCTGTCCACATAACCCAAACTTCAGAAACAATTGGTATCTCCTCCACAGAATGTTCCATTCATTGACGGCTAATCTGAAATTCATCTAATTCTCAACTCCCGTCAGGTTTTTGTTACAACACTTGTGAATGTCCAATTAAGCCAAAGATGGTTTTCAGTGGCCTGTTCTTACTACGAGACGTGCTGTTCATTTGGCTATCCATTCCACCCTGTTCAGCTCTACATTTTCGTGTCCACAAAACCCAGCCTTCAGAAATCATTGGAATCACCACTAGAGAATGTTCCATTCATTCACTGCGAATCTGGAATTCATCTGAATCTCCACTCCCGGCAGGTTTTCATTGCACCACTGCTGAATGTTCAAGTAACGCAATGATGGTTTTCAGCGGTCTATTCACACTCGAACCCGTGCTGTTCACGGTCTAGCGACTCAACACTGGTGAGTTCTTCTTTTTCCAGTTCAGACAATACAAACCTCAGAAACCATTGCAATCTACACTACAGAATGTTTCATTCATTCAGGCGAATCTTGAATTCATCTTGTTCTCCACTCCCAGCAGGTTTTCGTTTCACCACTGGTGAATGTCCAAGCAACCCAAGGCTGGTTTCAGCTGCGTGTTAACACTCGCAGCCGTGCTGTTCAATTGGCAATCCAGTGAACGCTGGTTAGCTCTTGATTTTCCTTCCACACACCGAGCCTTCAGAAATCATTCTTATCTCCACTTCAGAGTGTTCCATTCGTTCCCTGCGAATCTGGAATTCCTCTGACTCTCCACACCAGGCAGATTTTCCTAACAACACTGGTGAATGACCAGGTAATCCAATGCTGGTTTTCAGCGGCTGTTCACACTCACAGCCTTGCTGTTCAATTGGCAATCCAGTCAAACCTAGTCAGCTCTTCATTTTCCTGTCCACACAACCCAGCGTTCAGAAATCATTGGAATCTCTACTACAGAAATTTCCATTCATTCACTGTGAATCTGGAAATACTCTGAATCTGCATTCCAGGAAGGCTTTCGTTACACCACTGATGAATGTCCAAGTAATGCAATGCTGCTTCTTAGTGGTCTGTTCACACTCGAAACCGTGCTGTTCATTGGCTATCCACTCAATATCGGTCAGCTCTTCAATATCCTGTCCAGACTATCCAGATTCCTAAATGTTGGCAATCACCACTACAGAATGTTCCATTCAATCACGCGAATCTGGAATTCATCAGAGTCTCCACTCCTGGAAGGTTTTCGTGACACCACTGGTAAATGTCCAAGGAAGACAATGCTGGTTTTAAGCCGCCTGCTAACACACTCAGCCGTGCTGTTCAATTTGCTATCCACCCAACCCTATTCAGCTCTACATTTTCCTGTCCTCATAACCCAACCTTCAGAAATAATTGGTATCTCCTCCACAGAATGTTCCGTTCATTCACTGCGAATCTTAAATTCATCTGACTCTCAACTCCCGGCGGGTTATCGTTACACCACTTGTGAATGTCCAAGTAAGCCAATGCTGGTTTTCAGTGGCCTGTTCATACTAAGAGACGTGCTGTTCATTTGGCTATCCACTCCACCCTGTTCAGCTCTACATTCTCGTGTCCACAAAACCCAGCCTTCAGAAATCATTGGAATCACCACTAGAGAATGTTCCATTCATTCACTGCGAATCTGGAATTCCTCTGAACCTCCACTCCTGGCAGGTTTTCGTTACGCCACTGGTGAATGTCCAAGTAACTCAATACTGGTTTTCAGAGGCATGTTCAACTCGCAGAAGTGCTGTTCAATGGGCTATACACTCAATATTGGTCAGCTCTTCATTTTCCTCTCCACACAAACCAGCCTTCAGAAATCATTGGGCTCTCCACTACAGACTGTTCCATTCATTCACTGCGATTCTGCAATTCATCTGACTCTCCGCTCCAGGCAGGTTTTCATTACAGCACTGGTGAATGACCAAGTAATCCAATGCTGGTTTTCAGCCGCCTTTTCACACTCGCAGTGTGCTGTTCAATTGTCTATCCACTCAAACCTGGTCAGCCTTTCATTTTCTTTTCCACAATATCAGACTTCAGAAATCATTGGAATCGCCAGTACAGAATGTTCCATTCATTCACTGCCAATCTGGAATTCATCTGAATCTGCACTCCAGGTAGGCTTTCATTACACCACTTATGAATGTCCAAGTAACACAGTGCTGGTTTTCAGCGGTCTGTTCACACTCTAAGCCCTGCTTTTTACTGGGTATCCACACAACTGTGGTCAGCTCTTCATTTTCATGTCCAAACAATCCAGACTTGAGAAATCATTGCAATCTCCAGTACAGAATGTTCCATTCATTCACTGCGAATCTGGAATTCAACTGAATCTCCACTACCTGCAGATTTATCTTACACCACTTGTGAATGTCCAAGTAAAACAATGCTGGTTTTCAGAGGCCTGTTCATGTTCGCAGTCGTGCTGTTCAATTGGCTATCCACTCAACCTGTTTTGCTCCTCATTTTCCTGTGCACACAACCCAGCCTTCAGAAATCATTGTAATCTCCACTACAGGATGTTCCATTCATTCACTGGGAATCTGGAATTCATCTGAATCTGCACTCCACGCAGGCTTTCGTTACACCACTGCTGAAAGTCGAAGTAATGCAATACTGGTTTTCAGTGGTCTGTTCACATTCGAAGCCGAGGCTTTTTACAGGCTATCCACTCAACACTGGTCAGCTCTTCATTTTCGTGTCCCCACAATCCAGATTTCAGAAATCATTGCAATCTCCACTACAGAATGTTCCATTCATTCACTGCGAGTCTGGAGTTTATCTGATTCTCCACTCCCGCCTGGTTAACATTACACCACTTGTGAATGTCCAAGTAAGCCAATGCTGGTTTTCAGAGGCCTGTTCATACTCGCAGCCGTGCTGTTTAATTGACAATTCACTCCACCCTGTTCAGCTCTTCATTGTCCCACCACACTACCAGCCTTCAGAAATCTTTGTTATCTCCACTACAGAATGTTCCATTCATTCACTGCGAATCTGGAATTCATCTGACTCTCAACTCCACGCAGGTTTTCATTACACCACTGTTGAATGTCCAAGTAACCCAATGCTGGTTTTCAGCGGCCTGTTCATATTCGCAGCCCTGCTGTTTACTTGGCTATCGATTCAAGCCTGGTCAGCTCTTCATTTTCCTGTCCACACAACACAGGCTTCAGAAATCATTGGAATCTCCTCTACAGAATGTTCCATTCATTCACTGCGAATGTGGAATTCAACTGACTCTCCACTCCATGCAGGTTTTCCTTACACCACTGATGAATGTCCAAGTAACCCAATGCTGGTTTTCAGCTGCATGTTCACACTCGCAGCCATGCTATACAATTGGCTTTCCACTAAATCCTGATTAGTTCTTGATTTTCCTTCCACACGACCCAGCCTTCAGAAATCGTTGGAATCTCCACTAGAGAATGTTCCATTCATTCACTGCGAATCTGGAATTCCTCTGAACCTCCACTCCCGGCAGGTTTTCGTTACACCACTGTTGAATGTCCAAGTAACCCAATGTTTTAAGTGTTTTCTTCACAAGCGCAGTGGTGCTGTTCAATTGGCTATCCACTCAACCCTGGCCAGCTCTACATTTTCCTGTCCACACCACAGAGACTGGAGAAATCATTGTTATCTCCACTACAGAATGTTCCATTCATTCACAGCGAATCTGGAATTCATCTGAATCTCCACTCCCGGCAGGTTTTCGTGACACCACTGGTAAATATCCAAGTAAGCCAATGCTGGTTTTAAGTGGCCTGCTCATACTCTCAGCCGTGCTGTTCAATTTGCTATCCACTCAACCCTCTTCAGCTCCATTTTCCTGTCCACATAACCCAAACTTCAGAAACAATTGGTATCTCCTCCACAGAATGTTCCATTCATTGACGGCAAATCTGAAATTCATCTAATTCTCAACTCCCGTCAGGTTTTCGTTACACCACTTGTGAATGTCCAATTAAGCCAAAGCTGGTTTTCAGTGGCCTGTTCTTACTACGAGACGTGCTGTTCATTTGGCTATCCATTCCACCCTGTTCAGCTCTACATTTTCGTGTCCACAAAACCCAGCCTTCAGAAATCATTGGAATCACCACTAGAGAATGTTCCATTCATTCACTGCGAATCTGGAATTCATCTGAATCTCCACTCCCGGCAGGTTTTCATTGCACCACTGCTGAATGTTCAAGTAACGCAATGATGGTTTTCAGCGGTCTATTCACACTCGAACCCGTGCTGTTCACGGTCTAGCGACTCAACACTGGTGAGTTCTTCTTTTTCCAGTTCAGACAATACAAACCTCAGAAACCATTGCAATCTACACTACAGAATGTTTCATTCATTCAGGCGAATCTTGAATTCATCTTGTTCTCCACTCCCAGCAGGTTTTCGTTTCACCACTGGTGAATGTCCAAGCAACCCAAGGCTGGTTTCAGCTGCGTGTTAACACTCGCAGCCGTGCTGTTCAATTGGCTATCCAGTGAACGCTGGTTAGCTCTTGATTTTCCTTCCACACACCGAGCCTTCAGAAATCATTCTTATCTCCACTTCAGAATGTTCCATTCGTTCCCTGCGAATCTGGAATTCCTCTGACTCTCCACACCAGGCAGATTTTCCTAACAACACTGGTGAATGACCAGGTAATCCAATGCTGGTTTTCAGCGGCTGTTCACACTCACAGCCTTGCTGTTCAATTGGCAATCCAGTCAAACCTAGTCAGCTCTTCATTTTCCTGTCCACACAACCCAGCGTTCAGAAATCATTGGAATCTCTACTACAGAAATTTCCATTCATTCACTGTGAATCTGGAAATACTCTGAATCTGCATTCCAGGAAGGCTTTCGTTACACCACTGATGAATGTCCAAGTAATGCAATGCTGCTTCTTAGTGGTCTGTTCACACTCGAAACCGTGCTGTTCATTGGCTATCCACTCAATATCGGTCAGCTCTTCAATATCCTGTCCAGACTATCCAGATTCCTAAATGTTGGCAATCACCACTACAGAATGTTCCATTCAATCACGCGAATCTGGAATTCATCAGAGTCTCCACTCCTGGAAGGTTTTCGTGACACCACTGGTAAATGTCCAAGGAAGACAATGCTGGTTTTAAGCCGCCTGCTAACACACTCAGCCGTGCTGTTCAATTTGCTATCCACCCAACCCTATTCAGCTCTACATTTTCCTGTCCTCATAACCCAACCTTCAGAAATAATTGGTATCTCCTCCACAGAATGTTCCGTTCATTCACTGCGAATCTTAAATTCATCTGACTCTCAACTCCCGGCGGGTTATCGTTACACCACTTGTGAATGTCCAAGTAAGCCAATGCTGGTTTTCAGTGGCCTGTTCATACTAAGAGACGTGCTGTTCATTTGGCTATCCACTCCACCCTGTTCAGCTCTACATTTTCGTGTCCACAAAACCCAGCCTTCAGAAATCATTGGAATCACCACTAGAGAATGTTCCATTCATTCACTGCGAATCTGGAATTCCTCTGAACCTCCACTCCTGGCAGGTTTTCGTTACGCCACTGGTGAATGTCCAAGTAACTCAATACTGGTTTTCAGAGGCATGTTCAACTCGCAGAAGTGCTGTTCAATGGGCTATCCACTCAATATTGGTCAGCTCTTCATTTTCCTCTCCACACAAACCAGCCTTCAGAAATCATTGGGCTCTCCACTACAGACTGTTCCATTCATTCACTGCGATTCTGCAATTCATCTGACTCTCCGCTCCAGGCAGGTTTTCATTACAGCACTGGTGAATGACCAAGTAATCCAATGCTGGTTTTCAGCCGCCTTTTCACACTCGCAGTGTGCTGTTCAATTGTCTATCCACTCAAACCTGGTCAGCCTTTCATTTTCTTTTCCACAATATCAGACTTCAGAAATCATTGGAATCGCCAGTACAGAATGTTCCATTCATTCACTGCCAATCTGGAATTCATCTGAATCTGCACTCCAGGTAGGCTTTCATTACACCACTTATGAATGTCCAAGTAACACAATGCTGGTTTTCAGCGGTCTGTTCACACTCTAAGCCCTGCTTTTTACTGGGTATCCACACAACTGTGGTCAGCTCTTCATTTTCATGTCCAAACAATCCAGACTTGAGAAATCATTGCAATCTCCAGTACAGAATGTTCCATTCATTCACTGCGAATCTGGAATTCAACTGAATCTCCACTACCTGCAGATTTATCTTACACCACTTGTGAATGTCCAAGTAAAACAATGCTGGTTTTCAGAGGCCTGTTCATGTTCGCAGTCGTGCTGTTCAATTGGCTATCCACTCAACCTGTTTTGCTCCTCATTTTCCTGTGCACACAACCCAGCCTTCAGAAATCATTGTAATCTCCACTACAGGATGTTCCATTCATTCACTGGGAATCTGGAATTCATCTGAATCTGCACTCCACGCAGGCTTTCGTTACACCACTGCTGAAAGTCGAAGTAATGCAATACTGGTTTTCAGTGGTCTGTTCACATTCGAAGCCGAGGCTTTTTACAGGCTATCCACTCAACACTGGTCAGCTCTTCATTTTCGTGTCCCCACAATCCAGATTTCAGAAATCATTGCAATCTCCACTACAGAATGTTCCATTCATTCACTGCGAGTCTGGAGTTTATCTGATTCTCCACTCCCGCCTGGTTAACATTACACCACTTGTGAATGTCCAAGTAAGCCAATGCTGGTTTTCAGAGGCCTGTTCATACTCGCAGCTGTGCTGTTTAATTGACAATTCACTCCACCCTGTTCAGCTCTTCATTGTCCCACCACACTACCAGCCTTCAGAAATCTTTGTTATCTCCACTACAGAATGTTCCATTCATTCACTGCGAATCTGGAATTCATCTGACTCTCAACTCCACGCAGGTTTTCATTACACCACTGTTGAATGTCCAAGTAACCCAATGCTGGTTTTCAGCGGCCTGTTCATATTCGCAGCCCTGCTGTTTACTTGGCTATCGATTCAAGCCTGGTCAGCTCTTCATTTTCCTGTCCACACAACACAGGCTTCAGAAATCATTGGAATCTCCTCTACAGAATGTTCCATTCATTCACTGCGAATGTGGAATTCAACTGACTCTCCACTCCATGCAGGTTTTCCTTACACCACTGATGAATGTCCAAGTAACCCAATGCTGGTTTTCAGCTGCATGTTCACACTCGCAGCCATGCTATACAATTGGCTTTCCACTAAATCCTGATTAGTTCTTGATTTTCCTTCCACACGACCCAGCCTTCAGAAATCGTTGGAATCTCCACTAGAGAATGTTCCATTCATTCACTGCGAATCTGGAATTCCTCTGAACCTCCACTCCCGGCAGGTTTTCGTTACACCACTGTTGAATGTCCAAGTAACCCAATGTTTTAAGTGTTTTCTTCACAAGCGCAGTGGTGCTGTTCAATTGGCTATCCACTCAACCCTGGCCAGCTCTACATTTTCCTGTCCACACCACAGAGACTGGAGAAATCATTGTTATCTCCACTACAGAATGTTCCATTCATTCACAGCGAATCTGGAATTCATCTGAATCTCCACTCCCGGCAGGTTTTCGTGACACCACTGGTAAATATCCAAGTAAGCCAATGCTGGTTTTAAGTGGCCTGCTCATACTCTCAGCCGTGCTGTTCAATTTGCTATCCACTCAACCCTCTTCAGCTCCATTTTCCTGTCCACATAACCCAAACTTCAGAAACAATTGGTATCTCCTCCACAGAATGTTCCATTCATTGACGGCAAATCTGAAATTCATCTAATTCTCAACTCCCGTCAGGTTTTCGTTACACCACTTGTGAATGTCCAATTAAGCCAAAGCTGGTTTTCAGTGGCCTGTTCTTACTACGAGACGTGCTGTTCATTTGGCTATCCATTCCACCCTGTTCAGCTCTACATTTTCGTGTCCACAAAACCCAGCCTTCAGAAATCATTGGAATCACCACTAGAGAATGTTCCATTCATTCACTGCGAATCTGGAATTCATCTGAATCTCCACTCCCGGCAGGTTTTCATTGCACCACTGCTGAATGTTCAAGTAACGCAATGATGGTTTTCAGCGGTCTATTCACACTCGAACCCGTGCTGTTCACGGTCTAGCGACTCAACACTGGTGAGTTCTTCTTTTTCCAGTTCAGACAATACAAACCTCAGAAACCATTGCAATCTACACTACAGAATGTTTCATTCATTCAGGCGAATCTTGAATTCATCTTGTTCTCCACTCCCAGCAGGTTTTCGTTTCACCACTGGTGAATGTCCAAGCAACCCAAGGCTGGTTTCAGCTGCGTGTTAACACTCGCAGCCGTGCTGTTCAATTGGCTATCCAGTGAACGCTGGTTAGCTCTTGATTTTCCTTCCACACACCGAGCCTTCAGAAATCATTCTTATCTCCACTTCAGAATGTTCCATTCGTTCCCTGCGAATCTGGAATTCCTCTGACTCTCCACACCAGGCAGATTTTCCTAACAACACTGGTGAATGACCAGGTAATCCAATGCTGGTTTTCAGCGGCTGTTCACACTCACAGCCTTGCTGTTCAATTGGCAATCCAGTCAAACCTAGTCAGCTCTTCATTTTCCTGTCCACACAACCCAGCGTTCAGAAATCATTGGAATCTCTACTACAGAAATTTCCATTCATTCACTGTGAATCTGGAAATACTCTGAATCTGCATTCCAGGAAGGCTTTCGTTACACCACTGATGAATGTCCAAGTAATGCAATGCTGCTTCTTAGTGGTCTGTTCACACTCGAAACCGTGCTGTTCATTGGCTATCCACTCAATATCGGTCAGCTCTTCAATATCCTGTCCAGACTATCCAGATTCCTAAATGTTGGCAATCACCACTACAGAATGTTCCATTCAATCACGCGAATCTGGAATTCATCAGAGTCTCCACTCCTGGAAGGTTTTCGTGACACCACTGGTAAATGTCCAAGGAAGACAATGCTGGTTTTAAGCCGCCTGCTAACACACTCAGCCGTGCTGTTCAACTTGCTATCCACCCAACCCTATTCAGCTCTACATTTTCCTGTCCTCATAACCCAACCTTCAGAAATAATTGGTATCTCCTCCACAGAATGTTCCGTTCATTCACTGCGAATCTTAAATTCATCTGACTCTCAACTCCCGGCGGGTTATCGTTACACCACTTGTGAATGTCCAAGTAAGCCAATGCTGGTTTTCAGTGGCCTGTTCATACTAAGAGACGTGCTGTTCATTTGGCTATCCACTCCACCCTGTTCAGCTCTACATTTTCGTGTCCACAAAACCCAGCCTTCAGAAATCATTGGAATCACCACTAGAGAATGTTCCATTCATTCACTGCGAATCTGGAATTCCTCTGAACCTCCACTCCTGGCAGGTTTTCGTTACGCCACTGGTGAATGTCCAAGTAACTCAATCCTGGTTTTCAGAGGCATGTTCAACTCGCAGAAGTGCTGTTCAATGGGCTATCCACTCAATATTGGTCAGCTCTTCATTTTCCTCTCCACACAAACCAGCCTTCAGAAATCATTGGGCTCTCCACTACAGACTGTTCCATTCATTCACTGCGATTCTGCAATTCATCTGACTCTCCGCTCCAGGCAGGTTTTCATTACAGCACTGGTGAATGACCAAGTAATCCAATGCTGGTTTTCAGCCGCCTTTTCACACTCGCAGTGTGCTGTTCAATTGTCTATCCACTCAAACCTGGTCAGCCTTTCATTTTCTTTTCCACAATATCAGACTTCAGAAATCATTGGAATCGCCAGTACAGAATGTTCCATTCATTCACTGCCAATCTGGAATTCATCTGAATCTGCACTCCAGGTAGGCTTTCATTACACCACTTATGAATGTCCAAGTAACACAATGCTGGTTTTCAGCGGTCTGTTCACACTCTAAGCCCTGCTTTTTACTGGGTATCCACACAACTGTGGTCAGCTCTTCATTTTCATGTCCAAACAATCCAGACTTGAGAAATCATTGCAATCTCCAGTACAGAATGTTCCATTCATTCACTGCGAATCTGGAATTCAACTGAATCTCCACTACCTGCAGATTTATCTTACACCACTTGTGAATGTCCAAGTAAAACAATGCTGGTTTTCAGAGGCCTGTTCATGTTCGCAGTCGTGCTGTTCAATTGGCTATCCACTCAACCTGTTTTGCTCCTCATTTTCCTGTGCACACAACCCAGCCTTCAGAAATCATTGTAATCTCCACTACAGGATGTTCCATTCATTCACTGGGAATCTGGAATTCATCTGAATCTGCACTCCACGCAGGCTTTCGTTACACCACTGCTGAAAGTCGAAGTAATGCAATACTGGTTTTCAGTGGTCTGTTCACATTCGAAGCCGAGGCTTTTTACAGGCTATCCACTCAACACTGGTCAGCTCTTCATTTTCGTGTCCCCACAATCCAGATTTCAGAAATCATTGCAATCTCCACTACAGAATGTTCCATTCATTCACTGCGAGTCTGGAGTTTATCTGATTCTCCACTCCCGCCTGGTTAACATTACACCACTTGTGAATGTCCAAGTAAGCCAATGCTGGTTTTCAGAGGCCTGTTCATACTCGCAGCCGTGTTGTTTAATTGACAATTCACTCCACCCTGTTCAGCTCTTCATTGTCCCACCACACTACCAGCCTTCAGAAATCTTTGTTATCTCCACTACAGAATGTTCCATTCATTCACTGCGAATCTGGAATTCATCTGACTCTCAACTCCACGCAGGTTTTCATTACACCACTGTTGAATGTCCAAGTAACCCAATGCTGGTTTTCAGCGGCCTGTTCATATTCGCAGCCCTGCTGTTTACTTGGCTATCGATTCAAGCCTGGTCAGCTCTTCATTTTCCTGTCCACACAACACAGGCTTCAGGAATCATTGGAATCTCCTCTACAGAATGTTCCATTCATTCACTGCGAATGTGGAATTCAACTGACTCTCCACTCCATGCAGGTTTTCCTTACACCACTGATGAATGTCCAAGTAACCCAATGCTGCTTTTCAGCTGCATGTTCACACTCGCAGCCATGCTATACAATTGGCTTTCCACTAAATCCTGATTAGTTCTTGATTTTCCTTCCACACGACCCAGCCTTCAGAAATCGTTGGAATCTCCACTAGAGAATGTTCCATTCATTCACTGCGAATCTGGAATTCCTCTGAACCTCCACTCCCGGCAGGTTTTCGTTACACCACTGTTGAATGTCCAAGTAACCCAATGTTTTAAGTGTTTTCTTCACAAGCGCAGTGGTGCTGTTCAATTGGCTATCCACTCAACCCTGGCCAGCTCTACATTTTCCTGTCCACACCACAGAGACTGGAGAAATCATTGTTATCTCCACTACAGAATGTTCCATTCATTCACAGCGAATCTGGAATTCATCTGAATCTCCACTCCCGGCAGGTTTTCGTGACACCACTGGTAAATATCCAAGTAAGCCAATGCTGGTTTTAAGTGGCCTGCTCATACTCTCAGCCGTGCTGTTCAATTTGCTATCCACTCAACCCTCTTCAGCTCCATTTTCCTGTCCACATAACCCAAACTTCAGAAACAATTGGTATCTCCTCCACAGAATGTTCCATTCATTGACGGCAAATCTGAAATTCATCTAATTCTCAACTCCCGTCAGGTTTTCGTTACACCACTTGTGAATGTCCAATTAAGCCAAAGCTGGTTTTCAGTGGCCTGTTCTTACTACGAGACGTGCTGTTCATTTGGCTATCCATTCCACCCTGTTCAGCTCTACATTTTCGTGTCCACAAAACCCAGCCTTCAGAAATCATTGGAATCACCACTAGAGAATGTTCCATTCATTCACTGCGAATCTGGAATTCATCTGAATCTCCACTCCCGGCAGGTTTTCATTGCACCACTGCTGAATGTTCAAGTAACGCAATGATGGTTTTCAGCGGTCTATTCACACTCGAACCCGTGCTGTTCACGGTCTAGCGACTCAACACTGGTGAGTTCTTCTTTTTCCAGTTCAGACAATACAAACCTCAGAAACCATTGCAATCTACACTACAGAATGTTTCATTCATTCAGGCGAATCTTGAATTCATCTTGTTCTCCACTCCCAGCAGGTTTTCGTTTCACCACTGGTGAATGTCCAAGCAACCCAAGGCTGGTTTCAGCTGCGTGTTAACACTCGCAGCCGTGCTGTTCAATTGGCTATCCAGTGAACGCTGGTTAGCTCTTGATTTTCCTTCCACACACCGAGCCTTCAGAAATCATTCTTATCTCCACTTCAGAATGTTCCATTCGTTCCCTGCGAATCTGGAATTCCTCTGACTCTCCACACCAGGCAGATTTTCCTAACAACACTGGTGAATGACCAGGTAATCCAATGCTGGTTTTCAGCGGCTGTTCACACTCACAGCCTTGCTGTTCAATTGGCAATCCAGTCAAACCTAGTCAGCTCTTCATTTTCCTGTCCACACAACCCAGCGTTCAGAAATCATTGGAATCTCTACTACAGAAATTTCCATTCATTCACTGTGAATCTGGAAATACTCTGAATCTGCATTCCAGGAAGGCTTTCGTTACACCACTGATGAATGTCCAAGTAATGCAATGCTGCTTCTTAGTGGTCTGTTCACACTCGAAACCGTGCTGTTCATTGGCTATCCACTCAATATCGGTCAGCTCTTCAATATCCTGTCCAGACTATCCAGATTCCTAAATGTTGGCAATCACCACTACAGAATGTTCCATTCAATCACGCGAATCTGGAATTCATCAGAGTCTCCACTCCTGGAAGGTTTTCGTGACACCACTGGTAAATGTCCAAGGAAGACAATGCTGGTTTTAAGCCGCCTGCTAACACACTCAGCCGTGCTGTTCAACTTGCTATCCACCCAACCCTATTCAGCTCTACATTTTCCTGTCCTCATAACCCAACCTTCAGAAATAATTGGTATCTCCTCCACAGAATGTTCCGTTCATTCACTGCGAATCTTAAATTCATCTGACTCTCAACTCCCGGCGGGTTATCGTTACACCACTTGTGAATGTCCAAGTAAGCCAATGCTGGTTTTCAGTGGCCTGTTCATACTAAGAGACGTGCTGTTCATTTGGCTATCCACTCCACCCTGTTCAGCTCTACATTTTCGTGTCCACAAAACCCAGCCTTCAGAAATCATTGGAATCACCACTAGAGAATGTTCCATTCATTCACTGCGAATCTGGAATTCATCTGAACCTCCACTCCTGGCAGGTTTTCGTTACGCCACTGGTGAATGTCCAAGTAACTCAATACTGGTTTTCAGAGGCATGTTCAACTCGCAGAAGTGCTGTTCAATGGGCTATCCACTCAATATTGGTCAGCTCTTCATTTTCCTCTCCACACAAACCAGCCTTCAGAAATCATTGGGCTCTCCACTACAGACTGTTCCATTCATTCACTGCGATTCTGCAATTCATCTGACTCTCCGCTCCAGGCAGGTTTTCATTACAGCACTGGTGAATGACCAAGTAATCCAATGCTGGTTTTCAGCCGCCTTTTCACACTCGCAGTGTGCTGTTCAATTGTCTATCCACTCAAACCTGGTCAGCCTTTCATTTTCTTTTCCACAATATCAGACTTCAGAAATCATTGGAATCGCCAGTACAGAATGTTCCATTCATTCACTGCCAATCTGGAATTCATCTGAATCTGCACTCCAGGTAGGCTTTCATTACACCACTTATGAATGTCCAAGTAACACAATGCTGGTTTTCAGCGGTCTGTTCACACTCTAAGCCCTGCTTTTTACTGGGTATCCACACAACTGTGGTCAGCTCTTCATTTTCATGTCCAAACAATCCAGACTTGAGAAATCATTGCAATCTCCAGTACAGAATGTTCCATTCATTCACTGCGAATCTGGAATTCAACTGAATCTCCACTACCTGCAGATTTATCTTACACCACTTGTGAATGTCCAAGTAAAACAATGCTGGTTTTCAGAGGCCTGTTCATGTTCGCAGTCGTGCTGTTCAATTGGCTATCCACTCAACCTGTTTTGCTCCTCATTTTCCTGTGCACACAACCCAGCCTTCAGAAATCATTGTAATCTCCACTACAGGATGTTCCATTCATTCACTGGGAATCTGGAATTCATCTGAATCTGCACTCCACGCAGGCTTTCGTTACACCACTGCTGAAAGTCGAAGTAATGCAATACTGGTTTTCAGTGGTCTGTTCACATTCGAAGCCGAGGCTTTTTACAGGCTATCCACTCAACACTGGTCAGCTCTTCATTTTCGTGTCCCCACAATCCAGATTTCAGAAATCATTGCAATCTCCACTACAGAATGTTCCATTCATTCACTGCGAGTCTGGAGTTTATCTGATTCTCCACTCCCGCCTGGTTAACATTACACCACTTGTGAATGTCCAAGTAAGCCAATGCTGGTTTTCAGAGGCCTGTTCATACTCGCAGCCGTGTTGTTTAATTGACAATTCACTCCACCCTGTTCAGCTCTTCATTGTCCCACCACACTACCAGCCTTCAGAAATCTTTGTTATCTCCACTACAGAATGTTCCATTCATTCACTGCGAATCTGGAATTCATCTGACTCTCAACTCCACGCAGGTTTTCATTACACCACTGTTGAATGTCCAAGTAACCCAATGCTGGTTTTCAGCGGCCTGTTCATATTCGCAGCCCTGCTGTTTACTTGGCTATCGATTCAAGCCTGGTCAGCTCTTCATTTTCCTGTCCACACAACACAGGCTTCAGAAATCATTGGAATCTCCTCTACAGAATGTTCCATTCATTCACTGCGAATGTGGAATTCAACTGACTCTCCACTCCATGCAGGTTTTCCTTACACCACTGATGAATGTCCAAGTAACCCAATGCTGGTTTTCAGCTGCATGTTCACACTCGCAGCCATGCTATACAATTGGCTTTCCACTAAATCCTGATTAGTTCTTGATTTTCCTTCCACACGACACAGCCTTCAGAAATCGTTGGAATCTCCACTAGAGAATGTTCCATTCATTCACTGCGAATCTGGAATTCCTCTGAACCTCCCTCCCGGCAGGTTTTCGTTACACCACTGTTGAATGTCCAAGTAACCCAATGTTTTAAGTGTTTTCTTCACAAGCGCAGTGGTGCTGTTCAATTGGCTATCCACTCAACCCTGGCCAGCTCTACATTTTCCTGTCCACACCACAGAGACTGGAGAAATCATTGTTATCTCCACTACAGAATGTTCCATTCATTCACAGCGAAT
This sequence comes from Sorex fumeus, assembly GCF_029834395.1. Classification (NCBI taxonomy): domain Eukaryota; kingdom Metazoa; phylum Chordata; class Mammalia; order Eulipotyphla; family Soricidae; genus Sorex; species Sorex fumeus. Next base: position 261,660 of record NW_026606251.1, read on the forward strand.
CTGGAATTCATCTGAATCTCCACTCCCGGCAGGTTTTCGTGACACCACTGGTAAATATCCAAGTAAGCCAATGTTGGTTTTAAGTGGCCTGCTCATACTCTCAGCCGTGCTGTTCAATTTGCTATCCACTCAACCCTCTTCAGCTCCATTTTCCTGTCCACATAACCCAAACTTCAGAAACAATTGGTATCTCCTCCACAGAATGTTCCATTCATTGACGGCAAATCTGAAATTCATCTAATTCTCAACTCCCGTCAGGTTTTCGTTACACCACTTGTGAATGTCCAATTAAGCCAAAGCTGGTTTTCAGTGGCCTGTTCTTACTACGAGACGTGCTGTTCATTTGGCTATCCATTCCACCCTGTTCAGCTCTACATTTTCGTGTCCACAAAACCCAGCCTTCAGAAATCATTGGAATCACCACTAGAGAATGTTCCATTCATTCACTGCGAATCTGGAATTCATCTGAATCTCCACTCCCGGCAGGTTTTCATTGCACCACTGCTGAATGTTCAAGTAACGCAATGATGGTTTTCAGCGGTCTATTCACACTCGAACCCGTGCTGTTCACGGTCTAGCGACTCAACACTGGTGAGTTCTTCTTTTTCCAGTTCAGACAATACAAACCTCAGAAACCATTGCAATCTACACTACAGAATGTTTCATTCATTCAGGCGAATCTTGAATTCATCTTGTTCTCCACTCCCAGCAGGTTTTCGTTTCACCACTGGTGAATGTCCAAGCAACCCAAGGCTGGTTTCAGCTGCGTGTTAACACTCGCAGCCGTGCTGTTCAATTGGCTATCCAGTGAACGCTGGTTAGCTCTTGATTTTCCTTCCACACACCGAGCCTTCAGAAATCATTCTTATCTCCACTTCAGAATGTTCCATTCGTTCCCTGCGAATCTGGAATTCCTCTGACTCTCCACACCAGGCAGATTTTCCTAACAACACTGGTGAATGACCAGGTAATCCAATGCTGGTTTTCAGCGGCTGTTCACACTCACAGCCTTGCTGTTCAATTGGCAATCCAGTCAAACCTAGTCAGCTCTTCATTTTCCTGTCCACACAACCCAGCGTTCAGAAATCATTGGAATCTCTACTACAGAAATTTCCATTCATTCACTGTGAATCTGGAAATACTCTGAATCTGCATTCCAGGAAGGCTTTCGTTACACCACTGATGAATGTCCAAGTAATGCAATGCTGCTTCTTAGTGGTCTGTTCACACTCGAAACCGTGCTGTTCATTGGCTATCCACTCAATATCGGTCAGCTCTTCAATATCCTGTCCAGACTATCCAGATTCCTAAATGTTGGCAATCACCACTACAGAATGTTCCATTCAATCACGCGAATCTGGAATTCATCAGAGTCTCCACTCCTGGAAGGTTTTCGTGACACCACTGGTAAATGTCCAAGGAAGACAATGCTGGTTTTAAGCCGCCTGCTAACACACTCAGCCGTGCTGTTCAACTTGCTATCCACCCAACCCTATTCAGCTCTACATTTTCCTGTCCTCATAACCCAACCTTCAGAAATAATTGGTATCTCCTCCACAGAATGTTCCGTTCATTCACTGCGAATCTTAAATTCATCTGACTCTCAACTCCCGGCGGGTTATCGTTACACCACTTGTGAATGTCCAAGTAAGCCAATGCTGGTTTTCAGTGGCCTGTTCATACTAAGAGACGTGCTGTTCATTTGGCTATCCACTCCACCCTGTTCAGCTCTACATTTTCGTGTCCACAAAACCCAGCCTTCAGAAATCATTGGAATCACCACTAGAGAATGTTCCATTCATTCACTGCGAATCTGGAATTCATCTGAACCTCCACTCCTGGCAGGTTTTCGTTACGCCACTGGTGAATGTCCAAGTAACTCAATACTGGTTTTCAGAGGCATGTTCAACTCGCAGAAGTGCTGTTCAATGGGCTATCCACTCAATATTGGTCAGCTCTTCATTTTCCTCTCCACACAAACCAGCCTTCAGAAATCATTGGGCTCTCCACTACAGACTGTTCCATTCATTCACTGCGATTCTGCAATTCATCTGACTCTCCGCTCCAGGCAGGTTTTCATTACAGCACTGGTGAATGACCAAGTAATCCAATGCTGGTTTTCAGCCGCCTTTTCACACTCGCAGTGTGCTGTTCAATTGTCTATCCACTCAAACCTGGTCAGCCTTTCATTTTCTTTTCCACAATATCAGACTTCAGAAATCATTGGAATCGCCAGTACAGAATGTTCCATTCATTCACTGCCAATCTGGAATTCATCTGAATCTGCACTCCAGGTAGGCTTTCATTACACCACTTATGAATGTCCAAGTAACACAATGCTGGTTTTCAGCGGTCTGTTCACACTCTAAGCCCTGCTTTTTACTGGGTATCCACACAACTGTGGTCAGCTCTTCATTTTCATGTCCAAACAATCCAGACTTGAGAAATCATTGCAATCTCCAGTACAGAATGTTCCATTCATTCACTGCGAATCTGGAATTCAACTGAATCTCCACTACCTGCAGATTTATCTTACACCACTTGTGAATGTCCAAGTAAAACAATGCTGGTTTTCAGAGGCCTGTTCATGTTCGCAGTCGTGCTGTTCAATTGGCTATCCACTCAACCTGTTTTGCTCCTCATTTTCCTGTGCACACAACCCAGCCTTCAGAAATCATTGTAATCTCCACTACAGGATGTTCCATTCATTCACTGGGAATCTGGAATTCATCTGAATCTGCACTCCACGCAGGCTTTCGTTACACCACTGCTGAAAGTCGAAGTAATGCAATACTGGTTTTCAGTGGTCTGTTCACATTCGAAGCCGAGGCTTTTTACAGGCTATCCACTCAACACTGGTCAGCTCTTCATTTTCGTGTCCCCACAATCCAGATTTCAGAAATCATTGCAATCTCCACTACAGAATGTTCCATTCATTCACTGCGAGTCTGGAGTTTATCTGATTCTCCACTCCCGCCTGGTTAACATTACACCACTTGTGAATGTCCAAGTAAGCCAATGCTGGTTTTCAGAGGCCTGTTCATACTCGCAGCCGTGTTGTTTAATTGACAATTCACTCCACCCTGTTCAGCTCTTCATTGTCCCACCACACTACCAGCCTTCAGAAATCTTTGTTATCTCCACTACAGAATGTTCCATTCATTCACTGCGAATCTGGAATTCATCTGACTCTCAACTCCACGCAGGTTTTCATTACACCACTGTTGAATGTCCAAGTAACCCAATGCTGGTTTTCAGCGGCCTGTTCATATTCGCAGCCCTGCTGTTTACTTGGCTATCGATTCAAGCCTGGTCAGCTCTTCATTTTCCTGTCCACACAACACAGGCTTCAGAAATCATTGGAATCTCCTCTACAGAATGTTCCATTCATTCACTGCGAATGTGGAATTCAACTGACTCTCCACTCCATGCAGGTTTTCCTTACACCACTGATGAATGTCCAAGTAACCCAATGCTGGTTTTCAGCTGCATGTTCACACTCGCAGCCATGCTATACAATTGGCTTTCCACTAAATCCTGATTAGTTCTTGATTTTCCTTCCACACGACACAGCCTTCAGAAATCGTTGGAATCTCCACTAGAGAATGTTCCATTCATTCACTGCGAATCTGGAATTCCTCTGAACCTCCCTCCCGGCAGGTTTTCGTTACACCACTGTTGAATGTCCAAGTAACCCAATGTTTTAAGTGTTTTCTTCACAAGCGCAGTGGTGCTGTTCAATTGGCTATCCACTCAACCCTGGCCAGCTCTACATTTTCCTGTCCACACCACAGAGACTGGAGAAATCATTGTTATCTCCACTACAGAATGTTCCATTCATTCACAGCGAATCTGGAATTCATCTGAATCTCCACTCCCGGCAGGTTTTCGTGACACCACTGGTAAATATCCAAGTAAGCCAATGTTGGTTTTAAGTGGCCTGCTCATACTCTCAGCCGTGCTGTTCAATTTGCTATCCACTCAACCCTCTTCAGCTCCATTTTCCTGTCCACATAACCCAAACTTCAGAAACAATTGGTATCTCCTCCACAGAATGTTCCATTCATTGACGGCAAATCTGAAATTCATCTAATTCTCAACTCCCGTCAGGTTTTCGTTACACCACTTGTGAATGTCCAATTAAGCCAAAGCTGGTTTTCAGTGGCCTGTTCTTACTACGAGACGTGCTGTTCATTTGGCTATCCATTCCACCCTGTTCAGCTCTACATTTTCGTGTCCACAAAACCCAGCCTTCAGAAATCATTGGAATCACCACTAGAGAATGTTCCATTCATTCACTGCGAATCTGGAATTCATCTGAATCTCCACTCCCGGCAGGTTTTCATTGCACCACTGCTGAATGTTCAAGTAACGCAATGATGGTTTTCAGCGGTCTATTCACACTCGAACCCGTGCTGTTCACGGTCTAGCGACTCAACACTGGTGAGTTCTTCTTTTTCCAGTTCAGACAATACAAACCTCAGAAACCATTGCAATCTACACTACAGAATGTTTCATTCATTCAGGCGAATCTTGAATTCATCTTGTTCTCCACTCCCAGCAGGTTTTCGTTTCACCACTGGTGAATGTCCAAGCAACCCAAGGCTGGTTTCAGCTGCGTGTTAACACTCGCAGCCGTGCTGTTCAATTGGCTATCCAGTGAACGCTGGTTAGCTCTTGATTTTCCTTCCACACACCGAGCCTTCAGAAATCATTCTTATCTCCACTTCAGAATGTTCCATTCGTTCCCTGCGAATCTGGAATTCCTCTGACTCTCCACACCAGGCAGATTTTCCTAACAACACTGGTGAATGACCAGGTAATCCAATGCTGGTTTTCAGCGGCTGTTCACACTCACAGCCTTGCTGTTCAATTGGCAATCCAGTCAAACCTAGTCAGCTCTTCATTTTCCTGTCCACACAACCCAGCGTTCAGAAATCATTGGAATCTCTACTACAGAAATTTCCATTCATTCACTGTGAATCTGGAAATACTCTGAATCTGCATTCCAGGAAGGCTTTCGTTACACCACTGATGAATGTCCAAGTAATGCAATGCTGCTTCTTAGTGGTCTGTTCACACTCGAAACCGTGCTGTTCATTGGCTATCCACTCAATATCGGTCAGCTCTTCAATATCCTGTCCAGACTATCCAGATTCCTAAATGTTGGCAATCACCACTACAGAATGTTCCATTCAATCACGCGAATCTGGAATTCATCAGAGTCTCCACTCCTGGAAGGTTTTCGTGACACCACTGGTAAATGTCCAAGGAAGACAATGCTGGTTTTAAGCCGCCTGCTAACACACTCAGCCGTGCTGTTCAACTTGCTATCCACCCAACCCTATTCAGCTCTACATTTTCCTGTCCTCATAACCCAACCTTCAGAAATAATTGGTATCTCCTCCACAGAATGTTCCGTTCATTCACTGCGAATCTTAAATTCATCTGACTCTCAACTCCCGGCGGGTTATCGTTACACCACTTGTGAATGTCCAAGTAAGCCAATGCTGGTTTTCAGTGGCCTGTTCATACTAAGAGACGTGCTGTTCATTTGGCTATCCACTCCACCCTGTTCAGCTCTACATTTTCGTGTCCACAAAACCCAGCCTTCAGAAATCATTGGAATCACCACTAGAGAATGTTCCATTCATTCACTGCGAATCTGGAATTCATCTGAACCTCCACTCCTGGCAGGTTTTCGTTACGCCACTGGTGAATGTCCAAGTAACTCAATACTGGTTTTCAGAGGCATGTTCAACTCGCAGAAGTGCTGTTCAATGGGCTATCCACTCAATATTGGTCAGCTCTTCATTTTCCTCTCCACACAAACCAGCCTTCAGAAATCATTGGGCTCTCCACTACAGACTGTTCCATTCATTCACTGCGATTCTGCAATTCATCTGACTCTCCGCTCCAGGCAGGTTTTCATTACAGCACTGGTGAATGACCAAGTAATCCAATGCTGGTTTTCAGCCGCCTTTTCACACTCGCAGTGTGCTGTTCAATTGTCTATCCACTCAAACCTGGTCAGCCTTTCATTTTCTTTTCCACAATATCAGACTTCAGAAATCATTGGAATCGCCAGTACAGAATGTTCCATTCATTCACTGCCAATCTGGAATTCATCTGAATCTGCACTCCAGGTAGGCTTTCATTACACCACTTATGAATGTCCAAGTAACACAATGCTGGTTTTCAGCGGTCTGTTCACACTCTAAGCCCTGCTTTTTACTGGGTATCCACACAACTGTGGTCAGCTCTTCATTTTCATGTCCAAACAATCCAGACTTGAGAAATCATTGCAATCTCCAGTACAGAATGTTCCATTCATTCACTGCGAATCTGGAATTCAACTGAATCTCCACTACCTGCAGATTTATCTTACACCACTTGTGAATGTCCAAGTAAAACAATGCTGGTTTTCAGAGGCCTGTTCATGTTCGCAGTCGTGCTGTTCAATTGGCTATCCACTCAACCTGTTTTGCTCCTCATTTTCCTGTGCACACAACCCAGCCTTCAGAAATCATTGTAATCTCCACTACAGGATGTTCCATTCATTCACTGGGAATCTGGAATTCATCTGAATCTGCACTCCACGCAGGCTTTCGTTACACCACTGCTGAAAGTCGAAGTAATGCAATACTGGTTTTCAGTGGTCTGTTCACATTCGAAGCCGAGGCTTTTTACAGGCTATCCACTCAACACTGGTCAGCTCTTCATTTTCGTGTCCCCACAATCCAGATTTCAGAAATCATTGCAATCTCCACTACAGAATGTTCCATTCATTCACTGCGAGTCTGGAGTTTATCTGATTCTCCACTCCCGCCTGGTTAACATTACACCACTTGTGAATGTCCAAGTAAGCCAATGCTGGTTTTCAGAGGCCTGTTCATACTCGCAGCCGTGTTGTTTAATTGACAATTCACTCCACCCTGTTCAGCTCTTCATTGTCCCACCACACTACCAGCCTTCAGAAATCTTTGTTATCTCCACTACAGAATGTTCCATTCATTCACTGCGAATCTGGAATTCATCTGACTCTCAACTCCACGCAGGTTTTCATTACACCACTGTTGAATGTCCAAGTAACCCAATGCTGGTTTTCAGCGGCCTGTTCATATTCGCAGCCCTGCTGTTTACTTGGCTATCGATTCAAGCCTGGTCAGCTCTTCATTTTCCTGTCCACACAACACAGGCTTCAGAAATCATTGGAATCTCCTCTACAGAATGTTCCATTCATTCACTGCGAATGTGGAATTCAACTGACTCTCCACTCCATGCAGGTTTTCCTTACACCACTGATGAATGTCCAAGTAACCCAATGCTGGTTTTCAGCTGCATGTTCACACTCGCAGCCATGCTATACAATTGGCTTTCCACTAAATCCTGATTAGTTCTTGATTTTCCTTCCACACGACACAGCCTTCAGAAATCGTTGGAATCTCCACTAGAGAATGTTCCATTCATTCACTGCGAATCTGGAATTCCTCTGAACCTCCCTCCCGGCAGGTTTTCGTTACACCACTGTTGAATGTCCAAGTAACCCAATGTTTTAAGTGTTTTCTTCACAAGCGCAGTGGTGCTGTTCAATTGGCTATCCACTCAACCCTGGCCAGCTCTACATTTTCCTGTCCACACCACAGAGACTGGAGAAATCATTGTTATCTCCACTACAGAATGTTCCATTCATTCACAGCGAATCTGGAATTCATCTGAATCTCCACTCCCGGCAGGTTTTCGTGACACCACTGGTAAATATCCAAGTAAGCCAATGTTGGTTTTAAGTGGCCTGCTCATACTCTCAGCCGTGCTGTTCAATTTGCTATCCACTCAACCCTCTTCAGCTCCATTTTCCTGTCCACATAACCCAAACTTCAGAAACAATTGGTATCTCCTCCACAGAATGTTCCATTCATTGACGGCAAATCTGAAATTCATCTAATTCTCAACTCCCGTCAGGTTTTCGTTACACCACTTGTGAATGTCCAATTAAGCCAAAGCTGGTTTTCAGTGGCCTGTTCTTACTACGAGACGTGCTGTTCATTTGGCTATCCATTCCACCCTGTTCAGCTCTACATTTTCGTGTCCACAAAACCCAGCCTTCAGAAATCATTGGAATCACCACTAGAGAATGTTCCATTCATTCACTGCGAATCTGGAATTCATCTGAATCTCCACTCCCGGCAGGTTTTCATTGCACCACTGCTGAATGTTCAAGTAACGCAATGATGGTTTTCAGCGGTCTATTCACACTCGAACCCGTGCTGTTCACGGTCTAGCGACTCAACACTGGTGAGTTCTTCTTTTTCCAGTTCAGACAATACAAACCTCAGAAACCATTGCAATCTACACTACAGAATGTTTCATTCATTCAGGCGAATCTTGAATTCATCTTGTTCTCCACTCCCAGCAGGTTTTCGTTTCACCACTGGTGAATGTCCAAGCAACCCAAGGCTGGTTTCAGCTGCGTGTTAACACTCGCAGCCGTGCTGTTCAATTGGCTATCCAGTGAACGCTGGTTAGCTCTTGATTTTCCTTCCACACACCGAGCCTTCAGAAATCATTCTTATCTCCACTTCAGAATGTTCCATTCGTTCCCTGCGAATCTGGAATTCCTCTGACTCTCCACACCAGGCAGATTTTCCTAACAACACTGGTGAATGACCAGGTAATCCAATGCTGGTTTTCAGCGGCTGTTCACACTCACAGCCTTGCTGTTCAATTGGCAATCCAGTCAAACCTAGTCAGCTCTTCATTTTCCTGTCCACACAACCCAGCGTTCAGAAATCATTGGAATCTCTACTACAGAAATTTCCATTCATTCACTGTGAATCTGGAAATACTCTGAATCTGCATTCCAGGAAGGCTTTCGTTACACCACTGATGAATGTCCAAGTAATGCAATGCTGCTTCTTAGTGGTCTGTTCACACTCGAAACCGTGCTGTTCATTGGCTATCCACTCAATATCGGTCAGCTCTTCAATATCCTGTCCAGACTATCCAGATTCCTAAATGTTGGCAATCACCACTACAGAATGTTCCATTCAATCACGCGAATCTGGAATTCATCAGAGTCTCCACTCCTGGAAGGTTTTCGTGACACCACTGGTAAATGTCCAAGGAAGACAATGCTGGTTTTAAGCCGCCTGCTAACACACTCAGCCGTGCTGTTCAATTTGCTATCCACCCAACCCTATTCAGCTCTACATTTTCCTGTCCTCATAACCCAACCTTCAGAAATAATTGGTATCTCCTCCACAGAATGTTCCGTTCATTCACTGCGAATCTTAAATTCATCTGACTCTCAACTCCCGGCGGGTTATCGTTACACCACTTGTGAATGTCCAAGTAACCCAATGCTGGTTTTCAGCGGCCTGTTCATATTCGCAGCCCTGCTGTTTACTTGGCTATCGATTCAAGCCTGGTCAGCTCTTCATTTTCCTGTCCACACAACACAGGCTTCAGAAATCATTGGAATCTCCTCTACAGAATGTTCCATTCATTCACTGCGAATGTGGAATTCAACTGACTCTCCACTCCATGCAGGTTTTCCTTACACCACTGATGAATGTCCAAGTAACCCAATGCTGGTTTTCAGCTGCATGTTCACACTCGCAGCCATGCTATACAATTGGCTTTCCACTAAATCCTGATTAGTTCTTGATTTTCCTTCCACACGACCCAGCCTTCAGAAATCGTTGGAATCTCCACTAGAGAATGTTCCATTCATTCACTGCGAATCTGGAATTCCTCTGAACCTCCCTCCCGGCAGGTTTTCGTTACACCACTGTTGAATGTCCAAGTAACCCAATGTTTTAAGTGTTTTCTTCACAAGCGCAGTGGTGCTGTTCAATTGGCTATCCACTCAACCCTGGCCAGCTCTACATTTTCCTGTCCACACCACAGAGACTGGAGAAATCATTGTTATCTCCACTACAGAATGTTCCATTCATTCACAGCGAATCTGGAATTCATCTGAATCTCCACTCCCGGCAGGTTTTCGTGACACCACTGGTAAATATCCAAGTAAGCCAATGTTGGTTTTAAGTGGCCTGCTCATACTCTCAGCCGTGCTGTTCAATTTGCTATCCACTCAACCCTCTTCAGCTCCATTTTCCTGTCCACATAACCCAAACTTCAGAAACAATTGGTATCTCCTCCACAGAATGTTCCATTCATTGACGGCAAATCTGAAATTCATCTAATTCTCAACTCCCGTCAGGTTTTCGTTACACCACTTGTGAATGTCCAATTAAGCCAAAGCTGGTTTTCAGTGGCCTGTTCTTACTACGAGACGTGCTGTTCATTTGGCTATCCATTCCACCCTGTTCAGCTCTACATTTTCGTGTCCACAAAACCCAGCCTTCAGAAATCATTGGAATCACCACTAGAGAATGTTCCATTCATTCACTGCGAATCTGGAATTCATCTGAATCTCCACTCCCGGCAGGTTTTCATTGCACCACTGCTGAATGTTCAAGTAACGCAATGATGGTTTTCAGCGGTCTATTCACACTCGAACCCGTGCTGTTCACGGTCTAGCGACTCAACACTGGTGAGTTCTTCTTTTTCCAGTTCAGACAATACAAACCTCAGAAACCATTGCAATCTACACTACAGAATGTTTCATTCATTCAGGCGAATCTTGAATTCATCTTGTTCTCCACTCCCAGCAGGTTTTCGTTTCACCACTGGTGAATGTCCAAGCAACCCAAGGCTGGTTTCAGCTGCGTGTTAACACTCGCAGCCGTGCTGTTCAATTGGCTATCCAGTGAACGCTGGTTAGCTCTTGATTTTCCTTCCACACACCGAGCCTTCAGAAATCATTCTTATCTCCACTTCAGAATGTTCCATTCGTTCCCTGCGAATCTGGAATTCCTCTGACTCTCCACACCAGGCAGATTTTCCTAACAACACTGGTGAATGACCAGGTAATCCAATGCTGGTTTTCAGCGGCTGTTCACACTCACAGCCTTGCTGTTCAATTGGCAATCCAGTCAAACCTAGTCAGCTCTTCATTTTCCTGTCCACACAACCCAGCGTTCAGAAATCATTGGAATCTCTACTACAGAAATTTCCATTCATTCACTGTGAATCTGGAAATACTCTGAATCTGCATTCCAGGAAGGCTTTCGTTACACCACTGATGAATGTCCAAGTAATGCAATGCTGCTTCTTAGTGGTCTGTTCACACTCGAAACCGTGCTGTTCATTGGCTATCCACTCAATATCGGTCAGCTCTTCAATATCCTGTCCAGACTATCCAGATTCCTAAATGTTGGCAATCACCACTACAGAATGTTCCATTCAATCACGCGAATCTGGAATTCATCAGAGTCTCCACTCCTGGAAGGTTTTCGTGACACCACTGGTAAATGTCCAAGGAAGACAATGCTGGTTTTAAGCCGCCTGCTAACACACTCAGCCGTGCTGTTCAATTTGCTATCCACCCAACCCTATTCAGCTCTACATTTTCCTGTCCTCATAACCCAACCTTCAGAAATAATTGGTATCTCCTCCACAGAATGTTCCGTTCATTCACTGCGAATCTTAAATTCATCTGACTCTCAACTCCCGGCGGGTTATCGTTACACCACTTGTGAATGTCCAAGTAAGCCAATGCTGGTTTTCAGTGGCCTGTTCATACTAAGAGACGTGCTGTTCATTTGGCTATCCACTCCACCCTGTTCAGCTCTACATTTTCGTGTCCACAAAACCCAGCCTTCAGAAATCATTGGAATCACCACTAGAGAATGTTCCATTCATTCACTGCGAATCTGGAATTCATCTGAACCTCCACTCCTGGCAGGTTTTCGTTACGCCACTGGTGAATGTCCAAGTAACTCAACACTGGTTTTCAGAGGCATGTTCAACTCGCAGAAGTGCTGTTCAATGGGCTATCCACTCAATATTGGTCAGCTCTTCATTTTCCTCTCCACACAAACCAGCCTTCAGAAATCATTGGGCTCTCCACTACAGACTGTTCCATTCATTCACTGCGATTCTGCAATTCATCTGACTCTCCGCTCCAGGCAGGTTTTCATTACAGCACTGGTGAATGACCAAGTAATCCAATGCTGGTTTTCAGCCGCCTTTTCACACTCGCAGTGTGCTGTTCAATTGTCTATCCACTCAAACCTGGTCAGCCTTTCATTTTCTTTTCCACAATATCAGACTTCAGAAATCATTGGAATCGCCAGTACAGACTGTTCCATTCATTCACTGCCAATCTGGAATTCATCTGAATCTGCACTCCAGGTAGGCTTTCATTACACCACTTATGAATGTCCAAGTAACACAATGCTGGTTTTCAGCGGTCTGTTCACACTCTAAGCCCTGCTTTTTACTGGGTATCCACACAACTGTGGTCAGCTCTTCATTTTCATGTCCAAACAATCCAGACTTGAGAAATCATTGCAATCTCCAGTACAGAATGTTCCATTCATTCACTGCGAATCTGGAATTCAACTGAATCTCCACTACCTGCAGATTTATCTTACACCACTTGTGAATGTCCAAGTAAAACAATGCTGGTTTTCAGAGGCCTGTTCATGTTCGCAGTCGTGCTGTTCAATTGGCTATCCACTCAACCTGTTTTGCTCCTCATTTTCCTGTGCACACAACCCAGCCTTCAGAAATCATTGTAATCTCCACTACAGGATGTTCCATTCATTCACTGGGAATCTGGAATTCATCTGAATCTGCACTCCACGCAGGCTTTCGTTACACCACTGCTGGAAGTCGAAGTAATGCAATACTGGTTTTCAGTGGTCTGTTCACATTCGAAGCCGAGGCTTTTTACAGGCTATCCACTCAACACTGGTCAGCTCTTCATTTTCGTGTCCCCACAATCCAGATTTCAGAAATCATTGCAATCTCCACTACAGAATGTTCCATTCATTCACTGCGAGTCTGGAGTTTATCTGATTCTCCACTCCCGCCTGGTTAACATTACACCACTTGTGAATGTCCAAGTAAGCCAATGCTGGTTTTCAGAGGCCTGTTCATACTCGCAGCCGTGCTGTTTAATTGACAATTCACTCCACCCTGTTCAGCTCTTCATTGTCCCACCACACTACCAGCCTTCAGAAATCTTTGTTATCTCCACTACAGAATGTTCCATTCATTCACTGCGAATCTGGAATTCATCTGACTCTCAACTCCACGCAGGTTTTCATTACACCACTGTTGAATGTCCAAGTAACCCAATGCTGGTTTTCAGCGGCCTGTTCATATTCGCAGCCCTGCTGTTTACTTGGCTATCGATTCAAGCCTGGTCAGCTCTTCATTTTCCTGTCCACACAACACAGGCTTCAGAAATCATTGGAATCTCCTCTACAGAATGTTCCATTCATTCACTGCGAATGTGGAATTCAACTGACTCTCCACTCCATGCAGGTTTTCCTTACACCACTGATGAATGTCCAAGTAACCCAATGCTGGTTTTCAGCTGCATGTTCACACTCGCAGCCATGCTATACAATTGGCTTTCCACTAAATCCTGATTAGTTCTTGATTTTCCTTCCACACGACCCAGCCTTCAGAAATCGTTGGAATCTCCACTAGAGAATGTTCCATTCATTCACTGCGAATCTGGAATTCCTCTGAACCTCCACTCCCGGCAGGTTTTCGTTACACCACTGTTGAATGTCCAAGTAACCCAATGTTTTAAGTGTTTTCTTCACAAGCGCAGTGGTGCTGTTCAATTGGCTATCCACTCAACCCTGGCCAGCTCTACATTTTCCTGTCCACACCACAGAGACTGGAGAAATCATTGTTATCTCCACTACAGAATGTTCCATTCATTCACAGCGAATCTGGAATTCATCTGAATCTCCACTCCCGGCAGGTTTTCGTGACACCACTGGTAAATATCCAAGTAAGCCAATGCTGGTTTTAAGTGGCCTGCTCATACTCTCAGCCGTGCTGTTCAATTTGCTATCCACTCAACCCTCTTCAGCTCCATTTTCCTGTCCACATAACCCAAACTTCAGAAACAATTGGTATCTCCTCCACAGAATGTTCCATTCATTGACGGCAAATCTGAAATTCATCTAATTCTCAACTCCCGTCAGGTTTTCGTTACACCACTTGTGAATGTCCAATTAAGCCAAAGCTGGTTTTCAGTGGCCTGTTCTTACTACGAGACGTGCTGTTCATTTGGCTATCCATTCCACCCTGTTCAGCTCTACATTTTCGTGTCCACAAAACCCAGCCTTCAGAAATCATTGGAATCACCACTAGAGAATGTTCCATTCATTCACTGCGAATCTGGAATTCATCTGAATCTCCACTCCCGGCAGGTTTTCATTGCACCACTGCTGAATGTTCAAGTAACGCAATGATGGTTTTCAGCGGTCTATTCACACTCGAACCCGTGCTGTTCACGGTCTAGCGACTCAACACTGGTGAGTTCTTCTTTTTCCAGTTCAGACAATACAAACCTCAGAAACCATTGCAATCTACACTACAGAATGTTTCATTCATTCAGGCGAATCTTGAATTCATCTTGTTCTCCACTCCCAGCAGGTTTTCGTTTCACCACTGGTGAATGTCCAAGCAACCCAAGGCTGGTTTCAGCTGCGTGTTAACACTCGCAGCCGTGCTGTTCAATTGGCTATCCAGTGAACGCTGGTTAGCTCTTGATTTTCCTTCCACACACCGAGCCTTCAGAAATCATTCTTATCTCCACTTCAGAATGTTCCATTCGTTCCCTGCGAATCTGGAATTCCTCTGACTCTCCACACCAGGCAGATTTTCCTAACAACACTGGTGAATGACCAGGTAATCCAATGCTGGTTTTCAGCGGCTGTTCACACTCACAGCCTTGCTGTTCAATTGGCAATCCAGTCAAACCTAGTCAGCTCTTCATTTTCCTGTCCACACAACCCAGCGTTCAGAAATCATTGGAATCTCTACTACAGAAATTTCCATTCATTCACTGTGAATCTGGAAATACTCTGAATCTGCATTCCAGGAAGGCTTTCGTTACACCACTGATGAATGTCCAAGTAATGCAATGCTGCTTCTTAGTGGTCTGTTCACACTCCAAACCGTGCTGTTCATTGGCTATCCACTCAATATCGGTCAGCTCTTCAATATCCTGTCCAGACTATCCAGATTCCTAAATGTTGGCAATCACCACTACAGAATGTTCCATTCAATCACGCGAATCTGGAATTCATCAGAGTCTCCACTCCTGGAAGGTTTTCGTGACACCACTGGTAAATGTCCAAGGAAGACAATGCTGGTTTTAAGCCGCCTGCTAACACACTCAGCCGTGCTGTTCAATTTGCTATCCACCCAACCCTATTCAGCTCTACATTTTCCTGTCCTCATAACCCAACCTTCAGAAATAATTGGTATCTCCTCCACAGAATGTTCCGTTCATTCACTGCGAATCTTAAATTCATCTGACTCTCAACTCCCGGCGGGTTATCGTTACACCACTTGTGAATGTCCAAGTAACCCAATGCTGGTTTTCAGCGGCCTGTTCATATTCGCAGCCCTGCTGTTTACTTGGCTATCGATTCAAGCCTGGTCAGCTCTTCATTTTCCTGTCCACACAACACAGGCTTCAGAAATCATTGGAATCTCCTCTACAGAATGTTCCATTCATTCACTGCGAATGTGGAATTCAACTGACTCTCCACTCCATGCAGGTTTTCCTTACACCACTGATGAATGTCCAAGTAACCCAATGCTGGTTTTCAGCTGCATGTTCACACTCGCAGCCATGCTATACAATTGGCTTTCCACTAAATCCTGATTAGTTCTTGATTTTCCTTCCACACGACCCAGCCTTCAGAAATCGTTGGAATCTCCACTAGAGAATGTTCCATTCATTCACTGCGAATCTGGAATTCCTCTGAACCTCCCTCCCGGCAGGTTTTCGTTACACCACTGTTGAATGTCCAAGTAACCCAATGTTTTAAGTGTTTTCTTCACAAGCGCAGTGGTGCTGTTCAATTGGCTATCCACTCAACCCTGGCCAGCTCTACATTTTCCTGTCCACACCACAGAGACTGGAGAAATCATTGTTATCTCCACTACAGAATGTTCCATTCATTCACAGCGAATCTGGAATTCATCTGAATCTCCACTCCCGGCAGGTTTTCGTGACACCACTGGTAAATATCCAAGTAAGCCAATGTTGGTTTTAAGTGGCCTGCTCATACTCTCAGCCGTGCTGTTCAATTTGCTATCCACTCAACCCTCTTCAGCTCCATTTTCCTGTCCACATAACCCAAACTTCAGAAACAATTGGTATCTCCTCCACAGAATGTTCCATTCATTGACGGCAAATCTGAAATTCATCTAATTCTCAACTCCCGTCAGGTTTTCGTTACACCACTTGTGAATGTCCAATTAAGCCAAAGCTGGTTTTCAGTGGCCTGTTCTTACTACGAGACGTGCTGTTCATTTGGCTATCCATTCCACCCTGTTCAGCTCTACATTTTCGTGTCCACAAAACCCAGCCTTCAGAAATCATTGGAATCACCACTAGAGAATGTTCCATTCATTCACTGCGAATCTGGAATTCATCTGAATCTCCACTCCCGGCAGGTTTTCATTGCACCACTGCTGAATGTTCAAGTAACGCAATGATGGTTTTCAGCGGTCTATTCACACTCGAACCCGTGCTGTTCACGGTCTAGCGACTCAACACTGGTGAGTTCTTCTTTTTCCAGTTCAGACAATACAAACCTCAGAAACCATTGCAATCTACACTACAGAATGTTTCATTCATTCAGGCGAATCTTGAATTCATCTTGTTCTCCACTCCCAGCAGGTTTTCGTTTCACCACTGGTGAATGTCCAAGCAACCCAAGGCTGGTTTCAGCTGCGTGTTAACACTCGCAGCCGTGCTGTTCAATTGGCTATCCAGTGAACGCTGGTTAGCTCTTGATTTTCCTTCCACACACCGAGCCTTCAGAAATCATTCTTATCTCCACTTCAGAATGTTCCATTCGTTCCCTGCGAATCTGGAATTCCTCTGACTCTCCACACCAGGCAGATTTTCCTAACAACACTGGTGAATGACCAGGTAATCCAATGCTGGTTTTCAGCGGCTGTTCACACTCACAGCCTTGCTGTTCAATTGGCAATCCAGTCAAACCTAGTCAGCTCTTCATTTTCCTGTCCACACAACCCAGCGTTCAGAAATCATTGGAATCTCTACTACAGAAATTTCCATTCATTCACTGTGAATCTGGAAATACTCTGAATCTGCATTCCAGGAAGGCTTTCGTTACACCACTGATGAATGTCCAAGTAATGCAATGCTGCTTCTTAGTGGTCTGTTCACACTCGAAACCGTGCTGTTCATTGGCTATCCACTCAATATCGGTCAGCTCTTCAATATCCTGTCCAGACTATCCAGATTCCTAAATGTTGGCAATCACCACTACAGAATGTTCCATTCAATCACGCGAATCTGGAATTCATCAGAGTCTCCACTCCTGGAAGGTTTTCGTGACACCACTGGTAAATGTCCAAGGAAGACAATGCTGGTTTTAAGCCGCCTGCTAACACACTCAGCCGTGCTGTTCAATTTGCTATCCACCCAACCCTATTCAGCTCTACATTTTCCTGTCCTCATAACCCAACCTTCAGAAATAATTGGTATCTCCTCCACAGAATGTTCCGTTCATTCACTGCGAATCTTAAATTCATCTGACTCTCAACTCCCGGCGGGTTATCGTTACACCACTTGTGAATGTCCAAGTAAGCCAATGCTGGTTTTCAGTGGCCTGTTCATACTAAGAGACGTGCTGTTCATTTGGCTATCCACTCCACCCTGTTCAGCTCTACATTTTCGTGTCCACAAAACCCAGCCTTCAGAAATCATTGGAATCACCACTAGAGAATGTTCCATTCATTCACTGCGAATCTGGAATTCATCTGAACCTCCACTCCTGGCAGGTTTTCGTTACGCCACTGGTGAATGTCCAAGTAACTCAACACTGGTTTTCAGAGGCATGTTCAACTCGCAGAAGTGCTGTTCAATGGGCTATCCACTCAATATTGGTCAGCTCTTCATTTTCCTCTCCACACAAACCAGCCTTCAGAAATCATTGGGCTCTCCACTACAGACTGTTCCATTCATTCACTGCGATTCTGCAATTCATCTGACTCTCCGCTCCAGGCAGGTTTTCATTACAGCACTGGTGAATGACCAAGTAATCCAATGCTGGTTTTCAGCCGCCTTTTCACACTCGCAGTGTGCTGTTCAATTGTCTATCCACTCAAACCTGGTCAGCCTTTCATTTTCTTTTCCACAATATCAGACTTCAGAAATCATTGGAATCGCCAGTACAGAATGTTCCATTCATTCACTGCCAATCTGGAATTCATCTGAATCTGCACTCCAGGTAGGCTTTCATTACACCACTTATGAATGTCCAAGTAACACAATGCTGGTTTTCAGCGGTCTGTTCACACTCTAAGCCCTGCTTTTTACTGGGTATCCACACAACTGTGGTCAGCTCTTCATTTTCATGTCCAAACAATCCAGACTTGAGAAATCATTGCAATCTCCAGTACAGAATGTTCCATTCATTCACTGCGAATCTGGAATTCAACTGAATCTCCACTACCTGCAGATTTATCTTACACCACTTGTGAATGTCCAAGTAAAACAATGCTGGTTTTCAGAGGCCTGTTCATGTTCGCAGTCGTGCTGTTCAATTGGCTATCCACTCAACCTGTTTTGCTCCTCATTTTCCTGTGCACACAACCCAGCCTTCAGAAATCATTGTAATCTCCACTACAGGATGTTCCATTCATTCACTGGGAATCTGGAATTCATCTGAATCTGCACTCCACGCAGGCTTTCGTTACACCACTGCTGGAAGTCGAAGTAATGCAATACTGGTTTTCAGTGGTCTGTTCACATTCGAAGCCGAGGCTTTTTACAGGCTATCCACTCAACACTGGTCAGCTCTTCATTTTCGTGTCCCCACAATCCAGATTTCAGAAATCATTGCAATCTCCACTACAGAATGTTCCATTCATTCACTGCGAGTCTGGAGTTTATCTGATTCTCCACTCCCGCCTGGTTAACATTACACCACTTGTGAATGTCCAAGTAAGCCAATGCTGGTTTTCAGAGGCCTGTTCATACTCGCAGCCGTGCTGTTTAATTGACAATTCACTCCACCCTGTTCAGCTCTTCATTGTCCCACCACACTACCAGCCTTCAGAAATCTTTGTTATCTCCACTACAGA
Organism: Sorex fumeus; assembly: GCF_029834395.1. NCBI lineage: Eukaryota > Metazoa > Chordata > Mammalia > Eulipotyphla > Soricidae > Sorex > Sorex fumeus. The sequence goes on from NW_026606251.1 coordinate 280,893, forward strand.
ATGTTCCATTCATTCACTGCGAATCTGGAATTCATCTGACTCTCAACTCCACGCAGGTTTTCATTACACCACTGTTGAATGTCCAAGTAACCCAATGCTGGTTTTCAGCGGCCTGTTCATATTCGCAGCCCTGCTGTTTACTTGGCTATCGATTCAAGCCTGGTCAGCTCTTCATTTTCCTGTCCACACAACACAGGCTTCAGAAATCATTGGAATCTCCTCTACAGAATGTTCCATTCATTCACTGCGAATGTGGAATTCAACTGACTCTCCACTCCATGCAGGTTTTCCTTACACCACTGATGAATGTCCAAGTAACCCAATGCTGGTTTTCAGCTGCATGTTCACACTCGCAGCCATGCTATACAATTGGCTTTCCACTAAATCCTGATTAGTTCTTGATTTTCCTTCCACACGACCCAGCCTTCAGAAATCGTTGGAATCTCCACTAGAGAATGTTCCATTCATTCACTGCGAATCTGGAATTCCTCTGAACCTCCACTCCCGGCAGGTTTTCGTTACACCACTGTTGAATGTCCAAGTAACCCAATGTTTTAAGTGTTTTCTTCACAAGCGCAGTGGTGCTGTTCAATTGGCTATCCACTCAACCCTGGCCAGCTCTACATTTTCCTGTCCACACCACAGAGACTGGAGAAATCATTGTTATCTCCACTACAGAATGTTCCATTCATTCACAGCGAATCTGGAATTCATCTGAATCTCCACTCCCGGCAGGTTTTCGTGACACCACTGGTAAATATCCAAGTAAGCCAATGCTGGTTTTAAGTGGCCTGCTCATACTCTCAGCCGTGCTGTTCAATTTGCTATCCACTCAACCCTCTTCAGCTCCATTTTCCTGTCCACATAACCCAAACTTCAGAAACAATTGGTATCTCCTCCACAGAATGTTCCATTCATTGACGGCAAATCTGAAATTCATCTAATTCTCAACTCCCGTCAGGTTTTCGTTACACCACTTGTGAATGTCCAATTAAGCCAAAGCTGGTTTTCAGTGGCCTGTTCTTACTACGAGACGTGCTGTTCATTTGGCTATCCATTCCACCCTGTTCAGCTCTACATTTTCGTGTCCACAAAACCCAGCCTTCAGAAATCATTGGAATCACCACTAGAGAATGTTCCATTCATTCACTGCGAATCTGGAATTCATCTGAATCTCCACTCCCGGCAGGTTTTCATTGCACCACTGCTGAATGTTCAAGTAACGCAATGATGGTTTTCAGCGGTCTATTCACACTCGAACCCGTGCTGTTCACGGTCTAGCGACTCAACACTGGTGAGTTCTTCTTTTTCCAGTTCAGACAATACAAACCTCAGAAACCATTGCAATCTACACTACAGAATGTTTCATTCATTCAGGCGAATCTTGAATTCATCTTGTTCTCCACTCCCAGCAGGTTTTCGTTTCACCACTGGTGAATGTCCAAGCAACCCAAGGCTGGTTTCAGCTGCGTGTTAACACTCGCAGCCGTGCTGTTCAATTGGCTATCCAGTGAACGCTGGTTAGCTCTTGATTTTCCTTCCACACACCGAGCCTTCAGAAATCATTCTTATCTCCACTTCAGAATGTTCCATTCGTTCCCTGCGAATCTGGAATTCCTCTGACTCTCCACACCAGGCAGATTTTCCTAACAACACTGGTGAATGACCAGGTAATCCAATGCTGGTTTTCAGCGGCTGTTCACACTCACAGCCTTGCTGTTCAATTGGCAATCCAGTCAAACCTAGTCAGCTCTTCATTTTCCTGTCCACACAACCCAGCGTTCAGAAATCATTGGAATCTCTACTACAGAAATTTCCATTCATTCACTGTGAATCTGGAAATACTCTGAATCTGCATTCCAGGAAGGCTTTCGTTACACCACTGATGAATGTCCAAGTAATGCAATGCTGCTTCTTAGTGGTCTGTTCACACTCCAAACCGTGCTGTTCATTGGCTATCCACTCAATATCGGTCAGCTCTTCAATATCCTGTCCAGACTATCCAGATTCCTAAATGTTGGCAATCACCACTACAGAATGTTCCATTCAATCACGCGAATCTGGAATTCATCAGAGTCTCCACTCCTGGAAGGTTTTCGTGACACCACTGGTAAATGTCCAAGGAAGACAATGCTGGTTTTAAGCCGCCTGCTAACACACTCAGCCGTGCTGTTCAATTTGCTATCCACCCAACCCTATTCAGCTCTACATTTTCCTGTCCTCATAACCCAACCTTCAGAAATAATTGGTATCTCCTCCACAGAATGTTCCGTTCATTCACTGCGAATCTTAAATTCATCTGACTCTCAACTCCCGGCGGGTTATCGTTACACCACTTGTGAATGTCCAAGTAAGCCAATGCTGGTTTTCAGTGGCCTGTTCATACTAAGAGACGTGCTGTTCATTTGGCTATCCACTCCACCCTGTTCAGCTCTACATTTTCGTGTCCACAAAACCCAGCCTTCAGAAATCATTGGAATCACCACTAGAGAATGTTCCATTCATTCACTGCGAATCTGGAATTCATCTGAACCTCCACTCCTGGCAGGTTTTCGTTACGCCACTGGTGAATGTCCAAGTAACTCAATACTGGTTTTCAGAGGCATGTTCAACTCGCAGAAGTGCTGTTCAATGGGCTATCCACTCGATATTGGTCAGCTCTTCATTTTCCTCTCCACACAAACCAGCCTTCAGAAATCATTGGGCTCTCCACTACAGACTGTTCCATTCATTCACTGCGATTCTGCAATTCATCTGACTCTCCGCTCCAGGCAGGTTTTCATTACAGCACTGGTGAATGACCAAGTAATCCAATGCTGGTTTTCAGCCGCCTTTTCACACTCGCAGTGTGCTGTTCAATTGTCTATCCACTCAAACCTGGTCAGCCTTTCATTTTCTTTTCCACAATATCAGACTTCAGAAATCATTGGAATCGCCAGTACAGAATGTTCCATTCATTCACTGCCAATCTGGAATTCATCTGAATCTGCACTCCAGGTAGGCTTTCATTACACCACTTATGAATGTCCAAGTAACACAATGCTGGTTTTCAGCGGTCTGTTCACACTCTAAGCCCTGCTTTTTACTGGGTATCCACACAACTGTGGTCAGCTCTTCATTTTCATGTCCAAACAATCCAGACTTGAGAAATCATTGCAATCTCCAGTACAGAATGTTCCATTCATTCACTGCGAATCTGGAATTCAACTGAATCTCCACTACCTGCAGATTTATCTTACACCACTTGTGAATGTCCAAGTAAAACAATGCTGGTTTTCAGAGGCCTGTTCATGTTCGCAGTCGTGCTGTTCAATTGGCTATCCACTCAACCTGTTTTGCTCCTCATTTTCCTGTGCACACAACCCAGCCTTCAGAAATCATTGTAATCTCCACTACAGGATGTTCCATTCATTCACTGGGAATCTGGAATTCATCTGAATCTGCACTCCACGCAGGCTTTCGTTACACCACTGCTGAAAGTCGAAGTAATGCAATACTGGTTTTCAGTGGTCTGTTCACATTCGAAGCCGAGGCTTTTTACAGGCTATCCACTCAACACTGGTCAGCTCTTCATTTTCGTGTCCCCACAATCCAGATTTCAGAAATCATTGCAATCTCCACTACAGAATGTTCCATTCATTCACTGCGAGTCTGGAGTTTATCTGATTCTCCACTCCCGCCTGGTTAACATTACACCACTTGTGAATGTCCAAGTAAGCCAATGCTGGTTTTCAGAGGCCTGTTCATACTCGCAGCCGTGCTGTTTAATTGACAATTCACTCCACCCTGTTCAGCTCTTCATTGTCCCACCACACTACCAGCCTTCAGAAATCTTTGTTATCTCCACTACAGAATGTTCCATTCATTCACTGCGAATCTGGAATTCATCTGACTCTCAACTCCACGCAGGTTTTCATTACACCACTGTTGAATGTCCAAGTAACCCAATGCTGGTTTTCAGCGGCCTGTTCATATTCGCAGCCCTGCTGTTTACTTGGCTATCGATTCAAGCCTGGTCAGCTCTTCATTTTCCTGTCCACACAACACAGGCTTCAGGAATCATTGGAATCTCCTCTACAGAATGTTCCATTCATTCACTGCGAATGTGGAATTCAACTGACTCTCCACTCCATGCAGGTTTTCCTTACACCACTGATGAATGTCCAAGTAACCCAATGCTGGTTTTCAGCTGCATGTTCACACTCGCAGCCATGCTATACAATTGGCTTTCCACTAAATCCTGATTAGTTCTTGATTTTCCTTCCACACGACCCAGCCTTCAGAAATCGTTGGAATCTCCACTAGAGAATGTTCCATTCATTCACTGCGAATCTGGAATTCCTCTGAACCTCCACTCCCGGCAGGTTTTCGTTACACCACTGTTGAATGTCCAAGTAACCCAATGTTTTAAGTGTTTTCTTCACAAGCGCAGTGGTGCTGTTCAATTGGCTATCCACTCAACCCTGGCCAGCTCTACATTTTCCTGTCCACACCACAGAGACTGGAGAAATCATTGTTATCTCCACTACAGAATGTTCCATTCATTCACAGCGAATCTGGAATTCATCTGAATCTCCACTCCCGGCAGGTTTTCGTGACACCACTGGTAAATATCCAAGTAAGCCAATGCTGGTTTTAAGTGGCCTGCTCATACTCTCAGCCGTGCTGTTCAATTTGCTATCCACTCAACCCTCTTCAGCTCCATTTTCCTGTCCACATAACCCAAACTTCAGAAACAATTGGTATCTCCTCCACAGAATGTTCCATTCATTGACGGCAAATCTGAAATTCATCTAATTCTCAACTCCCGTCAGGTTTTCGTTACACCACTTGTGAATGTCCAATTAAGCCAAAGCTGGTTTTCAGTGGCCTGTTCTTACTACGAGACGTGCTGTTCATTTGGCTATCCATTCCACCCTGTTCAGCTCTACATTTTCGTGTCCACAAAACCCAGCCTTCAGAAATCATTGGAATCACCACTAGAGAATGTTCCATTCATTCACTGCGAATCTGGGATTCATCTGAATCTCCACTCCCGGCAGGTTTTCATTGCACCACTGCTGAATGTTCAAGTAACGCAATGATGGTTTTCAGCGGTCTATTCACACTCGAACCCGTGCTGTTCACGGTCTAGCGACTCAACACTGGTGAGTTCTTCTTTTTCCAGTTCAGACAATACAAACCTCAGAAACCATTGCAATCTACACTACAGAATGTTTCATTCATTCAGGCGAATCTTGAATTCATCTTGTTCTCCACTCCCAGCAGGTTTTCGTTTCACCACTGGTGAATGTCCAAGCAACCCAAGGCTGGTTTCAGCTGCGTGTTAACACTCGCAGCCGTGCTGTTCAATTGGCTATCCAGTGAACGCTGGTTAGCTCTTGATTTTCCTTCCACACACCGAGCCTTCAGAAATCATTCTTATCTCCACTTCAGAATGTTCCATTCGTTCCCTGCGAATCTGGAATTCCTCTGACTCTCCACACCAGGCAGATTTTCCTAACAACACTGGTGAATGACCAGGTAATCCAATGCTGGTTTTCAGCGGCTGTTCACACTCACAGCCTTGCTGTTCAATTGGCAATCCAGTCAAACCTAGTCAGCTCTTCATTTTCCTGTCCACACAACCCAGCGTTCAGAAATCATTGGAATCTCTACTACAGAAATTTCCATTCATTCACTGTGAATCTGGAAATACTCTGAATCTGCATTCCAGGAAGGCTTTCGTTACACCACTGATGAATGTCCAAGTAATGCAATGCTGCTTCTTAGTGGTCTGTTCACACTCGAAACCGTGCTGTTCATTGGCTATCCACTCAATATCGGTCAGCTCTTCAATATCCTGTCCAGACTATCCAGATTCCTAAATGTTGGCAATCACCACTACAGAATGTTCCATTCAATCACGCGAATCTGGAATTCATCAGAGTCTCCACTCCTGGAAGGTTTTCGTGACACCACTGGTAAATGTCCAAGGAAGACAATGCTGGTTTTAAGCCGCCTGCTAACACACTCAGCCGTGCTGTTCAATTTGCTATCCACCCAACCCTATTCAGCTCTACATTTTCCTGTCCTCATAACCCAACCTTCAGAAATAATTGGTATCTCCTCCACAGAATGTTCCGTTCATTCACTGCGAATCTTAAATTCATCTGACTCTCAACTCCCGGCGGGTTATCGTTACACCACTTGTGAATGTCCAAGTAAGCCAATGCTGGTTTTCAGTGGCCTGTTCATACTAAGAGACGTGCTGTTCATTTGGCTATCCACTCCACCCTGTTCAGCTCTACATTTTCGTGTCCACAAAACCCAGCCTTCAGAAATCATTGGAATCACCACTAGAGAATGTTCCATTCATTCACTGCGAATCTGGAATTCATCTGAACCTCCACTCCTGGCAGGTTTTCGTTACGCCACTGGTGAATGTCCAAGTAACTCAATACTGGTTTTCAGAGGCATGTTCAACTCGCAGAAGTGCTGTTCAATGGGCTATCCACTCGATATTGGTCAGCTCTTCATTTTCCTCTCCACACAAACCAGCCTTCAGAAATCATTGGGCTCTCCACTACAGACTGTTCCATTCATTCACTGCGATTCTGCAATTCATCTGACTCTCCGCTCCAGGCAGGTTTTCATTACAGCACTGGTGAATGACCAAGTAATCCAATGCTGGTTTTCAGCCGCCTTTTCACACTCGCAGTGTGCTGTTCAATTGTCTATCCACTCAAACCTGGTCAGCCTTTCATTTTCTTTTCCACAATATCAGACTTCAGAAATCATTGGAATCGCCAGTACAGAATGTTCCATTCATTCACTGCCAATCTGGAATTCATCTGAATCTGCACTCCAGGTAGGCTTTCATTACACCACTTATGAATGTCCAAGTAACACAATGCTGGTTTTCAGCGGTCTGTTCACACTCTAAGCCCTGCTTTTTACTGGGTATCCACACAACTGTGGTCAGCTCTTCATTTTCATGTCCAAACAATCCAGACTTGAGAAATCATTGCAATCTCCAGTACAGAATGTTCCATTCATTCACTGCGAATCTGGAATTCAACTGAATCTCCACTACCTGCAGATTTATCTTACACCACTTGTGAATGTCCAAGTAAAACAATGCTGGTTTTCAGAGGCCTGTTCATGTTCGCAGTCGTGCTGTTCAATTGGCTATCCACTTAACCTGTTTTGCTCCTCATTTTCCTGTGCACACAACCCAGCCTTCAGAAATCATTGTAATCTCCACTACAGGATGTTCCATTCATTCACTGGGAATCTGGAATTCATCTGAATCTGCACTCCACGCAGGCTTTCGTTACACCACTGCTGAAAGTCGAAGTAATGCAATACTGGTTTTCAGTGGTCTGTTCACATTCGAAGCCGAGGCTTTTTACAGGCTATCCACTCAACACTGGTCAGCTCTTCATTTTCGTGTCCCCACAATCCAGATTTCAGAAATCATTGCAATCTCCACTACAGAATGTTCCATTCATTCACTGCGAGTCTGGAGTTTATCTGATTCTCCACTCCCGCCTGGTTAACATTACACCACTTGTGAATGTCCAAGTAAGCCAATGCTGGTTTTCAGAGGCCTGTTCATACTCGCAGCCGTGCTGTTTAATTGACAATTCACTCCACCCTGTTCAGCTCTTCATTGTCCCACCACACTACCAGCCTTCAGAAATCTTTGTTATCTCCACTACAGAACGTTCCATTCATTCACTGCGAATCTGGAATTCATCTGACTCTCAACTCCACGCAGGTTTTCATTACACCACTGTTGAATGTCCAAGTAACCCAATGCTGGTTTTCAGCGGCCTGTTCATATTCGCAGCCCTGCTGTTTACTTGGCTATCGATTCAAGCCTGGTCAGCTCTTCATTTTCCTGTCCACACAACACAGGCTTCAGAAATCATTGGAATCTCCTCTACAGAATGTTCCATTCATTCACTGCGAATGTGGAATTCAACTGACTCTCCACTCCATGCAGGTTTTCCTTACACCACTGATGAATGTCCAAGTAACCCAATGCTGGTTTTCAGCTGCATGTTCACACTCGCAGCCATGCTATACAATTGGCTTTCCACTAAATCCTGATTAGTTCTTGATTTTCCTTCCACACGACCCAGCCTTCAGAAATCGTTGGAATCTCCACTAGAGAATGTTCCATTCATTCACTGCGAATCTGGAATTCCTCTGAACCTCCACTCCCGGCAGGTTTTCGTTACACCACTGTTGAATGTCCAAGTAACCCAATGTTTTAAGTGTTTTCTTCACAAGCGCAGTGGTGCTGTTCAATTGGCTATCCACTCAACCCTGGCCAGCTCTACATTTTCCTGTCCACACCACAGAGACTGGAGAAATCATTGTTATCTCCACTACAGAATGTTCCATTCATTCACAGCGAATCTGGAATTCATCTGAATCTCCACTCCCGGCAGGTTTTCGTGACACCACTGGTAAATATCCAAGTAAGCCAATGCTGGTTTTAAGTGGCCTGCTCATACTCTCAGCCGTGCTGTTCAATTTGCTATCCACTCAACCCTCTTCAGCTCCATTTTCCTGTCCACATAACCCAAACTTCAGAAACAATTGGTATCTCCTCCACAGAATGTTCCATTCATTGACGGCAAATCTGAAATTCATCTAATTCTCAACTCCCGTCAGGTTTTCGTTACACCACTTGTGAATGTCCAATTAAGCCAAAGCTGGTTTTCAGTGGCCTGTTCTTACTACGAGACGTGCTGTTCATTTGGCTATCCATTCCACCCTGTTCAGCTCTACATTTTCGTGTCCACAAAACCCAGCCTTCAGAAATCATTGGAATCACCACTAGAGAATGTTCCATTCATTCACTGCGAATCTGGAATTCATCTGAATCTCCACTCCCGGCAGGTTTTCATTGCACCACTGCTGAATGTTCAAGTAACGCAATGATGGTTTTCAGCGGTCTATTCACACTCGAACCCGTGCTGTTCACGGTCTAGCGACTCAACACTGGTGAGTTCTTCTTTTTCCAGTTCAGACAATACAAACCTCAGAAACCATTGCAATCTACACTACAGAATGTTTCATTCATTCAGGCGAATCTTGAATTCATCTTGTTCTCCACTCCCAGCAGGTTTTCGTTTCACCACTGGTGAATGTCCAAGCAACCCAAGGCTGGTTTCAGCTGCGTGTTAACACTCGCAGCCGTGCTGTTCAATTGGCTATCCAGTGAACGCTGGTTAGCTCTTGATTTTCCTTCCACACACCGAGCCTTCAGAAATCATTCTTATCTCCACTTCAGAATGTTCCATTCGTTCCCTGCGAATCTGGAATTCCTCTGACTCTCCACACCAGGCAGATTTTCCTAACAACACTGGTGAATGACCAGGTAATCCAATGCTGGTTTTCAGCGGCTGTTCACACTCACAGCCTTGCTGTTCAATTGGCAATCCAGTCAAACCTAGTCAGCTCTTCATTTTCCTGTCCACACAACCCAGCGTTCAGAAATCATTGGAATCTCTACTACAGAAATTTCCATTCATTCACTGTGAATCTGGAAATACTCTGAATCTGCATTCCAGGAAGGCTTTCGTTACACCACTGATGAATGTCCAAGTAATGCAATGCTGCTTCTTAGTGGTCTGTTCACACTCGAAACCGTGCTGTTCATTGGCTATCCACTCAATATCGGTCAGCTCTTCAATATCCTGTCCAGACTATCCAGATTCCTAAATGTTGGCAATCACCACTACAGAATGTTCCATTCAATCACGCGAATCTGGAATTCATCAGAGTCTCCACTCCTGGAAGGTTTTCGTGACACCACTGGTAAATGTCCAAGGAAGACAATGCTGGTTTTAAGCCGCCTGCTAACACACTCAGCCGTGCTGTTCAATTTGCTATCCACCCAACCCTATTCAGCTCTACATTTTCCTGTCCTCATAACCCAACCTTCAGAAATAATTGGTATCTCCTCCACAGAATGTTCCGTTCATTCACTGCGAATCTTAAATTCATCTGACTCTCAACTCCCGGCGGGTTATCGTTACACCACTTGTGAATGTCCAAGTAAGCCAATGCTGGTTTTCAGTGGCCTGTTCATACTAAGAGACGTGCTGTTCATTTGGCTATCCACTCCACCCTGTTCAGCTCTACATTTTCGTGTCCACAAAACCCAGCCTTCAGAAATCATTGGAATCACCACTAGAGAATGTTCCATTCATTCACTGCGAATCTGGAATTCCTCTGAACCTCCACTCCTGGCAGGTTTTCGTTACGCCACTGGTGAATGTCCAAGTAACTCAATCCTGGTTTTCAGAGGCATGTTCAACTCGCAGAAGTGCTGTTCAATGGGCTATCCACTCAATATTGGTCAGCTCTTCATTTTCCTCTCCACACAAACCAGCCTTCAGAAATCATTGGGCTCTCCACTACAGACTGTTCCATTCATTCACTGCGATTCTGCAATTCATCTGACTCTCCGCTCCAGGCAGGTTTTCATTACAGCACTGGTGAATGACCAAGTAATCCAATGCTGGTTTTCAGCCGCCTTTTCACACTCGCAGTGTGCTGTTCAATTGTCTATCCACTCAAACCTGGTCAGCCTTTCATTTTCTTTTCCACAATATCAGACTTCAGAAATCATTGGAATCGCCAGTACAGAATGTTCCATTCATTCACTGCCAATCTGGAATTCATCTGAATCTGCACTCCAGGTAGGCTTTCATTACACCACTTATGAATGTCCAAGTAACACAATGCTGGTTTTCAGCGGTCTGTTCACACTCTAAGCCCTGCTTTTTACTGGGTATCCACACAACTGTGGTCAGCTCTTCATTTTCATGTCCAAACAATCCAGACTTGAGAAATCATTGCAATCTCCAGTACAGAATGTTCCATTCATTCACTGCGAATCTGGAATTCAACTGAATCTCCACTACCTGCAGATTTATCTTACACCACTTGTGAATGTCCAAGTAAAACAATGCTGGTTTTCAGAGGCCTGTTCATGTTCGCAGTCGTGCTGTTCAATTGGCTATCCACTCAACCTGTTTTGCTCCTCATTTTCCTGTGCACACAACCCAGCCTTCAGAAATCATTGTAATCTCCACTACAGGATGTTCCATTCATTCACTGGGAATCTGGAATTCATCTGAATCTGCACTCCACGCAGGCTTTCGTTACACCACTGCTGAAAGTCGAAGTAATGCAATACTGGTTTTCAGTGGTCTGTTCACATTCGAAGCCGAGGCTTTTTACAGGCTATCCACTCAACACTGGTCAGCTCTTCATTTTCGTGTCCCCACAATCCAGATTTCAGAAATCATTGCAATCTCCACTACAGAATGTTCCATTCATTCACTGCGAGTCTGGAGTTTATCTGATTCTCCACTCCCGCCTGGTTAACATTACACCACTTGTGAATGTCCAAGTAAGCCAATGCTGGTTTTCAGAGGCCTGTTCATACTCGCAGCCATGCTGTTTAATTGACAATTCACTCCACCCTGTTCAGCTCTTCATTGTCCCACCACAATACCAGCCTTCAGAAATCTTTGTTATCTCCACTACAGAACGTTCCATTCATTCACTGCGAATCTGGAATTCATCTGACTCTCAACTCCACGCAGGTTTTCATTACACCACTGTTGAATGTCCAAGTAACCCAATGCTGGTTTTCAGCGGCCTGTTCATATTCGCAGCCCTGCTGTTTACTTGGCTATCGATTCAAGCCTGGTCAGCTCTTCATTTTCCTGTCCACACAACACAGGCTTCAGAAATCATTGGAATCTCCTCTACAGAATGTTCCATTCATTCACTGCGAATGTGGAATTCAACTGACTCTCCACTCCATGCAGGTTTTCCTTACACCACTGATGAATGTCCAAGTAACCCAATGCTGGTTTTCAGCTGCATGTTCACACTCGCAGCCATGCTATACAATTGGCTTTCCACTAAATCCTGATTAGTTCTTGATTTTCCTTCCACACGACCCAGCCTTCAGAAATCGTTGGAATCTCCACTAGAGAATGTTCCATTCATTCACTGCGAATCTGGAATTCCTCTGAACCTCCACTCCCGGCAGGTTTTCGTTACACCACTGTTGAATGTCCAAGTAACCCAATGTTTTAAGTGTTTTCTTCACAAGCGCAGTGGTGCTGTTCAATTGGCTATCCACTCAACCCTGGCCAGCTCTACATTTTCCTGTCCACACCACAGAGACTGGAGAAATCATTGTTATCTCCACTACAGAATGTTCCATTCATTCACAGCGAATCTGGAATTCATCTGAATCTCCACTCCCGGCAGGTTTTCGTGACACCACTGGTAAATATCCAAGTAAGCCAATGCTGGTTTTAAGTGGCCTGCTCATACTCTCAGCCGTGCTGTTCAATTTGCTATCCACTCAACCCTCTTCAGCTCCATTTTCCTGTCCACATAACCCAAACTTCAGAAACAATTGGTATCTCCTCCACAGAATGTTCCATTCATTGACGGCAAATCTGAAATTCATCTAATTCTCAACTCCCGTCAGGTTTTCGTTACACCACTTGTGAATGTCCAATTAAGCCAAAGCTGGTTTTCAGTGGCCTGTTCTTACTACGAGACGTGCTGTTCATTTGGCTATCCATTCCACCCTGTTCAGCTCTACATTTTCGTGTCCACAAAACCCAGCCTTCAGAAATCATTGGAATCACCACTAGAGAATGTTCCATTCATTCACTGCGAATCTGGAATTCATCTGAATCTCCACTCCCGGCAGGTTTTCATTGCACCACTGCTGAATGTTCAAGTAACGCAATGATGGTTTTCAGCGGTCTATTCACACTCGAACCCGTGCTGTTCACGGTCTAGCGACTCAACACTGGTGAGTTCTTCTTTTTCCAGTTCAGACAATACAAACCTCAGAAACCATTGCAATCTACACTACAGAATGTTTCATTCATTCAGGCGAATCTTGAATTCATCTTGTTCTCCACTCCCAGCAGGTTTTCGTTTCACCACTGGTGAATGTCCAAGCAACAAAAGGCTGGTATCAGCTGCGTGTTAACACTCGCAGCCGTGCTGTTCAATTGGCTATCCAGTGAACGCTGGTTAGCTCTTGATTTTCCTTCCACACACCGAGCCTTCAGAAAACATTCTTATCTCCACTTCAGAGTGTTCCATTCGTTCCCTGCGAATCTGGAATTCCTCTGACTCTCCACACCAGGCAGATTTTCCTAACAACACTGGTGAATGACCAGGTAATCCAATGCTGGTTTTCAGCGGCTGTTCACACTCACAGCCTTGCTGTTCAATTGGCAATCCAGTCAAACCTAGTCAGCTCTTCATTTTCCTGTCCACACAACCCAGCGTTCAGAAATCATTGGAATCTCTACTACAGAAATTTCCATTCATTCACTGTGAATCTGGAAATACTCTGAATCTGCATTCCAGGAAGGCTTTCGTTACACCACTGATGAATGTCCAAGTAATGCAATGCTGCTTCTTAGTGGTCTGTTCACACTCGAAACCGTGCTGTTCATTGGCTATCCACTCAATATCGGTCAGCTCTTCAATATCCTGTCCAGACTATCCAGATTCCTAAATGTTGGCAATCACCACTACAGAATGTTCCATTCAATCACGCGAATCTGGAATTCATCAGAGTCTCCACTCCTGGAAGGTTTTCGTGACACCACTGGTAAATGTCCAAGGAAGACAATGCTGGTTTTAAGCCGCCTGCTAACACACTCAGCCGTGCTGTTCAATTTGCTATCCACCCAACCCTATTCAGCTCTACATTTTCCTGTCCTCATAACCCAACCTTCAGAAATAATTGGTATCTCCTCCACAGAATGTTCCGTTCATTCACTGCGAATCTTAAATTCATCTGACTCTCAACTCCCGGCGGGTTATCGTTACACCACTTGTGAATGTCCAAGTAAGCCAATGCTGGTTTTCAGTGGCCTGTTCATACTAAGAGACGTGCTGTTCATTTGGCTATCCACTCCACCCTGTTCAGCTCTACATTTTCGTGTCCACAAAACCCAGCCTTCAGAAATCATTGGAATCACCACTAGAGAATGTTCCATTCATTCACTGCGAATCTGGAATTCCTCTGAACCTCCACTCCTGGCAGGTTTTCGTTACGCCACTGGTGAATGTCCAAGTAACTCAATACTGGTTTTCAGAGGCATGTTCAACTCGCAGAAGTGCTGTTCAATGGGCTATCCACTCAATATTGGTCAGCTCTTCATTTTCCTCTCCACACAAACCAGCCTTCAGAAATCATTGGGCTCTCCACTACAGACTGTTCCATTCATTCACTGCGATTCTGCAATTCATCTGACTCTCCGCTCCAGGCAGGTTTTCATTACAGCACTGGTGAATGACCAAGTAATCCAATGCTGGTTTTCAGCCGCCTTTTCACACTCGCAGTGTGCTGTTCAATTGTCTATCCACTCAAACCTGGTCAGCCTTTCATTTTCTTTTCCACAATATCAGACTTCAGAAATCATTGGAATCGCCAGTACAGAATGTTCCATTCATTCACTGCCAATCTGGAATTCATCTGAATCTGCACTCCAGGTAGGCTTTCATTACACCACTTATGAATGTCCAAGTAACACAATGCTGGTTTTCAGCGGTCTGTTCACACTCTAAGCCCTGCTTTTTACTGGGTATCCACACAACTGTGGTCAGCTCTTCATTTTCATGTCCAAACAATCCAGACTTGAGAAATCATTGCAATCTCCAGTACAGAATGTTCCATTCATTCACTGCGAATCTGGAATTCAACTGAATCTCCACTACCTGCAGATTTATCTTACACCACTTGTGAATGTCCAAGTAAAACAATGCTGGTTTTCAGAGGCCTGTTCATGTTCGCAGTCGTGCTGTTCAATTGGCTATCCACTAAACCTGTTTTGCTCCTCATTTTCCTGTGCACACAACCCAGCCTTCAGAAATCATTGTAATCTCCACTACAGGATGTTCCATTCATTCACTGGGAATCTGGAATTCATCTGAATCTGCACTCCACGCAGGCTTTCGTTACACCACTGCTGAAAGTCGAAGTAATGCAATACTGGTTTTCAGTGGTCTGTTCACATTCGAAGCCGAGGCTTTTTACAGGCTATCCACTCAACACTGGTCAGCTCTTCATTTTCGTGTCCCCACAATCCAGATTTCAGAAATCATTGCAATCTCCACTACAGAATGTTCCATTCATTCACTGCGAGTCTGGAGTTTATCTGATTCTCCACTCCCGCCTGGTTAACATTACACCACTTGTGAATGTCCAAGTAAGCCAATGCTGGTTTTCAGAGGCCTGTTCATACTCGCAGCCGTGCTGTTTAATTGACAATTCACTCCACCCTGTTCAGCTCTTCATTGTCCCACCACACTACCAGCCTTCAGAAATCTTTGTTATCTCCACTACAGAACGTTCCATTCATTCACTGCGAATCTGGAATTCATCTGACTCTCAACTCCACGCAGGTTTTCATTACACCACTGTTGAATGTCCAAGTAACCCAATGCTGGTTTTCAGCGGCCTGTTCATATTCGCAGCCCTGCTGTTTACTTGGCTATCGATTCAAGCCTGGTCAGCTCTTCATTTTCCTGTCCACACAACACAGGCTTCAGAAATCATTGGAATCTCCTCTACAGAATGTTCCATTCATTCACTGCGAATGTGGAATTCAACTGACTCTCCACTCCATGCAGGTTTTCCTTACACCACTGATGAATGTCCAAGTAACCCAATGCTGGTTTTCAGCTGCATGTTCACACTCGCAGCCATGCTATACAATTGGCTTTCCACTAAATCCTGATTAGTTCTTGATTTTCCTTCCACACGACCCAGCCTTCAGAAATCGTTGGAATCTCCACTAGAGAATGTTCCATTCATTCACTGCGAATCTGGAATTCCTCTGAACCTCCACTCCCGGCAGGTTTTCGTTACACCACTGTTGAATGTCCAAGTAACCCAATGTTTTAAGTGTTTTCTTCACAAGCGCAGTGGTGCTGTTCAATTGGCTATCCACTCAACCCTGGCCAGCTCTACATTTTCCTGTCCACACCACAGAGACTGGAGAAATCATTGTTATCTCCACTACAGAATGTTCCATTCATTCACAGCGAATCTGGAATTCATCTGAATCTCCACTCCCGGCAGGTTTTCGTGACACCACTGGTAAATATCCAAGTAAGCCAATGCTGGTTTTAAGTGGCCTGCTCATACTCTCAGCCGTGCTGTTCAATTTGCTATCCACTCAACCCTCTTCAGCTCCATTTTCCTGTCCACATAACCCAAACTTCAGAAACAATTGGTATCTCCTCCACAGAATGTTCCATTCATTGACGGCAAATCTGAAATTCATCTAATTCTCAACTCCCGTCAGGTTTTCGTTACACCACTTGTGAATGTCCAATTAAGCCAAAGCTGGTTTTCAGTGGCCTGTTCTTACTACGAGACGTGCTGTTCATTTGGCTATCCATTCCACCCTGTTCAGCTCTACATTTTCGTGTCCACAAAACCCAGCCTTCAGAAATCATTGGAATCACCACTAGAGAATGTTCCATTCATTCACTGCGAATCTGGAATTCATCTGAATCTCCACTCCCGGCAGGTTTTCATTGCACCACTGCTGAATGTTCAAGTAACGCAATGATGGTTTTCAGCGGTCTATTCACACTCGAACCCGTGCTGTTCACGGTCTAGCGACTCAACACTGGTGAGTTCTTCTTTTTCCAGTTCAGACAATACAAACCTCAGAAACCATTGCAATCTACACTACAGAATGTTTCATTCATTCAGGCGAATCTTGAATTCATCTTGTTCTCCACTCCCAGCAGGTTTTCGTTTCACCACTGGTGAATGTCCAAGCAACCCAAGGCTGGTTTCAGCTGCGTGTTAACACTCGCAGCCGTGCTGTTCAATTGGCTATCCAGTGAACGCTGGTTAGCTCTTGATTTTCCTTCCACACACCGAGCCTTCAGAAATCATTCTTATCTCCACTTCAGAATGTTCCATTCGTTCCCTGCGAATCTGGAATTCCTCTGACTCTCCACACCAGGCAGATTTTCCTAACAACACTGGTGAATGACCAGGTAATCCAATGCTGGTTTTCAGCGGCTGTTCACACTCACAGCCTTGCTGTTCAATTGGCAATCCAGTCAAACCTAGTCAGCTCTTCATTTTCCTGTCCACACAACCCAGCGTTCAGAAATCATTGGAATCTCTACTACAGAAATTTCCATTCATTCACTGTGAATCTGGAAATACTCTGAATCTGCATTCCAGGAAGGCTTTCGTTACACCACTGATGAATGTCCAAGTAATGCAATGCTGCTTCTTAGTGGTCTGTTCACACTCGAAACCGTGCTGTTCATTGGCTATCCACTCAATATCGGTCAGCTCTTCAATATCCTGTCCAGACTATCCAGATTCCTAAATGTTGGCAATCACCACTACAGAATGTTCCATTCAATCACGCGAATCTGGAATTCATCAGAGTCTCCACTCCTGGAAGGTTTTCGTGACACCACTGGTAAATGTCCAAGGAAGACAATGCTGGTTTTAAGCCGCCTGCTAACACACTCAGCCGTGCTGTTCAATTTGCTATCCACCCAACCCTATTCAGCTCTACATTTTCCTGTCCTCATAACCCAACCTTCAGAAATAATTGGTATCTCCTCCACAGAATGTTCCGTTCATTCACTGCGAATCTTAAATTCATCTGACTCTCAACTCCCGGCGGGTTATCGTTACACCACTTGTGAATGTCCAAGTAAGCCAATGCTGGTTTTCAGTGGCCTGTTCATACTAAGAGACGTGCTGTTCATTTGGCTATCCACTCCACCCTGTTCAGCTCTACATTTTCGTGTCCACAAAACCCAGCCTTCAGAAATCATTGGAATCACCACTAGAGAATGTTCCATTCATTCACTGCGAATCTGGAATTCATCTGAACCTCCACTCCTGGCAGGTTTTCGTTACGCCACTGGTGAATGTCCAAGTCACTCAATACTGGTTTTCAGAGGCATGTTCAACTCGCAGAAGTGCTGTTCAATGGGCTATCCACTCAATATTGGTCAGCTCTTCATTTTCCTCTCCACACAAACCAGCCTTCAGAAATCATTGGGCTCTCCACTACAGACTGTTCCATTCATTCACTGCGATTCTGCAATTCATCTGACTCTCCGCTCCAGGCAGGTTTTCATTACAGCACTGGTGAATGACCAAGTAATCCAATGCTGGTTTTCAGCCGCCTTTTCACACTCGCACTGTGCTGTTCAATTGTCTATCCACTCAAACCTGGTCAGCCTTTCATTTTCTTTTCCACAATATCAGACTTCAGAAATCATTGGAATCGCCAGTACAGAATGTTCCATTCATTCACTGCCAATCTGGAATTCATCTGAATCTGCACTCCAGGTAGGCTTTCATTACACCACTTATGAATGTCCAAGTAACACAATGCTGGTTTTCAGCGGTCTGTTCACACTCTAAGCCCTGCTTTTTACTGGGTATCCACACAACTGTGGTCAGCTCTTCATTTTCATGTCCAAACAATCCAGACTTGAGAAATCATTGCAATCTCCAGTACAGAATGTTCCATTCATTCACTGCGAATCTGGAATTCAACTGAATCTCCACTACCTGCAGATTTATCTTACACCACTTGTGAATGTCCAAGTAAAACAATGCTGGTTTTCAGAGGCCTGTTCATGTTCGCAGTCGTGCTGTTCAATTGGCTATCCACTCAACCTGTTTTGCTCCTCATTTTCCTGTGCACACAACCCAGCCTTCAGAAATCATTGTAATCTCCACTACAGGATGTTCCATTCATTCACTGGGAATCTGGAATTCATCTGAATCTGCACTCCACGCAGGCTTTCGTTACACCACTGCTGAAAGTCGAAGTAATGCAATACTGGTTTTCAGTGGTCTGTTCACATTCGAAGCCGAGGCTTTTTACAGGCTATCCACTCAACACTGGTCAGCTCTTCATTTTCGTGTCCCCACAATCCAGATTTCAGAAATCATTGCAATCTCCACTACAGAATGTTCCATTCATTCACTGCGAGTCTGGAGTTTATCTGATTCTCCACTCCCGCCTGGTTAACATTACACCACTTGTGAATGTCCAAGTAAGCCAATGCTGGTTTTCAGAGGCCTGTTCATACTCGCAGCCGTGCTGTTTAATTGACAATTCACTCCACCCTGTTCAGCTCTTCATTGTCCCACCACACTACCAGCCTTCAGAAATCTTTGTTATCTCCACTACAGAATGTTCCATTCATTCACTGCGAATCTGGAATTCATCTGACTCTCAACTCCACGCAGGTTTTCATTACACCACTGTTGAATGTCCAAGTAACCCAATGCTGGTTTTCAGCGGCCTGTTCATATTCGCAGCCCTGCTGTTTACTTGGCTATCGATTCAAGCCTGGTCAGCTCTTCATTTTCCTGTCCACACAACACAGGCTTCAGAAATCATTGGAATCTCCTCTACAGAATGTTCCATTCATTCACTGCGAATGTGGAATTCAACTGACTCTCCACTCCATGCAGGTTTTCCTTACACCACTGATGAATGTCCAAGTAACCCAATGCTGGTTTTCAGCTGCATGTTCACACTCGCAGCCATGCTATACAATTGGCTTTCCACTAAATCCTGATTAGTTCTTGATTTTCCTTCCACACGACCCAGCCTTCAGAAATCGTTGGAATCTCCACTAGAGAATGTTCCATTCATTCACTGCGAATCTGGAATTCCTCTGAACCTCCACTCCCGGCAGGTTTTCGTTACACCACTGTTGAATGTCCAAGTAACCCAATGTTTTAAGTGTTTTCTTCACAAGCGCAGTGGTGCTGTTCAATTGGCTATCCACTCAACCCTGGCCAGCTCTACATTTCCCTGTCCACACCACAGAGACTGGAGAAATCATTGTTATCTCCACTACAGAATGTTCCATTCATTCACAGCGAATCTGGAATTCATCTGAATCTCCACTCCCGGCAGGTTTTCGTGACACCACTGGTAAATATCCAAGTAAGCCAATGCTGGTTTTAAGTGGCCTGCTCCTACTCTCAGCCGTGCTGTTCAATTTGCTATCCACTCAACCCTCTTCAGCTCCATTTTCCTGTCCACATAACCCAAACTTCAGAAACAATTGGTATCTCCTCCACAGAATGTTCCATTCATTGACGGCAAATCTGAAATTCATCTAATTCTCAACTCCCGTCAGGTTTTCGTTACACCACTTGTGAATGTCCAATTAAGCCAAAGCTGGTTTTCAGTGGCCTGTTCTTACTTCGAGACGTGCTGTTCATTTGGCTATCCATTCCACCCTGTTCAGCTCTACATTTTCGTGTCCACAAAACCCAGCCTTCAGAAATCATTGGAATCACCACTAGAGAATGTTCCATTCATTCACTGCGAATCTGGAATTCATCTGAATCTCCACTCCCGGCAGGTTTTCATTGCACCACTGCTGAATGTTCAAGTAACGCAATGATGGTTTTCAGCGGTCTATTCACACTCGAACCCGTGCTGTTCACGGTCTAGCGACTCAACACTGGTGAGTTCTTCTTTTTCCAGTTCAGACAATACAAACCTCAGAAACCATTGCAATCTACACTACAGAATGTTTCATTCATTCAGGCGAATCTTGAATTCATCTTGTTCTCCACTCCCAGCAGGTTTTCGTTTCACCACTGGTGAATGTCCAAGCAACCCAAGGCTGGTTTCAGCTGCGTGTTAACACTCGCAGCCGTCCGTGCTGTTCAATTGGCTATCCAGTGAACGCTGGTTAGCTCTTGATTTTCCTTCCACACACCGAGCCTTCAGAAATCATTCTTATCTCCACTTCAGAATGTTCCATTCGTTCCCTGCGAATCTGGAATTCCTCTGACTCTCCACACCAGGCAGATTTTCCTAACAACACTGGTGAATGACCAGGTAATCCAATGCTGGTTTTCAGCGGCTGTTCACACTCACAGCCTTGCTGTTCAATTGGCAATCCAGTCAAACCTAGTCAGCTCTTCATTTTCCTGTCCACACAACCCAGCGTTCAGAAATCATTGGAATCTCTACTACAGAAATTTCCATTCATTCACTGTGAATCTGGAAATACTCTGAATCTGCATTCCAGGAAGGCTTTCGTTACACCACTGATGAATGTCCAAGTAATGCAATGCTGCTTCTTAGTGGTCTGTTCACACTCGAAACCGTGCTGTTCATTGGCTATCCACTCAATATCGGTCAGCTCTTCAATATCCTGTCCAGACTATCCAGATTCCTAAATGTTGGCAATCACCACTACAGAATGTTCCATTCAATCACGCGAATCTGGAATTCATCAGAGTCTCCACTCCTGGAAGGTTTTCGTGACACCACTGGTAAATGTCCAAGGAAGACAATGCTGGTTTTAAGCCGCCTGCTAACACACTCAGCCGTGCTGTTCAATTTGCTATCCACCCAACCCTATTCAGCTCTACATTTTCCTGTCCTCATAACCCAACCTTCAGAAATAATTGGTATCTCCTCCACAGAATGTTCCGTTCATTCACTGCGAATCTTAAATTCATCTGACTCTCAACTCCCGGCGGGTTATCGTTACACCACTTGTGAATGTCCAAGTAAGCCAATGCTGGTTTTCAGTGGCCTGTTCATACTAAGAGACGTGCTGTTCATTTGGCTATCCACTCCACCCTGTTCAGCTCTACATTTTCGTGTCCACAAAACCCAGCCTTCAGAAATCATTGGAATCACCACTAGAGAATGTTCCATTCATTCACTGCGAATCTGGAATTCCTCTGAACCTCCACTCCTGGCAGGTTTTCGTTACGCCACTGGTGAATGTCCAAGTAACTCAATCCTGGTTTTCAGAGGCATGTTCAACTCGCAGAAGTGCTGTTCAATGGGCTATCCACTCAATATTGGTCAGCTCTTCATTTTCCTCTCCACACAAACCAGCCTTCAGAAATCATTGGGCTCTCCACTACAGACTGTTCCATTCATTCACTGCGATTCTGCAATTCATCTGACTCTCCGCTCCAGGCAGGTTTTCATTACAGCACTGGTGAATGACCAAGTAATCCAATGCTGGTTTTCAGCCGCCTTTTCACACTCGCAGTGTGCTGTTCAATTGTCTATCCACTCAAACCTGGTCAGCCTTTCATTTTCTTTTCCACAATATCAGACTTCAGAAATCATTGGAATCGCCAGTACAGAATGTTCCATTCATTCACTGCCAATCTGGAATTCATCTGAATCTGCACTCCAGGTAGGCTTTCATTACACCACTTATGAATGTCCAAGTAACACAATGCTGGTTTTCAGCGGTCTGTTCACACTCTAAGCCCTGCTTTTTACTGGGTATCCACACAACTGTGGTCAGCTCTTCATTTTCATGTCCAAACAATCCAGACTTGAGAAATCATTGCAATCTCCAGTACAGAATGTTCCATTCATTCACTGCGAATCTGGAATTCAACTGAATCTCCACTACCTGCAGATTTATCTTACACCACTTGTGAATGTCCAAGTAAAACAATGCTGGTTTTCAGAGGCCTGTTCATGTTCGCAGTCGTGCTGTTCAATTGGCTATCCACTCAACCTGTTTTGCTCCTCATTTTCCTGTGCACACAACCCAGCCTTCAGAAATCATTGTAATCTCCACTACAGGATGTTCCATTCATTCACTGGGAATCTGGAATTCATCTGAATCTGCACTCCACGCAGGCTTTCGTTACACCACTGCTGAAAGTCGAAGTAATGCAATACTGGTTTTCAGTGGTCTGTTCACATTCGAAGCCGAGGCTTTTTACAGGCTATCCACTCAACACTGGTCAGCTCTTCATTTTCGTGTCCCCACAATCCAGATTTCAGAAATCATTGCAATCTCCACTACAGAATGTTCCATTCATTCACTGCGAGTCTGGAGTTTATCTGATTCTCCACTCCCGCCTGGTTAACATTACACCACTTGTGAATGTCCAAGTAAGCCAATGCTGGTTTTCAGAGGCCTGTTCATACTCGCAGCCGTGCTGTTTAATTGACAATTCACTCCACCCTGTTCAGCTCTTCATTGTCCCACCACACTACCAGCCTTCAGAAATCTTTGTTATCTCCACTACAGAATGTTCCATTCATTCACTGCGAATCTGGAATTCATCTGACTCTCAACTCCACGCAGGTTTTCATTACACCACTGTTGAATGTCCAAGTAACCCAATGCTGGTTTTCAGCGGCCTGTTCATATTCGCAGCCCTGCTGTTTACTTGGCTATCGATTCAAGCCTGGTCAGCTCTTCATTTTCCTGTCCACACAACACAGGCTTCAGAAATCATTGGAATCTCCTCTACAGAATGTTCCATTCATTCACTGCGAATGTGGAATTCAACTGACTCTCCACTCCATGCAGGTTTTCCTTACACCACTGATGAATGTCCAAGTAACCCAATGCTGGTTTTCAGCTGCATGTTCACACTCGCAGCCATGCTATACAATTGGCTTTCCACTAAATCCTGATTAGTTCTTGATTTTCCTTCCACACGACCCAGCCTTCAGAAATCGTTGGAATCTCCACTAGAGAATGTTCCATTCATTCACTGCGAATCTGGAATTCCTCTGAACCTCCACTCCCGGCAGGTTTTCGTTACACCACTGTTGAATGTCCAAGTAACCCAATGTTTTAAGTGTTTTCTTCACAAGCGCAGTGGTGCTGTTCAATTGGCTATCCACTCAACCCTGGCCAGCTCTACATTTCCCTGTCCACACCACAGAGACTGGAGAAATCATTGTTATCTCCACTACAGAATGTTCCATTCATTCACAGCGAATCTGGAATTCATCTGAATCTCCACTCCCGGCAGGTTTTCGTGACACCACTGGTAAATATCCAAGTAAGCCAATGCTGGTTTTAAGTGGCCTGCTCCTACTCTCAGCCGTGCTGTTCAATTTGCTATCCACTCAACCCTCTTCAGCTCCATTTTCCTGTCCACATAACCCAAACTTCAGAAACAATTGGTATCTCCTCCACAGAATGTTCCATTCATTGACGGCAAATCTGAAATTCATCTAATTCTCAACTCCCGTCAGGTTTTCGTTACACCACTTGTGAATGTCCAATTAAGCCAAAGCTGGTTTTCAGTGGCCTGTTCTTACTACGAGACGTGCTGTTCATTTGGCTATCCATTCCACCCTGTTCAGCTCTACATTTTCGTGTCCACAAAACCCAGCCTTCAGAAATCATTGGAATCACCACTAGAGAATGTTCCATTCATTCACTGCGAATCTGGAATTCATCTGAATCTCCACTCCCGGCAGGTTTTCATTGCACCACTGCTGAATGTTCAAGTAACGCAATGATGGTTTTCAGCGGTCTATTCACACTCGAACCCGTGCTGTTCACGGTCTAGCGACTCAACACTGGTGAGTTCTTCTTTTTCCAGTTCAGACAATACAAACCTCAGAAACCATTGCAATCTACACTACAGAATGTTTCATTCATTCAGGCGAATCTTGAATTCATCTTGTTCTCCACTCCCAGCAGGTTTTCGTTTCACCACTGGTGAATGTCCAAGCAACCCAAGGCTGGTTTCAGCTGCGTGTTAACACTCGCAGCCGTGCTGTTCAATTGGCTATCCAGTGAACGCTGGTTAGCTCTTGATTTTCCTTCCACACACCGAGCCTTCAGAAATCATTCTTATCTCCACTTCAGAATGTTCCATTCGTTCCCTGCGAATCTGGAATTCCTCTGACTCTCCACACCAGGCAGATTTTCCTAACAACACTGGTGAATGACCAGGTAATCCAATGCTGGTTTTCAGCGGCTGTTCACACTCACAGCCTTGCTGTTCAATTGGCAATCCAGTCAAACCTAGTCAGCTCTTCATTTTCCTGTCCACACAACCCAGCGTTCAGAAATCATTGGAATCTCTACTACAGAAATTTCCATTCATTCACTGTGAATCTGGAAATACTCTGAATCTGCATTCCAGGAAGGCTTTCGTTACACCACTGATGAATGTCCAAGTAATGCAATGCTGCTTCTTAGTGGTCTGTTCACACTCGAAACCGTGCTGTTCATTGGCTATCCACTCAATATCGGTCAGCTCTTCAATATCCTGTCCAGACTATCCAGATTCCTAAATGTTGGCAATCACCACTACAGAATGTTCCATTCAATCACGCGAATCTGGAATTCATCAGAGTCTCCACTCCTGGAAGGTTTTCGTGACACCACTGGTAAATGTCCAAGGAAGACAATGCTGGTTTTAAGCCGCCTGCTAACACACTCAGCCGTGCTGTTCAATTTGCTATCCACCCAACCCTATTCAGCTCTACATTTTCCTGTCCTCATAACCCAACCTTCAGAAATAATTGGTATCTCCTCCACAGAATGTTCCGTTCATTCACTGCGAATCTTAAATTCATCTGACTCTCAACTCCCGGCGGGTTATCGTTACACCACTTGTGAATGTCCAAGTAAGCCAATGCTGGTTTTCAGTGGCCTGTTCATACTAAGAGACGTGCTGTTCATTTGGCTATCCACTCCACCCTGTTCAGCTCTACATTTTCGTGTCCACAAAACCCAGCCTTCAGAAATCATTGGAATCACCACTAGAGAATGTTCCATTCATTCACTGCGAATCTGGAATTCCTCTGAACCTCCACTCCTGGCAGGTTTTCGTTACGCCACTGGTGAATGTCCAAGTAACTCAATCCTGGTTTTCAGAGGCATGTTCAACTCGCAGAAGTGCTGTTCAATGGGCTATCCACTCAATATTGGTCAGCTCTTCATTTTCCTCTCCACACAAACCAGCCTTCAGAAATCATTGGGCTCTCCACTACAGACTGTTCCATTCATTCACTGCGATTCTGCAATTCATCTGACTCTCCGCTCCAGGCAGGTTTTCATTACAGCACTGGTGAATGACCAAGTAATCCAATGCTGGTTTTCAGCCGCCTTTTCACACTCGCAGTGTGCTGTTCAATTGTCTATCCACTCAAACCTGGTCAGCCTTTCATTTTCTTTTCCACAATATCAGACTTCAGAAATCATTGGAATCGCCAGTACAGAATGTTCCATTCATTCACTGCCAATCTGGAATTCATCTGAATCTGCACTCCAGGTAGGCTTTCATTACACCACTTATGAATGTCCAAGTAACACAATGCTGGTTTTCAGCGGTCTGTTCACACTCTAAGCCCTGCTTTTTACTGGGTATCCACACAACTGTGGTCAGCTCTTCATTTTCATGTCCAAACAATCCAGACTTGAGAAATCATTGCAATCTCCAGTACAGAATGTTCCATTCATTCACTGCGAATCTGGAATTCAACTGAATCTCCACTACCTGCAGATTTATCTTACACCACTTGTGAATGTCCAAGTAAAACAATGCTGGTTTTCAGAGGCCTGTTCATGTTCGCAGTCGTGCTGTTCAATTGGCTATCCACTCAACCTGTTTTGCTCCTCATTTTCCTGTGCACACAACCCAGCCTTCAGAAATCATTGTAATCTCCACTACAGGATGTTCCATTCATTCACTGGGAATCTGGAATTCATCTGAATCTGCACTCCACGCAGGCTTTCGTTACACCACTGCTGAAAGTCGAAGTAATGCAATACTGGTTTTCAGTGGTCTGTTCACATTCGAAGCCGAGGCTTTTTACAGGCTATCCACTCAACACTGGTCAGCTCTTCATTTTCGTGTCCCCACAATCCAGATTTCAGAAATCATTGCAATCTCCACTACAGAATGTTCCATTCATTCACTGCGAGTCTGGAGTTTATCTGATTCTCCACTCCCGCCTGGTTAACATTACACCACTTGTGAATGTCCAAGTAAGCCAATGCTGGTTTTCAGAGGCCTGTTCATACTCGCAGCCGTGCTGTTTAATTGACAATTCACTCCACCCTGTTCAGCTCTTCATTGTCCCACCACACTACCAGCCTTCAGAAATCTTTGTTATCTCCACTACAGAATGTTCCATTCATTCACTGCGAATCTGGAATTCATCTGACTCTCAACTCCACGCAGGTTTTCATTACACCACTGTTGAATGTCCAAGTAACCCAATGCTGGTTTTCAGCGGCCTGTTCATATTCGCAGCCCTGCTGTTTACTTGGCTATCGATTCAAGCCTGGTCAGCTCTTCATTTTCCTGTCCACACAACACAGGATTCAGAAATCATTGGAATCTCCTCTACAGAATGTTCCATTCATTCACTGCGAATCTGGAATTCATCTGACTCTCAACTCCACGCAGGTTTTCATTACACCACTGTTGAATGTCCAAGTAACCCAATGCTGGTTTTCAGCGGCCTGTTC
Organism: Sorex fumeus; assembly: GCF_029834395.1. Classification (NCBI taxonomy): domain Eukaryota; kingdom Metazoa; phylum Chordata; class Mammalia; order Eulipotyphla; family Soricidae; genus Sorex; species Sorex fumeus. The sequence continues at coordinate 308,214 of NW_026606251.1, forward strand.
ATATTCGCAGCCCTGCTGTTTACTTGGCTATCGATTCAAGCCTGGTCAGCTCTTCATTTTCCTGTCCACACAACACAGGCTTCAGAAATCATTGGAATCTCCTCTACAGAATGTTCCATTCATTCACTGCGAATGTGGAATTCAACTGACTCTCCACTCCATGCAGGTTTTCCTTACACCACTGATGAATGTCCAAGTAACCCAATGCTGGTTTTCAGCTGCATGTTCACACTCGCAGCCATGCTATACAATTGGCTTTCCACTAAATCCTGATTAGTTCTTGATTTTCCTTCCACAGGACCCAGCCTTCAGAAATCATTGGAATCTCCACTAGAGAATGTTCCATTCATTCACTGCGAATCTGGAATTCCTCTGAACCTCCACTCCCGGCAGGTTTTCGTTACACCACTGTTGAATGTCCAAGTAACCCAATGTTTTAAGTGTTTTCTTCACAAGCGCAGCGGTGCTGTTCAATTGGCTATCCACTCAACCCTGGCCAGCTCTACATTTTCCTGTCCACACCACAGAGACTGGAGAAATCATTGTTATCTCCACTACAGAATGTTCCATTCATTCACAGCGAATCTGGAATTCATCTGAATCTCCACTCCCGGCAGGTTTTCGTGACACCACTGGTAAATATCCAAGTAAGCCAACGCTGGTTTTAAGTGGCCTGCTCATACTCTCAGCCGTGCTGTTCAATTTGCTATCCACTCAACCCTCTTCAGCTCCATTTTCCTGTCCACATAACCCAAACTTCAGAAACAATTGGTATCTCCTCCACAGAATGTTCCATTCATTGACGGCAAATCTGAAATTCATCTAATTCTCAACTCCCGTCAGGTTTTCGTTACACCTCTTGTGAATGTCCAATTAAGCCAAAGCTGGTTTTCAGTGGCCTGTTCTTACTACGAGACGTGCTGTTCATTTGGCTATCCATTCCACCCTGTTCAGCTCTACATTTTCGTGTCCACAAAACCCAGCCTTCAGAAATCATTGGAATCACCACTAGAGAATGTTCCATTCATTCACTGCGAATCTGGAATTCATCTGAATCTCCACTCCCGGCAGGTTTTCATTGCACCACTGCTGAATGTTCAAGTAACGCAATGATGGTTTTCAGCGGTCTATTCACACTCGAACCCGTGCTGTTCACGGTCTAGCGACTCAACACTGGTGAGTTCTTCTTTTTCCAGTTCAGACAATACAAACCTCAGAAACCATTGCAATCTACACTACAGAATGTTTCATTCATTCAGGCGAATCTTGAATTCATCTTGTTCTCCACTCCCAGCAGGTTTTCGTTTCACCACTGGTGAATGTCCAAGCAACCCAAGGCTGGTTTCAGCTGCGTGTTAACACTCGCAGCCGTGCTGTTCAATTGGCTATCCAGTGAACGCTGGTTAGCTCTTGATTTTCCTTCCACACACCGAGCCTTCAGAAATCATTCTTATCTCCACTTCAGAATGTTCCATTCGTTCCCTGCGAATCTGGAATTCCTCTGACTCTCCACACCAGGCAGATTTTCCTAACAACACTGGTGAATGACCAGGTAATCCAATGCTGGTTTTCAGCGGCTGTTCACACTCACAGCCTTGCTGTTCAATTGGCAATCCAGTCAAACCTAGTCAGCTCTTCATTTTCCTGTCCACACAACCCAGCGTTCAGAAATCATTGGAATCTCTACTACAGAAATTTCCATTCATTCACTGTGAATCTGGAAATACTCTGAATCTGCATTCCAGGAAGGCTTTCGTTACACCACTGATGAATGTCCAAGTAATGCAATGCTGCTTCTTAGTGGTCTGTTCACACTCGAAACCGTGCTGTTCATTGGCTATCCACTCAATATCGGTCAGCTCTTCAATATCCTGTCCAGACTATCCAGATTCCTAAATGTTGGCAATCACCACTACAGAATGTTCCATTCAATCACGCGAATCTGGAATTCATCAGAGTCTCCACTCCTGGAAGGTTTTCGTGACACCACTGGTAAATGTCCAAGGAAGACAATGCTGGTTTTAAGCCGCCTGCTAACACACTCAGCCGTGCTGTTCAATTTGCTATCCACCCAACCCTATTCAGCTCTACATTTTCCTGTCCTCATAACCCAACCTTCAGAAATAATTGGTATCTCCTCCACAGAATGTTCCGTTCATTCACTGCGAATCTTAAATTCATCTGACTCTCAACTCCCGGCGGGTTATCGTTACACCACTTGTGAATGTCCAAGTAAGCCAATGCTGGTTTTCAGTGGCCTGTTCATACTAAGAGACGTGCTGTTCATTTGGCTATCCACTCCACCCTGTTCAGCTCTACATTTTCGTGTCCACAAAACCCAGCCTTCAGAAATCATTGGAATCACCACTAGAGAATGTTCCATTCATTCACTGCGAATCTGGAATTCCTCTGAACCTCCACTCCTGGCAGGTTTTCGTTACGCCACTGGTGAATGTCCAAGTAACTCAATACTGGTTTTCAGAGGCATGTTCAACTCGCAGAAGTGCTGTTCAATGGGCTATCCACTCAATATTGGTCAGCTCTTCATTTTCCTCTCCACACAAACCAGCCTTCAGAAATCATTGGGCTCTCCACTACAGACTGTTCCATTCATTCACTGCGATTCTGCAATTCATCTGACTCTCCGCTCCAGGCAGGTTTTCATTACAGCACTGGTGAATGACCAAGTAATCCAATGCTGGTTTTCAGCCGCCTTTTCACACTCGCAGTGTGCTGTTCAATTGTCTATCCACTCAAACCTGGTCAGCCTTTCATTTTCTTTTCCACAATATCAGACTTCAGAAATCATTGGAATCGCCAGTACAGAATGTTCCATTCATTCACTGCCAATCTGGAATTCATCTGAATCTGCACTCCAGGTAGGCTTTCATTACACCACTTATGAATGTCCAAGTAACACAATGCTGGTTTTCAGCGGTCTGTTCACACTCTAAGCCCTGCTTTTTACTGGGTATCCACACAACTGTGGTCAGCTCTTCATTTTCATGTCCAAACAATCCAGACTTGAGAAATCATTGCAATCTCCAGTACAGAATGTTCCATTCATTCACTGCGAATCTGGAATTCAACTGAATCTCCACTACCTGCAGATTTATCTTACACCACTTGTGAATGTCCAAGTAAAACAATGCTGGTTTTCAGAGGCCTGTTCATGTTCGCAGTCGTGCTGTTCAATTGGCTATCCACTCAACCTGTTTTGCTCCTCATTTTCCTGTGCACACAACCCAGCCTTCAGAAATCATTGTAATCTCCACTACAGGATGTTCCATTCATTCACTGGGAATCTGGAATTCATCTGAATCTGCACTCCACGCAGGCTTTCGTTACACCACTGCTGAAAGTCGAAGTAATGCAATACTGGTTTTCAGTGGTCTGTTCACATTCGAAGCCGAGGCTTTTTACAGGCTATCCACTCAACACTGGTCAGCTCTTCATTTTCGTGTCCCCACAATCCAGATTTCAGAAATCATTGCAATCTCCACTACAGAATGTTCCATTCATTCACTGCGAGTCTGGAGTTTATCTGATTCTCCACTCCCGCCTGGTTAACATTACACCACTTGTGAATGTCCAAGTAAGCCAATGCTGGTTTTCAGAGGCCTGTTCATACTCGCAGCCGTGCTGTTTAATTGACAATTCACTCCACCCTGTTCAGCTCTTCATTGTCCCACCACACTACCAGCCTTCAGAAATCTTTGTTATCTCCACTACAGAATGTTCCATTCATTCACTGCGAATCTGGAATTCATCTGACTCTCAACTCCACGCAGGTTTTCATTACACCACTGTTGAATGTCCAAGTAACCCAATGCCGGTTTTCAGCGGCCTGTTCATATTCGCAGCCCTGCTGTTTACTTGGCTATCGATTCAAGCCTGGTCAGCTCTTCATTTTCCTGTCCACACAACACAGGCTTCAGAAATCATTGGAATCTCCTCTACAGAATGTTCCATTCATTCACTGCGAATGTGGAATTCAACTGACTCTCCACTCCATGCAGGTTTTCCTTACACCACTGATGAATGTCCAAGTAACCCAATGCTGGTTTTCAGCTGCATGTTCACACTCGCAGCCATGCTATACAATTGGCTTTCCACTAAATCCTGATTAGTTCTTGATTTTCCTTCCACACGACCCAGCCTTCAGAAATCGTTGGAATCTCCACTAGAGAATGTTCCATTCATTCACTGCGAATCTGGAATTCCTCTGAACCTCCACTCCCGGCAGGTTTTCGTTACACCACTGTTGAATGTCCAAGTAACCCAATGTTTTAAGTGTTTTCTTCACAAGCGCAGTGGTGCTGTTCAATTGGCTATCCACTCAACCCTGGCCAGCTCTACATTTTCCTGTCCACACCACAGAGACTGGAGAAATCATTGTTATCTCCACTACAGAATGTTCCATTCATTCACAGCGAATCTGGAATTCATCTGAATCTCCACTCCCGGCAGGTTTTCGTGACACCACTGGTAAATATCCAAGTAAGCCAATGCTGGTTTTAAGTGGCCTGCTCATACTCTCAGCCGTGCTGTTCAATTTGCTATCCACTCAACCCTCTTCAGCTCCATTTTCCTGTCCACATAACCCAAACTTCAGAAACAATTGGTATCTCCTCCACAGAATGTTCCATTCATTGACGGCAAATCTGAAATTCATCTAATTCTCAACTCCCGTCAGGTTTTCGTTACACCACTTGTGAATGTCCAATTAAGCCAAAGCTGGTTTTCAGTGGCCTGTTCTTACTACGAGACGTGCTGTTCATTTGGCTATCCATTCCACCCTGTTCAGCTCTACATTTTCGTGTCCACAAAACCCAGCCTTCAGAAATCATTGGAATCACCACTAGAGAATGTTCCATTCATTCACTGCGAATCTGGAATTCATCTGAATCTCCACTCCCGGCAGGTTTTCATTGCACCACTGCTGAATGTTCAAGTAACGCAATGATGGTTTTCAGCGGTCTATTCACACTCGAACCCGTGCTGTTCACGGTCTAGCGACTCAACACTGGTGAGTTCTTCTTTTTCCAGTTCAGACAATACAAACCTCAGAAACCATTGCAATCTACACTACAGAATGTTTCATTCATTCAGGCGAATCTTGAATTCATCTTGTTCTCCACTCCCAGCAGGTTTTCGTTTCACCACTGGTGAATGTCCAAGCAACCCAAGGCTGGTTTCAGCTGCGTGTTAACACTCGCAGCCGTGCTGTTCAATTGGCTATCCAGTGAACGCTGGTTAGCTCTTGATTTTCCTTCCACACACCGAGCCTTCAGAAATCATTCTTATCTCCACTTCAGAATGTTCCATTCGTTCCCTGCGAATCTGGAATTCCTCTGACTCTCCACACCAGGCAGATTTTCCTAACAACACTGGTGAATGACCAGGTAATCCAATGCTGGTTTTCAGCGGCTGTTCACACTCACAGCCTTGCTGTTCAATTGGCAATCCAGTCAAACCTAGTCAGCTCTTCATTTTCCTGTCCACACAACCCAGCGTTCAGAAATCATTGGAATCTCTACTACAGAAATTTCCATTCATTCACTGTGAATCTGGAAATACTCTGAATCTGCATTCCAGGAAGGCTTTCGTTACACCACTGATGAATGTCCAAGTAATGCAATGCTGCTTCTTAGTGGTCTGTTCACACTCGAAACCGTGCTGTTCATTGGCTATCCACTCAATATCGGTCAGCTCTTCAATATCCTGTCCAGACTATCCAGATTCCTAAATGTTGGCAATCACCACTACAGAATGTTCCATTCAATCACGCGAATCTGGAATTCATCAGAGTCTCCACTCCTGGAAGGTTTTCGTGACACCACTGGTAAATGTCCAAGGAAGACAATGCTGGTTTTAAGCCGCCTGCTAACACACTCAGCCGTGCTGTTCAATTTGCTATCCACCCAACCCTATTCAGCTCTACATTTTCCTGTCCTCATAACCCAACCTTCAGAAATAATTGGTATCTCCTCCACAGAATGTTCCGTTCATTCACTGCGAATCTTAAATTCATCTGACTCTCAACTCCCGGCGGGTTATCGTTACACCACTTGTGAATGTCCAAGTAAGCCAATGCTGGTTTTCAGTGGCCTGTTCATACTAAGAGACGTGCTGTTCATTTGGCTATCCACTCCACCCTGTTCAGCTCTACATTTTCGTGTCCACAAAACCCAGCCTTCAGAAATCATTGGAATCACCACTAGAGAATGTTCCATTCATTCACTGCGAATCTGGAATTCCTCTGAACCTCCACTCCTGGCAGGTTTTCGTTACGCCACTGGTGAATGTCCAAGTAACTCAATACTGGTTTTCAGAGGCATGTTCAACTCGCAGAAGTGCTGTTCAATGGGCTATCCACTCAATATTGGTCAGCTCTTCATTTTCCTCTCCACACAAACCAGCCTTCAGAAATCATTGGGCTCTCCACTACAGACTGTTCCATTCATTCACTGCGATTCTGCAATTCATCTGACTCTCCGCTCCAGGCAGGTTTTCATTACAGCACTGGTGAATGACCAAGTAATCCAATGCTGGTTTTCAGCCGCCTTTTCACACTCGCAGTGTGCTGTTCAATTGTCTATCCACTCAAACCTGGTCAGCCTTTCATTTTCTTTTCCACAATATCAGACTTCAGAAATCATTGGAATCGCCAGTACAGAATGTTCCATTCATTCACTGCCAATCTGGAATTCATCTGAATCTGCACTCCAGGTAGGCTTTCATTACACCACTTATGAATGTCCAAGTAACACAATGCTGGTTTTCAGCGGTCTGTTCACACTCTAAGCCCTGCTTTTTACTGGGTATCCACACAACTGTGGTCAGCTCTTCATTTTCATGTCCAAACAATCCAGACTTGAGAAATCATTGCAATCTCCAGTACAGAATGTTCCATTCATTCACTGCGAATCTGGAATTCAACTGAATCTCCACTACCTGCAGATTTATCTTACACCACTTGTGAATGTCCAAGTAAAACAATGCTGGTTTTCAGAGGCCTGTTCATGTTCGCAGTCGTGCTGTTCAATTGGCTATCCACTCAACCTGTTTTGCTCCTCATTTTCCTGTGCACACAACCCAGCCTTCAGAAATCATTGTAATCTCCACTACAGGATGTTCCATTCATTCACTGGGAATCTGGAATTCATCTGAATCTGCACTCCACGCAGGCTTTCGTTACACCACTGCTGAAAGTCGAAGTAATGCAATACTGGTTTTCAGTGGTCTGTTCACATTCGAAGCCGAGGCTTTTTACAGGCTATCCACTCAACACTGGTCAGCTCTTCATTTTCGTGTCCCCACAATCCAGATTTCAGAAATCATTGCAATCTCCACTACAGAATGTTCCATTCATTCACTGCGAGTCTGGAGTTTATCTGATTCTCCACTCCCGCCTGGTTAACATTACACCACTTGTGAATGTCCAAGTAAGCCAATGCTGGTTTTCAGAGGCCTGTTCATACTCGCAGCCGTGCTGTTTAATTGACAATTCACTCCACCCTGTTCAGCTCTTCATTGTCCCACCACACTACCAGCCTTCAGAAATCTTTGTTATCTCCACTACAGAATGTTCCATTCATTCACTGCGAATCTGGAATTCATCTGACTCTCAACTCCACGCAGGTTTTCATTACACCACTGTTGAATGTCCAAGTAACCCAATGCTGGTTTTCAGCGGCCTGTTCATATTCGCAGCCCTGCTGTTTACTTGGCTATCGATTCAAGCCTGGTCAGCTCTTCATTTTCCTGTCCACACAACACAGGCTTCAGAAATCATTGGAATCTCCTCTACAGAATGTTCCATTCATTCACTGCGAATGTGGAATTCAACTGACTCTCCACTCCATGCAGGTTTTCCTTACACCACTGATGAATGTCCAAGTAACCCAATGCTGGTTTTCAGCTGCATGTTCACACTCGCAGCCATGCTATACAATTGGCTTTCCACTAAATCCTGATTAGTTCTTGATTTTCCTTCCACACGACCCAGCCTTCAGAAATCGTTGGAATCTCCACTAGAGAATGTTCCATTCATTCACTGCGAATCTGGAATTCCTCTGAACCTCCACTCCCGGCAGGTTTTCGTTACACCACTGTTGAATGTCCAAGTAACCCAATGTTTTAAGTGTTTTCTTCACAAGCGCAGTGGTGCTGTTCAATTGGCTATCCACTCAACCCTGGCCAGCTCTACATTTTCCTGTCCACACCACAGAGACTGGAGAAATCATTGTTATCTCCACTACAGAATGTTCCATTCATTCACAGCGAATCTGGAATTCATCTGAATCTCCACTCCCGGCAGGTTTTCGTGACACCACTGGTAAATATCCAAGTAAGCCAATGCTGGTTTTAAGTGGCCTGCTCATACTCTCAGCCGTGCTGTTCAATTTGCTATCCACTCAACCCTCTTCAGCTCCATTTTCCTGTCCACATAACCCAAACTTCAGAAACAATTGGTATCTCCTCCACAGAATGTTCCATTCATTGACGGCAAATCTGAAATTCATCTAATTCTCAACTCCCGTCAGGTTTTCGTTACACCACTTGTGAATGTCCAATTAAGCCAAAGCTGGTTTTCAGTGGCCTGTTCTTACTACGAGACGTGCTGTTCATTTGGCTATCCATTCCACCCTGTTCAGCTCTACATTTTCGTGTCCACAAAACCCAGCCTTCAGAAATCATTGGAATCACCACTAGAGAATGTTCCATTCATTCACTGCGAATCTGGAATTCATCTGAATCTCCACTCCCGGCAGGTTTTCATTGCACCACTGCTGAATGTTCAAGTAACGCAATGATGGTTTTCAGCGGTCTATTCACACTCGAACCCGTGCTGTTCACGGTCTAGCGACTCAACACTGGTGAGTTCTTCTTTTTCCAGTTCAGACAATACAAACCTCAGAAACCATTGCAATCTACACTACAGAATGTTTCATTCATTCAGGCGAATCTTGAATTCATCTTGTTCTCCACTCCCAGCAGGTTTTCGTTTCACCACTGGTGAATGTCCAAGCAACCCAAGGCTGGTTTCAGCTGCGTGTTAACACTCGCAGCCGTGCTGTTCAATTGGCTATCCAGTGAACGCTGGTTAGCTCTTGATTTTCCTTCCACACACCGAGCCTTCAGAAATCATTCTTATCTCCACTTCAGAATGTTCCATTCGTTCCCTGCGAATCTGGAATTCCTCTGACTCTCCACACCAGGCAGATTTTCCTAACAACACTGGTGAATGACCAGGTAATCCAATGCTGGTTTTCAGCGGCTGTTCACACTCACAGCCTTGCTGTTCAATTGGCAATCCAGTCAAACCTAGTCAGCTCTTCATTTTCCTGTCCACACAACCCAGCGTTCAGAAATCATTGCAATCTCTACTACAGAAATTTCCATTCATTCACTGTGAATCTGGAAATACTCTGAATCTGCATTCCAGGAAGGCTTTCGTTACACCACTGATGAATGTCCAAGTAATGCAATGCTGCTTCTTAGTGGTCTGTTCACACTCGAAACCGTGCTGTTCATTGGCTATCCACTCAATATCGGTCAGCTCTTCAATATCCTGTCCAGACTATCCAGATTCCTAAATGTTGGCAATCACCACTACAGAATGTTCCATTCAATCACGCGAATCTGGAATTCATCAGAGTCTCCACTCCTGGAAGGTTTTCGTGACACCACTGGTAAATGTCCAAGGAAGACAATGCTGGTTTTAAGCCGCCTGCTAACACACTCAGCCGTGCTGTTCAATTTGCTATCCACCCAACCCTATTCAGCTCTACATTTTCCTGTCCTCATAACCCAACCTTCAGAAATAATTGGTATCTCCTCCACAGAATGTTCCGTTCATTCACTGCGAATCTTAAATTCATCTGACTCTCAACTCCCGGCGGGTTATCGTTACACCACTTGTGAATGTCCAAGTAAGCCAATGCTGGTTTTCAGTGGCCTGTTCATACTAAGAGACGTGCTGTTCATTTGGCTATCCACTCCACCCTGTTCAGCTCTACATTTTCGTGTCCACAAAACCCAGCCTTCAGAAATCATTGGAATCACCACTAGAGAATGTTCCATTCATTCACTGCGAATCTGGAATTCCTCTGAACCTCCACTCCTGGCAGGTTTTCGTTACGCCACTGGTGAATGTCCAAGTAACTCAATCCTGGTTTTCAGAGGCATGTTCAACTCGCAGAAGTGCTGTTCAATGGGCTATCCACTCAATATTGGTCAGCTCTTCATTTTCCTCTCCACACAAACCAGCCTTCAGAAATCATTGGGCTCTCCACTACAGACTGTTCCATTCATTCACTGCGATTCTGCAATTCATCTGACTCTCCGCTCCAGGCAGGTTTTCATTACAGCACTGGTGAATGACCAAGTAATCCAATGCTGGTTTTCAGCCGCCTTTTCACACTCGCAGTGTGCTGTTCAATTGTCTATCCACTCAAACCTGGTCAGCCTTTCATTTTCTTTTCCACAATATCAGACTTCAGAAATCATTGGAATCGCCAGTACAGAATGTTCCATTCATTCACTGCCAATCTGGAATTCATCTGAATCTGCACTCCAGGTAGGCTTTCATTACACCACTTATGAATGTCCAAGTAACACAATGCTGGTTTTCAGCGGTCTGTTCACACTCTAAGCCCTGCTTTTTACTGGGTATCCACACAACTGTGGTCAGCTCTTCATTTTCATGTCCAAACAATCCAGACTTGAGAAATCATTGCAATCTCCAGTACAGAATGTTCCATTCATTCACTGCGAATCTGGAATTCAACTGAATCTCCACTACCTGCAGATTTATCTTACACCACTTGTGAATGTCCAAGTAAAACAATGCTGGTTTTCAGAGGCCTGTTCATGTTCGCAGTCGTGCTGTTCAATTGGCTATCCACTCAACCTGTTTTGCTCCTCATTTTCCTGTGCACACAACCCAGCCTTCAGAAATCATTGTAATCTCCACTACAGGATGTTCCATTCATTCACTGGGAATCTGGAATTCATCTGAATCTGCACTCCACGCAGGCTTTCGTTACACCACTGCTGAAAGTCGAAGTAATGCAATACTGGTTTTCAGTGGTCTGTTCACATTCGAAGCCGAGGCTTTTTACAGGCTATCCACTCAACACTGGTCAGCTCTTCATTTTCGTGTCCCCACAATCCAGATTTCAGAAATCATTGCCATCTCCACTACAGAATGTTCCATTCATTCACTGCGAGTCTGGAGTTTATCTGATTCTCCACTCCCGCCTGGTTAACATTACACCACTTGTGAATGTCCAAGTAAGCCAATGCTGGTTTTCAGAGGCCTGTTCATACTCGCAGCCGTGCTGTTTAATTGACAATTCACTCCACCCTGTTCAGCTCTTCATTGTCCCACCACACTACCAGCCTTCAGAAATCTTTGTTATCTCCACTACAGAATGTTCCATTCATTCACTGCGAATCTGGAATTCATCTGACTCTCAACTCCACGCAGGTTTTCATTACACCACTGTTGAATGTCCAAGTAACCCAATGCTGGTTTTCAGCGGCCTGTTCATATTCGCAGCCCTGCTGTTTACTTGGCTATCGATTCAAGCCTGGTCAGCTCTTCATTTTCCTGTCCACACAACACAGGCTTCAGAAATCATTGGAATCTCCTCTACAGAATGTTCCATTCATTCACTGCGAATGTGGAATTCAACTGACTCTCCACTCCATGCAGGTTTTCCTTACACCACTGATGAATGTCCAAGTAACCCAATGCTGGTTTTCAGCTGCATGTTCACACTCGCAGCCATGCTATACAATTGGCTTTCCACTAAATCCTGATTAGTTCTTGATTTTCCTTCCACACGACCCAGCCTTCAGAAATCGTTGGAATCTCCACTAGAGAATGTTCCATTCATTCACTGCGAATCTGGAATTCCTCTGAACCTCCACTCCCGGCAGGTTTTCGTTACACCACTGTTGAATGTCCAAGTAACCCAATGTTTTAAGTGTTTTCTTCACAAGCGCAGTGGTGCTGTTCAATTGGCTATCCACTCAACCCTGGCCAGCTCTACATTTTCCTGTCCACACCACAGAGACTGGAGAAATCATTGTTATCTCCACTACAGAATGTTCCATTCATTCACAGCGAATCTGGAATTCATCTGAATCTCCACTCCCGGCAGGTTTTCGTGACACCACTGGTAAATATCCAAGTAAGCCAATGCTGGTTTTAAGTGGCCTGCTCATACTCTCAGCCGTGCTGTTCAATTTGCTATCCACTCAACCCTCTTCAGCTCCATTTTCCTGTCCACATAACCCAAACTTCAGAAACAATTGGTATCTCCTCCACAGAATGTTCCATTCATTGACGGCAAATCTGAAATTCATCTAATTCTCAACTCCCGTCAGGTTTTCGTTACACCACTTGTGAATGTCCAATTAAGCCAAAGCTGGTTTTCAGTGGCCTGTTCTTACTACGAGACGTGCTGTTCATTTGGCTATCCATTCCACCCTGTTCAGCTCTACATTTTCGTGTCCACAAAACCCAGCCTTCAGAAATCATTGGAATCACCACTAGAGAATGTTCCATTCATTCACTGCGAATCTGGAATTCATCTGAATCTCCACTCCCGGCAGGTTTTCATTGCACCACTGCTGAATGTTCAAGTAACGCAATGATGGTTTTCAGCGGTCTATTCACACTCGAACCCGTGCTGTTCACGGTCTAGCGACTCAACACTGGTGAGTTCTTCTTTTTCCAGTTCAGACAATACAAACCTCAGAAACCATTGCAATCTACACTACAGAATGTTTCATTCATTCAGGCGAATCTTGAATTCATCTTGTTCTCCACTCCCAGCAGGTTTTCGTTTCACCACTGGTGAATGTCCAAGCAACCCAAGGCTGGTTTCAGCTGCGTGTTAACACTCGCAGCCGTGCTGTTCAATTGGCTATCCAGTGAACGCTGGTTAGCTCTTGATTTTCCTTCCACACACCGAGCCTTCAGAAATCATTCTTATCTCCACTTCAGAATGTTCCATTCGTTCCCTGCGAATCTGGAATACCTCTGACTCTCCACACCAGGCAGATTTTCCTAACAACACTGGTGAATGACCAGGTAATCCAATGCTGGTTTTCAGCGGCTGTTCACACTCACAGCCTTGCTGTTCAATTGGCAATCCAGTCAAACCTAGTCAGCTCTTCATTTTCCTGTCCACACAACCCAGCGTTCAGAAATCATTGGAATCTCTACTACAGAAATTTCCATTCATTCACTGTGAATCTGGAAATACTCTGAATCTGCATTCCAGGAAGGCTTTCGTTACACCACTGATGAATGTCCAAGTAATGCAATGCTGCTTCTTAGTGGTCTGTTCACACTCGAAACCGTGCTGTTCATTGGCTATCCACTCAATATCGGTCAGCTCTTCAATATCCTGTCCAGACTATCCAGATTCCTAAATGTTGGCAATCACCACTACAGAATGTTCCATTCAATCACGCGAATCTGGAATTCATCAGAGTCTCCACTCCTGGAAGGTTTTCGTGACACCACTGGTAAATGTCCAAGGAAGACAATGCTGGTTTTAAGCCGCCTGCTAACACACTCAGCCGTGCTGTTCAATTTGCTATCCACCCAACCCTATTCAGCTCTACATTTTCCTGTCCTCATAACCCAACCTTCAGAAATAATTGGTATCTCCTCCACAGAATGTTCCGTTCATTCACTGCGAATCTTAAATTCATCTGACTCTCAACTCCCGGCGGGTTATCGTTACACCACTTGTGAATGTCCAAGTAAGCCAATGCTGGTTTTCAGTGGCCTGTTCATACTAAGAGACGTGCTGTTCATTTGGCTATCCACTCCACCCTGTTCAGCTCTACATTTTCGTGTCCACAAAACCCAGCCTTCAGAAATCATTGGAATCACCACTAGAGAATGTTCCATTCATTCACTGCGAATCTGGAATTCCTCTGAACCTCCACTCCTGGCAGGTTTTCGTTACGCCACTGGTGAATGTCCAAGTAACTCAATCCTGGTTTTCAGAGGCATGTTCAACTCGCAGAAGTGCTGTTCAATGGGCTATCCACTCAATATTGGTCAGCTCTTCATTTTCCTCTCCACACAAACCAGCCTTCAGAAATCATTGGGCTCTCCACTACAGACTGTTCCATTCATTCACTGCGATTCTGCAATTCATCTGACTCTCCGCTCCAGGCAGGTTTTCATTACAGCACTGGTGAATGACCAAGTAATCCAATGCTGGTTTTCAGCCGCCTTTTCACACTCGCAGTGTGCTGTTCAATTGTCTATCCACTCAAACCTGGTCAGCCTTTCATTTTCTTTTCCACAATATCAGACTTCAGAAATCATTGGAATCGCCAGTACAGAATGTTCCATTCATTCACTGCCAATCTGGAATTCATCTGAATCTGCACTCCAGGTAGGCTTTCATTACACCACTTATGAATGTCCAAGTAACACAATGCTGGTTTTCAGCGGTCTGTTCACACTCTAAGCCCTGCTTTTTACTGGGTATCCACACAACTGTGGTCAGCTCTTCATTTTCATGTCCAAACAATCCAGACTTGAGAAATCATTGCAATCTCCAGTACAGAATGTTCCATTCATTCACTGCGAATCTGGAATTCAACTGAATCTCCACTACCTGCAGATTTATCTTACACCACTTGTGAATGTCCAAGTAAAACAATGCTGGTTTTCAGAGGCCTGTTCATGTTCGCAGTCGTGCTGTTCAATTGGCTATCCACTCAACCTGTTTTGCTCCTCATTTTCCTGTGCACACAACCCAGCCTTCAGAAATCATTGTAATCTCCACTACAGGATGTTCCATTCATTCACTGGGAATCTGGAATTCATCTGAATCTGCACTCCACGCAGGCTTTCGTTACACCACTGCTGAAAGTCGAAGTAATGCAATACTGGTTTTCAGTGGTCTGTTCACATTCGAAGCCGAGGCTTTTTACAGGCTATCCACTCAACACTGGTCAGCTCTTCATTTTCGTGTCCCCACAATCCAGATTTCAGAAATCATTGCCATCTCCACTACAGAATGTTCCATTCATTCACTGCGAGTCTGGAGTTTATCTGATTCTCCACTCCCGCCTGGTTAACATTACACCACTTGTGAATGTCCAAGTAAGCCAATGCTGGTTTTCAGAGGCCTGTTCATACTCGCAGCCGTGCTGTTTAATTGACAATTCACTCCACCCTGTTCAGCTCTTCATTGTCCCACCACACTACCAGCCTTCAGAAATCTTTGTTATCTCCACTACAGAATGTTCCATTCATTCACTGCGAATCTGGAATTCATCTGACTCTCAACTCCACGCAGGTTTTCATTACACCACTGTTGAATGTCCAAGTAACCCAATGCTGGTTTTCAGCGGCCTGTTCATATTCGCAGCCCTGCTCTTTACTTGGCTATCGATTCAAGCCTGGTCAGCTCTTCATTTTCCTGTCCACACAACACAGGCTTCAGAAATCATTGGAATCTCCTCTACAGAATGTTCCATTCATTCACTGCGAATGTGGAATTCAACTGACTCTCCACTCCATGCAGGTTTTCCTTACACCACTGATGAATGTCCAAGTAACCCAATGCTGGTTTTCAGCTGCATGTTCACACTCGCAGCCATGCTATACAATTGGCTTTCCACTAAATCCTGATTAGTTCTTGATTTTCCTTCCACACGACCCAGCCTTCAGAAATCGTTGGAATCTCCACTAGAGAATGTTCCATTCATTCACTGCGAATCTGGAATTCCTCTGAACCTCCACTCCCGGCAGGTTTTCGTTACACCACTGTTGAATGTCCAAGTAACCCAATGTTTTAAGTGTTTTCTTCACAAGCGCAGTGGTGCTGTTCAATTGGCTATCCACTCAACCCTGGCCAGCTCTACATTTTCCTGTCCACACCACAGAGACTGGAGAAATCATTGTTATCTCCACTACAGAATGTTCCATTCATTCACAGCGAATCTGGAATTCATCTGAATCTCCACTCCCGGCAGGTTTTCGTGACACCACTGGTAAATATCCAAGTAAGCCAATGCTGGTTTTAAGTGGCCTGCTCATACTCTCAGCCGTGCTGTTCAATTTGCTATCCACTCAACCCTCTTCAGCTCCATTTTCCTGTCCACATAACCCAAACTTCAGAAACAATTGGTATCTCCTCCACAGAATGTTCCATTCATTGACGGCAAATCTGAAATTCATCTAATTCTCAACTCCCGTCAGGTTTTCGTTACACCACTTGTGAATGTCCAATTAAGCCAAAGCTGGTTTTCAGTGGCCTGTTCTTACTACGAGACGTGCTGTTCATTTGGCTATCCATTCCACCCTGTTCAGCTCTACATTTTCGTGTCCACAAAACCCAGCCTTCAGAAATCATTGGAATCACCACTAGAGAATGTTCCATTCATTCACTGCGAATCTGGAATTCATCTGAATCTCCACTCCCGGCAGGTTTTCATTGCACCACTGCTGAATGTTCAAGTAACGCAATGATGGTTTTCAGCGGTCTATTCACACTCGAACCCGTGCTGTTCACGGTCTAGCGACTCAACACTGGTGAGTTCTTCTTTTTCCAGTTCAGACAATACAAACCTCAGAAACCATTGCAATCTACACTACAGAATGTTTCATTCATTCAGGCGAATCTTGAATTCATCTTGTTCTCCACTCCCAGCAGGTTTTCGTTTCACCACTGGTGAATGTCCAAGCAACCCAAGGCTGGTTTCAGCTGCGTGTTAACACTCGCAGCCGTGCTGTTCAATTGGCTATCCAGTGAACGCTGGTTAGCTCTTGATTTTCCTTCCACACACCGAGCCTTCAGAAATCATTCTTATCTCCACTTCAGAATGTTCCATTCGTTCCCTGCGAATCTGGAATTCCTCTGACTCTCCACACCAGGCAGATTTTCCTAACAACACTGGTGAATGACCAGGTAATCCAATGCTGGTTTTCAGCGGCTGTTCACACTCACAGCCTTGCTGTTCAATTGGCAATCCAGTCAAACCTAGTCAGCTCTTCATTTTCCTGTCCACACAACCCAGCGTTCAGAAATCATTGGAATCTCTACTACAGAAATTTCCATTCATTCACTGTGAATCTGGAAATACTCTGAATCTGCATTCCAGGAAGGCTTTCGTTACACCACTGATGAATGTCCAAGTAATGCAATGCTGCTTCTTAGTGGTCTGTTCACACTCGAAACCGTGCTGTTCATTGGCTATCCACTCAATATCGGTCAGCTCTTCAATATCCTGTCCAGACTATCCAGATTCCTAAATGTTGGCAATCACCACTACAGAATGTTCCATTCAATCACGCGAATCTGGAATTCATCAGAGTCTCCACTCCTGGAAGGTTTTCGTGACACCACTGGTAAATGTCCAAGGAAGACAATGCTGGTTTTAAGCCGCCTGCTAACACACTCAGCCGTGCTGTTCAATTTGCTATCCACCCAACCCTATTCAGCTCTACATTTTCCTGTCCTCATAACCCAACCTTCAGAAATAATTGGTATCTCCTCCACAGAATGTTCCGTTCATTCACTGCGAATCTTAAATTCATCTGACTCTCAACTCCCGGCGGGTTATCGTTACACCACTTGTGAATGTCCAAGTAAGCCAATGCTGGTTTTCAGTGGCCTGTTCATACTAAGAGACGTGCTGTTCATTTGGCTATCCACTCCACCCTGTTCAGCTCTACATTCTCGTGTCCACAAAACCCAGCCTTCAGAAATCATTGGAATCACCACTAGAGAATGTTCCATTCATTCACTGCGAATCTGGAATTCATCTGAACCTCCACTCCTGGCAGGTTTTCGTTACGCCACTGGTGAATGTCCAAGTAACTCAATACTGGTTTTCAGAGGCATGTTCAACTCGCAGAAGTGCTGTTCAATGGGCTATCCACTCAATATTGGTCAGCTCTTCATTTTCCTCTCCACACAAACCAGCCTTCAGAAATCATTGGGCTCTCCACTACAGACTGTTCCATTCATTCACTGCGATTCTGCAATTCATCTGACTCTCCGCTCCAGGCAGGTTTTCATTACAGCACTGGTGAATGACCAAGTAATCCAATGCTGGTTTTCAGCCGCCTTTTCACACTCGCAGTGTGCTGTTCAATTGTCTATCCACTCAAACCTGGTCAGCCTTTCATTTTCTTTTCCACAATATCAGACTTCAGAAATCATTGGAATCGCCAGTACAGAATGTTCCATTCATTCACTGCCAATCTGGAATTCATCTGAATCTGCACTCCAGGTAGGCTTTCATTACACCACTTATGAATGTCCAAGTAACACAATGCTGGTTTTCAGCGGTCTGTTCACACTCTAAGCCCTGCTTTTTACTGGGTATCCACACAACTGTGGTCAGCTCTTCATTTTCATGTCCAAACAATCCAGACTTGAGAAATCATTGCAATCTCCAGTACAGAATGTTCCATTCATTCACTGCGAATCTGGAATTCAACTGAATCTCCACTACCTGCAGATTTATCTTACACCACTTGTGAATGTCCAAGTAAAACAATGCTGGTTTTCAGAGGCCTGTTCATGTTCGCAGTCGTGCTGTTCAATTGGCTATCCACTCAACCTGTTTTGCTCCTCATTTTCCTGTGCACACAACCCAGCCTTCAGAAATCATTGTAATCTCCACTACAGGATGTTCCATTCATTCACTGGGAATCTGGAATTCATCTGAATCTGCACTCCACGCAGGCTTTCGTTACACCACTGCTGAAAGTCGAAGTAATGCAATACTGGTTTTCAGTGGTCTGTTCACATTCGAAGCCGAGGCTTTTTACAGGCTATCCACTCAACACTGGTCAGCTCTTCATTTTCGTGTCCCCACAATCCAGATTTCAGAAATCATTGCAATCTCCACTACAGAATGTTCCATTCATTCACTGCGAGTCTGGAGTTTATCTGATTCTCCACTCCCGCCTGGTTAACATTACACCACTTGTGAATGTCCAAGTAAGCCAATGCTGGTTTTCAGAGGCCTGTTCATACTCGCAGCCGTGCTGTTTAATTGACAATTCACTCCACCCTGTTCAGCTCTTCATTGTCCCACCACACTACCAGCCTTCAGAAATCTTTGTTATCTCCACTACAGAATGTTCCATTCATTCACTGCGAATCTGGAATTCATCTGACTCTCAACTCCACGCAGGTTTTCATTACACCACTGTTGAATGTCCAAGTAACCCAATGCTGGTTTTCAGCGGCCTGTTCATATTCGCAGCCCTGCTGTTTACTTGGCTATCGATTCAAGCCTGGTCAGCTCTTCATTTTCCTGTCCACACAACACAGGCTTCAGAAATCATTGGAATCTCCTCTACAGAATGTTCCATTCATTCACTGCGAATGTGGAATTCAACTGACTCTCCACTCCATGCAGGTTTTCCTTACACCACTGATGAATGTCCAAGTAACCCAATGCTGGTTTTCAGCTGCATGTTCACACTCGCAGCCATGCTATACAATTGGCTTTCCACTAAATCCTGATTAGTTCTTGATTTTCCTTCCACACGACCCAGCCTTCAGAAATCGTTGGAATCTCCACTAGAGAATGTTCCATTCATTCACTGCGAATCTGGAATTCCTCTGAACCTCCACTCCCGGCAGGTTTTCGTTACACCACTGTTGAATGTCCAAGTAACCCAATGTTTTAAGTGTTTTCTTCACAAGCGCAGTGGTGCTGTTCAATTGGCTATCCACTCAACCCTGGCCAGCTCTACATTTTCCTGTCCACACCACAGAGACTGGAGAAATCATTGTTATCTCCACTACAGAATGTTCCATTCATTCACAGCGAATCTGGAATTCATCTGAATCTCCACTCCCGGCAGGTTTTCGTGACACCACTGGTAAATATCCAAGTAAGCCAATGCTGGTTTTAAGTGGCCTGCTCATACTCTCAGCCGTGCTGTTCAATTTGCTATCCACTCAACCCTCTTCAGCTCCATTTTCCTGTCCACATAACCCAAACTTCAGAAACAATTGGTATCTCCTCCACAGAATGTTCCATTCATTGATGGCAAATCTGAAATTCATCTAATTCTCAACTCCCGTCAGGTTTTCGTTACACCACTTGTGAATGTCCAATTAAGCCAAAGCTGGTTTTCAGTGGCCTGTTCTTACTACGAGACGTGCTGTTCATTTGGCTATCCATTCCACCCTGTTCAGCTCTACATTTTCGTGTCCACAAAACCCAGCCTTCAGAAATCATTGGAATCACCACTAGAGAATGTTCCATTCATTCACTGCGAATCTGGAATTCATCTGAATCTCCACTCCCGGCAGGTTTTCATTGCACCACTGCTGAATGTTCAAGTAACGCAATGATGGTTTTCAGCGGTCTATTCACACTCGAACCCGTGCTGTTCACGGTCTAGCGACTCAACACTGGTGAGTTCTTCTTTTTCCAGTTCAGACAATACAAACCTCAGAAACCATTGCAATCTACACTACAGAATGTTTCATTCATTCAGGCGAATCTTGAATTCATCTTGTTCTCCACTCCCAGCAGGTTTTCCTTTCACCACTGGTGAATGTCCAAGCAACCCAAGGCTGGTTTCAGCTGCGTGTTAACACTCGCAGCCGTGCTGTTCAATTGGCTATCCAGTGAACGCTGGTTAGCTCTTGATTTTCCTTCCACACACCGAGCCTTCAGAAATCATTCTTATCTCCACTTCAGAATGTTCCATTCGTTCCCTACGAATCTGGAATTCCTCTGACTCTCCACACCAGGCAGATTTTCCTAACAACACTGGTGAATGACCAGGTAATCCAATGCTGGTTTTCAGCGGCTGTTCACACTCACAGCCTTGCTGTTCAATTGGCAATCCAGTCAAACCTAGTCAGCTCTTCATTTTCCTGTCCACACAACCCAGCGTTCAGAAATCATTGGAATCTCTACTACAGAAATTTCCATTCATTCACTGTGAATCTGGAAATACTCTGAATCTGCATTCCAGGAAGACTTTCGTTACACCACTGATGAATGTCCAAGTAATGCAATGCTGCTTCTTAGTGGTCTGTTCACACTCGAAACCGTGCTGTTCATTGGCTATCCACTCAATATCGGTCAGCTCTTCAATATCCTGTCCAGACTATCCAGATTCCTAAATGTTGGCAATCACCACTACAGAATGTTCCATTCAATCACGCGAATCTGGAATTCATCAGAGTCTCCACTCCTGGAAGGTTTTCGTGACACCACTGGTAAATGTCCAAGGAAGACAATGCTGGTTTTAAGCCGCCTGCTAACACACTCAGCCGTGCTGTTCAATTTGCTATCCACCCAACCCTATTCAGCTCTACATTTTCCTGTCCTCATAACCCAACCTTCAGAAATAATTGGTATCTCCTCCACAGAATGTTCCGTTCATTCACTGTGAATCTTAAATTCATCTGACTCTCAACTCCCGGCGGGTTATCGTTACACCACTTGTGAATGTCCAAGTAAGCCAATGCTGGTTTTCAGTGGCCTGTTCATACTAAGAGACGTGCTGTTCATTTGGCTATCCACTCCACCCTGTTCAGCTCTACATTTTCGTGTCCACAAAACCCAGCCTTCAGAAATCATTGGAATCACCACTAGAGAATGTTCCATTCATTCACTGCGAATCTGGAATTCCTCTGAACCTCCACTCCTGGCAGGTTTTCGTTACGCCACTGGTGAATGTCCAAGTAACTCAATCCTGGTTTTCAGAGGCATGTTCAACTCGCAGAAGTGCTGTTCAATGGGCTATCCACTCAATATTGGTCAGCTCTTCATTTTCCTCTCCACACAAACCAGCCTTCAGAAATCATTGGGCTCTCCACTACAGACTGTTCCATTCATTCACTGCGATTCTGCAATTCATCTGACTCTCCGCTCCAGGCAGGTTTTCATTACAGCACTGGTGAATGACCAAGTAATCCAATGCTGGTTTTCAGCCGCCTTTTCACACTCGCAGTGTGCTGTTCAATTGTCTATCCACTCAAACCTGGTCAGCCTTTCATTTTCTTTTCCACAATATCAGACTTCAGAAATCATTGGAATCGCCAGTACAGAATGTTCCATTCATTCACTGCCAATCTGGAATTCATCTGAATCTGCACTCCAGGTAGGCTTTCATTACACCACTTATGAATGTCCAAGTAACACAATGCTGGTTTTCAGCGGTCTGTTCACACTCTAAGCCCTGCTTTTTACTGGGTATCCACACAACTGTGGTCAGCTCTTCATTTTCATGTCCAAACAATCCAGACTTGAGAAATCATTGCAATCTCCAGTACAGAATGTTCCATTCATTCACTGCGAATCTGGAATTCAACTGAATCTCCACTACCTGCAGATTTATCTTACACCACTTGTGAATGTCCAAGTAAAACAATGCTGGTTTTCAGAGGCCTGTTCATGTTCGCAGTCGTGCTGTTCAATTGGCTATCCACTCAACCTGTTTTGCTCCTCATTTTCCTGTGCACACAACCCAGCCTTCAGAAATCATTGTAATCTCCACTACAGGATGTTCCATTCATTCACTGGGAATCTGGAATTCATCTGAATCTGCACTCCACGCAGGCTTTCGTTACACCACTGCTGAAAGTCGAAGTAATGCAATACTGGTTTTCAGTGGTCTGTTCACATTCGAAGCCGAGGCTTTTTACAGGCTATCCACTCAACACTGGTCAGCTCTTCATTTTCGTGTCCCCACAATCCAGATTTCAGAAATCATTGCCATCTCCACTACAGAATGTTCCATTCATTCACTGCGAGTCTGGAGTTTATCTGATTCTCCACTCCCGCCTGGTTAACATTACACCACTTGTGAATGTCCAAGTAAGCCAATGCTGGTTTTCAGAGGCCTGTTCATACTCGCAGCCGTGCTGTTTAATTGACAATTCACTCCACCCTGTTCAGCTCTTCATTGTCCCACCACACTACCAGCCTTCAGAAATCTTTGTTATCTCCACTACAGAATGTTCCATTCATTCACTGCGAATCTGGAATTCATCTGACTCTCAACTCCACGCAGGTTTTCATTACACCACTGTTGAATGTCCAAGTAACCCAATGCTGGTTTTCAGCGGCCTGTTCATATTCGCAGCCCTGCTGTTTACTTGGCTATCGATTCAAGCCTGGTCAGCTCTTCATTTTCCTGTCCACACAACACAGGCTTCAGAAATCATTGGAATCTCCTCTACAGAATGTTCCATTCATTCACTGCGAATGTGGAATTCAACTGACTCTCCACTCCATGCAGGTTTTCCTTACACCACTGATGAATGTCCAAGTAACCCAATGCTGGTTTTCAGCTGCATGTTCACACTCGCAGCCATGCTATACAATTGGCTTTCCACTAAATCCTGATTAGTTCTTGATTTTCCTTCCACACGACCCAGCCTTCAGAAATCGTTGGAATCTCCACTAGAGAATGTTCCATTCATTCACTGCGAATCTGGAATTCCTCTGAACCTCCACTCCCGGCAGGTTTTCGTTACACCACTGTTGAATGTCCAAGTAACCCAATGTTTTAAGTGTTTTCTTCACAAGCGCAGTGGTGCTGTTCAATTGGCTATCCACTCAACCCTGGCCAGCTCTACATTTTCCTGTCCACACCACAGAGACTGGAGAAATCATTGTTATCTCCACTACAGAATGTTCCATTCATTCACAGCGAATCTGGAATTCATCTGAATCTCCACTCCCGGCAGGTTTTCGTGACACCACTGGTAAATATCCAAGTAAGCCAATGCTGGTTTTAAGTGGCCTGCTCATACTCTCAGCCGTGCTGTTCAATTTGCTATCCACTCAACCCTCTTCAGCTCCATTTTCCTGTCCACATAACCCAAACTTCAGAAACAATTGGTATCTCCTCCACAGAATGTTCCATTCATTGACGGCAAATCTGAAATTCATCTAATTCTCAACTCCCGTCAGGTTTTCGTTACACCACTTGTGAATGTCCAATTAAGCCAAAGCTGGTTTTCAGTGGCCTGTTCTTACTACGAGACGTGCTGTTCATTTGGCTATCCATTCCACCCTGTTCAGCTCTACATTTTCGTGTCCACAAAACCCAGCCTTCAGAAATCATTGGAATCACCACTAGAGAATGTTCCATTCATTCACTGTGAATCTGGAATTCATCTGAATCTCCACTCCCGGCAGGTTTTCATTGCACCACTGCTGAATGTTCAAGTAACGCAATGATGGTTTTCAGCGGTCTATTCACACTCGAACCCGTGCTGTTCACGGTCTAGCGACTCAACACTGGTGAGTTCTTCTTTTTCCAGTTCAGACAATACAAACCTCAGAAACCATTGCAATCTACACTACAGAATGTTTCATTCATTCAGGCGAATCTTGAATTCATCTTGTTCTCCACTCCCAGCAGGTTTTCGTTTCACCACTGCTGAATGTCCAAGCAACCCAAGGCTGGTTTCAGCTGCGTGTTAACACTCGCAGCCGTGCTGTTCAATTGGCTATCCAGTGAACGCTGGTTAGCTCTTGATTTTCCTTCCACACACCGAGCCTTCAGAAATCATTCTTATCTCCACTTCAGAATGTTCCATTCGTTCCCTGCGAATCTGGAATTCCTCTGACTCTCCACACCAGGCAGATTTTCCTAACAACACTGGTGAATGACCAGGTAATCCAATGCTGGTTTTCAGCGGCTGTTCACACTCACAGCCTTGCTGTTCAATTGGCAATCCAGTCAAACCTAGTCAGCTCTTCATTTTCCTGTCCACACAACCCAGCGTTCAGAAATCATTGGAATCTCTACTACAGAAATTTCCATTCATTCACTGTGAATCTGGAAATACTCTGAATCTGCATTCCAGGAAGGCTTTCGTTACACCACTGATGAATGTCCAAGTAATGCAATGCTGCTTCTTAGTGGTCTGTTCACACTCGAAACCGTGCTGTTCATTGGCTATCCACTCAATATCGGTCAGCTCTTCAATATCCTGTCCAGACTATCCAGATTCCTAAATGTTGGCAATCACCACTACAGAATGTTCCATTCAATCACGCGAATCTGGAATTCATCAGAGTCTCCACTCCTGGAAGGTTTTCGTGACACCACTGGTAAATGTCCAAGGAAGACAATGCTGGTTTTAAGCCGCCTGCTAACACACTCAGCCGTGCTGTTCAATTTGCTATCCACCCAACCCTATTCAGCTCTACATTTTCCTGTCCTCATAACCCAACCTTCAGAAATAATTGGTATCTCCTCCACAGAATGTTCCGTTCATTCACTGCGAATCTTAAATTCATCTGACTCTCAACTCCCGGCGGGTTATCGTTACACCACTTGTGAATGTCCAAGTAAGCCAATGCTGGTTTTCAGTGGCCTGTTCATACTAAGAGACGTGCTGTTCATTTGGCTATCCACTCCACCCTGTTCAGCTCTACATTTTCGTGTCCACAAAACCCAGCCTTCAGAAATCATTGGAATCACCACTAGAGAATGTTCCATTCATTCACTGCGAATCTGGAATTCCTCTGAACCTCCACTCCTGGCAGGTTTTCGTTACGCCACTGGTGAATGTCCAAGTAACTCAATCCTGGTTTTCAGAGGCATGTTCAACTCGCAGAAGTGCTGTTCAATGGGCTATCCACTCAATATTGGTCAGCTCTTCATTTTCCTCTCCACACAAACCAGCCTTCAGAAATCATTGGGCTCTCCACTACAGACTGTTCCATTCATTCACTGCGATTCTGCAATTCATCTGACTCTCCGCTCCAGGCAGGTTTTCATTACAGCACTGGTGAATGACCAAGTAATCCAATGCTGGTTTTCAGCCGCCTTTTCACACTCGCAGTGTGCTGTTCAATTGTCTATCCACTCAAACCTGGTCAGCCTTTCATTTTCTTTTCCACAATATCAGACTTCAGAAATCATTGGAATCGCCAGTACAGAATGTTCCATTCATTCACTGCCAATCTGGAATTCATCTGAATCTGCACTCCAGGTAGGCTTTCATTACACCACTTATGAATGTCCAAGTAACACAATGCTGGTTTTCAGCGGTCTGTTCACACTCTAAGCCCTGCTTTTTACTGGGTATCCACACAACTGTGGTCAGCTCTTCATTTTCATGTCCAAACAATCCAGACTTGAGAAATCATTGCAATCTCCAGTACAGAATGTTCCATTCATTCACTGCGAATCTGGAATTCAACTGAATCTCCACTACCTGCAGATTTATCTTACACCACTTGTGAATGTCCAAGTAAAACAATGCTGGTTTTCAGAGGCCTGTTCATGTTCGCAGTCGTGCTGTTCAATTGGCTATCCACTCAACCTGTTTTGCTCCTCATTTTCCTGTGCACACAACCCAGCCTTCAGAAATCATTGTAATCTCCACTACAGGATGTTCCATTCATTCACTGGGAATCTGGAATTCATCTGAATCTGCACTCCACGCAGGCTTTCGTTACACCACTGCTGAAAGTCGAAGTAATGCAATACTGGTTTTCAGTGGTCTGTTCACATTCGAAGCCGAGGCTTTTTACAGGCTATCCGCTCAACACTGGTCAGCTCTTCATTTTCGTGTCCCCACAATCCAGATTTCAGAAATCATTGCAATCTCCACTACAGAATGTTCCATTCATTCACTGCGAGTCTGGAGTTTATCTGATTCTCCACTCCCGCCTGGTTAACATTACACCACTTGTGAATGTCCAAGTAAGCCAATGCTGGTTTTCAGAGGCCTGTTCATACTCGCAGCCGTGCTGTTTAATTGACAATTCACTCCACCCTGTTCAGCTCTTCATTGTCCCACCACACTACCAGCCTTCAGAAATCTTTGTTATCTCCACTACAGAATGTTCCATTCATTCACTGCGAATCTGGAATTCATCTGACTCTCAACTCCACGCAGGTTTTCATTACACCACTGTTGAATGTCCAAGTAACCCAATGCCGGTTTTCAGCGGCCTGTTCATATTCGCAGCCCTGCTGTTTACTTGGCTATCGATTCAAGCCTGGTCAGCTCTTCATTTTCCTGTCCACACAACACAGGCTTCAGAAATCATTGGAATCTCCTCTACAGAATGTTCCATTCATTCACTGCGAATGTGGAATTCAACTGACTCTCCACTCCATGCAGGTTTTCCTTACACCACTGATGAATGTCCAAGTAACCCAATGCTGGTTTTCAGCTGCATGTTCACACTCGCAGCCATGCTATACAATTGGCTTTCCACTAAATCCTGATTAGTTCTTGATTTTCCTTCCACACGACCCAGCCTTCAGAAATCGTTGGAATCTCCACTAGAGAATGTTCCATTCATTCACTGCGAATCTGGAATTCCTCTGAACCTCCACTCCCGGCAGGTTTTCGTTACACCACTGTTGAATGTCCAAGTAACCCAATGTTTTAAGTGTTTTCTTCACAAGCGCAGTGGTGCTGTTCAATTGGCTATCCACTCAACCCTGGCCAGCTCTACATTTTCCTGTCCACACCACAGAGACTGGAGAAATCATTGTTATCTCCACTACAGAATGTTCCATTCATTCACAGCGAATCTGGAATTCATCTGAATCTCCACTCCCGGCAGGTTTTCGTGACACCACTGGTAAATATCCAAGTAAGCCAATGCTGGTTTTAAGTGGCCTGCTCATACTCTCAGCCGTGCTGTTCAATTTGCTATCCACTCAACCCTCTTCAGCTCCATTTTCCTGTCCACATAACCCAAACTTCAGAAACAATTGGTATCTCCTCCACAGAATGTTCCATTCATTGACGGCAAATCTGAAATTCATCTAATTCTCAACTCCCGTCAGGTTTTCGTTACACCACTTGTGAATGTCCAATTAAGCCAAAGCTGGTTTTCAGTGGCCTGTTCTTACTACGAGACGTGCTGTTCATTTGGCTATCCATTCCACCCTGTTCAGCTCTACATTTTCGTGTCCACAAAACCCAGCCTTCAGAAATCATTGGAATCACCACTAGAGAATGTTCCATTCATTCACTGCGAATCTGGAATTCATCTGAATCTCCACTCCCGGCAGGTTTTCATTGCACCACTGCTGAATGTTCAAGTAACGCAATGATGGTTTTCAGCGGTCTATTCACACTCGAACCCGTGCTGTTCACGGTCTAGCGACTCAACACTGGTGAGTTCTTCTTTTTCCAGTTCAGACAATACAAACCTCAGAAACCATTGCAATCTACACTACAGAATGTTTCATTCATTCAGGCGAATCTTGAATTCATCTTGTTCTCCACTCCCAGCAGGTTTTCGTTTCACCACTGGTGAATGTCCAAGCAACCCAAGGCTGGTTTCAGCTGCGTGTTAACACTCGCAGCCGTGCTGTTCAATTGGCTATCCAGTGAACGCTGGTTAGCTCTTGATTTTCCTTCCACACACCGAGCCTTCAGAAATCATTCTTATCTCCACTTCAGAATGTTCCATTCGTTCCCTGCGAATCTGGAATTCCTCTGACTCTCCACACCAGGCAGATTTTCCTAACAACACTGGTGAATGACCAGGTAATCCAATGCTGGTTTTCAGCGGCTGTTCACACTCACAGCCTTGCTGTTCAATTGGCAATCCAGTAAAACCTAGTCAGCTCTTCATTTTCCTGTCCACACAACCCAGCGTTCAGAAATCATTGGAATCTCTACTACAGAAATTTCCATTCATTCACTGTGAATCTGGAAATACTCTGAATCTGCATTCCAGGAAGGCTTTCGTTACACCACTGATGAATGTCCAAGTAATGCAATGCTGCTTCTTAGTGGTCTGTTCACACTCGAAACCGTGCTGTTCATTGGCTATCCACTCAATATCGGTCAGCTCTTCAATATCCTGTCCAGACTATCCAGATTCCTAAATGTTGGCAATCACCACTACAGAATGTTCCATTCAATCACGCGAATCTGGAATTCATCAGAGTCTCCACTCCTGGAAGGTTTTCGTGACACCACTGGTAAATGTCCAAGGAAGACAATGCTGGTTTTAAGCCGCCTGCTAACACACTCAGCCGTGCTGTTCAATTTGCTATCCACCCAACCCTATTCAGCTCTACATTTTCCTGTCCTCATAACCCAACCTTCAGAAATAATTGGTATCTCCTCCACAGAATGTTCCGTTCATTCACTGCGAATCTTAAATTCATCTGACTCTCAACTCCCGGCGGGTTATCGTTACACCACTTGTGAATGTCCAAGTAAGCCAATGCTGGTTTTCAGTGGCCTGTTCATACTAAGAGACGTGCTGTTCATTTGGCTATCCACTCCACCCTGTTCAGCTCTACATTTTCGTGTCCACAAAACCCAGCCTTCAGAAATCATTGGAATCACCACTAGAGAATGTTCCATTCATTCACTGCGAATCTGGAATTCCTCTGAACCTCCACTCCTGGCAGGTTTTCGTTACGCCACTGGTGAATGTCCAAGTAACTCAATCCTGGTTTTCAGAGGCATGTTCAACTCGCAGAAGTGCTGTTCAATGGGCTATCCACTCAATATTGGTCAGCTCTTCATTTTCCTCTCCACACAAACCAGCCTTCAGAAATCATTGGGCTCTCCACTACAGACTGTTCCATTCATTCACTGCGATTCTGCAATTCATCTGACTCTCCGCTCCAGGCAGGTTTTCATTACAGCACTGGTGAATGACCAAGTAATCCAATGCTGGTTTTCAGCCGCCTTTTCACACTCGCAGTGTGCTGTTCAATTGTCTATCCACTCAAACCTGGTCAGCCTTTCATTTTCTTTTCCACAATATCAGACTTCAGAAATCATTGGAATCGCCAGTACAGAATGTTCCATTCATTCACTGCCAATCTGGAATTCATCTGAATCTGCACTCCAGGTAGGCTTTCATTACACCACTTATGAATGTCCAAGTAACACAATGCTGGTTTTCAGCGGTCTGTTCACACTCTAAGCCCTGCTTTTTACTGGGTATCCACACAACTGTGGTCAGCTCTTCATTTTCATGTCCAAACAATCCAGACTTGAGAAATCATTGCAATCTCCAGTACAGAATGTTCCATTCATTCACTGCGAATCTGGAATTCAACTGAATCTCCACTACCTGCAGATTTATCTTACACCACTTGTGAATGTCCAAGTAAAACAATGCTGGTTTTCAGAGGCCTGTTCATGTTCGCAGTCGTGCTGTTCAATTGGCTATCCACTCAACCTGTTTTGCTCCTCATTTTCCTGTGCACACAACCCAGCCTTCAGAAATCATTGTAATCTCCACTACAGGATGTTCCATTCATTCACTGGGAATCTGGAATTCATCTGAATCTGCACTCCACGCAGGCTTTCGTTACACCACTGCTGAAAGTCGAAGTAATGCAATACTGGTTTTCAGTGGTCTGTTCACATTCGAAGCCGAGGCTTTTTACAGGCTATCCACTCAACACTGGTCAGCTCTTCATTTTCGTGTCCCCACAATCCAGATTTCAGAAATCATTGCAATCTCCACTACAGAATGTTCCATTCATTCACTGCGAGTCTGGAGTTTATCTGATTCTCCACTCCCGCCTGGTTAACATTACACCACTTGTGAATGTCCAAGTAAGCCAATGCTGGTTTTCAGAGGCCTGTTCATACTCGCAGCCGTGCTGTTTAATTGACAATTCACTCCACCCTGTTCAGCTCTTCATTGTCCCACCACACTACCAGCCTTCAGAAATCTTTGTTATCTCCACTACAGAATGTTCCATTCATTCACTGCGAATCTGGAATTCATCTGACTCTCAACTCCACGCAGGTTTTCATTACACCACTGTTGAATGTCCAAGTAACCCAATGCCGGTTTTCAGCGGCCTGTTCATATTCGCAGCCCTGCTGTTTACTTGGCTATCGATTCAAGCCTGGTCAGCTCTTCATTTTCCTGTCCACACAACACAGGCTTCAGAAATCATTGGAATCTCCTCTACAGAATGTTCCATTCATTCACTGCGAATGTGGAATTCAACTGACTCTCCACTCCATGCAGGTTTTCCTTACACCACTGATGAATGTCCAAGTAACCCAATGCTGGTTTTCAGCTGCATGTTCACACTCGCAGCCATGCTATACAATTGGCTTTCCACTAAATCCTGATTAGTTCTTGATTTTCCTTCCACACGACCCAGCCTTCAGAAATCGTTGGAATCTCCACTAGAGAATGTTCCATTCATTCACTGCGAATCTGGAATTCCTCTGAACCTCCACTCCCGGCAGGTTTTCGTTACACCACTGTTGAATGTCCAAGTAACCCAATGTTTTAAGTGTTTTCTTCACAAGCGCAGTGGTGCTGTTCAATTGGCTATCCACTCAACCCTGGCCAGCTCTACATTTTCCTGTCCACACCACAGAGACTGGAGAAATCATTGTTATCTCCACTACAGAATGTTCCATTCATTCACAGCGAATCTGGAATTCATCTGAATCTCCACTCCCGGCAGGTTTTCGTGACACCACTGGTAAATATCCAAGTAAGCCAATGCTGGTTTTAAGTGGCCTGCTCATACTCTCAGCCGTGCTGTTCAATTTGCTATCCACTCAACCCTCTTCAGCTCCATTTTCCTGTCCACATAACCCAAACTTCAGAAACAATTGGTATCTCCTCCACAGAATGTTCCATTCATTGACGGCAAATCTGAAATTCATCTAATTCTCAACTCCCGTCAGGTTTTCGTTACACCACTTGTGAATGTCCAATTAAGCCAAAGCTGGTTTTCAGTGGCCTGTTCTTACTACGAGACGTGCTGTTCATTTGGCTATCCATTCCACCCTGTTCAGCTCTACATTTTCGTGTCCACAAAACCCAGCCTTCAGAAATCATTGGAATCACCACTAGAGAATGTTCCATTCATTCACTGCGAATCTGGAATTCATCTGAATCTCCACTCCCGGCAGGTTTTCATTGCACCACTGCTGAATGTTCAAGTAACGCAATGATGGTTTTCAGCGGTCTATTCACACTCGAACCCGTGCTGTTCACGGTCTAGCGACTCAACACTGGTGAGTTCTTCTTTTTCCAGTTCAGACAATACAAACCTCAGAAACCATTGCAATCTACACTACAGAATGTTTCATTCATTCAGGCGAATCTTGAATTCATCTTGTTCTCCACTCCCAGCAGGTTTTCCTTTCACCACTGGTGAATGTCCAAGCAACCCAAGGCTGGTTTCAGCTGCGTGTTAACACTCGCAGCCGTGCTGTTCAATTGGCTATCCAGTGAACGCTGGTTAGCTCTTGATTTTCCTTCCACACACCGAGCCTTCAGAAATCATTCTTATCTCCACTTCAGAGTGTTCCATTCGTTCCCTGCGAATCTGGAATTCCTCTGACTCTCCACACCAGGCAGATTTTCCTAACAACACTGGTGAATGACCAGGTAATCCAATGCTGGTTTTCAGCGGCTGTTCACACTCACAGCCTTGCTGTTCAATTGGCAATCCAGTCAAACCTAGTCAGCTCTTCATTTTCCTGTCCACACAACCCAGCGTTCAGAAATCATTGGAATCTCTACTACAGAAATTTCCATTCATTCACTGTGAATCTGGAAATACTCTGAATCTGCATTCCAGGAAGGCTTTCGTTACACCACTGATGAATGTCCAAGTAATGCAATGCTGCTTCTTAGTGGTCTGTTCACACTCGAAACCGTGCTGTTCATTGGCTATCCACTCAATATCGGTCAGCTCTTCAATATCCTGTCCAGACTATCCAGATTCCTAAATGTTGGCAATCACCACTACAGAATGTTCCATTCAATCACGCGAATCTGGAATTCATCAGAGTCTCCACTCCTGGAAGGTTTTCGTGACACCACTGGTAAATGTCCAAGGAAGACAATGCTGGTTTTAAGCCGCCTGCTAACACACTCAGCCGTGCTGTTCAATTTGCTATCCACCCAACCCTATTCAGCTCTACATTTTCCTGTCCTCATAACCCAACCTTCAGAAATAATTGGTATCTCCTCCACAGAATGTTCCGTTCATTCACTGCGAATCTTAAATTCATCTGACTCTCAACTCCCGGCGGGTTATCGTTACACCACTTGTGAATGTCCAAGTAAGCCAATGCTGGTTTTCAGTGGCCTGTTCATACTAAGAGACGTGCTGTTCATTTGGCTATCCACTCCACCCTGTTCAGCTCTACATTTTCGTGTCCACAAAACCCAGCCTTCAGAAATCATTGGAATCACCACTAGAGAATGTTCCATTCATTCACTGCGAATCTGGAATTCCTCTGAACCTCCACTCCTGGCAGGTTTTCGTTACGCCACTGGTGAATGTCCAAGTAACTCAATCCTGGTTTTCAGAGGCATGTTCAACTCGCAGAAGTGCTGTTCAATGGGCTATCCACTCAATATTGGTCAGCTCTTCATTTTCCTCTCCACACAAACCAGCCTTCAGAAATCATTGGGCTCTCCACTACAGACTGTTCCATTCATTCACTGCGATTCTGCAATTCATCTGACTCTCCGCTCCAGGCAGGTTTTCATTACAGCACTGGTGAATGACCAAGTAATCCAATGCTGGTTTTCAGCCGCCTTTTCACACTCGCAGTGTGCTGTTCAATTGTCTATCCACTCAAACCTGGTCAGCCTTTCATTTTCTTTTCCACAATATCAGACTTCAGAAATCATTGGAATCGCCAGTACAGAATGTTCCATTCATTCACTGCCAATCTGGAATTCATCTGAATCTGCACTCCAGGTAGGCTTTCATTACACCACTTATGAATGTCCAAGTAACACAATGCTGGTTTTCAGCGGTCTGTTCACACTCTAAGCCCTGCTTTTTACTGGGTATCCACACAACTGTGGTCAGCTCTTCATTTTCATGTCCAAACAATCCAGACTTGAGAAATCATTGCAATCTCCAGTACAGAATGTTCCATTCATTCACTGCGAATCTGGAATTCAACTGAATCTCCACTACCTGCAGATTTATCTTACACCACTTGTGAATGTCCAAGTAAAACAATGCTGGTTTTCAGAGGCCTGTTCATGTTCGCAGTCGTGCTGTTCAATTGGCTATCCACTCAACCTGTTTTGCTCCTCATTTTCCTGTGCACACAACCCAGCCTTCAGAAATCATTGTAATCTCCACTACAGGATGTTCCATTCATTCACTGGGAATCTGGAATTCATCTGAATCTGCACTCCACGCAGGCTTTCGTTACACCACTGCTGAAAGTCGAAGTAATGCAATACTGGTTTTCAGTGGTCTGTTCACATTCGAAGCCGAGGCTTTTTACAGGCTATCCACTCAACACTGGTCAGCTCTTCATTTTCGTGTCCCCACAATCCAGATTTCAGAAATCATTGCAATCTCCACTACAGAATGTTCCATTCATTCACTGCGAGTCTGGAGTTTATCTGATTCTCCACTCCCGCCTGGTTAACATTACACCACTTGTGAATGTCCAAGTAAGCCAATGCTGGTTTTCAGAGGCCTGTTCATACTCGCAGCCGTGCTGTTTAATTGACAATTCACTCCACCCTGTTCAGCTCTTCATTGTCCCACCACACTACCAGCCTTCAGAAATCTTTGTTATCTCCACTACAGAATGTTCCATTCATTCACTGCGAATCTGGAATTCATCTGACTCTCAACTCCACGCAGGTTTTCATTACACCACTGTTGAATGTCCAAGTAACCCAATGCCGGTTTTCAGCGGCCTGTTCATATTCGCAGCCCTGCTGTTTACTTGGCTATCGATTCAAGCCTGGTCAGCTCTTCATTTTCCTGTCCACACAACACAGGCTTCAGAAATCATTGGAATCTCCTCTACAGAATGTTCCATTCATTCACTGCGAATGTGGAATTCAACTGACTCTCCACTCCATGCAGGTTTTCCTTACACCACTGATGAATGTCCAAGTAACCCAATGCTGGTTTTCAGCTGCATGTTCACACTCGCAGCCATGCTATACAATTGGCTTTCCACTAAATCCTGATTAGTTCTTGATTTTCCTTCCACACGACCCAGCCTTCAGAAATCGTTGGAATCTCCACTAGAGAATGTTCCATTCATTCACTGCGAATCTGGAATTCCTCTGAACCTCCACTCCCGGCAGGTTTTCGTTACACCACTGTTGAATGTCCAAGTAACCCAATGTTTTAAGTGTTTTCTTCACAAGCGCAGTGGTGCTGTTCAATTGGCTATCCACTCAACCCTGGCCAGCTCTACATTTTCCTGTCCACACCACAGAGACTGGAGAAATCATTGTTATCTCCACTACAGAATGTTCCATTCATTCACAGCGAATCTGGAATTCATCTGAATCTCCACTCCCGGCAGGTTTTCGTGACACCACTGGTAAATATCCAAGTAAGCCAATGCTGGTTTTAAGTGGCCTGCTCATACTCTCAGCCGTGCTGTTCAATTTGCTATCCACTCAACCCTCTTCAGCTCCATTTTCCTGTCCACATAACCCAAACTTCAGAAACAATTGGTATCTCCTCCACAGAATGTTCCATTCATTGACGGCAAATCTGAAATTCATCTAATTCTCAACTCCCGTCAGGTTTTCGTTACACCACTTGTGAATGTCCAATTAAGCCAAAGCTGGTTTTCAGTGGCCTGTTCTTACTACGAGACGTGCTGTTCATTTGGCTATCCATTCCACCCTGTTCAGCTCTACATTTTCGTGTCCACAAAACCCAGCCTTCAGAAATCATTGGAATCACCACTAGAGAATGTTCCATTCATTCACTGCGAATCTGGAATTCATCTGAATCTCCACTCCCGGCAGGTTTTCATTGCACCACTGCTGAATGTTCAAGTAACGCAATGATGGTTTTCAGCGGTCTATTCACACTCGAACCCGTGCTGTTCACGGTCTAGCGACTCAACACTGGTGAGTTCTTCTTTTTCCAGTTCAGACAATACAAACCTCAGAAACCATTGCAATCTACACTACAGAATGTTTCATTCATTCAGGCGAATCTTGAATTCATCTTGTTCTCCACTCCCAGCAGGTTTTCGTTTCACCACTGGTGAATGTCCAAGCAACCCAAGGCTGGTTTCAGCTGCGTGTTAACACTCGCAGCCGTGCTGTTCAATTGGCTATCCAGTGAACGCTGGTTAGCTCTTGATTTTCCTTCCACACACCGAGCCTTCAGAAATCATTCTTATCTCCACTTCAGAGTGTTCCATTCGTTCCCTGCGAATCTGGAATTCCTCTGACTCTCCACACCAGGCAGATTTTCCTAACAACACTGGTGAATGACCAGGTAATCCAATGCTGGTTTTCAGCGGCTGTTCACACTCACAGCCTTGCTGTTCAATTGGCAATCCAGTCAAACCTAGTCAGCTCTTCATTTTCCTGTCCACACAACCCAGCGTTCAGAAATCATTGGAATCTCTACTACAGAAATTTCCATTCATTCACTGTGAATCTGGAAATACTCTGAATCTGCATTCCAGGAAGGCTTTCGTTACACCACTGATGAATGTCCAAGTAATGCAATGCTGCTTCTTAGTGGTCTGTTCACACTCGAAACCGTGCTGTTCATTGGCTATCCACTCAATATCGGTCAGCTCTTCAATATCCTGTCCAGACTATCCAGATTCCTAAATGTTGGCAATCACCACTACAGAATGTTCCATTCAATCACGCGAATCTGGAATTCATCAGAGTCTCCACTCCTGGAAGGTTTTCGTGACACCACTGGTAAATGTCCAAGGAAGACAATGCTGGTTTTAAGCCGCCTGCTAACACACTCAGCCGTGCTGTTCAATTTGCTATCCACCCAACCCTATTCAGCTCTACATTTTCCTGTCCTCATAACCCAACCTTCAGAAATAATTGGTATCTCCTCCACAGAATGTTCCGTTCATTCACTGCGAATCTTAAATTCATCTGACTCTCAACTCCCGGCGGGTTATCGTTACACCACTTGTGAATGTCCAAGTAAGCCAATGCTGGTTTTCAGTGGCCTGTTCATACTAAGAGACGTGCTGTTCATTTGGCTATCCACTCCACCCTGTTCAGCTCTACATTTTCGTGTCCACAAAACCCAGCCTTCAGAAATCATTGGAATCACCACTAGAGAATGTTCCATTCATTCACTGCGAATCTGGAATTCCTCTGAACCTCCACTCCTGGCAGGTTTTCGTTACGCCACTGGTGAATGTCCAAGTAACTCAATCCTGGTTTTCAGAGGCATGTTCAACTCGCAGAAGTGCTGTTCAATGGGCTATCCACTCAATATTGGTCAGCTCTTCATTTTCCTCTCCACACAAACCAGCCTTCAGAAATCATTGGGCTCTCCACTACAGACTGTTCCATTCATTCACTGCGATTCTGCAATTCATCTGACTCTCCGCTCCAGGCAGGTTTTCATTACAGCACTGGTGAATGACCAAGTAATCCAATGCTGGTTTTCAGCCGCCTTTTCACACTCGCAGTGTGCTGTTCAATTGTCTATCCACTCAAACCTGGTCAGCCTTTCATTTTCTTTTCCACAATATCAGACTTCAGAAATCATTGGAATCGCCAGTACAGAATGTTCCATTCATTCACTGCCAATCTGGAATTCATCTGAATCTGCACTCCAGGTAGGCTTTCATTACACCACTTATGAATGTCCAAGTAACACAATGCTGGTTTTCAGCGGTCTGTTCACACTCTAAGCCCTGCTTTTTACTGGGTATCCACACAACTGTGGTCAGCTCTTCATTTTCATGTCCAAACAATCCAGACTTGAGAAATCATTGCAATCTCCAGTACAGAATGTTCCATTCATTCACTGCGAATCTGGAATTCAACTGAATCTCCACTACCTGCAGATTTATCTTACACCACTTGTGAATGTCCAAGTAAAACAATGCTGGTTTTCAGAGGCCTGTTCATGTTCGCAGTCGTGCTGTTCAATTGGCTATCCACTCAACCTGTTTTGCTCCTCATTTTCCTGTGCACACAACCCAGCCTTCAGAAATCATTGTAATCTCCACTACAGGATGTTCCATTCATTCACTGGGAATCTGGAATTCATCTGAATCTGCACTCCACGCAGGCTTTCGTTACACCACTGCTGAAAGTCGAAGTAATGCAATACTGGTTTTCAGTGGTCTGTTCACATTCGAAGCCGAGGCTTTTTACAGGCTATCCACTCAACACTGGTCAGCTCTTCATTTTCGTGTCCCCACAATCCAGATTTCAGAAATCATTGCAATCTCCACTACAGAATGTTCCATTCATTCACTGCGAGTCTGGAGTTTATCTGATTCTCCACTCCCGCCTGGTTAACATTACACCACTTGTGAATGTCCAAGTAAGCCAATGCTGGTTTTCAGAGGCCTGTTCATACTCGCAGCCGTGCTGTTTAATTGACAATTCACTCCACCCTGTTCAGCTCTTCATTGTCCCACCACACTACCAGCCTTCAGAAATCTTTGTTATCTCCACTACAGAATGTTCCATTCATTCACTGCGAATCTGGAATTCATCTGACTCTCAACTCCACGCAGGTTTTCATTACACCACTGTTGAATGTCCAAGTAACCCAATGCCGGTTTTCAGCGGCCTGTTCATATTCGCAGCCCTGCTGTTTACTTGGCTATCGATTCAAGCCTGGTCAGCTCTTCATTTTCCTGTCCACACAACACAGGCTTCAGAAATCATTGGAATCTCCTCTACAGAATGTTCCATTCATTCACTGCGAATGTGGAATTCAACTGACTCTCCACTCCATGCAGGTTTTCCTTACACCACTGATGAATGTCCAAGTAACCCAATGCTGGTTTTCAGCTGCATGTTCACACTCGCAGCCATGCTATACAATTGGCTTTCCACTAAATCCTGATTAGTTCTTGATTTTCCTTCCACACGACCCAGCCTTCAGAAATCGTTGGAATCTCCACTAGAGAATGTTCCATTCATTCACTGCGAATCTGGAATTCCTCTGAACCTCCACTCCCGGCAGGTTTTCGTTACACCACTGTTGAATGTCCAAGTAACCCAATGTTTTAAGTGTTTTCTTCACAAGCGCAGTGGTGCTGTTCAATTGGCTATCCACTCAACCCTGGCCAGCTCTACATTTTCCTGTCCACACCACAGAGACTGGAGAAATCATTGTTATCTCCACTACAGAATGTTCCATTCATTCACAGCGAATCTGGAATTCATCTGAATCTCCACTCCCGGCAGGTTTTCGTGACACCACTGGTAAATATCCAAGTAAGCCAATGCTGGTTTTAAGTGGCCTGCTCATACTCTCAGCCGTGCTGTTCAATTTGCTATCCACTCAACCCTCTTCAGCTCCATTTTCCTGTCCACATAACCCAAACTTCAGAAACAATTGGTATCTCCTCCACAGAATGTTCCATTCATTGACGGCAAATCTGAAATTCATCTAATTCTCAACTCCCGTCAGGTTTTCGTTACACCACTTGTGAATGTCCAATTAAGCCAAAGCTGGTTTTCAGTGGCCTGTTCTTACTACGAGACGTGCTGTTCATTTGGCTATCCATTCCACCCTGTTCAGCTCTACATTTTCGTGTCCACAA
This sequence comes from Sorex fumeus, assembly GCF_029834395.1. Lineage (NCBI taxonomy): Eukaryota > Metazoa > Chordata > Mammalia > Eulipotyphla > Soricidae > Sorex > Sorex fumeus. The sequence continues at coordinate 347,720 of NW_026606251.1, forward strand.
AACCCAGCCTTCAGAAATCATTGGAATCACCACTAGAGAATGTTCCATTCATTCACTGCGAATCTGGAATTCATCTGAATCTCCACTCCCGGCAGGTTTTCATTGCACCACTGCTGAATGTTCAAGTAACGCAATGATGGTTTTCAGCGGTCTATTCACACTCGAACCCGTGCTGTTCACGGTCTAGCGACTCAACACTGGTGAGTTCTTCTTTTTCCAGTTCAGACAATACAAACCTCAGAAACCATTGCAATCTACACTACAGAATGTTTCATTCATTCAGGCGAATCTTGAATTCATCTTGTTCTCCACTCCCAGCAGGTTTTCGTTTCACCACTGGTGAATGTCCAAGCAACCCAAGGCTGGTTTCAGCTGCGTGTTAACACTCGCAGCCGTGCTGTTCAATTGGCTATCCAGTGAACGCTGGTTAGCTCTTGATTTTCCTTCCACACACCGAGCCTTCAGAAATCATTCTTATCTCCACTTCAGAGTGTTCCATTCGTTCCCTGCGAATCTGGAATTCCTCTGACTCTCCACACCAGGCAGATTTTCCTAACAACACTGGTGAATGACCAGGTAATCCAATGCTGGTTTTCAGCGGCTGTTCACACTCACAGCCTTGCTGTTCAATTGGCAATCCAGTCAAACCTAGTCAGCTCTTCATTTTCCTGTCCACACAACCCAGCGTTCAGAAATCATTGGAATCTCTACTACAGAAATTTCCATTCATTCACTGTGAATCTGGAAATACTCTGAATCTGCATTCCAGGAAGGCTTTCGTTACACCACTGATGAATGTCCAAGTAATGCAATGCTGCTTCTTAGTGGTCTGTTCACACTCGAAACCGTGCTGTTCATTGGCTATCCACTCAATATCGGTCAGCTCTTCAATATCCTGTCCAGACTATCCAGATTCCTAAATGTTGGCAATCACCACTACAGAATGTTCCATTCAATCACGCGAATCTGGAATTCATCAGAGTCTCCACTCCTGGAAGGTTTTCGTGACACCACTGGTAAATGTCCAAGGAAGACAATGCTGGTTTTAAGCCGCCTGCTAACACACTCAGCCGTGCTGTTCAATTTGCTATCCACCCAACCCTATTCAGCTCTACATTTTCCTGTCCTCATAACCCAACCTTCAGAAATAATTGGTATCTCCTCCACAGAATGTTCCGTTCATTCACTGCGAATCTTAAATTCATCTGACTCTCAACTCCCGGCGGGTTATCGTTACACCACTTGTGAATGTCCAAGTAAGCCAATGCTGGTTTTCAGTGGCCTGTTCATACTAAGAGACGTGCTGTTCATTTGGCTATCCACTCCACCCTGTTCAGCTCTACATTTTCGTGTCCACAAAACCCAGCCTTCAGAAATCATTGGAATCACCACTAGAGAATGTTCCATTCATTCACTGCGAATCTGGAATTCATCTGAACCTCCACTCCTGGCAGGTTTTCGTTACGCCACTGGTGAATGTCCAAGTAACTCAATACTGGTTTTCAGAGGCATGTTCAACTCGCAGAAGTGCTGTTCAATGGGCTATCCACTCGATATTGGTCAGCTCTTCATTTTCCTCTCCACACAAACCAGCCTTCAGAAATCATTGGGCTCTCCACTACAGACTGTTCCATTCATTCACTGCGATTCTGCAATTCATCTGACTCTCCGCTCCAGGCAGGTTTTCATTACAGCACTGGTGAATGACCAAGTAATCCAATGCTGGTTTTCAGCCGCCTTTTCACACTCGCAGTGTGCTGTTCAATTGTCTATCCACTCAAACCTGGTCAGCCTTTCATTTTCTTTTCCACAATATCAGACTTCAGAAATCATTGGAATCGCCAGTACAGAATGTTCCATTCATTCACTGCCAATCTGGAATTCATCTGAATCTGCACTCCAGGTAGGCTTTCATTACACCACTTATGAATGTCCAAGTAACACAATGCTGGTTTTCAGCGGTCTGTTCACACTCTAAGCCCTGCTTTTTACTGGGTATCCACACAACTGTGGTCAGCTCTTCATTTTCATGTCCAAACAATCCAGACTTGAGAAATCATTGCAATCTCCAGTACAGAATGTTCCATTCATTCACTGCGAATCTGGAATTCAACTGAATCTCCACTACCTGCAGATTTATCTTACACCACTTGTGAATGTCCAAGTAAAACAATGCTGGTTTTCAGAGGCCTGTTCATGTTCGCAGTCGTGCTGTTCAATTGGCTATCCACTCAACCTGTTTTGCTCCTCATTTTCCTGTGCACACAACCCAGCCTTCAGAAATCATTGTAATCTCCACTACAGGATGTTCCATTCATTCACTGGGAATCTGGAATTCATCTGAATCTGCACTCCACGCAGGCTTTCGTTACACCACTGCTGAAAGTCGAAGTAATGCAATACTGGTTTTCAGTGGTCTGTTCACATTCGAAGCCGAGGCTTTTTACAGGCTATCCACTCAACACTGGTCAGCTCTTCATTTTCGTGTCCCCACAATCCAGATTTCAGAAATCATTGCAATCTCCACTACAGAATGTTCCATTCATTCACTGCGAGTCTGGAGTTTATCTGATTCTCCACTCCCGCCTGGTTAACATTACACCACTTGTGAATGTCCAAGTAAGCCAATGCTGGTTTTCAGAGGCCTGTTCATACTCGCAGCCGTGCTGTTTAATTGACAATTCACTCCACCCTGTTCAGCTCTTCATTGTCCCACCACACTACCAGCCTTCAGAAATCTTTGTTATCTCCACTACAGAATGTTCCATTCATTCACTGCGAATCTGGAATTCATCTGACTCTCAACTCCACGCAGGTTTTCATTACACCACTGTTGAATGTCCAAGTAACCCAATGCTGGTTTTCAGCGGCCTGTTCATATTCGCAGCCCTGCTGTTTACTTGGCTATCGATTCAAGCCTGGTCAGCTCTTCATTTTCCTGTCCACACAACACAGGCTTCAGAAATCATTGGAATCTCCTCTACAGAATGTTCCATTCATTCACTGCGAATGTGGAATTCAACTGACTCTCCACTCCATGCAGGTTTTCCTTACACCACTGATGAATGTCCAAGTAACCCAATGCTGGTTTTCAGCTGCATGTTCACACTCGCAGCCATGCTATACAATTGGCTTTCCACTAAATCCTGATTAGTTCTTGATTTTCCTTCCACACGACCCAGCCTTCAGAAATCGTTGGAATCTCCACTAGAGAATGTTCCATTCATTCACTGCGAATCTGGAATTCCTCTGAACCTCCACTCCCGGCAGGTTTTCGTTACACCACTGTTGAATGTCCAAGTAACCCAATGTTTTAAGTGTTTTCTTCACAAGCGCAGTGGTGCTGTTCAATTGGCTATCCACTCAACCCTGGCCAGCTCTACATTTTCCTGTCCACACCACAGAGACTGGAGAAATCATTGTTATCTCCACTACAGAATGTTCCATTCATTCACAGCGAATCTGGAATTCATCTGAATCTCCACTCCCGGCAGGTTTTCGTGACACCACTGGTAAATATCCAAGTAAGCCAATGCTGGTTTTAAGTGGCCTGCTCCTACTCTCAGCCGTGCTGTTCAATTTGCTATCCACTCAACCCTCTTCAGCTCCATTTTCCTGTCCACATAACCCAAACTTCAGAAACAATTGGTATCTCCTCCACAGAATGTTCCATTCATTGACGGCAAATCTGAAATTCATCTAATTCTCAACTCCTGTCAGGTTTTCGTTACACCACTTGTGAATGTCCAATTAAGCCAAAGCTGGTTTTCAGTGGCCTGTTCTTACTACGAGACGTGCTGTTCATTTGGCTATCCATTCCACCCTGTTCAGCTCTACATTTTCGTGTCCACAAAACCCAGCCTTCAGAAATCATTGGAATCACCACTAGAGAATGTTCCATTCATTCACTGCGAATCTGGAATTCATCTGAATCTCCACTCCCGGCAGGTTTTCATTGCACCACTGCTGAATGTTCAAGTAATGCAATGATGGTTTTCAGCGGTCTATTCACACTCGAACCCGTGCTGTTCACGGTCTAGCGACTCAACACTGGTGAGTTCTTCTTTTTCCAGTTCAGACAATACAAACCTCAGAAACCATTGCAATCTACACTACAGAATGTTTCATTCATTCAGGCGAATCTTGAATTCATCTTGTTCTCCACTCCCAGCAGGTTTTCGTTTCACCACTGGTGAATGTCCAAGCAACCCAAGGCTGGTTTCAGCTGCGTGTTAACACTCGCAGCCGTGCTGTTCAATTGGCTATCCAGTGAACGCTGGTTAGCTCTTGATTTTCCTTCCACACACCGAGCCTTCAGAAATCATTCTTATCTCCACTTCAGAATGTTCCATTCGTTCCCTGCGAATCTGGAATTCCTCTGACTCTCCACACCAGGCAGATTTTCCTAACAACACTGGTGAATGACCAGGTAATCCAATGCTGGTTTTCAGCGGCTGTTCACACTCACAGCCTTGCTGTTCAATTGGCAATCCAGTCAAACCTAGTCAGCTCTTCATTTTCCTGTCCACACAACCCAGCGTTCAGAAATCATTGGAATCTCTACTACAGAAATTTCCATTCATTCACTGTGAATCTGGAAATAATCTGAATCTGCATTCCAGGAAGGCTTTCGTTACACCACTGATGAATGTCCAAGTAATGCAATGCTGCTTCTTAGTGGTCTGTTCACACTCGAAACCGTGCTGTTCATTGGCTATCCACTCAATATCGGTCAGCTCTTCAATATCCTGTCCAGACTATCCAGATTCCTAAATGTTGGCAATCACCACTACAGAATGTTCCATTCAATCACGCGAATCTGGAATTCATCAGAGTCTCCACTCCTGGAAGGTTTTCGTGACACCACTGGTAAATGTCCAAGGAAGACAATGCTGGTTTTAAGCCGCCTGCTAACACACTCAGCCGTGCTGTTCAATTTGCTATCCACCCAACCCTATTCAGCTCTACATTTTCCTGTCCTCATAACCCAACCTTCAGAAATAATTGGTATCTCCTCCACAGAATGTTCCGTTCATTCACTGCGAATCTTAAATTCATCTGACTCTCAACTCCCGGCGGGTTATCGTTACACCACTTGTGAATGTCCAAGTAAGCCAATGCTGGTTTTCAGTGGCCTGTTCATACTAAGAGACGTGCTGTTCATTTGGCTATCCACTCCACCCTGTTCAGCTCTACATTTTCGTGTCCACAAAACCCAGCCTTCAGAAATCATTGGAATCACCACTAGAGAATGTTCCATTCATTCACTGCGAATCTGGAATTCATCTGAACCTCCACTCCTGGCAGGTTTTCGTTACGCCACTGGTGAATGTCCAAGTAACTCAATCCTGGTTTTCAGAGGCATGTTCAACTCGCAGAAGTGCTGTTCAATGGGCTATCCACTCAATATTGGTCAGCTCTTCATTTTCCTCTCCACACAAACCAGCCTTCAGAAATCATTGGGCTCTCCACTACAGACTGTTCCATTCATTCACTGCGATTCTGCAATTCATCTGACTCTCCGCTCCAGGCAGGTTTTCATTACAGCACTGGTGAATGACCAAGTAATCCAATGCTGGTTTTCAGCCGCCTTTTCACACTCGCAGTGTGCTGTTCAATTGTCTATCCACTCAAACCTGGTCAGCCTTTCATTTTCTTTTCCACAATATCAGACTTCAGAAATCATTGGAATCGCCAGTACAGAATGTTCCATTCATTCACTGCCAATCTGGAATTCATCTGAATCTGCACTCCAGGTAGGCTTTCATTACACCACTTATGAATGTCCAAGTAACACAATGCTGGTTTTCAGCGGTCTGTTCACACTCTAAGCCCTGCTTTTTACTGGGTATCCACACAACTGTGGTCAGCTCTTCATTTTCATGTCCAAACAATCCAGACTTGAGAAATCATTGCAATCTCCAGTACAGAATGTTCCATTCATTCACTGCGAATCTGGAATTCAACTGAATCTCCACTACCTGCAGATTTATCTTACACCACTTGTGAATGTCCAAGTAAAACAATGCTGGTTTTCAGAGGCCTGTTCATGTTCGCAGTCGTGCTGTTCAATTGGCTATCCACTCAACCTGTTTTGCTCCTCATTTTCCTGTGCACACAACCCAGCCTTCAGAAATCATTGTAATCTCCACTACAGGATGTTCCATTCATTCACTGGGAATCTGGAATTCATCTGAATCTGCACTCCACGCAGGCTTTCGTTACACCACTGCTGAAAGTCGAAGTAATGCAATACTGGTTTTCAGTGGTCTGTTCACATTCGAAGCCGAGGCTTTTTACAGGCTATCCACTCAACACTGGTCAGCTCTTCATTTTCGTGTCCCCACAATCCAGATTTCAGAAATCATTGCAATCTCCACTACAGAATGTTCCATTCATTCACTGCGAGTCTGGAGTTTATCTGATTCTCCACTCCCGCCTGGTTAACATTACACCACTTGTGAATGTCCAAGTAAGCCAATGCTGGTTTTCAGAGGCCTGTTCATACTCGCAGCCGTGCTGTTTAATTGACAATTCACTCCACCCTGTTCAGCTCTTCATTGTCCCACCACACTACCAGCCTTCAGAAATCTTTGTTATCTCCACTACAGAATGTTCCATTCATTCACTGCGAATCTGGAATTCATCTGACTCTCAACTCCACGCAGGTTTTCATTACACCACTGTTGAATGTCCAAGTAACCCAATGCTGGTTTTCAGCGGCCTGTTCATATTCGCAGCCCTGCTGTTTACTTGGCTATCGATTCAAGCCTGGTCAGCTCTTCATTTTCCTGTCCACACAACACAGGCTTCGGAAATCATTGGAGTCTCCTCTACAGAATGTTCCATTCATTCACTGCGAATGTGGAATTCAACTGACTCTCCACTCCATGCAGGTTTTCCTTACACCACTGATGAATGTCCAAGTAACCCAATGCTGGTTTTCAGCTGCATGTTCACACTCGCAGCCATGCTATACAATTGGCTTTCCACTAAATCCTGATTAGTTCTTGATTTTCCTTCCACACGACCCAGCCTTCAGAAATCGTTGGAATCTCCACTAGAGAATGTTCCATTCATTCACTGCGAATCTGGAATTCCTCTGAACCTCCACTCCCGGCAGGTTTTCGTTACACCACTGTTGAATGTCCAAGTAACCCAATGTTTTAAGTGTTTTCTTCACAAGCGCAGTGGTGCTGTTCAATTGGCTATCCACTCAACCCTGGCCAGCTCTACATTTTCCTGTCCACACCACAGAGACTGGAGAAATCATTGTTAACTCCACTACAGAATGTTCCATTCATTCACAGCGAATCTGGAATTCATCTGAATCTCCACTCCCGGCAGGTTTTCGTGACACCACTGGTAAATATCCAAGTAAGCCAATGCTGGTTTTAAGTGGCCTGCTCCTACTCTCAGCCGTGCTGTTCAATTTGCTATCCACTCAACCCTCTTCAGCTCCATTTTCCTGTCCACATAACCCAAACTTCAGAAACAATTGGTATCTCCTCCACAGAATGTTCCATTCATTGACGGCAAATCTGAAATTCATCTAATTCTCAACTCCCGTCAGGTTTTCGTTACACCACTTGTGAATGTCCAATTAAGCCAAAGCTGGTTTTCAGTGGCCTGTTCTTACTACGAGACGTGCTGTTCATTTGGCTATCCATTCCACCCTGTTCAGCTCTACATTTTCGTGTCCACAAAACCCAGCCTTCAGAAATCATTGGAATCACCACTAGAGAATGTTCCATTCATTCACTGCGAATCTGGAATTCATCTGAATCTCCACTCCCGGCAGGTTTTCATTGCACCACTGCTGAATGTTCAAGTAACGCAATGATGGTTTTCAGCGGTCTATTCACACTCGAACCCGTGCTGTTCACGGTCTAGCGACTCAACACTGGTGAGTTCTTCTTTTTCCAGTTCAGACAATACAAACCTCAGAAACCATTGCAATCTACACTACAGAATGTTTCATTCATTCAGGCGAATCTTGAATTCATCTTGTTCTCCACTCCCAGCAGGTTTTCGTTTCACCACTGGTGAATGTCCAAGCAACCCAAGGCTGGTTTCAGCTGCGTGTTAACACTCGCAGCCGTGCTGTTCAATTGGCTATCCAGTGAACGCTGGTTAGCTCTTGATTTTCCTTCCACACACCGAGCCTTCAGAAATCATTCTTATCTCCACTTCAGAATGTTCCATTCGTTCCCTGCGAATCTGGAATTCCTCTGACTCTCCACACCAGGCAGATTTTCCTAACAACACTGGTGAATGACCAGGTAATCCAATGCTGGTTTTCAGCGGCTGTTCACACTCACAGCCTTGCTGTTCAATTGGCAATCCAGTCAAACCTAGTCAGCTCTTCATTTTCCTGTCCACACAACCCAGCGTTCAGAAATCATTGGAATCTCTACTACAGAAATTTCCATTCATTCACTGTGAATCTGGAAATAATCTGAATCTGCATTCCAGGAAGGCTTTCGTTACACCACTGATGAATGTCCAAGTAATGCAATGCTGCTTCTTAGTGGTCTGTTCACACTCGAAACCGTGCTGTTCATTGGCTATCCACTCAATATCGGTCAGCTCTTCAATATCCTGTCCAGACTATCCAGATTCCTAAATGTTGGCAATCACCACTACAGAATGTTCCATTCAATCACGCGAATCTGGAATTCATCAGAGTCTCCACTCCTGGAAGGTTTTCGTGACACCACTGGTAAATGTCCAAGGAAGACAATGCTGGTTTTAAGCCGCCTGCTAACACACTCAGCCGTGCTGTTCAATTTGCTATCCACCCAACCCTATTCAGCTCTACATTTTCCTGTCCTCATAACCCAACCTTCAGAAATAATTGGTATCTCCTCCACAGAATGTTCCGTTCATTCACTGCGAATCTTAAATTCATCTGACTCTCAACTCCCGGCGGGTTATCGTTACACCACTTGTGAATGTCCAAGTAAGCCAATGCTGGTTTTCAGTGGCCTGTTCATACTAAGAGACGTGCTGTTCATTTGGCTATCCACTCCACCCTGTTCAGCTCTACATTTTCGTGTCCACAAAACCCAGCCTTCAGAAATCATTGGAATCACCACTAGAGAATGTTCCATTCATTCACTGCGAATCTGGAATTCATCTGAACCTCCACTCCTGGCAGGTTTTCGTTACGCCACTGGTGAATGTCCAAGTAACTCAATCCTGGTTTTCAGAGGCATGTTCAACTCGCAGAAGTGCTGTTCAATGGGCTATCCACTCAATATTGGTCAGCTCTTCATTTTCCTCTCCACACAAACCAGCCTTCAGAAATCATTGGGCTCTCCACTACAGACTGTTCCATTCATTCACTGCGATTCTGCAATTCATCTGACTCTCCGCTCCAGGCAGGTTTTCATTACAGCACTGGTGAATGACCAAGTAATCCAATGCTGGTTTTCAGCCGCCTTTTCACACTCGCAGTGTGCTGTTCAATTGTCTATCCACTCAAACCTGGTCAGCCTTTCATTTTCTTTTCCACAATATCAGACTTCAGAAATCATTGGAATCGCCAGTACAGAATGTTCCATTCATTCACTGCCAATCTGGAATTCATCTGAATCTGCACTCCAGGTAGGCTTTCATTACACCACTTATGAATGTCCAAGTAACACAATGCTGGTTTTCAGCGGTCTGTTCACACTCTAAGCCCTGCTTTTTACTGGGTATCCACACAACTGTGGTCAGCTCTTCATTTTCATGTCCAAACAATCCAGACTTGAGAAATCATTGCAATCTCCAGTACAGAATGTTCCATTCATTCACTGCGAATCTGGAATTCAACTGAATCTCCACTACCTGCAGATTTATCTTACACCACTTGTGAATGTCCAAGTAAAACAATGCTGGTTTTCAGAGGCCTGTTCATGTTCGCAGTCGTGCTGTTCAATTGGCTATCCACTCAACCTGTTTTGCTCCTCATTTTCCTGTGCACACAACCCAGCCTTCAGAAATCATTGTAATCTCCACTACAGGATGTTCCATTCATTCACTGGGAATCTGGAATTCATCTGAATCTGCACTCCACGCAGGCTTTCGTTACACCACTGCTGAAAGTCGAAGTAATGCAATACTGGTTTTCAGTGGTCTGTTCACATTCGAAGCCGAGGCTTTTTACAGGCTATCCACTCAACACTGGTCAGCTCTTCATTTTCGTGTCCCCACAATCCAGATTTCAGAAATCATTGCAATCTCCACTACAGAATGTTCCATTCATTCACTGCGAGTCTGGAGTTTATCTGATTCTCCACTCCCGCCTGGTTAACATTACACCACTTGTGAATGTCCAAGTAAGCCAATGCTGGTTTTCAGAGGCCTGTTCATACTCGCAGCCGTGCTGTTTAATTGACAATTCACTCCACCCTGTTCAGCTCTTCATTGTCCCACCACACTACCAGCCTTCAGAAATCTTTGTTATCTCCACTACAGAATGTTCCATTCATTCACTGCGAATCTGGAATTCATCTGACTCTCAACTCCACGCAGGTTTTCATTACACCACTGTTGAATGTCCAAGTAACCCAATGCTGGTTTTCAGCGGCCTGTTCATATTCGCAGCCCTGCTGTTTACTTGGCTATCGATTCAAGCCTGGTCAGCTCTTCATTTTCCTGTCCACACAACACAGGCTTCGGAAATCATTGGAGTCTCCTCTACAGAATGTTCCATTCATTCACTGCGAATGTGGAATTCAACTGACTCTCCACTCCATGCAGGTTTTCCTTACACCACTGATGAATGTCCAAGTAACCCAATGCTGGTTTTCAGCTGCATGTTCACACTCGCAGCCATGCTATACAATTGGCTTTCCACTAAATCCTGATTAGTTCTTGATTTTCCTTCCACACGACCCAGCCTTCAGAAATCGTTGGAATCTCCACTAGAGAATGTTCCATTCATTCACTGCGAATCTGGAATTCCTCTGAACCTCCACTCCCGGCAGGTTTTCGTTACACCACTGTTGAATGTCCAAGTAACCCAATGTTTTAAGTGTTTTCTTCACAAGCGCAGTGGTGCTGTTCAATTGGCTATCCACTCAACCCTGGCCAGCTCTACATTTTCCTGTCCACACCACAGAGACTGGAGAAATCATTGTTATCTCCACTACAGAATGTTCCATTCATTCACAGCGAATCTGGAATTCATCTGAATCTCCACTCCCGGCAGGTTTTCGTGACACCACTGGTAAATATCCAAGTAAGCCAATGCTGGTTTTAAGTGGCCTGCTCATACTCTCAGCCGTGCTGTTCAATTTGCTATCCACTCAACCCTCTTCAGCTCCATTTTCCTGTCCACATAACCCAAACTTCAGAAACAATTGGTATCTCCTCCACAGAATGTTCCATTCATTGACGGCAAATCTGAAATTCATCTAATTCTCAACTCCCGTCAGGTTTTCGTTACACCACTTGTGAATGTCCAATTAAGCCAAAGCTGGTTTTCAGTGGCCTGTTCTTACTACGAGACGTGCTGTTCATTTGGCTATCCATTCCACCCTGTTCAGCTCTACATTTTCGTGTCCACAAAACCCAGCCTTCAGAAATCATTGGAATCACCACTAGAGAATGTTCCATTCATTCACTGCGAATCTGGAATTCATCTGAATCTCCACTCCCGGCAGGTTTTCATTGCACCACTGCTGAATGTTCAAGTAACGCAATGATGGTTTTCAGCGGTCTATTCACACTCGAACCCGTGCTGTTCACGGTCTAGCGACTCAACACTGGTGAGTTCTTCTTTTTCCAGTTCAGACAATACAAACCTCAGAAACCATTGCAATCTACACTACAGAATGTTTCATTCATTCAGGCGAATCTTGAATTCATCTTGTTCTCCACTCCCAGCAGGTTTTCCTTTCACCACTGGTGAATGTCCAAGCAACCCAAGGCTGGTTTCAGCTGCGTGTTAACACTCGCAGCCGTGCTGTTCAATTGGCTATCCAGTGAACGCTGGTTAGCTCTTGATTTTCCTTCCACACACCGAGCCTTCAGAAATCATTCTTATCTCCACTTCAGAATGTTCCATTCGTTCCCTGCGAATCTGGAATTCCTCTGACTCTCCACACCAGGCAGATTTTCCTAACAACACTGGTGAATGACCAGGTAATCCAATGCTGGTTTTCAGCGGCTGTTCACACTCACAGCCTTGCTGTTCAATTGGCAATCCAGTCAAACCTAGTCAGCTCTTCATTTTCCTGTCCACACAACCCAGCGTTCAGAAATCATTGGAATCTCTACTACAGAAATTTCCATTCATTCACTGTGAATCTGGAAATACTCTGAATCTGCATTCCAGGAAGGCTTTCGTTACACCACTGATGAATGTCCAAGTAATGCAATGCTGCTTCTTAGTGGTCTGTTCACACTCGAAACCGTGCTGTTCATTGGCTATCCACTCAATATCGGTCAGCTCTTCAATATCCTGTCCAGACTATCCAGATTCCTAAATGTTGGCAATCACCACTACAGAATGTTCCATTCAATCACGCGAATCTGGAATTCATCAGAGTCTCCACTCCTGGAAGGTTTTCGTGACACCACTGGTAAATGTCCAAGGAAGACAATGCTGGTTTTAAGCCGCCTGCTAACACACTCAGCCGTGCTGTTCAATTTGCTATCCACCCAACCCTATTCAGCTCTACATTTTCCTGTCCTCATAACCCAACCTTCAGAAATAATTGGTATCTCCTCCACAGAATGTTCCGTTCATTCACTGCGAATCTTAAATTCATCTGACTCTCAACTCCCGGCGGGTTATCGTTACACCACTTGTGAATGTCCAAGTAAGCCAATGCTGGTTTTCAGTGGCCTGTTCATACTAAGAGACGTGCTGTTCATTTGGCTATCCACTCCACCCTGTTCAGCTCTACATTTTCGTGTCCACAAAACCCAGCCTTCAGAAATCATTGGAATCACCACTAGAGAATGTTCCATTCATTCACTGCGAATCTGGAATTCATCTGAACCTCCACTCCTGGCAGGTTTTCGTTACGCCACTGGTGAATGTCCAAGTAACTCAATCCTGGTTTTCAGAGGCATGTTCAACTCGCAGAAGTGCTGTTCAATGGGCTATCCACTCAATATTGGTCAGCTCTTCATTTTCCTCTCCACACAAACCAGCCTTCAGAAATCATTGGGCTCTCCACTACAGACTGTTCCATTCATTCACTGCGATTCTGCAATTCATCTGACTCTCCGCTCCAGGCAGGTTTTCATTACAGCACTGGTGAATGACCAAGTAATCCAATGCTGGTTTTCAGCCGCCTTTTCACACTCGCAGTGTGCTGTTCAATTGTCTATCCACTCAAACCTGGTCAGCCTTTCATTTTCTTTTCCACAATATCAGACTTCAGAAATCATTGGAATCGCCAGTACAGAATGTTCCATTCATTCACTGCCAATCTGGAATTCATCTGAATCTGCACTCCAGGTAGGCTTTCATTACACCACTTATGAATGTCCAAGTAACACAATGCTGGTTTTCAGCGGTCTGTTCACACTCTAAGCCCTGCTTTTTACTGGGTATCCACACAACTGTGGTCAGCTCTTCATTTTCATGTCCAAACAATCCAGACTTGAGAAATCATTGCAATCTCCAGTACAGAATGTTCCATTCATTCACTGCGAATCTGGAATTCAACTGAATCTCCACTACCTGCAGATTTATCTTACACCACTTGTGAATGTCCAAGTAAAACAATGCTGGTTTTCAGAGGCCTGTTCATGTTCGCAGTCGTGCTGTTCAATTGGCTATCCACTTAACCTGTTTTGCTCCTCATTTTCCTGTGCACACAACCCAGCCTTCAGAAATCATTGTAATCTCCACTACAGGATGTTCCATTCATTCACTGGGAATCTGGAATTCATCTGAATCTGCACTCCACGCAGGCTTTCGTTACACCACTGCTGAAAGTCGAAGTAATGCAATACTGGTTTTCAGTGGTCTGTTCACATTCGAAGCCGAGGCTTTTTACAGGCTATCCACTCAACACTGGTCAGCTCTTCATTTTCGTGTCCCCACAATCCAGATTTCAGAAATCATTGCAATCTCCACTACAGAATGTTCCATTCATTCACTGCGAGTCTGGAGTTTATCTGATTCTCCACTCCCGCCTGGTTAACATTACACCACTTGTGAATGTCCAAGTAAGCCAATGCTGGTTTTCAGAGGCCTGTTCATACTCGCAGCCGTGCTGTTTAATTGACAATTCACTCCACCCTGTTCAGCTCTTCATTGTCCCACCACACTACCAGCCTTCAGAAATCTTTGTTATCTCCACTACAGAATGTTCCATTCATTCACTGCGAATCTGGAATTCATCTGACTCTCAACTCCACGCAGGTTTTCATTACACCACTGTTGAATGTCCAAGTAACCCAATGCTGGTTTTCAGCGGCCTGTTCATATTCGCAGCCCTGCTGTTTACTTGGCTATCGATTCAAGCCTGGTCAGCTCTTCATTTTCCTGTCCACACAACACAGGCTTCAGAAATCATTGGAATCTCCTCTACAGAATGTTCCATTCATTCACTGCGAATGTGGAATTCAACTGACTCTCCACTCCATGCAGGTTTTCCTTACACCACTGATGAATGTCCAAGTAACCCAATGCTGGTTTTCAGCTGCATGTTCACACTCGCAGCCATGCTATACAATTGGCTTTCCACTAAATCCTGATTAGTTCTTGATTTTCCTTCCACACGACCCAGCCTTCAGAAATCGTTGGAATCTCCACTAGAGAATGTTCCATTCATTCACTGCGAATCTGGAATTCCTCTGAACCTCCACTCCCGGCAGGTTTTCGTTACACCACTGTTGAATGTCCAAGTAACCCAATGTTTTAAGTGTTTTCTTCACAAGCGCAGTGGTGCTGTTCAATTGGCTATCCACTCAACCCTGGCCAGCTCTACATTTTCCTGTCCACACCACAGAGACTGGAGAAATCATTGTTATCTCCACTACAGAATGTTCCATTCATTCACAGCGAATCTGGAATTCATCTGAATCTCCACTCCCGGCAGGTTTTCGTGACACCACTGGTAAATATCCAAGTAAGCCAATGCTGGTTTTAAGTGGCCTGCTCATACTCTCAGCCGTGCTGTTCAATTTGCTATCCACTCAACCCTCTTCAGCTCCATTTTCCTGTCCACATAACCCAAACTTCAGAAACAATTGGTATCTCCTCCACAGAATGTTCCATTCATTGACGGCAAATCTGAAATTCATCTAATTCTCAACTCCCGTCAGGTTTTCGTTACACCACTTGTGAATGTCCAATTAAGCCAAAGCTGGTTTTCAGTGGCCTGTTCTTACTACGAGACGTGCTGTTCATTTGGCTATCCATTCCACCCTGTTCAGCTCTACATTTTCGTGTCCACAAAACCCAGCCTTCAGAAATCATTGGAATCACCACTAGAGAATGTTCCATTCATTCACTGCGAATCTGGAATTCATCTGAATCTCCACTCCCGGCAGGTTTTCATTGCACCACTGCTGAATGTTCAAGTAACGCAATGATGGTTTTCAGCGGTCTATTCACACTCGAACCCGTGCTGTTCACGGTCTAGCGACTCAACACTGGTGAGTTCTTCTTTTTCCAGTTCAGACAATACAAACCTCAGAAACCATTGCAATCTACACTACAGAATGTTTCATTCATTCAGGCGAATCTTGAATTCATCTTGTTCTCCACTCCCAGCAGGTTTTCCTTTCACCACTGGTGAATGTCCAAGCAACCCAAGGCTGGTTTCAGCTGCGTGTTAACACTCGCAGCCGTGCTGTTCAATTGGCTATCCAGTGAACGCTGGTTAGCTCTTGATTTTCCTTCCACACACCGAGCCTTCAGAAATCATTCTTATCTCCACTTCAGAATGTTCCATTCGTTCCCTGCGAATCTGGAATTCCTCTGACTCTCCACACCAGGCAGATTTTCCTAAGAACACTGGTGAATGACCAGGTAATCCAATGCTGGTTTTCAGCGGCTGTTCACACTCACAGCCTTGCTGTTCAATTGGCAATCCAGTCAAACCTAGTAGGCTCTTCATTTTCCTGTCCACACAACCCAGCGTTCAGAAATCATTGGAATCTCTACTACAGAAATTTCCATTCATTCACTGTGAATCTGGAAATACTCTGAATCTGCATTCCAGGAAGGCTTTCGTTACACCACTGATGAATGTCCAAGTAATGCAATGCTGCTTCTTAGTGGTCTGTTCACACTCGAAACCGTGCTGTTCATTGGCTATCCACTCAATATCGGTCAGCTCTTCAATATCCTGTCCAGACTATCCAGATTCCTAAATGTTGGCAATCACCACTACAGAATGTTCCATTCAATCACGCGAATCTGGAATTCATCAGAGTCTCCACTCCTGGAAGGTTTTCGTGACACCACTGGTAAATGTCCAAGGAAGACAATGCTGGTTTTAAGCCGCCTGCTAACACACTCAGCCGTGCTGTTCAATTTGCTATCCACCCAACCCTATTCAGCTCTACATTTTCCTGTCCTCATAACCCAACTTTCAGAAATAATTGGTATCTCCTCCACAGAATGTTCCGTTCATTCACTGCGAATCTTAAATTCATCTGACTCTCAACTCCCGGCGGGTTATCGTTACACCACTTGTGAATGTCCAAGTAAGCCAATGCTGGTTTTCAGTGGCCTGTTCATACTAAGAGACGTGCTGTTCATTTGGCTATCCACTCCACCCTGTTCAGCTCTACATTTTCGTGTCCACAAAACCCAGCCTTCAGAAATTATTGGAATCACCACTAGAGAATGTTCCATTCATTCACTGCGAATCTGGAATTCCTCTGAACCTCCACTCCTGGCAGGTTTTCGTTACGCCACTGGTGAATGTCCAAGTAACTCAATCCTGGTTTTCAGAGGCATGTTCAACTCGCAGAAGTGCTGTTCAATGGGCTATCCACTCAATATTGGTCAGCTCTTCATTTTCCTCTCCACACAAACCAGCCTTCAGAAATCATTGGGCTCTCCACTACAGACTGTTCCATTCATTCACTGCGATTCTGCAATTCATCTGACTCTCCGCTCCAGGCAGGTTTTCATTACAGCACTGGTGAATGACCAAGTAATCCAATGCTGGTTTTCAGCCGCCTTTTCACACTCGCAGTGTGCTGTTCAATTGTCTATCCACTCAAACCTGGTCAGCCTTTCATTTTCTTTTCCACAATATCAGACTTCAGAAATCATTGGAATCGCCAGTACAGAATGTTCCATTCATTCACTGCCAATCTGGAATTCATCTGAATCTGCACTCCAGGTAGGCTTTCATTACACCACTTATGAATGTCCAAGTAACACAATGCTGGTTTTCAGCGGTCTGTTCACACTCTAAGCCCTGCTTTTTACTGGGTATCCACACAACTGTGGTCAGCTCTTCATTTTCATGTCCAAACAATCCAGACTTGAGAAATCATTGCAATCTCCAGTACAGAATGTTCCATTCATTCACTGCGAATCTGGAATTCAACTGAATCTCCACTACCTGCAGATTTATCTTACACCACTTGTGAATGTCCAAGTAAAACAATGCTGGTTTTCAGAGGCCTGTTCATGTTCGCAGTCGTGCTGTTCAATTGGCTATCCACTCAACCTGTTTTGCTCCTCATTTTCCTGTGCACACAACCCAGCCTTCAGAAATCATTGTAATCTCCACTACAGGATGTTCCATTCATTCACTGGGAATCTGGAATTCATCTGAATCTGCACTCCACGCAGGCTTTCGTTACACCACTGCTGAAAGTCGAAGTAATGCAATACTGGTTTTCAGTGGTCTGTTCACATTCGAAGCCGAGGCTTTTTACAGGCTATCCACTCAACACTGGTCAGCTCTTCATTTTCGTGTCCCCACAATCCAGATTTCAGAAATCATTGCAATCTCCACTACAGAATGTTCCATTCATTCACTGCGAGTCTGGAGTTTATCTGATTCTCCACTCCCGCCTGGTTAACATTACACCACTTGTGAATGTCCAAGTAAGCCAATGCTGGTTTTCAGAGGCCTGTTCATACTCGCAGCCGTGCTGTTTAATTGACAATTCACTCCACCCTGTTCAGCTCTTCATTGTCCCACCACACTACCAGCCTTCAGAAATCTTTGTTATCTCCACTACAGAATGTTCCATTCATTCACTGCGAATCTGGAATTCATCTGACTCTCAACTCCACGCAGGTTTTCATTACACCACTGTTGAATGTCCAAGTAACCCAATGCTGGTTTTCAGCGGCCTGTTCATATTCGCAGCCCTGCTGTTTACTTGGCTATCGATTCAAGCCTGGTCAGCTCTTCATTTTCCTGTCCACACAACACAGGCTTCAGAAATCATTGGAATCTCCTCTACAGAATGTTCCACTCATTCACTGCGAATGTGGAATTCAACTGACTCTCCACTCCATGCAGGTTTTCCTTACACCACTGATGAATGTCCAAGTAACCCAATGCTGGTTTTCAGCTGCATGTTCACACTCGCAGCCATGCTATACAATTGGCTTTCCACTAAATCCTGATTAGTTCTTGATTTTCCTTCCACACGACCCAGCCTTCAGAAATCGTTGGAATCTCCACTAGAGAATGTTCCATTCATTCACTGCGAATCTGGAATTCCTCTGAACCTCCACTCCCGGCAGGTTTTCGTTACACCACTGTTGAATGTCCAAGTAACCCAATGTTTTAAGTGTTTTCTTCACAAGCGCAGTGGTGCTGTTCAATTGGCTATCCACTCAACCCTGGCCAGCTCTTCATTTTCCTGTCCACACCACAGAGACTGGAGAAATCATTGTTATCTCCACTACAGAATGTTCCATTCATTCACAGCGAATCTGGAATTCATCTGAATCTCCACTCCCGGCAGGTTTTCGTGACACCACTGGTAAATATCCAAGTAAGCCAATGCTGGTTTTAAGTGGCCTGCTCATACTCTCAGCCGTGCTGTTCAATTTGCTATCCACTCAACCCTCTTCAGCTCCATTTTCCTGTCCACATAACCCAAACTTCAGAAACAATTGGTATCTCCTCCACAGAATGTTCCATTCATTGACGGCAAATCTGAAATTCATCTAATTCTCAACTCCCGTCAGGTTTTCGTTACACCACTTGTGAATGTCCAATTAAGCCAAAGCTGGTTTTCAGTGGCCTGTTCTTACTACGAGACGTGCTGTTCATTTGGCTATCCATTCCACCCTGTTCAGCTCTACATTTTCGTGTCCACAAAACCCAGCCTTCAGAAATCATTGGAATCACCACTAGAGAATGTTCCATTCATTCACTGCGAATCTGGAATTCATCTGAATCTCCACTCCCGGCAGGTTTTCATTGCACCACTGCTGAATGTTCAAGTAACGCAATGATGGTTTTCAGCGGTCTATTCACACTCGAACCCGTGCTGTTCACGGTCTAGCGACTCAACACTGGTGAGTTCTTCTTTTTCCAGTTCAGACAATACAAACCTCAGAAACCATTGCAATCTACACTACAGAATGTTTCATTCATTCACGCGAATCTTGAATTCATCTTGTTCTCCACTCCCAGCAGGTTTTCGTTTCACCACTGGTGAATGTCCAAGCAACCCAAGGCTGGTTTCAGCTGCGTGTTAACACTCGCACCCGTGCTGTTCAATTGGCTATCCAGTGAACGCTGGTTAGCTCTTGATTTTCCTTCCACACACCGAGCCTTCAGAAATCATTCTTATCTCCACTTCAGAGTGTTCCATTCGTTCCCTGCGAATCTGGAATTCCTCTGACTCTCCACACCAGGCAGATTTTCCTAACAACACTGGTGAATGACCAGGTAATCCAATGCTGGTTTTCAGCGGCTGTTCACACTCACAGCCTTGCTGTTCAATTGGCAATCCAGTCAAACCTAGTCAGCTCTTCATTTTCCTGTCCACACAACCCAGCGTTCAGAAATCATTGGAATCTCTACTACAGAAATTTCCATTCATTCACTGTGAATCTGGAAATACTCTGAATCTGCATTCCAGGAAGGCTTTCGTTACACCACTGATGAATGTCCAAGTAATGCAATGCTGCTTCTTAGTGGTCTGTTCACACTTGAAACCGTGCTGTTCATTGGCTATCCACTCAATATCGGTCAGCTCTTCAATATCCTGTCCAGACTATCCAGATTCCTAAATGTTGGCAATCACCACTACAGAATGTTCCATTCAATCACGCGAATCTGGAATTCATCAGAGTCTCCACTCCTGGAAGGTTTTCGTGACACCACTGGTAAATGTCCAAGGAAGACAATGCTGGTTTTAAGCCGCCTGCTAACACACTCAGCCGTGCTGTTCAATTTGCTATCCACCCAACCCTATTCAGCTCTACATTTTCCTGTCCTCATAACCCAACCTTCAGAAATAATTGGTATCTCCTCCACAGAATGTTCCGTTCATTCACTGCGAATCTTAAATTCATCTGACTCTCAGCTCCCGGCGGGTTATCGTTACACCACTTGTGAATGTCCAAGTAAGCCAATGCTGGTTTTCAGTGGCCTGTTCATACTAAGAGACGTGCTGTTCATTTGGCTATCCACTCCACCCTGTTCAGCTCTACATTTTCGTGTCCACAAAACCCAGCCTTCAGAAATCATTGGAATCACCACTAGAGAATGTTCCATTCATTCACTGCGAATCTGGAATTCATCTGAACCTCCACTCCTGGCAGGTTTTCGTTACGCCACTGGTGAATGTCCAAGTCACTCAATACTGGTTTTCAGAGGCATGTTCAACTCGCAGAAGTGCTGTTCAATGGGCTATCCACTCAATATTGGTCAGCTCTTCATTTTCCTCTCCACACAAACCAGCCTTCAGAAATCATTGGGCTCTCCACTACAGACTGTTCCATTCATTCACTGCGATTCTGCAATTCATCTGACTCTCCGCTCCAGGCAGGTTTTCATTACAGCACTGGTGAATGACCAAGTAATCCAATGCTGGTTTTCAGCCGCCTTTTCACACTCGCAGTGTGCTGTTCAATTGTCTAGCCACTCAAACCTGGTCAGCCTTTCATTTTCTTTTCCACAATATCAGACTTCAGAAATCATTGGAATCGCCAGTACAGAATGTTCCATTCATTCACTGCCAATCTGGAATTCATCTGAATCTGCACTCCAGGTAGGCTTTCATTACACCACTTATGAATGTCCAAGTAACACAATGCTGGTTTTCAGCGGTCTGTTCACACTCTAAGCCCTGCTTTTTACTGGGTATCCACACAACTGTGGTCAGCTCTTCATTTTCATGTCCAAACAATCCAGACTTGAGAAATCATTGC
Source organism: Sorex fumeus (assembly GCF_029834395.1). Lineage (NCBI taxonomy): Eukaryota > Metazoa > Chordata > Mammalia > Eulipotyphla > Soricidae > Sorex > Sorex fumeus. The sequence continues at coordinate 369,048 of NW_026606251.1, forward strand.
AATCTCCAGTACAGAATGTTCCATTCATTCACTGCGAATCTGGAATTCAACTGAATCTCCACTACCTGCAGATTTATCTTACACCACTTGTGAATGTCCAAGTAAAACAATGCTGGTTTTCAGAGGCCTGTTCATGTTCGCAGTCGTGCTGTTCAATTGGCTATCCACTCAACCTGTTTTGCTCCTCATTTTCCTGTGCACACAACCCAGCCTTCAGAAATCATTGTAATCTCCACTACAGGATGTTCCATTCATTCACTGGGAATCTGGAATTCATCTGAATCTGCACTCCACGCAGGCTTTCGTTACACCACTGCTGAAAGTCGAAGTAATGCAATACTGGTTTTCAGTGGTCTGTTCACATTCGAAGCCGAGGCTTTTTACAGGCTATCCACTCAACACTGGTCAGCTCTTCATTTTCGTGTCCCCACAATCCAGATTTCAAAAATCATTGCAATCTCCACTACAGAATGTTCCATTCATTCACTGCGAGTCTGGAGTTTATCTGATTCTCCACTCCCGCCTGGTTAACATTACACCACTTGTGAATGTCCAAGTAAGCCAATGCTGGTTTTCAGAGGCCTGTTCATACTCGCAGCCGTGCTGTTTAATTGACAATTCACTCCACCCTGTTCAGCTCTTCATTGTCCCACCACACTACCAGCCTTCAGAAATCTTTGTTATCTCCACTACAGAATGTTCCATTCATTCACTGCGAATCTGGAATTCATCTGACTCTCAACTCCACGCAGGTTTTCATTACACCACTGTTGAATGTCCAAGTAACCCAATGCTGGTTTTCAGCGGCCTGTTCATATTCGCAGCCCTGCTGTTTACTTGGCTATCGATTCAAGCCTGGTCAGCTCTTCATTTTCCTGTCCACACAACACAGGCTTCAGAAATCATTGGAATCTCCTCTACAGAATGTTCCATTCATTCACTGCGAATGTGGAATTCAACTGACTCTCCACTCCATGCAGGTTTTCCTTACACCACTGATGAATGTCCAAGTAACCCAATGCTGGTTTTCAGCTGCATGTTCACACTCGCAGCCATGCTATACAATTGGCTTTCCACTAAATCCTGATTAGTTCTTGATTTTCCTTCCACACGACCCAGCCTTCAGAAATCGTTGGAATCTCCACTAGAGAATGTTCCATTCATTCACTGCGAATCTGGAATTCCTCTGAACCTCCACTCCCGGCAGGTTTTCGTTACACCACTGTTGAATGTCCAAGTAACCCAATGTTTTAAGTGTTTTCTTCACAAGCGCAGTGGTGCTGTTCAATTGGCTATCCACTCAACCCTGGCCAGCTCTACATTTTCCTGTCCACACCACAGAGACTGGAGAAATCATTGTTATCTCCACTACAGAATGTTCCATTCATTCACAGCGAATCTGGAATTCATCTGAATCTCCACTCCCGGCAGGTTTTCGTGACACCACTGGTAAATATCCAAGTAAGCCAATGCTGGTTTTAAGTGGCCTGCTCATACTCTCAGCCGTGCTGTTCAATTTGCTATCCACTCAACCCTCTTCAGCTCCATTTTCCTGTCCACATAACCCAAACTTCAGAAACAATTGGTATCTCCTCCACAGAATGTTCCATTCATTGACGGCAAATCTGAAATTCATCTAATTCTCAACTCCCGTCAGGTTTTCGTTACACCACTTGTGAATGTCCAATTAAGCCAAAGCTGGTTTTCAGTGGCCTGTTCTTACTACGAGACGTGCTGTTCATTTGGCTATCCATTCCACCCTGTTCAGCTCTACATTTTCGTGTCCACAAAACCCAGCCTTCAGAAATCATTGGAATCACCACTAGAGAATGTTCCATTCATTCACTGCGAATCTGGAATTCATCTGAATCTCCACTCCCGGCAGGTTTTCATTGCACCACTGCTGAATGTTCAAGTAACGCAATGATGGTTTTCAGCGGTCTATTCACACTCGAACCCGTGCTGTTCACGGTCTAGCGACTCAACACTGGTGAGTTCTTCTTTTTCCAGTTCAGACAATACAAACCTCAGAAACCATTGCAATCTACACTACAGAATGTTTCATTCATTCACGCGAATCTTGAATTCATCTTGTTCTCCACTCCCAGCAGGTTTTCGTTTCACCACTGGTGAATGTCCAAGCAACCCAAGGCTGGTTTCAGCTGCGTGTTAACACTCGCAGCCGTGCTGTTCAATTGGCTATCCAGTGAACGCTGGTTAGCTCTTGATTTTCCTTCCACACACCGAGCCTTCAGAAATCATTCTTATCTCCACTTCAGAATGTTCCATTCGTTCCCTGCGAATCTGGAATTCCTCTGACTCTCCACACCAGGCAGATTTTCCTAACAACACTGGTGAATGACCAGGTAATCCAATGCTGGTTTTCAGCGGCTGTTCACACTCACAGCCTTGCTGTTCAATTGGCAATCCAGTCAAACCTAGTCAGCTCTTCATTTTCCTGTCCACACAACCCAGCGTTCAGAAATCATTGGAATCTCTACTACAGAAATTTCCATTCATTCACTGTGAATCTGGAAATACTCTGAATCTGCATTCCAGGAAGGCTTTCGTTACACCACTGATGAATGTCCAAGTAATGCAATGCTGCTTCTTAGTGGTCTGTTCACACTCGAAACCGTGCTGTTCATTGGCTATCCACTCAATATCGGTCAGCTCTTCAATATCCTGTCCAGACTATCCAGATTCCTAAATGTTGGCAATCACCACTACAGAATGTTCCATTCAATCACGCGAATCTGGAATTCATCAGAGTCTCCACTCCTGGAAGGTTTTCGTGACACCACTGGTAAATGTCCAAGGAAGACAATGCTGGTTTTAAGCCGCCTGCTAACACACTCAGCCGTGCTGTTCAATTTGCTATCCACCCAACCCTATTCAGCTCTACATTTTCCTGTCCTCATAACCCAACCTTCAGAAATAATTGGTATCTCCTCCACAGAATGTTCCGTTCATTCACTGCGAATCTTAAATTCATCTGACTCTCAACTCCCGGCGGGTTATCGTTACACCACTTGTGAATGTCCAAGTAAGCCAATGCTGGTTTTCAGTGGCCTGTTCATACTAAGAGACGTGCTGTTCATTTGGCTATCCACTCCACCCTGTTCAGCTCTACATTTTCGTGTCCACAAAACCCAGCCTTCAGAAATCATTGGAATCACCACTAGAGAATGTTCCATTCATTCACTGCGAATCTGGAATTCATCTGAACCTCCACTCCTGGCAGGTTTTCGTTACGCCACTGGTGAATGTCCAAGTAACTCAATCCTGGTTTTCAGAGGCATGTTCAACTCGCAGAAGTGCTGTTCAATGGGCTATCCACTCAATATTGGTCAGCTCTTCATTTTCCTCTCCACACAAACCAGCCTTCAGAAATCATTGGGCTCTCCACTACAGACTGTTCCATTCATTCACTGCGATTCTGCAATTCATCTGGCTCTCCGCTCCAGGCAGGTTTTCATTACAGCACTGGTGAATGACCAAGTAATCCAATGCTGGTTTTCAGCCGCCTTTTCACACTCGCAGTGTGCTGTTCAATTGTCTATCCACTCAAACCTGGTCAGCCTTTCATTTTCTTTTCCACAATATCAGACTTCAGAAATCATTGGAATCGCCAGTACAGAATGTTCCATTCATTCACTGCCAATCTGGAATTCATCTGAATCTGCACTCCAGGTAGGCTTTCATTACACCACTTATGAATGTCCAAGTAACACAATGCTGGTTTTCAGCGGTCTGTTCACACTCTAAGCCCTGCTTTTTACTGGGTATCCACACAACTGTGGTCAGCTCTTCATTTTCATGTCCAAACAATCCAGACTTGAGAAATCATTGCAATCTCCAGTACAGAATGTTCCATTCATTCACTGCGAATCTGGAATTCAACTGAATCTCCACTACCTGCAGATTTATCTTACACCACTTGTGAATGTCCAAGTAAAACAATGCTGGTTTTCAGAGGCCTGTTCATGTTCGCAGTCGTGCTGTTCAATTGGCTATCCACTCAACCTGTTTTGCTCCTCATTTTCCTGTGCACACAACCCAGCCTTCAGAAATCATTGTAATCTCCACTACAGGATGTTCCATTCATTCACTGGGAATCTGGAATTCATCTGAATCTGCACTCCACGCAGGCTTTCGTTACACCACTGCTGAAAGTCGAAGTAATGCAATACTGGTTTTCAGTGGTCTGTTCACATTCGAAGCCGAGGCTTTTTACAGGCTATCCACTCAACACTGGTCAGCTCTTCATTTTCGTGTCCCCACAATCCAGATTTCAGAAATCATTGCAATCTCCACTACAGAATGTTCCATTCATTCACTGCGAGTCTGGAGTTTATCTGATTCTCCACTCCCGCCTGGTTAACATTACACCACTTGTGAATGTCCAAGTAAGCCAATGCTGGTTTTCAGAGGCCTGTTCATACTCGCAGCCGTGCTGTTTAATTGACAATTCACTCCACCCTGTTCAGCTCTTCATTGTCCCACCACACTACCAGCCTTCAGAAATCTTTGTTATCTCCACTACAGAATGTTCCATTCATTCACTGCGAATCTGGAATTCATCTGACTCTCAACTCCACGCAGGTTTTCATTACACCACTGTTGAATGTCCAAGTAACCCAATGCTGGTTTTCAGCGGCCTGTTCATATTCGCAGCCCTGCTGTTTACTTGGCTATCGATTCAAGCCTGGTCAGCTCTTCATTTTCCTGTCCACACAACACAGGCTTCAGAAATCATTGGAATCTCCTCTACAGAATGTTCCATTCATTCACTGCGAATGTGGAATTCAACTGACTCTCCACTCCATGCAGGTTTTCCTTACACCACTGATGAATGTCCAAGTAACCCAATGCTGGTTTTCAGCTGCATGTTCACACTCGCAGCCATGCTATACAATTGGCTTTCCACTAAATCCTGATTAGTTCTTGATTTTCCTTCCACACGACCCAGCCTTCAGAAATCGTTGGAATCTCCACTAGAGAATGTTCCATTCATTCACTGCGAATCTGGAATTCCTCTGAACCTCCACTCCCGGCAGGTTTTCGTTACACCACTGTTGAATGTCCAAGTAACCCAATGTTTTAAGTGTTTTCTTCACAAGCGCAGTGGTGCTGTTCAATTGGCTATCCACTCAACCCTGGCCAGCTCTACATTTTCCTGTCCACACCACAGAGACTGGAGAAATCATTGTTATCTCCACTACAGAATGTTCCATTCATTCACAGCGAATCTGGAATTCATCTGAATCTCCACTCCCGGCAGGTTTTCGTGACACCACTGGTAAATATCCAAGTAAGCCAATGCTGGTTTTAAGTGGCCTGCTCATACTCTCAGCCGTGCTGTTCAATTTGCTATCCACTCAACCCTCTTCAGCTCCATTTTCCTGTCCACATAACCCAAACTTCAGAAACAATTGGTATCTCCTCCACAGAATGTTCCATTCATTGACGGCAAATCTGAAATTCATCTAATTCTCAACTCCCGTCAGGTTTTCGTTACACCACTTGTGAATGTCCAATTAAGCCAAAGCTGGTTTTCAGTGGCCTGTTCTTACTACGAGACGTGCTGTTCATTTGGCTATCCATTCCACCCTGTTCAGCTCTACATTTTCGTGTCCACAAAACCCAGCCTTCAGAAATCATTGGAATCACCACTAGAGAATGTTCCATTCATTCACTGCGAATCTGGAATTCATCTGAATCTCCACTCCCGGCAGGTTTTCATTGCACCACTGCTGAATGTTCAAGTAACGCAATGATGGTTTTCAGCGGTCTATTCACACTCGAACCCGTGCTGTTCACGGTCTAGCGACTCAACACTGGTGAGTTCTTCTTTTTCCAGTTCAGACAATACAAACCTCAGAAACCATTGCAATCTACACTACAGAATGTTTCATTCATTCAGGCGAATCTTGAATTCATCTTGTTCTCCACTCCCAGCAGGTTTTCGTTTCACCACTGGTGAATGTCCAAGCAACCCAAGGCTGGTTTCAGCTGCGTGTTAACACTCGCAGCCGTGCTGTTCAATTGGCTATCCAGTGAACGCTGGTTAGCTCTTGATTTTCCTTCCACACACCGAGCCTTCAGAAATCATTCTTATCTCCACTTCAGAATGTTCCATTCGTTCCCTGCGAATCTGGAATTCCTCTGACTCTCCACACCAGGCAGATTTTCCTAACAACACTGGTGAATGACCAGGTAATCCAATGCTGGTTTTCAGCGGCTGTTCACACTCACAGCCTTGCTGTTCAATTGGCAATCCAGTCAAACCTAGTCAGCTCTTCATTTTCCTGTCCACACAACCCAGCGTTCAGAAATCATTGGAATCTCTACTACAGAAATTTCCATTCATTCACTGTGAATCTGGAAATACTCTGAATCTGCATTCCAGGAAGGCTTTCGTTACACCACTGATGAATGTCCAAGTAATGCAATGCTGCTTCTTAGTGGTCTGTTCACACTCGAAACCGTGCTGTTCATTGGCTATCCACTCAATATCGGTCAGCTCTTCAATATCCTGTCCAGACTATCCAGATTCCTAAATGTTGGCAATCACCACTACAGAATGTTCCATTCAATCACGCGAATCTGGAATTCATCAGAGTCTCCACTCCTGGAAGGTTTTCGTGACACCACTGGTAAATGTCCAAGGAAGACAATGCTGGTTTTAAGCCGCCTGCTAACACACTCAGCCGTGCTGTTCAATTTGCTATCCACCCAACCCTATTCAGCTCTACATTTTCCTGTCCTCATAACCCAACCTTCAGAAATAATTGGTATCTCCTCCACAGAATGTTCCGTTCATTCACTGCGAATCTTAAATTCATCTGACTCTCAACTCCCGGCGGGTTATCGTTACACCACTTGTGAATGTCCAAGTAAGCCAATGCTGGTTTTCAGTGGCCTGTTCATACTAAGAGACGTGCTGTTCATTTGGCTATCCACTCCACCCTGTTCAGCTCTACATTTTCGTGTCCACAAAACCCAGCCTTCAGAAATCATTGGAATCACCACTAGAGAATGTTCCATTCATTCACTGCGAATCTGGAATTCATCTGAACCTCCACTCCTGGCATGTTTTCGTTACGCCACTGGTGAATGTCCAAGTAACTCAATCCTGGTTTTCAGAGGCATGTTCAACTCGCAGAAGTGCTGTTCAATGGGCTATCCACTCAATATTGGTCAGCTCTTCATTTTCCTCTCCACACAAACCAGCCTTCAGAAATCATTGGGCTCTCCACATCAGACTGTTCCATTCATTCACTGCGATTCTGCAATTCATCTGGCTCTCCGCTCCAGGCAGGTTTTCATTACAGCACTGGTGAATGACCAAGTAATCCAATGCTGGTTTTCAGCCGCCTTTTCACACTCGCAGTGTGCTGTTCAATTGTCTATCCACTCAAACCTGGTCAGCCTTTCATTTTCTTTTCCACAATATCAGACTTCAGAAATCATTGGAATCGCCAGTACAGAATGTTCCATTCATTCACTGCCAATCTGGAATTCATCTGAATCTGCACTCCAGGTAGGCTTTCATTACACCACTTATGAATGTCCAAGTAACACAATGCTGGTTTTCAGCGGTCTGTTCACACTCTAAGCCCTGCTTTTTACTGGGTATCCACACAACTGTGGTCAGCTCTTCATTTTCATGTCCAAACAATCCAGACTTGAGAAATCATTGCAATCTCCAGTACAGAATGTTCCATTCATTCACTGCGAATCGGGAATTCAACTGAATCTCCACTACCTGCAGATTTATCTTACACCACTTGTGAATGTCCAAGTAAAACAATGCTGGTTTTCAGAGGCCTGTTCATGTTCGCAGTCGTGCTGTTCAATTGGCTATCCACTCAACCTGTTTTGCTCCTCATTTTCCTGTGCACACAACCCAGCCTTCAGAAATCATTGTAATCTCCACTACAGGATGTTCCATTCATTCACTGGGAATCTGGAATTCATCTGAATCTGCACTCCACGCAGGCTTTCGTTACACCACTGCTGAAAGTCGAAGTAATGCAATACTGGTTTTCAGTGGTCTGTTCACATTCGAAGCCGAGGCTTTTTACAGGCTATCCACTCAACACTGGTCAGCTCTTCATTTTCGTGTCCCCACAATCCAGATTTCAGAAATCATTGCAATCTCCACTACAGAATGTTCCATTCATTCACTGCGAGTCTGGAGTTTATCTGATTCTCCACTCCCGCCTGGTTAACATTACACCACTTGTGAATGTCCAAGTAAGCCAATGCTGGTTTTCAGAGGCCTGTTCATACTCGCAGCCGTGCTGTTTAATTGACAATTCACTCCACCCTGTTCAGCTCTTCATTGTCCCACCACACTACCAGCCTTCAGAAATCTTTGTTATCTCCACTACAGAATGTTCCATTCATTCACTGCGAATCTGGAATTCATCTGACTCTCAACTCCACGCAGGTTTTCATTACACCACTGTTGAATGTCCAAGTAACCCAATGTTGGTTTTCAGCGGCCTGTTCATATTCGCAGCCCTGCTGTTTACTTGGCTATCGATTCAAGCCTGGTCAGCTCTTCATTTTCCTGTCCACACAACACAGGCTTCAGAAATCATTGGAATCTCCTCTACAGAATGTTCCATTCATTCACTGCGAATGTGGAATTCAACTGACTCTCCACTCCATGCAGGTTTTCCTTACACCACTGATGAATGTCCAAGTAACCCAATGCTGGTTTTCAGCTGCATGTTCACACTCGCAGCCATGCTATACAATTGGCTTTCCACTAAATCCTGATTAGTTCTTGATTTTCCTTCCACACGACCCAGCCTTCAGAAATCGTTGGAATCTCCACTAGAGAATGTTCCATTCATTCACTGCGAATCTGGAATTCCTCTGAACCTCCACTCCCGGCAGGTTTTCGTTACACCACTGTTGAATGTCCAAGTAACCCAATGTTTTAAGTGTTTTCTTCACAAGCGCAGTGGTGCTGTTCAATTGGCTATCCACTCAACCCTGGCCAGCTCTACATTTTCCTGTCCACACCACAGAGACTGGAGAAATCATTGTTATCTCCACTACAGAATGTTCCATTCATTCACAGCGAATCTGGAATTCATCTGAATCTCCACTCCCGGCAGGTTTTCGTGACACCACTGGTAAATATCCAAGTAAGCCAATGCTGGTTTTAAGTGGCCTGCTCCTACTCTCAGCCGTGCTGTTCAATTTGCTATCCACTCAACCCTCTTCAGCTCCATTTTCCTGTCCACATAACCCAAACTTCAGAAACAATTGGTATCTCCTCCACAGAATGTTCCATTCATTGACGGCAAATCTGAAATTCATCTAATTCTCAACTCCCGTCAGGTTTTCGTTACACCACTTGTGAATGTCCAATTAAGCCAAAGCTGGTTTTCAGTGGCCTGTTCTTACTACGAGACGTGCTGTTCATTTGGCTATCCATTCCACCCTGTTCAGCTCTACATTTTCGTGTCCACAAAACCCAGCCTTCAGAAATCATTGGAATCACCACTAGAGAATGTTCCATTCATTCACTGCGAATCTGGAATTCATCTGAATCTCCACTCCCGGCAGGTTTTCATTGCACCACTGCTGAATGTTCAAGTAACGCAATGATGGTTTTCAGCGGTCTATTCACACTCGAACCCGTGCTGTTCACGGTCTAGCGACTCAACACTGGTGAGTTCTTCTTTTTCCAGTTCAGACAATACAAACCTCAGAAACCATTGCAATCTACACTACAGAATGTTTCATTCATTCAGGCGAATCTTGAATTCATCTTGTTCTCCACTCCCAGCAGGTTTTCGTTTCACCACTGGTGAATGTCCAAGCAACCCAAGGCTGGTTTCAGCTGCGTGTTAACACTCGCAGCCGTGCTGTTCAATTGGCTATCCAGTGAACGCTGGTTAGCTCTTGATTTTCCTTCCACACACCGAGCCTTCAGAAATCATTCTTATCTCCACTTCAGAATGTTCCATTCGTTCCCTGCGAATCTGGAATTCCTCTGACTCTCCACACCAGGCAGATTTTCCTAACAACACTGGTGAATGACCAGGTAATCCAATGCTGGTTTTCAGCGGCTGTTCACACTCACAGCCTTGCTGTTCAATTGGCAATCCAGTCAAACCTAGTCAGCTCTTCATTTTCCTGTCCACACAACCCAGCGTTCAGAAATCATTGCAATCTCTACTACAGAAATTTCCATTCATTCACTGTGAATCTGGAAATACTCTGAATCTGCATTCCAGGAAGGCTTTCGTTACACCACTGATGAATGTCCAAGTAATGCAATGCTGCTTCTTAGTGGTCTGTTCACACTCGAAACCGTGCTGTTCATTGGCTATCCACTCAATATCGGTCAGCTCTTCAATATCCTGTCCAGACTATCCAGATTCCTAAATGTTGGCAATCACCACTACAGAATGTTCCATTCAATCACGCGAATCTGGAATTCATCAGAGTCTCCACTCCTGGAAGGTTTTCGTGACACCACTGGTAAATGTCCAAGGAAGACAATGCTGGTTTTAAGCCGCCTGCTAACACACTCAGCCGTGCTGTTCAATTTGCTATCCACCCAACCCTATTCAGCTCTACATTTTCCTGTCCTCATAACCCAACCTTCAGAAATAATTGGTATCTCCTCCACAGAATGTTCCGTTCATTCACTGCGAATCTTAAATTCATCTGACTCTCAACTCCCGGCGGGTTATCGTTACACCACTTGTGAATGTCCAAGTAAGCCAATGCTGGTTTTCAGTGGCCTGTTCATACTAAGAGACGTGCTGTTCATTTGGCTATCCACTCCACCCTGTTCAGCTCTACATTTTCGTGTCCACAAAACCCAGCCTTCAGAAATCATTGGAATCACCACTAGAGAATGTTCCATTCATTCACTGCGAATCTGGAATTCATCTGAACCTCCACTCCTGGCAGGTTTTCGTTACGCCACTGGTGAATGTCCAAGTAACTCAATCCTGGTTTTCAGAGGCATGTTCAACTCGCAGAAGTGCTGTTCAATGGGCTATCCACTCAATATTGGTCAGCTCTTCATTTTCCTCTCCACACAAACCAGCCTTCAGAAATCATTGGGCTCTCCACTACAGACTGTTCCATTCATTCACTGCGATTCTGCAATTCATCTGACTCTCCGCTCCAGGCAGGTTTTCATTACAGCACTGGTGAATGACCAAGTAATCCAATGCTGGTTTTCAGCCGCCTTTTCACACTCGCAGTGTGCTGTTCAATTGTCTATCCACTCAAACCTGGTCAGCCTTTCATTTTCTTTTCCACAATATCAGACTTCAGAAATCATTGGAATCGCCAGTACAGAATGTTCCATTCATTCACTGCCAATCTGGAATTCATCTGAATCTGCACTCCAGGTAGGCTTTCATTACACCACTTATGAATGTCCAAGTAACACAATGCTGGTTTTCAGCGGTCTGTTCACACTCTAAGCCCTGCTTTTTACTGGGTATCCACACAACTGTGGTCAGCTCTTCATTTTCATGTCCAAACAATCCAGACTTGAGAAATCATTGCAATCTCCAGTACAGAATGTTCCATTCATTCACTGCGAATCGGGAATTCAACTGAATCTCCACTACCTGCAGATTTATCTTACACCACTTGTGAATGTCCAAGTAAAACAATGCTGGTTTTCAGAGGCCTGTTCATGTTCGCAGTCGTGCTGTTCAATTGGCTATCCACTCAACCTGTTTTGCTCCTCATTTTCCTGTGCACACAACCCAGCCTTCAGAAATCATTGTAATCTCCACTACAGGATGTTCCATTCATTCACTGGGAATCTGGAATTCATCTGAATCTGCACTCCACGCAGGCTTTCGTTACACCACTGCTGAAAGTCGAAGTAATGCAATACTGGTTTTCAGTGGTCTGTTCACATTCGAAGCCGAGACTTTTTACAGGCTATCCACTCAACACTGGTCAGCTCTTCATTTTCGTGTCCCCACAATCCAGATTTCAGAAATCATTGCCATCTCCACTACAGAATGTTCCATTCATTCACTGCGAGTCTGGAGTTTATCTGATTCTCCACTCCCGCCTGGTTAACATTACACCACTTGTGAATGTCCAAGTAAGCCAATGCTGGTTTTCAGAGGCCTGTTCATACTCGCAGCCGTGCTGTTTAATTGACAATTCACTCCACCCTGTTCAGCTCTTCATTGTCCCACCACACTACCAGCCTTCAGAAATCTTTGTTATCTCCACTACAGAATGTTCCATTCATTCACTGCGAATCTGGAATTCATCTGACTCTCAACTCCACGCAGGTTTTCATTACACCACTGTTGAATGTCCAAGTAACCCAATGCTGGTTTTCAGCGGCCTGTTCATATTCGCAGCCCTGCTGTTTACTTGGCTATCGATTCAAGCCTGGTCAGCTCTTCATTTTCCTGTCCACACAACACAGGCTTCAGAAATCATTGGAATCTCCTCTACAGAATGTTCCATTCATTCACTGCGAATGTGGAATTCAACTGACTCTCCACTCCATGCAGGTTTTCCTTACACCACTGATGAATGTCCAAGTAACCCAATGCTGGTTTTCAGCTGCATGTTCACACTCGCAGCCATGCTATACAATTGGCTTTCCACTAAATCCTGATTAGTTCTTGATTTTCCTTCCACACGACCCAGCCTTCAGAAATCGTTGGAATCTCCACTAGAGAATGTTCCATTCATTCACTGCGAATCTGGAATTCCTCTGAACCTCCACTCCCGGCAGGTTTTCGTTACACCACTGTTGAATGTCCAAGTAACCCAATGTTTTAAGTGTTTTCTTCACAAGCGCAGTGGTGCTGTTCAATTGGCTATCCACTCAACCCTGGCCAGCTCTACATTTTCCTGTCCACACCACAGAGACTGGAGAAATCATTGTTATCTCCACTACAGAATGTTCCATTCATTCACAGCGAATCTGGAATTCATCTGAATCTCCACTCCCGGCAGGTTTTCGTGACACCACTGGTAAATATCCAAGTAAGCCAATGCTGGTTTTAAGTGGCCTGCTCATACTCTCAGCCGTGCTGTTCAATTTGCTATCCACTCAACCCTCTTCAGCTCCATTTTCCTGTCCACATAACCCAAACTTCAGAAACAATTGGTATCTCCTCCACAGAATGTTCCATTCATTGATGGCAAATCTGAAATTCATCTAATTCTCAACTCCCGTCAGGTTTTCGTTACACCACTTGTGAATGTCCAATTAAGCCAAAGCTGGTTTTCAGTGGCCTGTTCTTACTACGAGACGTGCTGTTCATTTGGCTATCCATTCCACCCTGTTCAGCTCTACATTTTCGTGTCCACAAAACCCAGCCTTCAGAAATCATTGGAATCACCACTAGAGAATGTTCCATTCATTCACTGCGAATCTGGAATTCATCTGAATCTCCACTCCCGGCAGGTTTTCATTGCACCACTGCTGAATGTTCAAGTAACGCAATGATGGTTTTCAGCGGTCTATTCACACTCGAACCCGTGCTGTTCACGGTCTAGCGACTCAACACTGGTGAGTTCTTCTTTTTCCAGTTCAGACAATACAAACCTCAGAAACCATTGCAATCTACACTACAGAATGTTTCATTCATTCAGGCGAATCTTGAATTCATCTTGTTCTCCACTCCCAGCAGGTTTTCGTTTCACCACTGGTGAATGTCCAAGCAACCCAAGGCTGGTTTCAGCTGCGTGTTAACACTCGCAGCCGTGCTGTTCAATTGGCTATCCAGTGAACGCTGGTTAGCTCTTGATTTTCCTTCCACACACCGAGCCTTCAGAAATCATTCTTATCTCCACTTCAGAATGTTCCATTCGTTCCCTGCGAATCTGGAATTCCTCTGACTCTCCACACCAGGCAGATTTTCCTAACAACACTGGTGAATGACCAGGTAATCCAATGCTGGTTTTCAGCGGCTGTTCACACTCACAGCCTTGCTGTTCAATTGGCAATCCAGTCAAACCTAGTCAGCTCTTCATTTTCCTGTCCACACAACCCAGCGTTCAGAAATCATTGGAATCTCTACTACAGAAATTTCCATTCATTCACTGTGAATCTGGAAATACTCTGAATCTGCATTCCAGGAAGGCTTTCGTTACACCACTGATGAATGTCCAAGTAATGCAATGCTGCTTCTTAGTGGTCTGTTCACACTCGAAACCGTGCTGTTCATTGGCTATCCACTCAATATCGGTCAGCTCTTCAATATCCTGTCCAGACTATCCAGATTCCTAAATGTTGGCAATCACCACTACACAATGTTCCATTCAATCACGCGAATCTGGAATTCATCAGAGTCTCCACTCCTGGAAGGTTTTCGTGACACCACTGGTAAATGTCCAAGGAAGACAATGCTGGTTTTAAGCCGCCTGCTAACACACTCAGCCGTGCTGTTCAATTTGCTATCCACCCAACCCTATTCAGCTCTACATTTTCCTGTCCTCATAACCCAACCTTCAGAAATAATTGGTATCTCCTCCACAGAATGTTCCGTTCATTCACTGCGAATCTTAAATTCATCTGACTCTCAACTCCCGGCGGGTTATCGTTACACCACTTGTGAATGTCCAAGTAAGCCAATGCTGGCTTTCAGTGGCCTGTTCATACTAAGAGACGTGCTGTTCATTTGGCTATCCACTCCACCCTGTTCAGCTCTACATTTTCGTGTCCACAAAACCCAGCCTTCAGAAATCATTGGAATCACCACTAGAGAATGTTCCATTCATTCACTGCGAATCTGGAATTCATCTGAACCTCCACTCCTGGCAGGTTTTCGTTACGCCACTGGTGAATGTCCAAGTCACTCAATCCTGGTTTTCAGAGGCATGTTCAACTCGCAGAAGTGCTGTTCAATGGGCTATCCACTCAATATTGGTCAGCTCTTCATTTTCCTCTCCACACAAACCAGCCTTCAGAAATCATTGGGCTCTCCACTACAGACTGTTCCATTCATTCACTGCGATTCTGCAATTCATCTGACTCTCCGCTCCAGGCAGGTTTTCATTACAGCACTGGTGAATGACCAAGTAATCCAATGCTGGTTTTCAGCCGCCTTTTCACACTCGCAGTGTGCTGTTCAATTGTCTATCCACTCAAACCTGGTCAGCCTTTCATTTTCTTTTCCACAATATCAGACTTCAGAAATCATTGGAATCGCCAGTACAGAATGTTCCATTCATTCACTGCCAATCTGGAATTCATCTGAATCTGCACTCCAGGTAGGCTTTCATTACACCACTTATGAATGTCCAAGTAACACAATGCTGGTTTTCAGCGGTCTGTTCACACTCTAAGCCCTGCTTTTTACTGGGTATCCACACAACTGTGGTCAGCTCTTCATTTTCATGTCCAAACAATCCAGACTTGAGAAATCATTGCAATCTCCAGTACAGAATGTTCCATTCATTCACTGCGAATCTGGAATTCAACTGAATCTCCACTACCTGCAGATTTATCTTACACCACTTGTGAATGTCCAAGTAAAACAATGCTGGTTTTCAGAGGCCTGTTCATGTTCGCAGTCGTGCTGTTCAATTGGCTATCCACTCAACCTGTTTTGCTCCTCATTTTCCTGTGCACACAACCCAGCCTTCAGAAATCATTGTAATCTCCACTACAGGATGTTCCATTCATTCACTGGGAATCTGGAATTCATCTGAATCTGCACTCCACGCAGGCTTTCGTTACACCACTGCTGAAAGTCGAAGTAATGCAATACTGGTTTTCAGTGGTCTGTTCACATTCGAAGCCGAGGCTTTTTACAGGCTATCCACTCAACACTGGTCAGCTCTTCATTTTCGTGTCCCCACAATCCAGATTTCAGAAATCATTGCAATCTCCACTACAGAATGTTCCATTCATTCACTGCGAGTCTGGAGTTTATCTGATTCTCCACTCCCGCCTGGTTAACATTACACCACTTGTGAATGTCCAAGTAAGCCAATGCTGGTTTTCAGAGGCCTGTTCATACTCGCAGCCGTGCTGTTTAATTGACAATTCACTCCACCCTGTTCAGCTCTTCATTGTCCCACCACACTACCAGCCTTCAGAAATCTTTGTTATCTCCACTACAGAATGTTCCATTCATTCACTGCGAATCTGGAATTCATCTGACTCTCAACTCCACGCAGGTTTTCATTACACCACTGTTGAATGTCCAAGTAACCCAATGCTGGTTTTCAGCGGCCTGTTCATATTCGCAGCCCTGCTGTTTACTTGGCTATCGATTCAAGCCTGGTCAGCTCTTCATTTTCCTGTCCACACAACACAGGCTTCAGAAATCATTGGAATCTCCTCTACAGAATGTTCCATTCATTCACTGCGAATGTGGAATTCAACTGACTCTCCACTCCATGCAGGTTTTCCTTACACCACTGATGAATGTCCAAGTAACCCAATGCTGGTTTTCAGCTGCATGTTCACACTCGCAGCCATGCTATACAATTGGCTTTCCACTAAATCCTGATTAGTTCTTGATTTTCCTTCCACACGACCCAGCCTTCAGAAATAGTTGGAATCTCCACTAGAGAATGTTCCATTCATTCACTGCGAATCTGGAATTCCTCTGAACCTCCACTCCCGGCAGGTTTTCGTTACACCACTGTTGAATGTCCAAGTAACCCAATGTTTTAAGTGTTTTCTTCACAAGCGCAGTGGTGCTGTTCAATTGGCTATCCACTCAACCCTGGCCAGCTCTACATTTTCCTGTCCACACCACAGAGACTGGAGAAATCATTGTTATCTCCACTACAGAATGTTCCATTCATTCACAGCGAATCTGGAATTCATCTGAATCTCCACTCCCGGCAGGTTTTCGTGACACCACTGGTAAATATCCAAGTAAGCCAATGCTGGTTTTAAGTGGCCTGCTCATACTCTCAGCCGTGCTGTTCAATTTGCTATCCACTCAACCCTCTTCAGCTCCATTTTCCTGTCCACATAACCCAAACTTCAGAAACAATTGGTATCTCCTCCACAGAATGTTCCATTCATTGATGGCAAATCTGAAATTCATCTAATTCTCAACTCCCGTCAGGTTTTCGTTACACCACTTGTGAATGTCCAATTAAGCCAAAGCTGGTTTTCAGTGGCCTGTTCTTACTACGAGACGTGCTGTTCATTTGGCTATCCATTCCACCCTGTTCAGCTCTACATTTTCGTGTCCACAAAACCCAGCCTTCAGAAATCATTGGAATCACCACTAGAGAATGTTCCATTCATTCACTGCGAATCTGGAATTCATCTGAATCTCCACTCCCGGCAGGTTTTCATTGCACCACTGCTGAATGTTCAAGTAACGCAATGATGGTTTTCAGCGGTCTATTCACACTCGAACCCGTGCTGTTCACGGTCTAGCGACTCAACACTGGTGAGTTCTTCTTTTTCCAGTTCAGACAATACAAACCTCAGAAACCATTGCAATCTACACTACAGAATGTTTCATTCATTCAGGCGAATCTTGAATTCATCTTGTTCTCCACTCCCAGCAGGTTTTCGTTTCACCACTGGTGAATGTCCAAGCAACCCAAGGCTGGTTTCAGCTGCGTGTTAACACTCGCAGCCGTGCTGTTCAATTGGCTATCCAGTGAACGCTGGTTAGCTCTTGATTTTCCTTCCACACACCGAGCCTTCAGAAATCATTCTTATCTCCACTTCAGAATGTTCCATTCGTTCCCTGCGAATCTGGAATTCCTCTGACTCTCCACACCAGGCAGATTTTCCTAACAACACTGGTGAATGACCAGGTAATCCAATGCTGGTTTTCAGCGGCTGTTCACACTCACAGCCTTGCTGTTCAATTGGCAATCCAGTCAAACCTAGTCAGCTCTTCATTTTCCTGTCCACACAACCCAGCGTTCAGAAATCATTGGAATCTCTACTACAGAAATTTCCATTCATTCACTGTGAATCTGGAAATACTCTGAATCTGCATTCCAGGAAGGCTTTCGTTACACCACTGATGAATGTCCAAGTAATGCAATGCTGCTTCTTAGTGGTCTGTTCACACTCGAAACCGTGCTGTTCATTGGCTATCCACTCAATATCGGTCAGCTCTTCAATATCCTGTCCAGACTATCCAGATTCCTAAATGTTGGCAATCACCACTACACAATGTTCCATTCAATCACGCGAATCTGGAATTCATCAGAGTCTCCACTCCTGGAAGGTTTTCGTGACACCACTGGTAAATGTCCAAGGAAGACAATGCTGGTTTTAAGCCGCCTGCTAACACACTCAGCCGTGCTGTTCAATTTGCTATCCACCCAACCCTATTCAGCTCTACATTTTCCTGTCCTCATAACCCAACCTTCAGAAATAATTGGTATCTCCTCCACAGAATGTTCCGTTCATTCACTGCGAATCTTAAATTCATCTGACTCTCAACTCCCGGCGGGTTATCGTTACACCACTTGTGAATGTCCAAGTAAGCCAATGCTGGCTTTCAGTGGCCTGTTCATACTAAGAGACGTGCTGTTCATTTGGCTATCCACTCCACCCTGTTCAGCTCTACATTTTCGTGTCCACAAAACCCAGCCTTCAGAAATCATTGGAATCACCACTAGAGAATGTTCCATTCATTCACTGCGAATCTGGAATTCATCTGAACCTCCACTCCTGGCAGGTTTTCGTTACGCCACTGGTGAATGTCCAAGTCACTCAATCCTGGTTTTCAGAGGCATGTTCAACTCGCAGAAGTGCTGTTCAATGGGCTATCCACTCAATATTGGTCAGCTCTTCATTTTCCTCTCCACACAAACCAGCCTTCAGAAATCATTGGGCTCTCCACTACAGACTGTTCCATTCATTCACTGCGATTCTGCAATTCATCTGACTCTCCGCTCCAGGCAGGTTTTCATTACAGCACTGGTGAATGACCAAGTAATCCAATGCTGGTTTTCAGCCGCCTTTTCACACTCGCAGTGTGCTGTTCAATTGTCTATCCACTCAAACCTGGTCAGCCTTTCATTTTCTTTTCCACAATATCAGACTTCAGAAATCATTGGAATCGCCAGTACAGAATGTTCCATTCATTCACTGCCAATCTGGAATTCATCTGAATCTGCACTCCAGGTAGGCTTTCATTACACCACTTATGAATGTCCAAGTAACACAATGCTGGTTTTCAGCGGTCTGTTCACACTCTAAGCCCTGCTTTTTACTGGGTATCCACACAACTGTGGTCAGCTCTTCATTTTCATGTCCAAACAATCCAGACTTGAGAAATCATTGCAATCTCCAGTACAGAATGTTCCATTCATTCACTGCGAATCTGGAATTCAACTGAATCTCCACTACCTGCAGATTTATCTTACACCACTTGTGAATGTCCAAGTAAAACAATGCTGGTTTTCAGAGGCCTGTTCATGTTCGCAGTCGTGCTGTTCAATTGGCTATCCACTCAACCTGTTTTGCTCCTCATTTTCCTGTGCACACAACCCAGCCTTCAGAAATCATTGTAATCTCCACTACAGGATGTTCCATTCATTCACTGGGAATCTGGAATTCATCTGAATCTGCACTCCACGCAGGCTTTCGTTACACCACTGCTGAAAGTCGAAGTAATGCAATACTGGTTTTCAGTGGTCTGTTCACATTCGAAGCCGAGGCTTTTTACAGGCTATCCACTCAACACTGGTCAGCTCTTCATTTTCGTGTCCCCACAATCCAGATTTCAGAAATCATTGCCATCTCCACTACAGAATGTTCCATTCATTCACTGCGAGTCTGGAGTTTATCTGATTCTCCACTCCCGCCTGGTTAACATTACACCACTTGTGAATGTCCAAGTAAGCCAATGCTGGTTTTCAGAGGCCTGTTCATACTCGCAGCCGTGCTGTTTAATTGACAATTCACTCCACCCTGTTCAGCTCTTCATTGTCCCACCACACTACCAGCCTTCAGAAATCTTTGTTATCTCCACTACAGAATGTTCCATTCATTCACTGCGAATCTGGAATTCATCTGACTCTCAACTCCACGCAGGTTTTCATTACACCACTGTTGAATGTCCAAGTAACCCAATGCTGGTTTTCAGCGGCCTGTTCATATTCGCAGCCCTGCTGTTTACTTGGCTATCGATTCAAGCCTGGTCAGCTCTTCATTTTCCTGTCCACACAACACAGGCTTCAGAAATCATTGGAATCTCCTCTACAGAATGTTCCATTCATTCACTGCGAATGTGGAATTCAACTGACTCTCCACTCCATGCAGGTTTTCCTTACACCACTGATGAATGTCCAAGTAACCCAATGCTGGTTTTCAGCTGCATGTTCACACTCGCAGCCATGCTATACAATTGGCTTTCCACTAAATCCTGATTAGTTCTTGATTTTCCTTCCACACGACCCAGCCTTCAGAAATCGTTGGAATCTCCACTAGAGAATGTTCCATTCATTCACTGCGAATCTGGAATTCCTCTGAACCTCCACTCCCGGCAGGTTTTCGTTACACCACTGTTGAATGTCCAAGTAACCCAATGTTTTAAGTGTTTTCTTCACAAGCGCAGTGGTGCTGTTCAATTGGCTATCCACTCAACCCTGGCCAGCTCTACATTTTCCTGTCCACACCACAGAGACTGGAGAAATCATTGTTATCTCCACTACAGAATGTTCCATTCATTCACAGCGAATCTGGAATTCATCTGAATCTCCACTCCCGGCAGGTTTTCGTGACACCACTGGTAAATATCCAAGTAAGCCAATGCTGGTTTTAAGTGGCCTGCTCATACTCTCAGCCGTGCTGTTCAATTTGCTATCCACTCAACCCTCTTCAGCTCCATTTTCCTGTCCACATAACCCAAACTTCAGAAACAATTGGTATCTCCTCCACAGAATGTTCCATTCATTGACGGCAAATCTGAAATTCATCTAATTCTCAACTCCCGTCAGGTTTTCGTTACAGCACTTGTGAATGTCCAATTAAGCCAAAGCTGGTTTTCAGTGGCCTGTTCTTACTACGAGACGTGCTGTTCATTTGGCTATCCATTCCACCCTGTTCAGCTCTACATTTTCGTGTCCACAAAACCCAGCCTTCAGAAATCATTGGAATCACCACTAGAGAATGTTCCATTCATTCACTGCGAATCTGGAATTCATCTGAATCTCCACTCCCGGCAGGTTTTCATTGCACCACTGCTGAATGTTCAAGTAACGCAATGATGGTTTTCAGCGGTCTATTCACACTCGAACCCGTGCTGTTCACGGTCTAGCGACTCAACACTGGTGAGTTCTTCTTTTTCCAGTTCAGACAATACAAACCTCAGAAACCATTGCAATCTACACTACAGAATGTTTCATTCATTCAGGCGAATCTTGAATTCATCTTGTTCTCCACTCCCAGCAGGTTTTCGTTTCACCACTGGTGAATGTCCAAGCAACCCAAGGCTGGTTTCAGCTGCGTGTTAACACTCGCAGCCGTGCTGTTCAATTGGCTATCCAGTGAACGCTGGTTAGCTCTTGATTTTCCTTCCACACACCGAGCCTTCAGAAATCATTCTTATCTCCACTTCAGAATGTTCCATTCGTTCCCTGCGAATCTGGAATTCCTCTGACTCTCCACACCAGGCAGATTTTCCTAACAACACTGGTGAATGACCAGGTAATCCAATGCTGGTTTTCAGCGGCTGTTCACACTCACAGCCTTGCTGTTCAATTGGCAATCCAGTCAAACCTAGTCAGCTCTTCATTTTCCTGTCCACACAACCCAGCGTTCAGAAATCATTGGAATCTCTACTACAGAAATTTCCATTCATTCACTGTGAATTTGGAAATACTCTGAATCTGCATTCCAGGAAGGCTTTCGTTACACCACTGATGAATGTCCAAGTAATGCAATGCTGCTTCTTAGTGGTCTGTTCACACTCGAAACCGTGCTGTTCATTGGCTATCCACTCAATATCGGTCAGCTCTTCAATATCCTGTCCAGACTATCCAGATTCCTAAATGTTGGCAATCACCACTACAGAATGTTCCATTCAATCACGCGAATCTGGAATTCATCAGAGTCTCCACTCCTGGAAGGTTTTCGTGACACCACTGGTAAATGTCCAAGGAAGACAATGCTGGTTTTAAGCCGCCTGCTAACACACTCAGCCGTGCTGTTCAATTTGCTATCCACCCAACCCTATTCAGCTCTACATTTTCCTGTCCTCATAACCCAACCTTCAGAAATAATTGGTATCTCCTCCACAGAATGTTCCGTTCATTCACTGCGAATCTTAAATTCATCTGACTCTCAACTCCCGGCGGGTTATCGTTACACCACTTGTGAATGTCCAAGTAAGCCAATGCTGGTTTTCAGTGGCCTGTTCATACTAAGAGACGTGCTGTTCATTTGGCTATCCACTCCACCCTGTTCAGCTCTACATTTTCGTGTCCACAAAACCCAGCCTTCAGAAATCATTGGAATCACCACTAGAGAATGTTCCATTCATTCACTGCGAATCTGGAATTCATCTGAACCTCCACTCCTGGCAGGTTTTCGTTACGCCACTGGTGAATGTCCAAGTAACTCAATCCTGGTTTTCAGAGGCATGTTCAACTCGCAGAAGTGCTGTTCAATGGGCTATCCACTCAATATTGGTCAGCTCTTCATTTTCCTCTCCACACAAACCAGCCTTCAGAAATCATTGGGCTCTCCACTACAGACTGTTCCATTCATTCACTGCGATTCTGCAATTCATCTGACTCTCCGCTCCAGGCAGGTTTTCATTACAGCACTGGTGAATGACCAAGTAATCCAATGCTGGTTTTCAGCCGCCTTTTCACACTCGCAGTGTGCTGTTCAATTGTCTATCCACTCAAACCTGGTCAGCCTTTCATTTTCTTTTCCACAATATCAGACTTCAGAAATCATTGGAATCGCCAGTACAGAATGTTCCATTCATTCACTGCCAATCTGGAATTCATCTGAATCTGCACTCCAGGTAGGCTTTCATTACACCACTTATGAATGTCCAAGTAACACAATGCTGGTTTTCAGCGGTCTGTTCACACTCTAAGCCCTGCTTTTTACTGGGTATCCACACAACTGTGGTCAGCTCTTCATTTTCATGTCCAAACAATCCAGACTTGAGAAATCATTGCAATCTCCAGTACAGAATGTTCCATTCATTCACTGCGAATCGGGAATTCAACTGAATCTCCACTACCTGCAGATTTATGTTACACCACTTGTGAATGTCCAAGTAAAACAATGCTGGTTTTCAGAGGCCTGTTCATGTTCGCAGTCGTGCTGTTCAATTGGCTATCCACTCAACCTGTTTTGCTCCTCATTTTCCTGTGCACACAACCCAGCCTTCAGAAATCATTGTAATCTCCACTACAGGATGTTCCATTCATTCACTGGGAATCTGGAATTCATCTGAATCTGCACTCCACGCAGGCTTTCGTTACACCACTGCTGAAAGTCGAAGTAATGCAATACTGGTTTTCAGTGGTCTGTTCACATTCGAAGCCGAGGCTTTTTACAGGCTATCCACTCAACACTGGTCAGCTCTTCATTTTCGTGTCCCCACAATCCAGATTTCAGAAATCATTGCCATCTCCACTACAGAATGTTCCATTCATTCACTGCGAGTCTGGAGTTTATCTGATTCTCCACTCCCGCCTGGTTAACATTACACCACTTGTGAATGTCCAAGTAAGCCAATGCTGGTTTTCAGAGGCCTGTTCATACTCGCAGCCGTGCTGTTTAATTGACAATTCACTCCACCCTGTTCAGCTCTTCATTGTCCCACCACACTACCAGCCTTCAGAAATCTTTGTTATCTCCACTACAGAATGTTCCATTCATTCACTGCGAATCTGGAATTCATCTGACTCTCAACTCCACGCAGGTTTTCATTACACCACTGTTGAATGTCCAAGTAACCCAATGCTGGTTTTCAGCGGCCTGTTCATATTCGCAGCCCTGCTGTTTACTTGGCTATCGATTCAAGCCTGGTCAGCTCTTCATTTTCCTGTCCACACAACACAGGCTTCAGAAATCATTGGAATCTCCTCTACAGAATGTTCCATTCATTCACTGCGAATGTGGAATTCAACTGACTCTCCACTCCATGCAGGTTTTCCTTACACCACTGATGAATGTCCAAGTAACCCAATGCTGGTTTTCAGCTGCATGTTCACACTCGCAGCCATGCTATACAATTGGCTTTCCACTAAATCCTGATTAGTTCTTGATTTTCCTTCCACACGACCCAGCCTTCAGAAATCGTTGGAATCTCCACTAGAGAATGTTCCATTCATTCACTGCGAATCTGGAATTCCTCTGAACCTCCACTCCCGGCAGGTTTTCGTTACACCACTGTTGAATGTCCAAGTAACCCAATGTTTTAAGTGTTTTCTTCACAAGCGCAGTGGTGCTGTTCAATTGGCTATCCACTCAACCCTGGCCAGCTCTACATTTTCCTGTCCACACCACAGAGACTGGAGAAATCATTGTTATCTCCACTACAGAATGTTCCATTCATTCACAGCGAATCTGGAATTCATCTGAATCTCCACTCCCGGCAGGTTTTCGTGACACCACTGGTAAATATCCAAGTAAGCCAATGCTGGTTTTAAGTGGCCTGCTCATACTCTCAGCCGTGCTGTTCAATTTGCTATCCACTCAACCCTCTTCAGCTCCATTTTCCTGTCCACATAACCCAAACTTCAGAAACAATTGGTATCTCCTCCACAGAATGTTCCATTCATTGACGGCAAATCTGAAATTCATCTAATTCTCAACTCCCGTCAGGTTTTCGTTACACCACTTGTGAATGTCCAATTAAGCCAAAGCTGGTTTTCAGTGGCCTGTTCTTACTACGAGACGTGCTGTTCATTTGGCTATCCATTCCACCCTGTTCAGCTCTACATTTTCGTGTCCACAAAACCCAGCCTTCAGAAATCATTGGAATCACCACTAGAGAATGTTCCATTCATTCACTGCGAATCTGGAATTCATCTGAATCTCCACTCCCGGCAGGTTTTCATTGCACCACTGCTGAATGTTCAAGTAACGCAATGATGGTTTTCAGCGGTCTATTCACACTCGAACCCGTGCTGTTCACGGTCTAGCGACTCAACACTGGTGAGTTCTTCTTTTTCCAGTTCAGACAATACAAACCTCAGAAACCATTGCAATCTACACTACAGAATGTTTCATTCATTCAGGCGAATCTTGAATTCATCTTGTTCTCCACTCCCAGCAGGTTTTCGTTTCACCACTGGTGAATGTCCAAGCAACCCAAGGCTGGTTTCAGCTGCGTGTTAACACTCGCAGCCGTGCTGTTCAATTGGCTATCCAGTGAACGCTGGTTAGCTCTTGATTTTCCTTCCACACACCGAGCCTTCAGAAATCATTCTTATCTCCACTTCAGAATGTTCCATTCGTTCCCTGCGAATCTGGAATTCCTCTGACTCTCCACACCAGGCAGATTTTCCTAACAACACTGGTGAATGACCAGGTAATCCAATGCTGGTTTTCAGCGGCTGTTCACACTCACAGCCTTGCTGTTCAATTGGCAATCCAGTCAAACCTAGTCAGCTCTTCATTTTCCTGTCCACACAACCCAGCGTTCAGAAATCATTGGAATCTCTACTACAGAAATTTCCATTCATTCACTGTGAATCTGGAAATACTCTGAATCTGCATTCCAGGAAGGCTTTCGTTACACCACTGATGAATGTCCAAGTAATGCAATGCTGCTTCTTAGTGGTCTGTTCACACTCGAAACCGTGCTGTTCATTGGCTATCCACTCAATATCGGTCAGCTCTTCAATATCCTGTCCAGACTATCCAGATTCCTAAATGTTGGCAATCACCACTACAGAATGTTCCATTCAATCACGCGAATCTGGAATTCATCAGAGTCTCCACTCCTGGAAGGTTTTCGTGACACCACTGGTAAATGTCCAAGGAAGACAATGCTGGTTTTAAGCCGCCTGCTAACACACTCAGCCGTGCTGTTCAATTTGCTATCCACCCAACCCTATTCAGCTCTACATTTTCCTGTCCTCATAACCCAACCTTCAGAAATAATTGGTATCTCCTCCACAGAATGTTCCGTTCATTCACTGCGAATCTTAAATTCATCTGACTCTCAACTCCCGGCGGGTTATCGTTACACCACTTGTGAATGTCCAAGTAAGCCAATGCTGGTTTTCAGTGGCCTGTTCATACTAAGAGACGTGCTGTTCATTTGGCTATCCACTCCACCCTGTTCAGCTCTACATTTTCGTGTCCACAAAACCCAGCCTTCAGAAATCATTGGAATCACCACTAGAGAATGTTCCATTCATTCACTGCGAATCTGGAATTCCTCTGAACCTCCACTCCTGGCAGGTTTTCGTTACGCCACTGGTGAATGTCCAAGTAACTCAATCCTGGTTTTCAGAGGCATGTTCAACTCGCAGAAGTGCTGTTCAATGGGCTATCCACTCAATATTGGTCAGCTCTTCATTTTCCTCTCCACACAAACCAGCCTTCAGAAATCATTGGGCTCTCCACTACAGACTGTTCCATTCATTCACTGCGATTCTGCAATTCATCTGACTCTCCGCTCCAGGCAGGTTTTCATTACAGCACTGGTGAATGACCAAGTAATCCAATGCTGGTTTTCAGCCGCCTTTTCACACTCGCAGTGTGCTGTTCAATTGTCTATCCACTCAAACCTGGTCAGCCTTTCATTTTCTTTTCCACAATATCAGACTTCAGAAATCATTGGAATCGCCAGTACAGAATGTTCCATTCATTCACTGCCAATCTGGAATTCATCTGAATCTGCACTCCAGGTAGGCTTTCATTACACCACTTATGAATGTCCAAGTAACACAATGCTGGTTTTCAGCGGTCTGTTCACACTCTAAGCCCTGCTTTTTACTGGGTATCCACACAACTGTGGTCAGCTCTTCATTTTCATGTCCAAACAATCCAGACTTGAGAAATCATTGCAATCTCCAGTACAGAATGTTCCATTCATTCACTGCGAATCTGGAATTCAACTGAATCTCCACTACCTGCAGATTTATCTTACACCACTTGTGAATGTCCAAGTAAAACAATGCTGGTTTTCAGAGGCCTGTTCATGTTCGCAGTCGTGCTGTTCAATTGGCTATCCACTCAACCTGTTTTGCTCCTCATTTTCCTGTGCACACAACCCAGCCTTCAGAAATCATTGTAATCTCCACTACAGGATGTTCCATTCATTCACTGGGAATCTGGAATTCATCTGAATCTGCACTCCACGCAGGCTTTCGTTACACCACTGCTGAAAGTCGAAGTAATGCAATACTGGTTTTCAGTGGTCTGTTCACATTCGAAGCCGAGGCTTTTTACAGGCTATCCACTCAACACTGGTCAGCTCTTCATTTTCGTGTCCCCACAATCCAGATTTCAGAAATCATTGCCATCTCCACTACAGAATGTTCCATTCATTCACTGCGAGTCTGGAGTTTATCTGATTCTCCACTCCCGCCTGGTTAACATTACACCACTTGTGAATGTCCAAGTAAGCCAATGCTGGTTTTCAGAGGCCTGTTCATACTCGCAGCCGTGCTGTTTAATTGACAAATCACTCCACCCTGTTCAGCTCTTCATTGTCCCACCACACTACCAGCCTTCAGAAATCTTTGTTATCTCCACTACAGAATGTTCCATTCATTCACTGCGAATCTGGAATTCATCTGACTCTCAACTCCACGCAGGTTTTCATTACACCACTGTTGAATGTCCAAGTAACCCAATGCTGGTTTTCAGCGGCCTGTTCATATTCGCAGCCCTGCTGTTTACTTGGCTATCGATTCAAGCCTGGTCAGCTCTTCATTTTCCTGTCCACACAACACAGGCTTCAGAAATCATTGGAATCTCCTCTACAGAATGTTCCATTCATTCACTGCGAATGTGGAATTCAACTGACTCTCCACTCCATGCAGGTTTTCCTTACACCACTGATGAATGTCCAAGTAACCCAATGCTGGTTTTCAGCTGCATGTTCACACTCGCAGCCATGCTATACAATTGGCTTTCCACTAAATCCTGATTAGTTCTTGATTTTCCTTCCACACGACCCAGCCTTCAGAAATCGTTGGAATCTCCACTAGAGAATGTTCCATTCATTCACTGCGAATCTGGAATTCCTCTGAACCTCCACTCCCGGCAGGTTTTCGTTACACCACTGTTGAATGTCCAAGTAACCCAATGTTTTAAGTGTTTTCTTCACAAGCGCAGTGGTGCTGTTCAATTGGCTATCCACTCAACCCTGGCCAGCTCTACATTTTCCTGTCCACACCACAGAGACTGGAGAAATCATTGTTATCTCCACTACAGAATGTTCCATTCATTCACAGCGAATCTGGAATTCATCTGAATCTCCACTCCCGGCAGGTTTTCGTGACACCACTGGTAAATATCCAAGTAAGCCAATGCTGGTTTTAAGTGGCCTGCTCATACTCTCAGCCGTGCTGTTCAATTTGCTATCCACTCAACCCTCTTCAGCTCCATTTTCCTGTCCACATAACCCAAACTTCAGAAACAATTGGTATCTCCTCCACAGAATGTTCCATTCATTGACGGCAAATCTGAAATTCATCTAATTCTCAACTCCCGTCAGGTTTTCGTTACAGCACTTGTGAATGTCCAATTAAGCCAAAGCTGGTTTTCAGTGGCCTGTTCTTACTACGAGACGTGCTGTTCATTTGGCTATCCATTCCACCCTGTTCAGCTCTACATTTTCGTGTCCACAAAACCCAGCCTTCAGAAATCATTGGAATCACCACTAGAGAATGTTCCATTCATTCACTGCGAATCTGGAATTCATCTGAATCTCCACTCCCGGCAGGTTTTCATTGCACCACTGCTGAATGTTCAAGTAACGCAATGATGGTTTTCAGCGGTCTATTCACACTCGAACCCGTGCTGTTCACGGTCTAGCGACTCAACACTGGTGAGTTCTTCTTTTTCCAGTTCAGACAATACAAACCTCAGAAACCATTGCAATCTACACTACAGAATGTTTCATTCATTCAGGCGAATCTTGAATTCATCTTGTTCTCCACTCCCAGCAGGTTTTCGTTTCACCACTGGTGAATGTCCAAGCAACCCAAGGCTGGTTTCAGCTGCGTGTTAACACTCGCAGCCGTGCTGTTCAATTGGCTATCCAGTGAACGCTGGTTAGCTCTTGATTTTCCTTCCACACACCGAGCCTTCAGAAATCATTCTTATCTCCACTTCAGAATGTTCCATTCGTTCCCTGCGAATCTGGAATTCCTCTGACTCTCCACACCAGGCAGATTTTCCTAACAACACTGGTGAATGACCAGGTAATCCAATGCTGGTTTTCAGCGGCTGTTCACACTCACAGCCTTGCTGTTCAATTGGCAATCCAGTCAAACCTAGTCAGCTCTTCATTTTCCTGTCCACACAACCCAGCGTTCAGAAATCATTGGAATCTCTACTACAGAAATTTCCATTCATTCACTGTGAATCTGGAAATACTCTGAATCTGCATTCCAGGAAGGCTTTCGTTACACCACTGATGAATGTCCAAGTAATGCAATGCTGCTTCTTAGTGGTCTGTTCACACTCGAAACCGTGCTGTTCATTGGCTATCCACTCAATATCGGTCAGCTCTTCAATATCCTGTCCAGACTATCCAGATTCCTAAATGTTGGCAATCACCACTACAGAATGTTCCATTCAATCACGCGAATCTGGAATTCATCAGAGTCTCCACTCCTGGAAGGATTTCGTGACACCACTGGTAAATGTCCAAGGAAGACAATGCTGGTTTTAAGCCGCCTGCTAACACACTCAGCCGTGCTGTTCAATTTGCTATCCACCCAACCCTATTCAGCTCTACATTTTCCTGTCCTCATAACCCAACCTTCAGAAATAATTGGTATCTCCTCCACAGAATGTTCCGTTCATTCACTGCGAATCTTAAATTCATCTGACTCTCAACTCCCGGCGGGTTATCGTTACACCACTTGTGAATGTCCAAGTAAGCCAATGCTGGTTTTCAGTGGCCTGTTCATACTAAGAGACGTGCTGTTCATTTGGCTATCCACTCCACCCTGTTCAGCTCTACATTTTCGTGTCCACAAAACCCAGCCTTCAGAAATCATTGGAATCACCACTAGAGAATGTTCCATTCATTCACTGCGAATCTGGAATTCCTCTGAACCTCCACTCCTGGCAGGTTTTCGTTACGCCACTGGTGAATGTCCAAGTAACTCAATCCTGGTTTTCAGAGGCATGTTCAACTCGCAGAAGTGCTGTTCAATGGGCTATCCACTCAATATTGGTCAGCTCTTCATTTTCCTCTCCACACAAACCAGCCTTCAGAAATCATTGGGCTCTCCACTACAGACTGTTCCATTCACTCACTGCGATTCTGCAATTCATCTGACTCTCCGCTCCAGGCAGGTTTTCATTACAGCACTGGTGAATGACCAAGTAATCCAATGCTGGTTTTCAGCCGCCTTTTCACACTCGCAGTGTGCTGTTCAATTGTCTATCCACTCAAACCTGGTCAGCCTTTCATTTTCTTTTCCACAATATCAGACTTCAGAAATCATTGGAATCGCCAGTACAGAATGTTCCATTCATTCACTGCCAATCTGGAATTCATCTGAATCTGCACTCCAGGTAGGCTTTCATTACACCACTTATGAATGTCCAAGTAACACAATGCTGGTTTTCAGCGGTCTGTTCACACTCTAAGCCCTGCTTTTTACTGGGTATCCACACAACTGTGGTCAGCTCTTCATTTTCATGTCCAAACAATCCAGACTTGAGAAATCATTGCAATCTCCAGTACAGAATGTTCCATTCATTCACTGCGAATCTGGAATTCAACTGAATCTCCACTACCTGCAGATTTATCTTACACCACTTGTGAATGTCCAAGTAAAACAATGCTGGTTTTCAGAGGCCTGTTCATGTTCGCAGTCGTGCTGTTCAATTGGCTATCCACTCAACCTGTTTTGCTCCTCATTTTCCTGTGCACACAACCCAGCCTTCAGAAATCATTGTAATCTCCACTACAGGATGTTCCATTCATTCACTGGGAATCTGGAATTCATCTGAATCTGCACTCCACGCAGGCTTTCGTTACACCACTGCTGAAAGTCGAAGTAATGCAATACTGGTTTTCAGTGGTCTGTTCACATTCGAAGCCGAGGCTTTTTACAGGCTATCCACTCAACACTGGTCAGCTCTTCATTTTCGTGTCCCCACAATCCAGATTTCAGAAATCATTGCAATCTCCACTACAGAATGTTCCATTCATTCACTGCGAGTCTGGAGTTTATCTGATTCTCCACTCCCGCCTGGTTAACATTACACCACTTGTGAATGTCCAAGTAAGCCAATGCTGGTTTTCAGAGGCCTGTTCATACTCGCAGCCGTGCTGTTTAATTGACAATTCACTCCACCCTGTTCAGCTCTTCATTGTCCCACCACACTACCAGCCTTCAGAAATCTTTGTTATCTCCACTACAGAATGTTCCATTCATTCACTGCGAATCTGGAATTCATCTGACTCTCAACTCCACGCAGGTTTTCATTACACCACTGTTGAATGTCCAAGTAACCCAATGCTGGTTTTCAGCGGCCTGTTCATATTCGCAGCCCTGCTGTTTACTTGGCTATCGATTCAAGCCTGGTCAGCTCTTCATTTTCCTGTCCACACAACACAGGCTTCAGAAATCATTGGAATCTCCTCTACAGAATGTTCCATTCATTCACTGCGAATGTGGAATTCAACTGACTCTCCACTCCATGCAGGTTTTCCTTACACCACTGATGAATGTCCAAGTAACCCAATGCTGGTTTTCAGCTGCATGTTCACACTCGCAGCCATGCTATACAATTGGCTTTCCACTAAATCCTGATTAGTTCTTGATTTTCCTTCCACACGACCCAGCCTTCAGAAATCATTGGAATCTCCACTAGAGAATGTTCCATTCATTCACTGCGAGTCTGGAATTCCTCTGAACCTCCACTCCCGGCAGGTTTTCGTTACACCACTGTTGAATGTCCAAGTAACCCAATGTTTTAAGTGTTTTCTTCACAAGCGCAGTGGTGCTGTTCAATTGGCTATCCACTCAACCCTGGCCAGCTCTACATTTTCCTGTCCACACCACAGAGACTGGAGAAATCATTGTTATCTCCACTACAGAATGTTCCATTCATTCACAGCGAATCTGGAATTCATCTGAATCTCCACTCCCGGCAGGTTTTCGTGACACCACTGGTAAATATCCAAGTAAGCCAATGCTGGTTTTAAGTGGCCTGCTCATACTCTCAGCCGTGCTGTTCAATTTGCTATCCACTCAACCCTCTTCAGCTCCATTTTCCTGTCCACATAACCCAAACTTCAGAAACAATTGGTATCTCCTCCACAGAATGTTCCATTCATTGACGGCAAATCTGAAATTCATCTAATTCTCAACTCCCGTCAGGTTTTCGTTACACCACTTGTGAATGTCCAATTAAGCCAAAGCTGGTTTTCAGTGGCCTGTTCTTACTACGAGACGTGCTGTTCATTTGGCTATCCATTCCACCCTGTTCAGCTCTACATTTTCGTGTCCACAAAACCCAGCCTTCAGAAATCATTGGAATCACCACTAGAGAATGTTCCATTCATTCACTGCGAATCTGGAATTCATCTGAATCTCCACTCCCGGCAGGTTTTCATTGCACCACTGCTGAATGTTCAAGTAACGCAATGATGGTTTTCAGCGGTCTATTCACACTCGAACCCGTGCTGTTCACGGTCTAGCGACTCAACACTGGTGAGTTCTTCTTTTTCCAGTTCAGACAATACAAACCTCAGAAACCATTGCAATCTACACTACAGAATGTTTCATTCATTCAGGCGAATCTTGAATTCATCTTGTTCTCCACTCCCAGCAGGTTTTCGTTTCACCACTGGTGAATGTCCAAGCAACCCAAGGCTGGTTTCAGCTGCGTGTTAACACTCGCAGCCGTGCTGTTCAATTGGCTATCCAGTGAACGCTGGTTAGCTCTTGATTTTCCTTCCACACACCGAGCCTTCAGAAATCATTCTTATCTCCACTTCAGAATGTTCCATTCGTTCCCTGCGAATCTGGAATTCCTCTGACTCTCCACACCAGGCAGATTTTCCTAACAACACTGGTGAATGACCAGGTAATCCAATGCTGGTTTTCAGCGGCTGTTCACACTCACAGCCTTGCTGTTCAATTGGCAATCCAGTCAAACCTAGTCAGCTCTTCATTTTCCTGTCCACACAACCCAGCGTTCAGAAATCATTGGAATCTCTACTACAGAAATTTCCATTCATTCACTGTGAATCTGGAAATACTCTGAATCTGCATTCCAGGAAGGCTTTCGTTACACCACTGATGAATGTCCAAGTAATGCAATGCTGCTTCTTAGTGGTCTGTTCACACTCGAAACCGTGCTGTTCATTGGCTATCCACTCAATATCGGTCAGCTCTTCAATATCCTGTCCAGACTATCCAGATTCCTAAATGTTGGCAATCACCACTACAGAATGTTCCATTCAATCACGCGAATCTGGAATTCATCAGAGTCTCCACTCCTGGAAGGTTTTCGTGACACCACTGGTAAATGTCCAAGGAAGACAATGCTGGTTTTAAGCCGCCTGCTAACACACTCAGCCGTGCTGTTCAATTTGCTATCCACCCAACCCTATTCAGCTCTACATTTTCCTGTCCTCATAACCCAACCTTCAGAAATAATTGGTATCTCCTCCACAGAATGTTCCGTTCATTCACTGCGAATCTTAAATTCATCTGACTCTCAACTCCCGGCGGGTTATCGTTACACCACTTGTGAATGTCCAAGTAAGCCAATGCTGGTTTTCAGTGGCCTGTTCATACTAAGAGACGTGCTGTTCATTTGGCTATCCACTCCACCCTGTTCAGCTCTACATTTTCGTGTCCACAAAACCCAGCCTTCAGAAATCATTGGAATCACCACTAGAGAATGTTCCATTCATTCACTGCGAATCTGGAATTCATCTGAACCTCCA
The DNA here is from genome assembly GCF_029834395.1 of Sorex fumeus. NCBI lineage: Eukaryota > Metazoa > Chordata > Mammalia > Eulipotyphla > Soricidae > Sorex > Sorex fumeus. The sequence continues at coordinate 403,106 of NW_026606251.1, forward strand.
CTCCTGGCAGGTTTTCGTTACGCCACTGGTGAATGTCCAAGTAACTCAATCCTGGTTTTCAGAGGCATGTTCAACTCGCAGAAGTGCTGTTCAATGGGCTATCCACTCAATATTGGTCAGCTCTTCATTTTCCTCTCCACACAAACCAGCCTTCAGAAATCATTGGGCTCTCCACTACAGACTGTTCCATTCATTCACTGCGATTCTGCAATTCATCTGACTCTCCGCTCCAGGCAGGTTTTCATTACAGCACTGGTGAATGACCAAGTAATCCAATGCTGGTTTTCAGCCGCCTTTTCACACTCGCAGTGTGCTGTTCAATTGTCTATCCACTCAAACCTGGTCAGCCTTTCATTTTCTTTTCCACAATATCAGACTTCAGAAATCATTGGAATCGCCAGTACAGAATGTTCCATTCATTCACTGCCAATCTGGAATTCATCTGAATCTGCACTCCAGGTAGGCTTTCATTACACCACTTATGAATGTCCAAGTAACACAATGCTGGTTTTCAGCGGTCTGTTCACACTCTAAGCCCTGCTTTTTACTGGGTATCCACACAACTGTGGTCAGCTCTTCATTTTCATGTCCAAACAATCCAGACTTGAGAAATCATTGCAATCTCCAGTACAGAATGTTCCATTCATTCACTGCGAATCTGGAATTCAACTGAATCTCCACTACCTGCAGATTTATCTTACACCACTTGTGAATGTCCAAGTAAAACAATGCTGGTTTTCAGAGGCCTGTTCATGTTCGCAGTCGTGCTGTTCAATTGGCTATCCACTCAACCTGTTTTGCTCCTCATTTTCCTGTGCACACAACCCAGCCTTCAGAAATCATTGTAATCTCCACTACAGGATGTTCCATTCATTCACTGGGAATCTGGAATTCATCTGAATCTGCACTCCACGCAGGCTTTCGTTACACCACTGCTGAAAGTCGAAGTAATGCAATACTGGTTTTCAGTGGTCTGTTCACATTCGAAGCCGAGGCTTTTTACAGGCTATCCACTCAACACTGGTCAGCTCTTCATTTTCGTGTCCCCACAATCCAGATTTCAGAAATCATTGCAATCTCCACTACAGAATGTTCCATTCATTCACTGCGAGTCTGGAGTTTATCTGATTCTCCACTCCCGCCTGGTTAACATTACACCACTTGTGAATGTCCAAGTAAGCCAATGCTGGTTTTCAGAGGCCTGTTCATACTCGCAGCCGTGCTGTTTAATTGACAATTCACTCCACCCTGTTCAGCTCTTCATTGTCCCACCACACTACCAGCCTTCAGAAATCTTTGTTATCTCCACTACAGAATGTTCCATTCATTCACTGCGAATCTGGAATTCATCTGACTCTCAACTCCACGCAGGTTTTCATTACACCACTGTTGAATGTCCAAGTAACCCAATGCTGGTTTTCAGCGGCCTGTTCATATTCGCAGCCCTGCTGTTTACTTGGCTATCGATTCAAGCCTGGTCAGCTCTTCATTTTCCTGTCCACACAACACAGGCTTCAGAAATCATTGGAATCTCCTCTACAGAATGTTCCATTCATTCACTGCGAATGTGGAATTCAACTGACTCTCCACTCCATGCAGGTTTTCCTTACACCACTGATGAATGTCCAAGTAACCCAATGCTGGTTTTCAGCTGCATGTTCACACTCGCAGCCATGCTATACAATTGGCTTTCCACTAAATCCTGATTAGTTCTTGATTTTCCTTCCACACGACCCAGCCTTCAGAAATCGTTGGAATCTCCACTAGAGAATGTTCCATTCATTCACTGCGAATCTGGAATTCCTCTGAACCTCCACTCCCGGCAGGTTTTCGTTACACCACTGTTGAATGTCCAAGTAACCCAATGTTTTAAGTGTTTTCTTCACAAGCGCAGTGGTGCTGTTCAATTGGCTATCCACTCAACCCTGGCCAGCTCTACATTTTCCTGTCCACACCACAGAGACTGGAGAAATCATTGTTATCTCCACTACAGAATGTTCCATTCATTCACAGCGAATCTGGAATTCATCTGAATCTCCACTCCCGGCAGGTTTTCGTGACACCACTGGTAAATATCCAAGTAAGCCAATGCTGGTTTTAAGTGGCCTGCTCATACTCTCAGCCGTGCTGTTCAATTTGCTATCCACTCAACCCTCTTCAGCTCCATTTTCCTGTCCACATAACCCAAACTTCAGAAACAATTGGTATCTCCTCCACAGAATGTTCCATTCATTGACGGCAAATCTGAAATTCATCTAATTCTCAACTCCCGTCAGGTTTTCGTTACACCACTTGTGAATGTCCAATTAAGCCAAAGCTGGTTTTCAGTGGCCTGTTCTTACTACGAGACGTGCTGTTCATTTGGCTATCCATTCCACCCTGTTCAGCTCTACATTTTCGTGTCCACAAAACCCAGCCTTCAGAAATCATTGGAATCACCACTAGAGAATGTTCCATTCATTCACTGCGAATCTGGAATTCATCTGAATCTCCACTCCCGGCAGGTTTTCATTGCACCACTGCTGAATGTTCAAGTAACGCAATGATGGTTTTCAGCGGTCTATTCACACTCGAACCCGTGCTGTTCACGGTCTAGCGACTCAACACTGGTGAGTTCTTCTTTTTCCAGTTCAGACAATACAAACCTCAGAAACCATTGCAATCTACACTACAGAATGTTTCATTCATTCAGGCGAATCTTGAATTCATCTTGTTCTCCACTCCCAGCAGGTTTTCGTTTCACCACTGGTGAATGTCCAAGCAACCCAAGGCTGGTTTCAGCTGCGTGTTAACACTCGCAGCCGTGCTGTTCAATTGGCTATCCAGTGAACGCTGGTTAGCTCTTGATTTTCCTTCCACACACCGAGCCTTCAGAAATCATTCTTATCTCCACTTCAGAATGTTCCATTCGTTCCCTGCGAATCTGGAATTCCTCTGACTCTCCACACCAGGCAGATTTTCCTAACAACACTGGTGAATGACCAGGTAATCCAATGCTGGTTTTCAGCGGCTGTTCACACTCACAGCCTTGCTGTTCAATTGGCAATCCAGTCAAACCTAGTCAGCTCTTCATTTTCCTGTCCACACAACCCAGCGTTCAGAAATCATTGGAATCTCTACTACAGAAATTTCCATTCATTCACTGTGAATCTGGAAATACTCTGAATCTGCATTCCAGGAAGGCTTTCGTTACACCACTGATGAATGTCCAAGTAATGCAATGCTGCTTCTTAGTGGTCTGTTCACACTCGAAACCGTGCTGTTCATTGGCTATCCACTCAATATCGGTCAGCTCTTCAATATCCTGTCCAGACTATCCAGATTCCTAAATGTTGGCAATCACCACTACAGAATGTTCCATTCAATCACGCGAATCTGGAATTCATCAGAGTCTCCACTCCTGGAAGGTTTTCGTGACACCACTGGTAAATGTCCAAGGAAGACAATGCTGGTTTTAAGCCGCCTGCTAACACACTCAGCCGTGCTGTTCAATTTGCTATCCACCCAACCCTATTCAGCTCTACATTTTCCTGTCCTCATAACCCAACCTTCAGAAATAATTGGTATCTCCTCCACAGAATGTTCCGTTCATTCACTGCGAATCTTAAATTCATCTGACTCTCAACTCCCGGCGGGTTATCGTTACACCACTTGTGAATGTCCAAGTAAGCCAATGCTGGTTTTCAGTGGCCTGTTCATACTAAGAGACGTGCTGTTCATTTGGCTATCCACTCCACCCTGTTCAGCTCTACATTTTCGTGTCCACAAAACCCAGCCTTCAGAAATCATTGGAATCACCACTAGAGAATGTTCCATTCATTCACTGCGAATCTGGAATTCATCTGAACCTCCACTCCTGGCAGGTTTTCGTTACGCCACTGGTGAATGTCCAAGTAACTCAATCCTGGTTTTCAGAGGCATGTTCAACTCGCAGAAGTGCTGTTCAATGGGCTATCCACTCAATATTGGTCAGCTCTTCATTTTCCTCTCCACACAAACCAGCCTTCAGAAATCATTGGGCTCTCCACTACAGACTGTTCCATTCATTCACTGCGATTCTGCAATTCATCTGACTCTCCGCTCCAGGCAGGTTTTCATTACAGCACTGGTGAATGACCAAGTAATCCAATGCTGGTTTTCAGCCGCCTTTTCACACTCGCAGTGTGCTGTTCAATTGTCTATCCACTCAAACCTGGTCAGCCTTTCATTTTCTTTTCCACAATATCAGACTTCAGAAATCATTGGAATCGCCAGTACAGAATGTTCCATTCATTCACTGCCAATCTGGAATTCATCTGAATCTGCACTCCAGGTAGGCTTTCATTACACCACTTATGAATGTCCAAGTAACACAATGCTGGTTTTCAGCGGTCTGTTCACACTCTAAGCCCTGCTTTTTACTGGGTATCCACACAACTGTGGTCAGCTCTTCATTTTCATGTCCAAACAATCCAGACTTGAGAAATCATTGCAATCTCCAGTACAGAATGTTCCATTCATTCACTGCGAATCTGGAATTCAACTGAATCTCCACTACCTGCAGATTTATCTTACACCACTTGTGAATGTCCAAGTAAAACAATGCTGGTTTTCAGAGGCCTGTTCATGTTCGCAGTCGTGCTGTTCAATTGGCTATCCACTCAACCTGTTTTGCTCCTCATTTTCCTGTGCACACAACCCAGCCTTCAGAAATCATTGTAATCTCCACTACAGGATGTTCCATTCATTCACTGGGAATCTGGAATTCATCTGAATCTGCACTCCACGCAGGCTTTCGTTACACCACTGCTGAAAGTCGAAGTAATGCAATACTGGTTTTCAGTGGTCTGTTCACATTCGAAGCCGAGGCTTTTTACAGGCTATCCACTCAACACTGGTCAGCTCTTCATTTTCGTGTCCCCACAATCCAGATTTCAGAAATCATTGCAATCTCCACTACAGAATGTTCCATTCATTCACTGCGAGTCTGGAGTTTATCTGATTCTCCACTCCCGCCTGGTTAACATTACACCACTTGTGAATGTCCAAGTAAGCCAATGCTGGTTTTCAGAGGCCTGTTCATACTCGCAGCCGTGCTGTTTAATTGACAATTCACTCCACCCTGTTCAGCTCTTCATTGTCCCACCACACTACCAGCCTTCAGAAATCTTTGTTATCTCCACTACAGAATGTTCCATTCATTCACTGCGAATCTGGAATTCATCTGACTCTCAACTCCACGCAGGTTTTCATTACACCACTGTTGAATGTCCAAGTAACCCAATGCTGGTTTTCAGCGGCCTGTTCATATTCGCAGCCCTGCTGTTTACTTGGCTATCGATTCAAGCCTGGTCAGCTCTTCATTTTCCTGTCCACACAACACAGGCTTCAGAAATCATTGGAATCTCCTCTACAGAATGTTCCATTCATTCACTGCGAATGTGGAATTCAACTGACTCTCCACTCCATGCAGGTTTTCCTTACACCACTGATGAATGTCCAAGTAACCCAATGCTGGTTTTCAGCTGCATGTTCACACTCGCAGCCATGCTATACAATTGGCTTTCCACTAAATCCTGATTAGTTCTTGATTTTCCTTCCACACGACCCAGCCTTCAGAAATCGTTGGAATCTCCACTAGAGAATGTTCCATTCATTCACTGCGAATCTGGAATTCCTCTGAACCTCCACTCCCGGCAGGTTTTCGTTACACCACTGTTGAATGTCCAAGTAACCCAATGTTTTAAGTGTTTTCTTCACAAGCGCAGTGGTGCTGTTCAATTGGCTATCCACTCAACCCTGGCCAGCTCTACATTTTCCTGTCCACACCACAGAGACTGGAGAAATCATTGTTATCTCCACTACAGAATGTTCCATTCATTCACAGCGAATCTGGAATTCATCTGAATCTCCACTCCCGGCAGGTTTTCGTGACACCACTGGTAAATATCCAAGTAAGCCAATGCTGGTTTTAAGTGGCCTGCTCATACTCTCAGCCGTGCTGTTCAATTTGCTATCCACTCAACCCTCTTCAGCTCCATTTTCCTGTCCACATAACCCAAACTTCAGAAACAATTGGTATCTCCTCCACAGAATGTTCCATTCATTGACGGCAAATCTGAAATTCATCTAATTCTCAACTCCCGTCAGGTTTTCGTTACACCACTTGTGAATGTCCAATTAAGCCAAAGCTGGTTTTCAGTGGCCTGTTCTTACTACGAGACGTGCTGTTCATTTGGCTATCCATTCCACCCTGTTCAGCTCTACATTTTCGTGTCCACAAAACCCAGCCTTCAGAAATCATTGGAATCACCACTAGAGAATGTTCCATTCATTCACTGCGAATCTGGAATTCATCTGAATCTCCACTCCCGGCAGGTTTTCATTGCACCACTGCTGAATGTTCAAGTAACGCAATGATGGTTTTCAGCGGTCTATTCACACTCGAACCCGTGCTGTTCACGGTCTAGCGACTCAACACTGGTGAGTTCTTCTTTTTCCAGTTCAGACAATACAAACCTCAGAAACCATTGCAATCTACACTACAGAATGTTTCATTCATTCAGGCGAATCTTGAATTCATCTTGTTCTCCACTCCCAGCAGGTTTTCGTTTCACCACTGGTGAATGTCCAAGCAACCCAAGGCTGGTTTCAGCTGCGTGTTAACACTCGCAGCCGTGCTGTTCAATTGGCTATCCAGTGAACGCTGGTTAGCTCTTGATTTTCCTTCCACACACCGAGCCTTCAGAAATCATTCTTATCTCCACTTCAGAGTGTTCCATTCGTTCCCTGCGAATCTGGAATTCCTCTGACTCTCCACACCAGGCAGATTTTCCTAAGAACACTGGTGAATGACCAGGTAATCCAATGCTGGTTTTCAGCGGCTGTTCACACTCACAGCCTTGCTGTTCAATTGGCAATCCAGTCAAACCTAGTCAGCTCTTCATTTTCCTGTCCACACAACCCAGCGTTCAGAAATCATTGGAATCTCTACTACAGAAATTTCCATTCATTCACTGTGAATCTGGAAATAATCTGAATCTGCATTCCAGGAAGGCTTTCGTTACACCACTGATGAATGTCCAAGTAATGCAATGCTGCTTCTTAGTGGTCTGTTCACACTCGAAACCGTGCTGTTCATTGGCTATCCACTCAATATCGGTCAGCTCTTCAATATCCTGTCCAGACTATCCAGATTCCTAAATGTTGGCAATCACCACTACAGAATGTTCCATTCAATCACGCGAATCTGGAATTCATCAGAGTCTCCACTCCTGGAAGGTTTTCGTGACACCACTGGTAAATGTCCTAGGAAGACAATGCTGGTTTTAAGCCGCCTGCTAACACACTCAGCCGTGCTGTTCAATTTGCTATCCACCCAACCCTATTCAGCTCTACATTTTCCTGTCCTCATAACCCAACCTTCAGAAATAATTGGTATCTCCTCCACAGAATGTTCCGTTCATTCACTGCGAATCTTAAATTCATCTGACTCTCAACTCCCGGCGGGTTATCGTTACACCACTTGTGAATGTCCAAGTAAGCCAATGCTGGTTTTCAGTGGCCTGTTCATACTAAGAGACGTGCTGTTCATTTGGCTATCCACTCCACCCTGTTCAGCTCTACATTTTCGTGTCCACAAAACCCAGCCTTCAGAAATCATTGGAATCACCACTAGAGAATGTTCCATTCATTCACTGCGAATCTGGAATTCCTCTGAACCTCCACTCCTGGCAGGTTTTCGTTACGCCACTGGTGAATGTCCAAGTAACTCAATCCTGGTTTTCAGAGGCATGTTCAACTCGCAGAAGTGCTGTTCAATGGGCTATCCACTCAATATTGGTCAGCTCTTCATTTTCCTCTCCACACAAACCAGCCTTCAGAAATCATTGGGCTCTCCACTACAGACTGTTCCATTCATTCACTGCGATTATGCAATTCATCTGACTCTCCGCTCCAGGCAGGTTTTCATTACAGCACTGGTGAATGACCAAGTAATCCAATGCTGGTTTTCAGCCGCCTTTTCACACTCGCAGTGTGCTGTTCAATTGTCTATCCACTCAAACCTGGTCAGCCTTTCATTTTCTTTTCCACAATATCAGACTTCAGAAATCATTGGAATCGCCAGTACAGAATGTTCCATTCATTCACTGCCAATCTGGAATTCATCTGAATCTGCACTCCAGGTAGGCTTTCATTACACCACTTATGAATGTCCAAGTAACACAATGCTGGTTTTCAGCGGTCTGTTCACACTCTAAGCCCTGCTTTTTACTGGGTATCCACACAACTGTGGTCAGCTCTTCATTTTCATGTCCAAACAATCCAGACTTGAGAAATCATTGCAATCTCCAGTACAGAATGTTCCATTCATTCACTGCGAATCTGGAATTCAACTGAATCTCCACTACCTGCAGATTTATCTTACACCACTTGTGAATGTCCAAGTAAAACAATGCTGGTTTTCAGAGGCCTGTTCATGTTCGCAGTCGTGCTGTTCAATTGGCTATCCACTCAACCTGTTTTGCTCCTCATTTTCCTGTGCACAGAACCCAGCCTTCAGAAATCATTGTAATCTCCACTACAGGATGTTCCATTCATTCACTGGGAATCTGGAATTCATCTGAATCTGCACTCCACGCAGGCTTTCGTTACACCACTGCTGAAAGTCGAAGTAATGCAATACTGGTTTTCAGTGGTCTGTTCACATTCGAAGCCGAGGCTTTTTACAGGCTATCCACTCAACACTGGTCAGCTCTTCATTTTCGTGTCCCCACAATCCAGATTTCAGAAATCATTGCAATCTCCACTACAGAATGTTCCATTCATTCACTGCGAGTCTGGAGTTTATCTGATTCTCCACTCCCGCCTGGTTAACATTACACCACTTGTGAATGTCCAAGTAAGCCAATGCTGGTTTTCAGAGGCCTGTTCATACTCGCAGCCGTGCTGTTTAATTGACAATTCACTCCACCCTGTTCAGCTCTTCATTGTCCCACCACACTACCAGCCTTCAGAAATCTTTGTTATCTCCACTACAGAATGTTCCATTCATTCACTGCGAATCTGGAATTCATCTGACTCTCAACTCCACGCAGGTTTTCATTACACCACTGTTGAATGTCCAAGTAACCCAATGCTGGTTTTCAGCGGCCTGTTCATATTCGCAGCCCTGCTGTTTACTTGGCTATCGATTCAAGCCTGGTCAGCTCTTCATTTTCCTGTCCACACAACACAGGCTTCAGAAATCATTGGAATCTCCTCTACAGAATGTTCCATTCATTCACTGCGAATGTGGAATTCAACTGACTCTCCACTCCATGCAGGTTTTCCTTACACCACTGATGAATGTCCAAGTAACCCAATGCTGGTTTTCAGCTGCATGTTCACACTCGCAGCCATGCTATACAATTGGCTTTCCACTAAATCCTGATTAGTTCTTGATTTTCCTTCCACACGACCCAGCCTTCAGAAATCGTTGGAATCTCCACTAGAGAATGTTCCATTCATTCACTGCGAATCTGGAATTCCTCTGAACCTCCACTCCCGGCAGGTTTTCGTTACACCACTGTTGAATGTCCAAGTAACCCAATGTTTTAAGTGTTTTCTTCACAAGCGCAGTGGTGCTGTTCAATTGGCTATCCACTCAACCCTGGCCAGCTCTACATTTTCCTGTCCACACCACAGAGACTGGAGAAATCATTGTTATCTCCACTACAGAATGTTCCATTCATTCACAGCGAATCTGGAATTCATCTGAAACTGCACTCCACGCAGGCTTTCGTTACACCACTGCTGAAAGTCGAAGTAATGCAATACTGGTTTTCAGTGGTCTGTTCACATTCGAAGCCGAGGCTTTTTACAGGCTATCCACTCAACACTGGTCAGCTCTTCATTTTCGTGTCCCCACAATCCAGATTTCAGAAATCATTGCAATCTCCACTACAGAATGTTCCATTCATTCACTGCGAGTCTGGAGTTTATCTGATTCTCCACTCCCGCCTGGTTAACATTACACCACTTGTGAATGTCCAAGTAAGCCAATGCTGGTTTTCAGAGGCCTGTTCATACTCGCAGCCGTGCTGTTCAATTGACAATTCACTCCACCCTGTTCAGCTCTTCATTGTCCCACCACACTACCAGCCTTCAGAAATCTTTGTTATCTCCACTACAGAATGTTCCATTCATTCACTGCGAATCTGGAATTCATCTGACTCTCAACTCCACGCAGGTTTTCATTACATCACTGTTGAATGTCCAAGTAACCCAATGCTGGTTTTCAGCGGCCTGTTCATATTCGCAGCCCTGCTGTTTACTTGGCTATCGATTCAAGCCTGGTCAGCTCTTCATTTTCCTGTCCACACAACACAGGCTTCAGAAATCATTGGAATCTCCTCTACAGAATGTTCCATTCATTCACTGCGAATGTGGAATTCAACTGACTCTCCACTCCATGCAGGTTTTCGTTTCACCACTGATGAATGTCCAAGTAACCCAATGCTGGTTTTCAGCTGCATGTTCACACTCGCAGCCATGCTATACAATTGGCTTTCCACTAAATCCTGATTAGTTCTTGATTTTCCTTCCACACGACCCAGCCTTCAGAAATCGTTGGAATCTCCACTAGAGAATGTTCCATTCATTCACTGCGAATCTGGAATTCCTCTGAACCTCCACTCCCGGCAGGTTTTCGTTACACCACTGTTGAATGTCCAAGTAACCCAATGTTTTAAGTGTTTTCTTCACAAGCGCAGTGGTGCTGTTCAATTGGCTATCCACTCAACCCTGGCCAGCTCTACATTTTCCTGTCCACACCACAGAGACTGGAGAAATCATTGTTATCTCCACTACAGAATGTTCCATTCATTCACAGCGAATCTGGAATTCATCTGAATCTCCACTCCCGGCAGGTTTTCGTGACACCACTGGTAAATATCCAAGTAAGCCAATGCTGGTTTTAAGTGGCCTGCTCATACTCTCAGCCGTGCTGTTCAATTTGCTATCCACTCAACCCTCTTCAGCTCCATTTTCCTGTCCACATAACCCAAACTTCAGAAACAATTGGTATCTCCTCCACAGAATGTTCCATTCATTGACGGCAAATCTGAAATTCATCTAATTCTCAACTCCCGTCAGGTTTTCGTTACACCACTCGTGAATGTCCAATTAAGCCAAAGCTGGTTTTCAGTGGCCTGTTCTTACTACGAGACGTGCTGTTCATTTGGCTATCCATTCCACCCTGTTCAGCTCTACATTTTCGTGTCCACAAAACCCAGCCTTCAGAAATCATTGGAATCACCACTAGAGAATGTTCCATTCATTCACTGCGAATCTGGAATTCATCTGAATCTCCACTCCCGGCAGGTTTTCATTGCACCACTGCTGAATGTTCAAGTAACGCAATGATGGTTTTCAGCGGTCTATTCACACTCGAACCCGTGCTGTTCACGGTCTAGCGACTCAACACTGGTGAGTTCTTCTTTTTCCAGTTCAGACAATACAAACCTCAGAAACCATTGCAATCTACACTACAGAATGTTTCATTCATTCACGCGAATCTTGAATTCATCTTGTTCTCCACTCCCAGCAGGTTTTCGTTTCACCACTGGTGAATGTCCAAGCAACCCAAGGCTGGTTTCAGCTGCGTGTTAACACTCGCAGCCGTGCTGTTCAATTGGCTATCCAGTGAACGCTGGTTAGCTCTTGATTTTCCTTCCACACACCGAGCCTTCAGAAATCATTCTTATCTCCACTTCAGAGTGTTCCATTCGTTCCCTGCGAATCTGGAATTCCTCTGACTCTCCACACCAGGCAGATTTTCCTAACAACACTGGTGAATGACCAGGTAATCCAATGCTGGTTTTCAGCGGCTGTTCACACTCACAGCCTTGCTGTTCAATTGGCAATCCAGTCAAACCTAGTCAGCTCTTCATTTTCCTGTCCACACAACCCAGCGTTCAGAAATCATTGGAATCTCTACTACAGAAATTTCCATTCATTCACTGTGAATCTGGAAATACTCTGAATCTGCATTCCAGGAAGGCTTTCGTTACACCACTGATGAATGTCCAAGTAATGCAATGCTGCTTCTTAGTGGTCTGTTCACACTCGAAACCGTGCTGTTCATTGGCTATCCACTCAATATCGGTCAGCTCTTCAATATCCTGTCCAGACTATCCAGATTCCTAAATGTTGGCAATCACCACTACAGAATGTTCCATTCAATCACGCGAATCTGGAATTCATCAGGGTCTCCACTCCTGGAAGGTTTTCGTGACACCACTGGTAAATGTCCAAGGAAGACAATGCTGGTTTTAAGCCGCCTGCTAACACACTCAGCCGTGCTGTTCAATTTGCTATCCACCCAACCCTATTCAGCTCTACATTTTCCTGTCCTCATAACCCAACCTTCAGAAATAATTGGTATCTCCTCCACAGAATGTTCCGTTCATTCACTGCGAATCTTAAATTCATCTGACTCTCAACTCCCGGCGGGTTATCGTTACACCACTTGTGAATGTCCAAGTAAGCCAATGCTGGTTTTCAGTGGCCTGTTCATACTAAGAGACGTGCTGTTCATTTGGCTATCCACTCCACCCTGTTCAGCTCTACATTTTCGTGTCCACAAAACCCAGCCTTCAGAAATCATTGGAATCACCACTAGAGAATGTTCCATTCATTCACTGCGAATCTGGAATTCATCTGAACCTCCACTCCTGGCAGGTTTTCGTTACGCCACTGGTGAATGTCCAAGTAACTCAATCCTGGTTTTCAGAGGCATGTTCAACTCACAGAAGTGCTGTTCAATGGGCTATCCACTCAATATTGGTCAGCTCTTCATTTTCCTCTCCACACAAACCAGCCTTCAGAAATCATTGGGCTCTCCACTACAGACTGTTCCATTCATTCACTGCGATTATGCAATTCATCTGACTCTCCGCTCCAGGCAGGTTTTCATTACAGCACTGGTGAATGACCAAGTAATCCAATGCTGGTTTTCAGCCGCCTTTTCACACTCGCAGTGTGCTGTTCAATTGTCTATCCACTCAAACCTGGTCAGCCTTTCATTTTCTTTTCCACAATATCAGACTTCAGAAATCATTGGAATCGCCAGTACAGAATGTTCCATTCATTCACTGCCAATCTGGAATTCATCTGAATCTGCACTCCAGGTAGGCTTTCATTACACCACTTATGAATGTCCAAGTAACACAATGCTGGTTTTCAGCGGTCTGTTCACACTCTAAGCCCTGCTTTTTACTGGGTATCCACACAACTGTGGTCAGCTCTTCATTTTCATGTCCAAACAATCCAGACTTGAGAAATCATTGCAATCTCCAGTACAGAATGTTCCATTCATTCACTGCGAATCTGGAATTCAACTGAATCTCCACTACCTGCAGATTTATCTTACACCACTTGTGAATGTCCAAGTAAAACAATGCTGGTTTTCAGAGGCCTGTTCATGTTCGCAGTCGTGCTGTTCAATTGGCTATCCACTCAACCTGTTTTGCTCCTCATTTTCCTGTGCACACAACCCAGCCTTCAGAAATCATTGTAATCTCCACTACAGGATGTTCCATTCATTCACTGGGAATCTGGAATTCATCTGAATCTGCACTCCACGCAGGCTTTCGTTACACCACTGCTGAAAGTCGAAGTAATGCAATACTGGTTTTCAGTGGTCTGTTCACATTCGAAGCCGAGGCTTTTTACAGGCTATCCACTCAACACTGGTCAGCTCTTCATTTTCGTGTCCCCACAATCCAGATTTCAGAAATCATTGCAATCTCCACTACAGAATGTTCCATTCATTCACTGCGAGTCTGGAGTTTATCTGATTCTCCACTCCCGCCTGGTTAACATTACACCACTTGTGAATGTCCAAGTAAGCCAATGCTGGTTTTCAGAGGCCTGTTCATACTCGCAGCCGTGCTGTTTAATTGACAATTCACTCCACCCTGTTCAGCTCTTCATTGTCCCACCACACTACCAGCCTTCAGAAATCTTTGTTATCTCCACTACAGAATGTTCCATTCATTCACTGCGAATCTGGAATTCATCTGACTCTCAACTCCATGCAGGTTTTCATTACACCACTGTTGAATGTCCAAGTAACCCAATGCTGGTTTTCAGCGGCCTGTTCATATTCGCAGCCCTGCTGTTTACTTGGCTATCGATTCAAGCCTGGTCAGCTCTTCATTTTCCTGTCCACACAACACAGGCTTCAGAAATCATTGGAATCTCCTCTACAGAATGTTCCATTCATTCACTGCGAATGTGGAATTCAACTGACTCTCCACTCCATGCAGGTTTTCCTTACACCACTGATGAATGTCCAAGTAACCCAATGCTGGTTTTCAGCTGCATGTTCACACTCGCAGCCATGCTATACAATTGGCTTTCCACTAAATCCTGATTAGTTCTTGATTTTCCTTCCACACGACCCAGCCTTCAGAAATCGTTGGAATCTCCACTAGAGAATGTTCCATTCATTCACTGCGAATCTGGAATTCCTCTGAACCTCCACTCCCGGCAGGTTTTCGTTACACCACTGTTGAATGTCCAAGTAACCCAATGTTTTAAGTGTTTTCTTCACAAGCGCAGTGGTGCTGTTCAATTGGCTATCCACTCAACCCTGGCCAGCTCTACATTTTCCTGTCCACACCACAGAGACTGGAGAAATCATTGTTATCTCCACTACAGAATGTTCCATTCATTCACAGCGAATCTGGAATTCATCTGAATCTCCACTCCCGGCAGGTTTTCGTGACACCACTGGTAAATATCCAAGTAAGCCAATGCTGGTTTTAAGTGGCCTGCTCATACTCTCAGCCGTGCTGTTCAATTTGCTATCCACTCAACCCTCTTCAGCTCCATTTTCCTGTCCACATAACCCAAACTTCAGAAACAATTGGTATCTCCTCCACAGAATGTTCCATTCATTGACGGCAAATCTGAAATTCATCTAATTCTCAACTCCCGTCAGGTTTTCGTTACACCACTCGTGAATGTCCAATTAAGCCAAAGCTGGTTTTCAGTGGCCTGTTCTTACTACGAGACGTGCTGTTCATTTGGCTATCCATTCCACCCTGTTCAGCTCTACATTTTCGTGTCCACAAAACCCAGCCTTCAGAAATCATTGGAATCACCACTAGAGAATGTTCCATTCATTCACTGCGAATCTGGAATTCATCTGAATCTCCACTCCCGGCAGGTTTTCATTGCACCACTGCTGAATGTTCAAGTAACGCAATGATGGTTTTCAGCGGTCTATTCACACTCGAACCCGTGCTGTTCACGGTCTAGCGACTCAACACTGGTGAGTTCTTCTTTTTCCAGTTCAGACAATACAAACCTCAGAAACCATTGCAATCTACATTACAGAATGTTTCATTCATTCACGCGAATCTTGAATTCATCTTGTTCTCCACTCCCAGCAGGTTTTCGTTTCACCACTGGTGAATGTCCAAGCAACCCAAGGCTGGTTTCAGCTGCGTGTTAACACTCGCAGCCGTGCTGTTCAATTGGCTATCCAGTGAACGCTGGTTAGCTCTTGATTTTCCTTCCACACACCGAGCCTTCAGAAATCATTCTTATCTCCACTTCAGAATGTTCCATTCGTTCCCTGCGAATCTGGAATTCCTCTGACTCTCCACACCAGGCAGATTTTCCTAACAACACTGGTGAATGACCAGGTAATCCAATGCTGGTTTTCAGCGGCTGTTCACACTCACAGCCTTGCTGTTCAATTGGCAATCCAGTCAAACCTAGTCAGCTCTTCATTTTCCTGTCCACACAACCCAGCGTTCAGAAATCATTGGAATCTCTACTACAGAAATTTCCATTCATTCACTGTGAATCTGGAAATACTCTGAATCTGCATTCCAGGAAGGCTTTCGTTACACCACTGATGAATGTCCAAGTAATGCAATGCTGCTTCTTAGTGGTCTGTTCACACTCGAAACCGTGCTGTTCATTGGCTATCCACTCAATATCGGTCAGCTCTTCAATATCCTGTCCAGACTATCCAGATTCCTAAATGTTGGCAATCACCACTACAGAATGTTCCATTCAATCACGCGAATCTGGAATTCATCAGGGTCTCCACTCCTGGAAGGTTTTCGTGACACCACTGGTAAATGTCCAAGGAAGACAATGCTGGTTTTAAGCCGCCTGCTAACACACTCAGCCGTGCTGTTCAATTTGCTATCCACCCAACCCTATTCAGCTCTACATTTTCCTGTCCTCATAACCCAACCTTCAGAAATAATTGGTATCTCCTCCACAGAATGTTCCGTTCATTCACTGCGAATCTTAAATTCATCTGACTCTCAACTCCCGGCGGGTTATCGTTACACCACTTGTGAATGTCCAAGTAAGCCAATGCTGGTTTTCAGTGGCCTGTTCATACTAAGAGACGTGCTGTTCATTTGGCTATCCACTCCACCCTGTTCAGCTCTACATTTTCGTGTCCACAAAACCCAGCCTTCAGAAATCATTGGAATCACCACTAGAGAATGTTCCATTCATTCACTGCGAATCTGGAATTCATCTGAACCTCCACTCCTGGCAGGTTTTCGTTACGCCACTGGTGAATGTCCAAGTAACTCAATCCTGGTTTTCAGAGGCATGTTCAACTCACAGAAGTGCTGTTCAATGGGCTATCCACTCAATATTGGTCAGCTCTTCATTTTCCTCTCCACACAAACCAGCCTTCAGAAATCATTGGGCTCTCCACTACAGACTGTTCCATTCATTCACTGCGATTATGCAATTCATCTGACTCTCCGCTCCAGGCAGGTTTTCATTACAGCACTGGTGAATGACCAAGTAATCCAATGCTGGTTTTCAGCCGCCTTTTCACACTCGCAGTGTGCTGTTCAATTGTCTATCCACTCAAACCTGGTCAGCCTTTCATTTTCTTTTCCACAATATCAGACTTCAGAAATCATTGGAATCGCCAGTACAGAATGTTCCATTCATTCACTGCCAATCTGGAATTCATCTGAATCTGCACTCCAGGTAGGCTTTCATTACACCACTTATGAATGTCCAAGTAACACAATGCTGGTTTTCAGCGGTCTGTTCACACTCTAAGCCCTGCTTTTTACTGGGTATCCACACAACTGTGGTCAGCTCTTCATTTTCATGTCCAAACAATCCAGACTTGAGAAATCATTGCAATCTCCAGTACAGAATGTTCCATTCATTCACTGCGAATCTGGAATTCAACTGAATCTCCACTACCTGCAGATTTATCTTACACCACTTGTGAATGTCCAAGTAAAACAATGCTGGTTTTCAGAGGCCTGTTCATGTTCGCAGTCGTGCTGTTCAATTGGCTATCCACTCAACCTGTTTTGCTCCTCATTTTCCTGTGCACACAACCCAGCCTTCAGAAATCATTGTAATCTCCACTACAGGATGTTCCATTCATTCACTGGGAATCTGGAATTCATCTGAATCTGCACTCCACGCAGGCTTTCGTTACACCACTGCTGAAAGTCGAAGTAATGCAATACTGGTTTTCAGTGGTCTGTTCACATTCGAAGCCGAGGCTTTTTACAGGCTATCCACTCAACACTGGTCAGCTCTTCATTTTCGTGTCCCCACAATCCAGATTTCAGAAATCATTGCAATCTCCACTACAGAATGTTCCATTCATTCACTGCGAGTCTGGAGTTTATCTGATTCTCCACTCCCGCCTGGTTAACATTACACCACTTGTGAATGTCCAAGTAAGCCAATGCTGGTTTTCAGAGGCCTGTTCATACTCGCAGCCGTGCTGTTTAATTGACAATTCACTCCACCCTGTTCAGCTCTTCATTGTCCCACCACACTACCAGCCTTCAGAAATCTTTGTTATCTCCACTACAGAATGTTCCATTCATTCACTGCGAATCTGGAATTCATCTGACTCTCAACTCCACGCAGGTTTTCATTACACCACTGTTGAATGTCCAAGTAACCCAATGCTGGTTTTCAGCGGCCTGTTCATATTCGCAGCCCTGCTGTTTACTTGGCTATCGATTCAAGCCTGGTCAGCTCTTCATTTTCCTGTCCACACAACACAGGCTTCAGAAATCATTGGAATCTCCTCTACAGAATGTTCCATTCATTCACTGCGAATGTGGAATTCAACTGACTCTCCACTCCATGCAGGTTTTCCTTACACCACTGATGAATGTCCAAGTAACCCAATGCTGGTTTTCAGCTGCATGTTCACACTCGCAGCCATGCTATACAATTGGCTTTCCACTAAATCCTGATTAGTTCTTGATTTTCCTTCCACACGACCCAGCCTTCAGAAATCGTTGGAATCTCCACTAGAGAATGTTCCATTCATTCACTGCGAATCTGGAATTCCTCTGAACCTCCACTCCCGGCAGGTTTTCGTTACACCACTGTTGAATGTCCAAGTAACCCAATGTTTTAAGTGTTTTCTTCACAAGCGCAGTGGTGCTGTTCAATTGGCTATCCACTCAACCCTGGCCAGCTCTACATTTTCCTGTCCACACCACAGAGACTGGAGAAATCATTGTTATCTCCACTACAGAATGTTCCATTCATTCACAGCGAATCTGGAATTCATCTGAATCTCCACTCCCGGCAGGTTTTCGTGACACCACTGGTAAATATCCAAGTAAGCCAATGCTGGTTTTAAGTGGCCTGCTCATACTCTCAGCCGTGCTGTTCAATTTGCTATCCACTCAACCCTCTTCAGCTCCATTTTCCTGTCCACATAACCCAAACTTCAGAAACAATTGGTATCTCCTCCACAGAATGTTCCATTCATTGACGGCAAATCTGAAATTCATCTAATTCTCAACTCCCGTCAGGTTTTCGTTACACCACTCGTGAATGTCCAATTAAGCCAAAGCTGGTTTTCAGTGGCCTGTTCTTACTACGAGACGTGCTGTTCATTTGGCTATCCATTCCACCCTGTTCAGCTCTACATTTTCGTGTCCACAAAACCCAGCCTTCAGAAATCATTGGAATCACCACTAGAGAATGTTCCATTCATTCACTGCGAATCTGGAATTCATCTGAATCTCCACTCCCGGCAGGTTTTCATTGCACCACTGCTGAATGTTCAAGTAACGCAATGATGGTTTTCAGCGGTCTATTCACACTCGAACCCGTGCTGTTCACGGTCTAGCGACTCAACACTGGTGAGTTCTTCTTTTTCCAGTTCAGACAATACAAACCTCAGAAACCATTGCAATCTACACTACAGAATGTTTCATTCATTCAGGCGAATCTTGAATTCATCTTGTTCTCCACTCCCAGCAGGTTTTCGTTTCACCACTGGTGAATGTCCAAGCAACCCAAGGCTGGTTTCAGCTGCGTGTTAACACTCGCAGCCGTGCTGTTCAATTGGCTATCCAGTGAACGCTGGTTAGCTCTTGATTTTCCTTCCACACACCGAGCCTTCAGAAATCATTCTTATCTCCACTTCAGAATGTTCCATTCGTTCCCTGCGAATCTGGAATTCCTCTGACTCTCCACACCAGGCAGATTTTCCTAACAACACTGGTGAATGACCAGGTAATCCAATGCTGGTTTTCAGCGGCTGTTCACACTCACAGCCTTGCTGTTCAATTGGCAATCCAGTCAAACCTAGTCAGCTCTTCATTTTCCTGTCCACACAACCCAGCGTTCAGAAATCATTGGAATCTCTACTACAGAAATTTCCATTCATTCACTGTGAATCTGGAAATACTCTGAATCTGCATTCCAGGAAGGCTTTCGTTACACCACTGATGAATGTCCAAGTAATGCAATGCTGCTTCTTAGTGGTCTGTTCACACTCGAAACCGTGCTGTTCATTGGCTATCCACTCAATATCGGTCAGCTCTTCAATATCCTGTCCAGACTATCCAGATTCCTAAATGTTGGCAATCACCACTACAGAATGTTCCATTCAATCACGCGAATCTGGAATTCATCAGAGTCTCCACTCCTGGAAGGTTTTCGTGACACCACTGGTAAATGTCCAAGGAAGACAATGCTGGTTTTAAGCCGCCTGCTAACACACTCAGCCGTGCTGTTCAATTTGCTATCCACCCAACCCTATTCAGCTCTACATTTTCCTGTCCTCATAACCCAACCTTCAGAAATAATTGGTATCTCCTCCACAGAATGTTCCGTTCATTCACTGCGAATCTTAAATTCATCTGACTCTCAACTCCCGGCGGGTTATCGTTACACCACTTGTGAATGTCCAAGTAAGCCAATGCTGGTTTTCAGTGGCCTGTTCATACTAAGAGACGTGCTGTTCATTTGGCTATCCACTCCACCCTGTTCAGCTCTACATTTTCGTGTCCACAAAACCCAGCCTTCAGAAATCAATGGAATCACCACTAGAGAATGTTCCATTCATTCACTGCGAATCTGGAATTCATCTGAACCTCCACTCCTGGCAGGTTTTCGTTACGCCACTGGTGAATGTCCAAGTAACTCAATACTGGTTTTCAGAGGCATGTTCAACTCGCAGAAGTGCTGTTCAATGGGCTATCCACTCAATATTGGTCAGCTCTTCATTTTCCTCTCCACACAAACCAGCCTTCAGAAATCATTGGGCTCTCCACTACAGACTGTTCCATTCATTCACTGCGATTCTGCAATTCATCTGACTCTCCGCTCCAGGCAGGTTTTCATTACAGCACTGGTGAATGACCAAGTAATCCAATGCTGGTTTTCAGCCGCCTTTTCACACTCGCAGTGTGCTGTTCAATTGTCTATCCACTCAAACCTGGTCAGCCTTTCATTTTCTTTTCCACAATATCAGACTTCAGAAATCATTGGAATCGCCAGTACAGAATGTTCCATTCATTCACTGCCAATCTGGAATTCATCTGAATCTGCACTCCAGGTAGGCTTTCATTACACCACTTATGAATGTCCAAGTAACACAATGCTGGTTTTCAGCGGTCTGTTCACACTCTAAGCCCTGCTTTTTACTGGGTATCCACACAACTGTGGTCAGCTCTTCATTTTCATGTCCAAACAATCCAGACTTGAGAAATCATTGCAATCTCCAGTACAGAATGTTCCATTCATTCACTGCGAATCTGGAATTCAACTGAATCTCCACTACCTGCAGATTTATCTTACACCACTTGTGAATGTCCAAGTAAAACAATGCTGGTTTTCAGAGGCCTGTTCATGTTCGCAGTCGTGCTGTTCAATTGGCTATCCACTCAACCTGTTTTGCTCCTCATTTTCCTGTGCACACAACCCAGCCTTCAGAAATCATTGTAATCTCCACTACAGGATGTTCCATTCATTCACTGGGAATCTGGAATTCATCTGAATCTGCACTCCACGCAGGCTTTCGTTACACCACTGCTGAAAGTCGAAGTAATGCAATACTGGTTTTCAGTGGTCTGTTCACATTCGAAGCCGAGGCTTTTTACAGGCTATCCACTCAACACTGGTCAGCTCTTCATTTTCGTGTCCCCACAATCCAGATTTCAGAAATCATTGCAATCTCCACTACAGAATGTTCCATTCATTCACTGCGAGTCTGGAGTTTATCTGATTCTCCACTCCCGCCTGGTTAACATTACACCACTTGTGAATGTCCAAGTAAGCCAATGCTGGTTTTCAGAGGCCTGTTCATACTCGCAGCCGTGCTGTTTAATTGACAATTCACTCCACCCTGTTCAGCTCTTCATTGTCCCACCACACTACCAGCCTTCAGAAATCTTTGTTATCTCCACTACAGAATGTTCCATTCATTCACTGCGAATCTGGAATTCATCTGACTCTCAACTCCACGCAGGTTTTCATTACACCACTGTTGAATGTCCAAGTAACCCAATGCTGGTTTTCAGCGGCCTGTTCATATTCGCAGCCCTGCTGTTTACTTGGCTATCGATTCAAGCCTGGTCAGCTCTTCATTTTCCTGTCCACACAACACAGGCTTCAGAAATCATTGGAATCTCCTCTACAGAATGTTCCATTCATTCACTGCGAATGTGGAATTCAACTGACTCTCCACTCCATGCAGGTTTTCCTTACACCACTGATGAATGTCCAAGTAACCCAATGCTGGTTTTCAGCTGCATGTTCACACTCGCAGCCATGCTATACAATTGGCTTTCCACTAAATCCTGATTAGTTCTTGATTTTCCTTCCACACGACCCAGCCTTCAGAAATCGTTGGAATCTCCACTAGAGAATGTTCCATTCATTCACTGCGAATCTGGAATTCCTCTGAACCTCCACTCCCGGCAGGTTTTCGTTACACCACTGTTGAATGTCCAAGTAACCCAATGTTTTAAGTGTTTTCTTCACAAGCGCAGTGGTGCTGTTCAATTGGCTATCCACTCAACCCTGGCCAGCTCTACATTTTCCTGTCCACACCACAGAGACTGGAGAAATCATTGTTATCTCCACTACAGAATGTTCCATTCATTCACAGCGAATCTGGAATTCATCTGAATCTCCACTCCCGGCAGGTTTTCGTGACACCACTGGTAAATATCCAAGTAAGCCAATGCTGGTTTTAAGTGGCCTGCTCATACTCTCAGCCGTGCTGTTCAATTTGCTATCCACTCAACCCTCTTCAGCTCCATTTTCCTGTCCACATAACCCAAACTTCAGAAACAATTGGTATCTCCTCCACAGAATGTTCCATTCATTGACGGCAAATCTGAAATTCATCTAATTCTCAACTCCCGTCAGGTTTTCGTTACACCACTTGTGAATGTCCAATTAAGCCAAAGCTGGTTTTCAGTGGCCTGTTCTTACTACGAGACGTGCTGTTCATTTGGCTATCCATTCCACCCTGTTCAGCTCTACATTTTCGTGTCCACAAAACCCAGCCTTCAGAAATCATTGGAATCACCACTAGAGAATGTTCCATTCATTCACTGCGAATCTGGAATTCATCTGAATCTCCACTCCCGGCAGGTTTTCATTGCACCACTGCTGAATGTTCAAGTAACGCAATGATGGTTTTCAGCGGTCTATTCACACTCGAACCCGTGCTGTTCACGGTCTAGCGACTCAACACTGGTGAGTTCTTCTTTTTCCAGTTCAGACAATACAAACCTCAGAAACCATTGCAATCTACACTACAGAATGTTTCATTCATTCAGGCGAATCTTGAATTCATCTTGTTCTCCACTCCCAGCAGGTTTTCGTTTCACCACTGGTGAATGTCCAAGCAACCCAAGGCTGGTTTCAGCTGCGTGTTAACACTCGCAGCCGTGCTGTTCAATTGGCTATCCAGTGAACGCTGGTTAGCTCTTGATTTTCCTTCCACACACCGAGCCTTCAGAAATCATTCTTATCTCCACTTCAGAATGTTCCATTCGTTCCCTGCGAATCTGGAATTCCTCTGACTCTCCACACCAGGCAGATTTTCCTAACAACACTGGTGAATGACCAGGTAATCCAATGCTGGTTTTCAGCGGCTGTTCACACTCACAGCCTTGCTGTTCAATTGGCAATCCAGTCAAACCTAGTCAGCTCTTCATTTTCCTGTCCACACAACCCAGCGTTCAGAAATCATTGGAATCTCTACTACAGAAATTTCCATTCATTCACTGTGAATCTGGAAATACTCTGAATCTGCATTCCAGGAAGGCTTTCGTTACACCACTGATGAATGTCCAAGTAATGCAATGCTGCTTCTTAGTGGTCTGTTCACACGCGAAACCGTGCTGTTCATTGGCTATCCACTCAATATCGGTCAGCTCTTCAATATCCTGTCCAGACTATCCAGATTCCTAAATGTTGGCAATCACCACTAAACAATGTTCCATTCAATCACGCGAATCTGGAATTCATCAGAGTCTCCACTCCTGGAAGGTTTTCGTGACACCACTGGTAAATGTCCAAGGAAGACAATGCTGGTTTTAAGCCGCCTGCTAACACACTCAGCCGTGCTGTTCAATTTGCTATCCACCCAACCCTATTCAGCTCTACATTTTCCTGTCCTCATAACCCAACCTTCAGAAATAATTGGTATCTCCTCCACAGAATGTTCCGTTCATTCACTGCGAATCTTAAATTCATCTGACTCTCAACTCCCGGCGGGTTATCGTTACACCACTTGTGAATGTCCAAGTAAGCCAATGCTGGTTTTCAGTGGCCTGTTCATACTAAGAGACGTGCTGTTCATTTGGCTATCCACTCCACCCTGTTCAGCTCTACATTTTCGTGTCCACAAAACCCAGCCTTCAGAAATCATTGGAATCACCACTAGAGAATGTTCCATTCATTCACTGCGAATCTGGAATTCATCTGAACCTCCACTCCTGGCAGGTTTTCGTTACGCCACTGGTGAATGTCCAAGTAACTCAATACTGGTTTTCAGAGGCATGTTCAACTCGCAGAAGTGCTGTTCAATGGGCTATCCACTCAATATTGGTCAGCTCTTCATTTTCCTCTCCACACAAACCAGCCTTCAGAAATCATTGGGCTCTCCACTACAGACTGTTCCATTCATTCACTGCGATTCTGCAATTCATCTGACTCTCCGCTCCAGGCAGGTTTTCATGACAGCACTGGTGAATGACCAAGTAATCCAATGCTGGTTTTCAGCCGCCTTTTCACACTCGCAGTGTGCTGTTCAATTGTCTATCCACTCAAACCTGGTCAGCCTTTCATTTTCTTTTCCACAATATCAGACTTCAGAAATCATTGGAATCGCCAGTACAGAATGTTCCATTCATTCACTGCCAATCTGGAATTCATCTGAATCTGCACTCCAGGTAGGCTTTCATTACACCACTTATGAATGTCCAAGTAACACAATGCTGGTTTTCAGCGGTCTGTTCACACTCTAAGCCCTGCTTTTTACTGGGTATCCACACAACTGTGGTCAGCTCTTCATTTTCATGTCCAAACAATCCAGACTTGAGAAATCATTGCAATCTCCAGTACAGAATGTTCCATTCATTCACTGCGAATCTGGAATTCAACTGAATCTCCACTACCTGCAGATTTATCTTACACCACTTGTGAATGTCCAAGTAAAACAATGCTGGTTTTCAGAGGCCTGTTCATGTTCGCAGTCGTGCTGTTCAATTGGCTATCCACTCAACCTGTTTTGCTCCTCATTTTCCTGTGCACACAACCCAGCCTTCAGAAATCATTGTAATCTCCACTACAGGATGTTCCATTCATTCACTGGGAATCTGGAATTCATCTGAATCTGCACTCCACGCAGGCTTTCGTTACACCACTGCTGAAAGTCGAAGTAATGCAATACTGGTTTTCAGTGGTCTGTTCACATTCGAAGCCGAGGCTTTTTACAGGCTATCCACTCAACACTGGTCAGCTCTTCATTTTCGTGTCCCCACAATCCAGATTTCAGAAATCATTGCAATCTCCACTACAGAATGTTCCATTCATTCACTGCGAGTCTGGAGTTTATCTGATTCTCCACTCCCGCCTGGTTAACATTACACCACTTGTGAATGTCCAAGTAAGCCAATGCTGGTTTTCAGAGGCCTGTTCATACTCGCAGCCGTGCTGTTTAATTGACAATTCACTCCACCCTGTTCAGCTCTTCATTGTCCCACCACACTACCAGCCTTCAGAAATCTTTGTTATCTCCACTACAGAATGTTCCATTCATTCACTGCGAATCTGGAATTCATCTGACTCTCAACTCCACGCCTCCACGCAGGTTTTCATTACACCACTGTTGAATGTCCAAGTAACCCAATGCTGGTTTTCAGCGGCCTGTTCATATTCGCAGCCCTGCTGTTTACTTGGCTATCGATTCAAGCCTGGTCAGCTCTTCATTTTCCTGTCCACACAACACAGGCTTCAGAAATCATTGGAATCTCCTCTACAGAATGTTCCATTCATTCACTGCGAATGTGGAATTCAACTGACTCTCCACTCCATGCAGGTTTTCCTTACACCACTGATGAATGTCCAAGTAACCCAATGCTGGTTTTCAGCTGCATGTTCACACTCGCAGCCATGCTATACAATTGGCTTTCCACTAAATCCTGATTAGTTCTTGATTTTCCTTCCACACGACCCAGCCTTCAGAAATCGTTGGAATCTCCACTAGAGAATGTTCCATTCATTCACTGCGAATCTGGAATTCCTCTGAACCTCCACTCCCGGCAGGTTTTCGTTACACCACTGTTGAATGTCCAAGTAACCCAATGTTTTAAGTGTTTTCTTCACAAGCGCAGTGGTGCTGTTCAATTGGCTATCCACTCAACCCTGGCCAGCTCTACATTTTCCTGTCCACACCACAGAGACTGGAGAAATCATTGTTATCTCCACTACAGAATGTTCCATTCATTCACAGCGAATCTGGAATTCATCTGAATCTCCACTCCCGGCAGGTTTTCGTGACACCACTGGTAAATATCCAAGTAAGCCAATGCTGGTTTTAAGTGGCCTGCTCATACTCTCAGCCGTGCTGTTCAATTTGCTATCCACTCAACCCTCTTCAGCTCCATTTTCCTGTCCACATAACCCAAACTTCAGAAACAATTGGTATCTCCTCCACAGAATGTTCCATTCATTGACGGCAAATCTGAAATTCATCTAATTCTCAACTCCCGTCAGGTTTTCGTTACACCACTTGTGAATGTCCAATTAAGCCAAAGCTGGTTTTCAGTGGCCTGTTCTTACTACGAGACGTGCTGTTCATTTGGCTATCCATTCCACCCTGTTCAGCTCTACATTTTCGTGTCCACAAAACCCAGCCTTCAGAAATCATTGGAATCACCACTAGAGAATGTTCCATTCATTCACTGCGAATCTGGAATTCATCTGAATCTCCACTCCCGGCAGGTTTTCATTGCACCACTGCTGAATGTTCAAGTAACGCAATGATGGTTTTCAGCGGTCTATTCACACTCGAACCCGTGCTGTTCACGGTCTAGCGACTCAACACTGGTGAGTTCTTCTTTTTCCAGTTCAGACAATACAAACCTCAGAAACCATTGCAATCTACACTACAGAATGTTTCATTCATTCAGGCGAATCTTGAATTCATCTTGTTCTCCACTCCCAGCAGGTTTTCGTTTCACCACTGGTGAATGTCCAAGCAACCCAAGGCTGGTTTCAGCTGCGTGTTAACACTCGCAGCCGTGCTGTTCAATTGGCTATCCAGTGAACGCTGGTTAGCTCTTGATTTTCCTTCCACACACCGAGCCTTCAGAAATCATTCTTATCTCCACTTCAGAATGTTCCATTCGTTCCCTGCGAATCTGGAATTCCTCTGACTCTCCACACCAGGCAGATTTTCCTAACAACACTGGTGAATGACCAGGTAATCCAATGCTGGTTTTCAGCGGCTGTTCACACTCACAGCCTTGCTGTTCAATTGGCAATCCAGTCAAACCTAGTCAGCTCTTCATTTTCCTGTCCACACAACCCAGCGTTCAGAAATCATTGGAATCTCTACTACAGAAATTTCCATTCATTCACTGTGAATCTGGAAATACTCTGAATCTGCATTCCAGGAAGGCTTTCGTTACACCACTGATGAATGTCCAAGTAATGCAATGCTGCTTCTTAGTGGTCTGTTCACACTCGAAACCGTGCTCTTCATTGGCTATCCACTCAATATCGGTCAGCTCTTCAATATCCTGTCCAGACTATCCAGATTCCTAAATGTTGGCAATCACCACTACAGAATGTTCCATTCAATCACGCGAATCTGGAATTCATCAGAGTCTCCACTCCTGGAAGGTTTTCGTGACACCACTGGTAAATGTCCAAGGAAGACAATGCTGGTTTTAAGCCGCCTGCTAACACACTCAGCCGTGCTGTTCAATTTGCTATCCACCCAACCCTATTCAGCTCTACATTTTCCTGTCCTCATAACCCAACCTTCAGAAATAATTGGTATCTCCTCCACAGAATGTTCCGTTCATTCACTGCGAATCTTAAATTCATCTGACTCTCAACTCCCGGCGGGTTATCGTTACACCACTTGTGAATGTCCAAGTAAGCCAATGCTGGTTTTCAGTGGCCTGTTCATACTAAGAGACGTGCTGTTCATTTGGCTATCCACTCCACCCTGTTCAGCTCTACATTTTCGTGTCCACAAAACCCAGCCTTCAGAAATCATTGGAATCACCACTAGAGAATGTTCCATTCATTCACTGCGAATCTGGAATTCATCTGAACCTCCACTCCTGGCAGGTTTTCGTTACGCCACTGGTGAATGTCCAAGTAACTCAATCCTGGTTTTCAGAGGCATGTTCAACTCGCAGAAGTGCTGTTCAATGGGCTATCCACTCAATATTGGTCAGCTCTTCATTTTCCTCTCCACACAAACCAGCCTTCAGAAATCATTGGGCTCTCCACTACAGACTGTTCCATTCATTCACTGCGATTCTGCAATTCATCTGGCTCTCCGCTCCAGGCAGGTTTTCATTACAGCACTGGTGAATGACCAAGTAATCCAATGCTGGTTTTCAGCCGCCTTTTCACACTCGCAGTGTGCTGTTCAATTGTCTATCCACTCAAACCTGGTCAGCCTTTCATTTTCTTTTCCACAATATCAGACTTCAGAAATCATTGGAATCGCCAGTACAGAATGTTCCATTCATTCACTGCCAATCTGGAATTCATCTGAATCTGCACTCCAGGTAGGCTTTCATTACACCACTTATGAATGTCCAAGTAACACAATGCTGGTTTTCAGCGGTCTGTTCACACTCTAAGCCCTGCTTTTTACTGGGTATCCACACAACTGTGGTCAGCTCTTCATTTTCATGTCCAAACAATCCAGACTTGAGAAATCATTGCAATCTCCAGTACAGAATGTTCCATTCATTCACTGCGAATCTGGAATTCAACTGAATCTCCACTACCTGCAGATTTATCTTACACCACTTGTGAATGTCCAAGTAAAACAATGCTGGTTTTCAGAGGCCTGTTCATGTTCGCAGTCGTGCTGTTCAATTGGCTATCCACTCAACCTGTTTTGCTCCTCATTTTCCTGTGCACACAACCCAGCCTTCAGAAATCATTGTAATCTCCACTACAGGATGTTCCATTCATTCACTGGGAATCTGGAATTCATCTGAATCTGCACTCCACGCAGGCTTTCGTTACACCACTGCTGAAAGTCGAAGTAATGCAATACTGGTTTTCAGTGGTCTGTTCACATTCGAAGCCGAGGCTTTTTACAGGCTATCCACTCAACACTGGTCAGCTCTTCATTTTCGTGTCCCCACAATCCAGATTTCAGAAATCATTGCAATCTCCACTACAGAATGTTCCATTCATTCACTGCGAGTCTGGAGTTTATCTGATTCTCCACTCCCGCCTGGTTAACATTACACCACTTGTGAATGTCCAAGTAAGCCAATGCTGGTTTTCAGAGGCCTGTTCATACTCGCAGCCGTGCTGTTTAATTGACAATTCACTCCACCCTGTTCAGCTCTTCATTGTCCCACCACACTACCAGCCTTCAGAAATCTTTGTTATCTCCACTACAGAATGTTCCATTCATTCACTGCGAATCTGGAATTCATCTGACTCTCAACTCCACGCAGGTTTTCATTACACCACTGTTGAATGTCCAAGTAACCCAATGCTGGTTTTCAGCGGCCTGTTCATATTCGCAGCCCTGCTGTTTACTTGGCTATCGATTCAAGCCTGGTCAGCTCTTCATTTTCCTGTCCACACAACACAGGCTTCAGAAATCATTGGAATCTCCTCTACAGAATGTTCCATTCATTCACTGCGAATGTGGAATTCAACTGACTCTCCACTCCATGCAGGTTTTCCTTACACCACTGATGAATGTCCAAGTAACCCAATGCTGGTTTTCAGCTGCATGTTCACACTCGCAGCCATGCTATACAATTGGCTTTCCACTAAATCCTGATTAGTTCTTGATTTTCCTTCCACACGACCCAGCCTTCAGAAATCGTTGGAATCTCCACTAGAGAATGTTCCATTCATTCACTGCGAATCTGGAATTCCTCTGAACCTCCACTCCCGGCAGGTTTTCGTTACACCACTGTTGAATGTCCAAGTAACCCAATGTTTTAAGTGTTTTCTTCACAAGCGCAGTGGTGCTGTTCAATTGGCTATCCACTCAACCCTGGCCAGCTCTACATTTTCCTGTCCACACCACAGAGACTGGAGAAATCATTGTTATCTCCACTACAGAATGTTCCATTCATTCACAGCGAATCTGGAATTCATCTGAATCTCCACTCCCGGCAGGTTTTCATTGCACCACTGCTGAATGTTCAAGTAACGCAATGATGGTTTTCAGCGGTCTATTCACACTCGAACCCGTGCTGTTCACGGTCTAGCGACTCAACACTGGTGAGTTCTTCTTTTTCCAGTTCAGACAATACAAACCTCAGAAACCATTGCAATCTACACTACAGAATGTTTCATTCATTCAGGCGAATCTTGAATTCATCTTGTTCTCCACTCCCAGCAGGTTTTCGTTTCACCACTGGTGAATGTCCAAGCAACCCAAGGCTGGTTTCAGCTGCGTGTTAACACTCGCAGCCGTGCTGTTCAATTGGCTATCCAGTGAACGCTGGTTAGCTCTTGATTTTCCTTCCACACACCGAGCCTTCAGAAATCATTCTTATCTCCACTTCAGAATGTTCCATTCGTTCCCTGCGAATCTGGAATTCCTCTGACTCTCCACACCAGGCAGATTTTCCTAACAACACTGGTGAATGACCAGGTAATCCAATGCTGGTTTTCAGCGGCTGTTCACACTCACAGCCTTGCTGTTCAATTGGCAATCCAGTCAAACCTAGTCAGCTCTTCATTTTCCTGTCCACACAACCCAGCGTTCAGAAATCATTGGAATCTCTACTACAGAAATTTCCATTCATTCACTGTGAATCTGGAAATACTCTGAATCTGCATTCCAGGAAGGCTTTCGTTACACCACTGATGAATGTCCAAGTAATGCAATGCTGCTTCTTAGTGGTCTGTTCACACTCGAAACCGTGCTCTTCATTGGCTATCCACTCAATATCGGTCAGCTCTTCAATATCCTGTCCAGACTATCCAGATTCCTAAATGTTGGCAATCACCACTACAGAATGTTCCATTCAATCACGCGAATCTGGAATTCATCAGAGTCTCCACTCCTGGAAGGTTTTCGTGACACCACTGGTAAATGTCCAAGGAAGACAATGCTGGTTTTAAGCCGCCTGCTAACACACTCAGCCGTGCTGTTCAATTTGCTATCCACCCAACCCTATTCAGCTCTACATTTTCCTGTCCTCATAACCCAACCTTCAGAAATAATTGGTATCTCCTCCACAGAATGTTCCGTTCATTCACTGCGAATCTTAAATTCATCTGACTCTCAACTCCCGGCGGGTTATCGTTACACCACTTGTGAATGTCCAAGTAAGCCAATGCTGGTTTTCAGTGGCCTGTTCATACTAAGAGACGTGCTGTTCATTTGGCTATCCACTCCACTCTGTTCAGCTCTACATTTTCGTGTCCACAAAACCCAGCCTTCAGAAATCATTGGAATCACCACTAGAGAATGTTCCATTCATTCACTGCGAATCTGGAATTCATCTGAACCTCCACTCCTGGCAGGTTTTCGTTACGCCACTGGTGAATGTCCAAGTAACTCAATACTGCTTTTCAGAGGCATGCTGTTCAATGGGCTATCCACTCAATATTGGTCAGCTCTTCATTTTCCTCTCCACACAAACCAGCCTTCAGAAATCATTGGGCTCTCCACTACAGACTGTTCCATTCATTCACTGCGATTCTGCAATTCATCTGACTCTCCGCTCCAGGCAGGTTTTCATTACAGCACTGGTGAATGACCAAGTAATCCAATGCTGGTTTTCAGCCGCCTTTTCACACTCGCAGTGTGCTGTTCAATTGTCTATCCACTCAAACCTGGTCAGCCTTTCATTTTCTTTTCCACAATATCAGACTTCAGAAATCATTGGAATCGCCAGTACAGAATGTTCCATTCATTCACTGCCAATCTGGAATTCATCTGAATCTGCACTCCAGGTAGGCTTTCATTACACCACTTATGAATGTCCAAGTAACACAATGCTGGTTTTCAGCGGTCTGTTCACACTCTAAGCCCTGCTTTTTACTGGGTATCCACACAACTGTGGTCAGCTCTTCATTTTCATGTCCAAACAATCCAGACTTGAGAAATCATTGCAATCTCCAGTACAGAATGTTCCATTCATTCACTGCGAATCTGGAATTCAACTGAATCTCCACTACCTGCAGATTTATCTTACACCACTTGTGAATGTCCAAGTAAAACAATGCTGGTTTTCAGAGGCCTGTTCATGTTCGCAGTCGTGCTGTTCAATTGGCTATCCACTCAACCTGTTTTGCTCCTCATTTTCCTGTGCACACAACCCAGCCTTCAGAAATCATTGTAATCTCCACTACAGGATGTTCCATTCATTCACTGGGAATCTGGAATTCATCTGAATCTGCACTCCACGCAGGCTTTCGTTACACCACTGCTGAAAGTCGAAGTAATGCAATACTGGTTTTCAGTGGTCTGTTCACATTCGAAGCCGAGGCTTTTTACAGGCTATCCACTCAACACTGGTCAGCTCTTCATTTTCGTGTCCCCACAATCCAGATTTCAGAAATCATTGCAATCTCCACTACAGAATGTTCCATTCATTCACTGCGAGTCTGGAGTTTATCTGATTCTCCACTCCCGCCTGGTTAACATTACACCACTTGTGAATGTCCAAGTAAGCCAATGCTGGTTTTCAGAGGCCTGTTCATACTCGCAGCCGTGCTGTTTAATTGACAATTCACTCCACCCTGTTCAGCTCTTCATTGTCCCACCACACTACCAGCCTTCAGAAATCTTTGTTATCTCCACTACAGAATGTTCCATTCATTCACTGCGAATCTGGAATTCATCTGACTCTCAACTCCACGCAGGTTTTCATTACACCACTGTTGAATGTCCAAGTAACCCAATGCTGGTTTTCAGCGGCCTGTTCATATTCGCAGCCCTGCTGTTTACTTGGCTATCGATTCAAGCCTGGTCAGCTCTTCATTTTCCTGTCCACACAACACAGGCTTCAGAAATCATTGGAATCTCCTCTACAGAATGTTCCATTCATTCACTGCGAATGTGGAATTCAACTGACTCTCCACTCCATGCAGGTTTTCCTTACACCACTGATGAATGTCCAAGTAACCCAATGCTGGTTTTCAGCTGCATGTTCACACTCGCAGCCATGCTATACAATTGGCTTTCCACTAAATCCTGATTAGTTCTTGATTTTCCTTCCACACGACCCAGCCTTCAGAAATCGTTGGAATCTCCACTAGAGAATGTTCCATTCATTCACTGCGAATCTGGAATTCCTCTGAACCTCCACTCCCGGCAGGTTTTCGTTACACCACTGTTGAATGTCCAAGTAACCCAATGTTTTAAGTGTTTTCTTCACAAGCGCAGTGGTGCTGTTCAATTGGCTATCCACTCAACCCTGGCCAGCTCTACATTTTCCTGTCCACACCACAGAGACTGGAGAAATCATTGTTATCTCCACTACAGAATGTTCCATTCATTCACAGCGAATCTGGAATTCATCTGAATCTCCACTCCCGGCAGGTTTTCGTGACACGACTGGTAAATATCCAAGTAAGCCAATGCTGGTTTTAAGTGGCCTGCTCATACTCTCAGCCGTGCTGTTCAATTTGCTATCCACTCAACCCTCTTCAGCTCCATTTTCCTGTCCACATAACCCAAACTTCAGAAACAATTGGTATCTCCTCCACAGAATGTTCCATTCATTGACGGCAAATCTGAAATTCATCTAATTCTCAACTCCCGTCAGGTTTTCGTTACACCACTTGTGAATGTCCAATTAAGCCAAAGCTGGTTTTCAGTGGCCTGTTCTTACTACGAGACGTGCTGTTCATTTGGCTATCCATTCCACCCTGTTCAGCTCTACATTTTCGTGTCCACAAAACCCAGCCTTCAGAAATCATTGGAATCACCACTAGAGAATGTTCCATTCATTCACTGCGAATCTGGAATTCATCTGAATCTCCACTCCCGGCAGGTTTTCATTGCACCACTGCTGAATGTTCAAGTAACGCAATGATGGTTTTCAGCGGTCTATTCACACTCGAACCCGTGCTGTTCACGGTCTAGCGACTCAACACTGGTGAGTTCTTCTTTTTCCAGTTCAGACAATACAAACCTCAGAAACCATTGCAATCTACACTACAGAATGTTTCATTCATTCAGGCGAATCTTGAATTCATCTTGTTCTCCACTCCCAGCAGGTTTTCGTTTCACCACTGGTGAATGTCCAAGCAACCCAAGGCTGGTTTCAGCTGCGTGTTAACACTCGCAGCCGTGCTGTTCAATTGGCTATCCAGTGAACGCTGGTTAGCTCTTGATTTTCCTTCCACACACCGAGCCTTCAGAAATCATTCTTATCTCCACTTCAGAATGTTCCATTCGTTCCCTGCGAATCTGGAATTCCTCTGACTCTCCACACCAGGCAGATTTTCCTAACAACACTGGTGAATGACCAGGTAATCCAATGCTGGTTTTCAGCGGCTGTTCACACTCACAGCCTTGCTGTTCAATTGGCAATCCAGTCAAACCTAGTCAGCTCTTCATTTTCCTGTCCACACAACCCAGCGTTCAGAAATCATTGGAATCTCTACTACAGAAATTTCCATTCATTCACTGTGAATCTGGAAATACTCTGAATCTGCATTCCAGGAAGGCTTTCGTTACACCACTGATGAATGTCCAAGTAATGCAATGCTGCTTCTTAGTGGTCTGTTCACACTCGAAACCGTGCTGTTCATTGGCTATCCACTCAATATCGGTCAGCTCTTCAATATCCTGTCCAGACTATCCAGATTCCTAAATGTTGGCAATCACCACTACAGAATGTTCCATTCAATCACGCGAATCTGGAATTCATCAGAGTCTCCACTCCTGGAAGGTTTTCGTGACACCACTGGTAAATGTCCAAGGAAGACAATGCTGGTTTTAAGCCGCCTGCTAACACACTCAGCCGTGCTGTTCAATTTGCTATCCACCCAACCCTATTCAGCTCTACATTTTCCTGTCCTCATAACCCAACCTTCAGAAATAATTGGTATCTCCTCCACAGAATGTTCCGTTCATTCACTGCGAATCTTAAATTCATCTGACTCTCAACTCCCGGCGGGTTATCGTTACACCACTTGTGAATGTCCAAGTAAGCCAATGCTGGTTTTCAGTGGCCTGTTCATACTAAGAGACGTGCTGTTCATTTGGCTATCCACTCCACCCTGTTCAGCTCTACATTTTCGTGTCCACAAAACCCAGCCTTCAGAAATCATTGGAATCACCACTAGAGAATGTTCCATTCATTCACTGCGAATCTGGAATTCATCTGAACCTCCACTCCTGGCAGGTTTTCGTTACGCCACTGGTGAATGTCCAAGTAACTCAATCCTGGTTTTCAGAGGCATGTTCAACTCGCAGAAGTGCTGTTCAATGGGCTATCCACTCAATATTGGTCAGCTCTTCATTTTCCTCTCCACACAAACCAGCCTTCAGAAATCATTGGGCTCTCCACTACAGACTGTTCCATTCATTCACTGCGATTCTGCAATTCATCTGACTCTCCGCTCCAGGCAGGTTTTCATTACAGCACTGGTGAATGACCAAGTAATCCAATGCTGGTTTTCAGCCGCCTTTTCACACTCGCAGTGTGCTGTTCAATTGTCTATCCACTCAAACCTGGTCAGCCTTTCATTTTCTTTTCCACAATATCAGACTTCAGAAATCATTGGAATCGCCAGTACAGAATGTTCCATTCATTCACTGCCAATCTGGAATTCATCTGAATCTGCACTCCAGGTAGGCTTTCATTACACCACTTATGAATGTCCAAGTAACACAATGCTGGTTTTCAGCGGTCTGTTCACACTCTAAGCCCTGCTTTTTACTGGGTATCCACACAACTGTGGTCAGCTCTTCATTTTCATGTCCAAACAATCCAGACTTGAGAAATCATTGCAATCTCCAGTACAGAATGTTCCATTCATTCACTGCGAATCTGGAATTCAACTGAATCTCCACTACCTGCAGATTTATCTTACACCACTTGTGAATGTCCAAGTAAAACAATGCTGGTTTTCAGAGGCCTGTTCATGTTCGCAGTCGTGCTGTTCAATTGGCTATCCACTCAACCTGTTTTGCTCCTCATTTTCCTGTGCACACAACCCAGCCTTCAGAAATCATTGTAATCTCCACTACAGGATGTTCCATTCATTCGCTGGGAATCTGGAATTCATCTGAATCTGCACTCCACGCAGGCTTTCGTTACACCACTGCTGAAAGTCGAAGTAATGCAATACTGGTTTTCAGTGGTCTGTTCACATTCGAAGCCGAGGCTTTTTACAGGCTATCCACTCAACACTGGTCAGCTCTTCATTTTCGTGTCCCCACAATCCAGATTTCAGAAATCATTGCAATCTCCACTACAGAATGTTCCATTCATTCACTGCGAGTCTGGAGTTTATCTGATTCTCCACTCCCGCCTGGTTAACATTACACCACTTGTGAATGTCCAAGTAAGCCAATGCTGGTTTTCAGAGGCCTGTTCATACTCGCAGCCGTGCTGTTTAATTGACAATTCACTCCACCCTGTTCAGCTCTTCATTGTCCCACCACACTACCAGCCTTCAGAAATCTTTGTTATCTCCACTACAGAATGTTCCATTCATTCACTGCGAATCTGGAATTCATCTGACTCTCAACTCCACGCAGGTTTTCATTACACCACTGTTGAATGTCCAAGTAACCCAATCCTGGTTTTCAGCGGCCTGTTCATATTCGCAGCCCTGCTGTTTACTTGGCTATCGATTCAAGCCTGGTCAGCTCTTCATTTTCCTGTCCACACAACACAGGCTTCAGAAATCATTGGAATCTCCTCTACAGAATGTTCCATTCATTCACTGCGAATGTGGAATTCAACTGACTCTCCACTCCATGCAGGTTTTCCTTACACCACTGATGAATGTCCAAGTAACCCAATGCTGGTTTTCAGCTGCATGTTCACACTCGCAGCCATGCTATACAATTGGCTTTCCACTAAATCCTGATTAGTTCTTGATTTTCCTTCCACACGACCCAGCCTTCAGAAATCGTTGGAATCTCCACTAGAGAATGTTCCATTCATTCACTGCGAATCTGGAATTCCTCTGAACCTCCACTCCCGGCAGGTTTTCGTTACACCACTGTTGAATGTCCAAGTAACCCAATGTTTTAAGTGTTTTCTTCACAAGCGCAGTGGTGCTGTTCAATTGGCTATCCACTCAACCCTGGCCAGCTCTACATTTTCCTGTCCACACCACAGAGACTGGAGAAATCATTGTTATCTCCACTACAGAATGTTCCATTCATTCACAGCGAATCTGGAATTCATCTGAATCTCCACTCCCGGCAGGTTTTCGTGACACCACTGGTAAATATCCAAGTAAGCCAATGCTGGTTTTAAGTGGCCTGCTCATACTCTCAGCCGTGCTGTTCAATTTGCTATCCACTCAACCCTCTTCAGCTCCATTTTCCTGTCCACATAACCCAAACTTCAGAAACAATTGGTATCTCCTCCACAGAATGTTCCATTCATTGACGGCAAATCTGAAATTCATCTAATTCTCAACTCCCGTCAGGTTTTCGTTACACCACTTGTGAATGTCCAATTAAGCCAAAGCTGGTTTTCAGTGGCCTGTTCTTACTACGAGACGTGCTGTTCATTTGGCTATCCATTCCACCCTGTTCAGCTCTACATTTTCGTGTCCACAAAACCCAGCCTTCAGAAATCATTGGAATCACCACTAGAGAATGTTCCATTCATTCACTGCGAATCTGGAATTCATCTGAATCTCCACTCCCGGCAGGTTTTCATTGCACCACTGCTGAATGTTCAAGTAACGCAATGATGGTTTTCAGCGGTCTATTCACACTCGAACCCGTGCTGTTCACGGTCTAGCGACTCAACACTGGTGAGTTCTTCTTTTTCCAGTTCAGACAATACAAACCTCAGAAACCATTGCAATCTACACTACAGAATGTTTCATTCATTCAGGCGAATCTTGAATTCATCTTGTTCTCCACTCCCAGCAGGTTTTCGTTTCACCACTGGTGAATGTCCAAGCAACCCAAGGCTGGTTTCAGCTGCGTGTTAACACTCGCAGCCGTGCTGTTCAATTGGCTATCCAGTGAACGCTGGTTAGCTCTTGATTTTCCTTCCACACACCGAGCCTTCAGAAATCATTCTTATCTCCACTTCAGAATGTTCCATTCGTTCCCTGCGAATCTGGAATTCCTCTGACTCTCCACACCAGGCAGATTTTCCTAACAACACTGGTGAATGACCAGGTAATCCAATGCTGGTTTTCAGCGGCTGTTCACACTCACAGCCTTGCTGTTCAATTGGCAATCCAGTCAAACCTAGTCAGCTCTTCATTTTCCTGTCCACACAACCCAGCGTTCAGAAATCATTGGAATCTCTACTACAGAAATTTCCATTCATTCACTGTGAATCTGGAAATACTCTGAATCTGCATTCCAGGAAGGCTTTCGTTACATCACTGATGAATGTCCAAGTAATGCAATGCTGCTTCTTAGTGGTCTGTTCACACTCGAAACCGTGCTGTTCATTGGCTATCCACTCAATATCGGTCAGCTCTTCAATATCCTGTCCAGACTATCCAGATTCCTAAATGTTGGCAATCACCACTACAGAATGTTCCATTCAATCACGCGAATCTGGAATTCATCAGAGTCTCCACTCCTGGAAGGTTTTCGTGACACCACTGGTAAATGTCCAAGGAAGACAATGCTGGTTTTAAGCCGCCTGCTAACACACTCAGCCGTGCTGTTCAATTTGCTATCCACCCAACCCTATTCAGCTCTACATTTTCCTGTCCTCATAACCCAACCTTCAGAAATAATTGGTATCTCCTCCACAGAATGTTCCGTTCATTCACTGCGAATCTTAAATTCATCTGACTCTCAACTCCCGGCGGGTTATCGTTACACCACTTGTGAATGTCCAAGTAAGCCAATGCTGGTTTTCAGTGGCCTGTTCATACTAAGAGACGTGCTGTTCATTTGGCTATCCACTCCACCCTGTTCAGCTCTACATTTTCGTGTCCACAAAACCCAGCCTTCAGAAATCATTGGAATCACCACTAGAGAATGTTCCATTCATTCACTGCGAATCTGGAATTCATCTGAACCTCCACTCCTGGCAGGTTTTCGTTACGCCACTGGTGAATGTCCAAGTAACTCAATACTGGTTTTCAGAGGCATGTTCAACTCGCAGAAGTGCTGTTCAATGGGCTATCCACTCAATATTGGTCAGCTCTTCATTTTCCTCTCCACACAAACCAGCCTTCAGAAATCATTGGGCTCTCCACTACAGACTGTTCCATTCATTCACTGCGATTCTGCAATTCATCTGACTCTCCGCTCCAGGCAGGTTTTCATTACAGCACTGGTGAATGACCAAGTAATCCAATGCTGGTTTTCAGCCGCCTTTTCACACTCGCAGTGTGCTGTTCAATTGTCTATCCACTCAAACCTGGTCAGCCTTTCATTTTCTTTTCCACAATATCAGACTTCAGAAATCATTGGAATCGCCAGTACAGAATGTTCCATTCATTCACTGCCAATCTGGAATTCATCTGAATCTGCACTCCAGGTAGGCTTTCATTACACCACTTATGAATGTCCAAGTAACACAATGCTGGTTTTCAGCGGTCTGTTCACACTCTAAGCCCTGCTTTTTACTGGGTATCCACACAACTGTGGTCAGCTCTTCATTTTCATGTCCAAACAATCCAGACTTGAGAAATCATTGCAATCTCCAGTACAGAATGTTCCATTCATTCACTGCGAATCTGGAATTCAACTGAATCTCCACTACCTGCAGATTTATCTTACACCACTTGTGAATGTCCAAGTAAAACAATGCTGGTTTTCAGAGGCCTGTTCATGTTCGCAGTCGTGCTGTTCAATTGGCTATCCACTCAACCTGTTTTGCTCCTCATTTTCCTGTGCACACAACCCAGCCTTCAGAAATCATTGTAATCTCCACTACAGGATGTTCCATTCATTCACTGGGAATCTGGAATTCATCTGAATCTGCACTCCACGCAGGCTTTCGTTACACCACTGCTGAAAGTCGAAGTAATGCAATACTGGTTTTCAGTGGTCTGTTCACATTCGAAGCCGAGGCTTTTTACAGGCTATCCACTCAACACTGGTCAGCTCTTCATTTTCGTGTCCCCACAATCTAGATTTCAGAAATCATTGCAATCTCCACTACAGAATGTTCCATTCATTCACTGCGAGTCTGGAGTTTATCTGATTCTCCACTCCCGCCTGGTTAACATTACACCACTTGTGAATGTCCAAGTAAGCCAATGCTGGTTTTCAGAGGCCTGTTCATACTCGCAGCCGTGCTGTTTAATTGACAATTCACTCCACCCTGTTCAGCTCTTCATTGTCCCACCACACTACCAGCCTTCAGAAATCTTTGTTATCTCCACTACAGAATGTTCCATTCATTCACTGCGAATCTGGAATTCATCTGACTCTCAACTCCACGCAGGTTTTCATTACACCACTGTTGAATGTCCAAGTAACCCAATGCTGGTTTTCAGCGGCCTGTTCATATTCGCAGCCCTGCTGTTTACTTGGCTATCGATTCAAGCCTGGTCAGCTCTTCATTTTCCTGTCCACACAACACAGGCTTCAGAAATCATTGGAATCTCCTCTACAGAATGTTCCATTCATTCACTGCGAATGTGGAATTCAACTGACTCTCCACTCCATGCAGGTTTTCCTTACACCACTGATGAATGTCCAAGTAACCCAATGCTGGTTTTCAGCTGCATGTTCACACTCGCAGCCATGCTATACAATTGGCTTTCCACTAAATCCTGATTAGTTCTTGATTTTCCTTCCACACGACCCAGCCTTCAGAAATCGTTGGAATCTCCACTAGAGAATGTTCCATTCATTCACTGCGAATCTGGAATTCCTCTGAACCTCCACTCCCGGCAGGTTTTCGTTACACCACTGTTGAATGTCCAAGTAACCCAATGTTTTAAGTGTTTTCTTCACAAGCGCAGTGGTGCTGTTCAATTGGCTATCCACTCAACCCTGGCCAGCTCTACATTTTCCTGTCCACACCACAGAGACTGGAGAAATCATTGTTATCTCCACTACAGAATGTTCCATTCATTCACAGCGAATCTGGAATTCATCTGAATCTCCACTCCCGGCAGGTTTTCGTGACACCACTGGTAAATATCCAAGTAAGCCAATGCTGGTTTTAAGTGGCCTGCTCATACTCTCAGCCGTGCTGTTCAATTTGCTATCCACTCAACCCTCTTCAGCTCCATTTTCCTGTCCACATAACCCAAACTTCAGAAACAATTGGTATCTCCTCCACAGAATGTTCCATTCATTGACGGCAAATCTGAAATTCATCTAATTCTCAACTCCCGTCAGGTTTTCGTTACACCACTCGTGAATGTCCAATTAAGCCAAAGCTGGTTTTCAGTGGCCTGTTCTTACTACGAGACGTGCTGTTCATTTGGCTATCCATTCCACCCTGTTCAGCTCTACATTTTCGTGTCCAAAAAACCCAACCTTCAGAAATCATTGGAATCACCACTAGAGAATGTTCCATTCATTCACTGCGAATCTGGAATTCATCTGAATCTCCACTCCCGGCAGGTTTTCATTGCACCACTGCTGAATGTTCAAGTAACGCAATGATGGTTTTCAGCGGTCTATTCACACTCGAACCCGTGCTGTTCACGGTCTAGCGACTCAACACTGGTGAGTTCTTCTTTTTCCAGTTCAGACAATACAAACCTCAGAAACCATTGCAATCTACACTACAGAATGTTTCATTCATTCAGGCGAATCTTGAATTCATCTTGTTCTCCACTCCCAGCAGGTTTTCGTTTCACCACTGGTGAATGTCCAAGCAACCCAAGGCTGGTTTCAGCTGCGTGTTAACACTCGCAGCCGTGCTGTTCAATTGGCTATCCAGTGAACGCTGGTTAGCTCTTGATTTTCCTTCCACACACCGAGCCTTCAGAAATCATTCTTATCTCCACTTCAGAATGTTCCATTCGTTCCCTGCGAATCTGGAATTCCTCTGACTCTCCACACCAGGCAGATTTTCCTAACAACACTGGTGAATGACCAGGTAATCCAATGCTGGTTTTCAGCGGCTGTTCACACTCACAGCCTTGCTGTTCAATTGGCAATCCAGTCAAACCTAGTCAGCTCTTCATTTTCCTGTCCACACAACCCAGCGTTCAGAAATCATTGGAATCTCTACTACAGAAATTTCCATTCATTCACTGTGAATCTGGAAATACTCTGAATCTGCATTCCAGGAAGGCTTTCGTTACACCACTGATGAATGTCCAAGTAATGCAATGCTGCTTCTTAGTGGTCTGTTCACACTCGAAACCGTGCTGTTCATTGGCTATCCACTCAATATCGGTCAGCTCTTCAATATCCTGTCCAGACTATCCAGATTCCTAAATGTTGGCAATCACCACTACAGAATGTTCCATTCAATCACGCGAATCTGGAATTCATCAGAGTCTCCACTCCTGGAAGGTTTTCGTGACACCACTGGTAAATGTCCAAGGAAGACAATGCTGGTTTTAAGCCGCCTGCTAACACACTCAGCCGTGCTGTTCAATTTGCTATCCACCCAACCCTATTCAGCTCTACATTTTCCTGTCCTCATAACCCAACCTTCAGAAATAATTGGTATCTCCTCCACAGAA
This sequence comes from Sorex fumeus, assembly GCF_029834395.1. Lineage (NCBI taxonomy): Eukaryota > Metazoa > Chordata > Mammalia > Eulipotyphla > Soricidae > Sorex > Sorex fumeus. The sequence continues at coordinate 445,886 of NW_026606251.1, forward strand.
TGTTCCGTTCATTCACTGCGAATCTTAAATTCATCTGACTCTCAACTCCCGGCGGGTTATCGTTACACCACTTGTGAATGTCCAAGTAAGCCAATGCTGGTTTTCAGTGGCCTGTTCATACTAAGAGACGTGCTGTTCATTTGGCTATCCACTCCACCCTGTTCAGCTCTACATTTTCGTGTCCACAAAACCCAGCCTTCAGAAATCATTGGAATCACCACTAGAGAATGTTCCATTCATTCACTGCGAATCTGGAATTCATCTGAACCTCCACTCCTGGCAGGTTTTCGTTACGCCACTGGTGAATGTCCAAGTAACTCAATACTGGTTTTCAGAGGCATGTTCAACTCGCAGAAGTGCTGTTCAATGGGCTATCCACTCAATATTGGTCAGCTCTTCATTTTCCTCTCCACACAAACCAGCCTTCAGAAATCATTGGGCTCTCCACTACAGACTGTTCCATTCATTCACTGCGATTCTGCAATTCATCTGACTCTCCGCTCCAGGCAGGTTTTCATTACAGCACTGGTGAATGACCAAGTAATCCAATGCTGGTTTTCAGCCGCCTTTTCACACTCGCAGTGTGCTGTTCAATTGTCTATCCACTCAAACCTGGTCAGCCTTTCATTTTCTTTTCCACAATATCAGACTTCAGAAATCATTGGAATCGCCAGTACAGAATGTTCCATTCATTCACTGCCAATCTGGAATTCATCTGAATCTGCACTCCAGGTAGGCTTTCATTACACCACTTATGAATGTCCAAGTAACACAATGCTGGTTTTCAGCGGTCTGTTCACACTCTAAGCCCTGCTTTTTACTGGGTATCCACACAACTGTGGTCAGCTCTTCATTTTCATGTCCAAACAATCCAGACTTGAGAAATCATTGCAATCTCCAGTACAGAATGTTCCATTCATTCACTGCGAATCTGGAATTCAACTGAATCTCCACTACCTGCAGATTTATCTTACACCACTTGTGAATGTCCAAGTAAAACAATGCTGGTTTTCAGAGGCCTGTTCATGTTCGCAGTCGTGCTGTTCAATTGGCTATCCACTCAACCTGTTTTGCTCCTCATTTTCCTGTGCACACAACCCAGCCTTCAGAAATCATTGTAATCTCCACTACAGGATGTTCCATTCATTCACTGGGAATCTGGAATTCATCTGAATCTGCACTCCACGCAGGCTTTCGTTACACCACTGCTGAAAGTCGAAGTAATGCAATACTGGTTTTCAGTGGTCTGTTCACATTCGAAGCCGAGGCTTTTTACAGGCTATCCACTCAACACTGGTCAGCTCTTCATTTTCGTGTCCCCACAATCCAGATTTCAGAAATCATTGCCATCTCCACTACAGAATGTTCCATTCATTCACTGCGAGTCTGGAGTTTATCTGATTCTCCACTCCCGCCTGGTTAACATTACACCACTTGTGAATGTCCAAGTAAGCCAATGCTGGTTTTCAGAGGCCTGTTCATACTCGCAGCCGTGCTGTTTAATTGACAATTCACTCCACCCTGTTCAGCTCTTCATTGTCCCACCACACTACCAGCCTTCAGAAATCTTTGTTATCTCCACTACAGAATGTTCCATTCATTCACTGCGAATCTGGAATTCATCTGACTCTCAACTCCACGCAGGTTTTCATTACACCACTGTTGAATGTCCAAGTAACCCAATGCTGGTTTTCAGCGGCCTGTTCTTATTCGCAGCCCTGCTGTTTACTTGGCTATCGATTCAAGCCTGGTCAGCTCTTCATTTTCCTGTCCACACAACACAGGCTTCAGAAATCATTGGAATCTCCTCTACAGAATGTTCCATTCATTCACTGCGAATGTGGAATTCAACTGACTCTCCACTCCATGCAGGTTTTCCTTACACCACTGATGAATGTCCAAGTAACCCAATGCTGGTTTTCAGCTGCATGTTCACACTCGCAGCCATGCTATACAATTGGCTTTCCACTAAATCCTGATTAGTTCTTGATTTTCCTTCCACACGACCCAGCCTTCAGAAATCGTTGGAATCTCCACTAGAGAATGTTCCATTCATTCACTGCGAATCTGGAATTCCTCTGAACCTCCACTCCCGGCAGGTTTTCGTTACACCACTGTTGAATGTCCAAGTAACCCAATGTTTTAAGTGTTTTCTTCACAAGCGCAGTGGTGCTGTTCAATTGGCTATCCACTCAACCCTGGCCAGCTCTACATTTTCCTGTCCACACCACAGAGACTGGAGAAATCATTGTTATCTCCACTACAGAATGTTCCATTCATTCACAGCGAATCTGGAATTCATCTGAATCTCCACTCCCGGCAGGTTTTCGTGACACCACTGGTAAATATCCAAGTAAGCCAATGCTGGTTTTAAGTGGCCTGCTCATACTCTCAGCCGTGCTGTTCAATTTGCTATCCACTCAACCCTCTTCAGCTCCATTTTCCTGTCCACATAACCCAAACTTCAGAAACAATTGGTATCTCCTCCACAGAATGTTCCATTCATTGACGGCAAATCTGAAATTCATCTAATTCTCAACTCCCGTCAGGTTTTCGTTACACCACTTGTGAATGTCCAATTAAGCCAAAGCTGGTTTTCAGTGGCCTGTTCTTACTACGAGACGTGCTGTTCATTTGGCTATCCATTCCACCCTGTTCAGCTCTACATTTTCGTGTCCACAAAACCCAGCCTTCAGAAATCATTGGAATCACCACTAGAGAATGTTCCATTCATTCACTGCGAATCTGGAATTCATCTGAATCTCCACTCCCGGCAGGTTTTCATTGCACCACTGCTGAATGTTCAAGTAACGCAATGATGGTTTTCAGCGGTCTATTCACACTCGAACCCGTGCTGTTCACGGTCTAGCGACTCAACACTGGTGAGTTCTTCTTTTTCCAGTTCAGACAATACAAACCTCAGAAACCATTGCAATCTACACTACAGAATGTTTCATTCATTCAGGCGAATCTTGAATTCATCTTGTTCTCCACTCCCAGCAGGTTTTCGTTTCACCACTGGTGAATGTCCAAGCAACCCAAGGCTGGTTTCAGCTGCGTGTTAACACTCGCAGCCGTGCTGTTCAATTGGCTATCCAGTGAACGCTGGTTAGCTCTTGATTTTCCTTCCACACACCGAGCCTTCAGAAATCATTCTTATCTCCACTTCAGAATGTTCCATTCGTTCCCTGCGAATCTGGAATTCCTCTGACTCTCCACACCAGGCAGATTTTCCTAACAACACTGGTGAATGACCAGGTAATCCAATGCTGGTTTTCAGCGGCTGTTCACACTCACAGCCTTGCTGTTCAATTGGCAATCCAGTCAAACCTAGTCAGCTCTTCATTTTCCTGTCCACACAACCCAGCGTTCAGAAATCATTGGAATCTCTACTACAGAAATTTCCATTCATTCACTGTGAATCTGGAAATACTCTGAATCTGCATTCCAGGAAGGCTTTCGTTACACCACTGATGAATGTCCAAGTAATGCAATGCTGCTTCTTAGTGGTCTGTTCACACTCGAAACCGTGCTGTTCATTGGCTATCCACTCAATATCGGTCAGCTCTTCAATATCCTGTCCAGACTATCCAGATTCCTAAATGTTGGCAATCACCACTACAGAATGTTCCATTCAATCACGCGAATCTGGAATTCATCAGAGTCTCCACTCCTGGAAGGTTTTCGTGACACCACTGGTAAATGTCCAAGGAAGACAATGCTGGTTTTAAGCCGCCTGCTAACACACTCAGCCGTGCTGTTCAATTTGCTATCCACCCAACCCTATTCAGCTCTACATTTTCCTGTCCTCATAACCCAACCTTCAGAAATAATTGGTATCTCCTCCACAGAATGTTCCGTTCATTCACTGCGAATCTTAAATTCATCTGACTCTCAACTCCCGGCGGGTTATCGTTACACCACTTGTGAATGTCCAAGTAAGCCAATGCTGGTTTTCAGTGGCCTGTTCATACTAAGAGACGTGCTGTTCATTTGGCTATCCACTCCACCCTGTTCAGCTCTACATTTTCGTGTCCACAAAACCCAGCCTTCAGAAATCATTGGAATCACCACTAGAGAATGTTCCATTCATTCACTGCGAATCTGGAATTCATCTGAACCTCCACTCCTGGCAGGTTTTCGTTACGCCACTGGTGAATGTCCAAGTAACTCAATACTGGTTTTCAGAGGCATGTTCAACTCGCAGAAGTGCTGTTCAATGGGCTATCCACTCAATATTGGTCAGCTCTTCATTTTCCTCTCCACACAAACCAGCCTTCAGAAATCATTGGGCTCTCCACTACAGACTGTTCCATTCATTCACTGCGATTCTGCAATTCATCTGACTCTCCGCTCCAGGCAGGTTTTCATTACAGCACTGGTGAATGACCAAGTAATCCAATGCTGGTTTTCAGCCGCCTTTTCACACTCGCAGTGTGCTGTTCAATTGTCTATCCACTCAAACCTGGTCAGCCTTTCATTTTCTTTTCCACAATATCAGACTTCAGAAATCATTGGAATCGCCAGTACAGAATGTTCCATTCATTCACTGCCAATCTGGAATTCATCTGAATCTGCACTCCAGGTAGGCTTTCATTACACCACTTATGAATGTCCAAGTAACACAATGCTGGTTTTCAGCGGTCTGTTCACACTCTAAGCCCTGCTTTTTACTGGGTATCCACACAACTGTGGTCAGCTCTTCATTTTCATGTCCAAACAATCCAGACTTGAGAAATCATTGCAATCTCCAGTACAGAATGTTCCATTCATTCACTGCGAATCTGGAATTCAACTGAATCTCCACTACCTGCAGATTTATCTTACACCACTTGTGAATGTCCAAGTAAAACAATGCTGGTTTTCAGAGGCCTGTTCATGTTCGCAGTCGTGCTGTTCAATTGGCTATCCACTCAACCTGTTTTGCTCCTCATTTTCCTGTGCACACAACCCAGCCTTCAGAAATCATTGTAATCTCCACTACAGAATGTTCCATTCATTCACTGGGAATCTGGAATTCATCTGAATCTGCACTCCACGCAGGCTTTCGTTACACCACTGCTGAAAGTCGAAGTAATGCAATACTGGTTTTCAGTGGTCTGTTCACATTCGAAGCCGAGGCTTTTTACAGGCTATCCACTCAACACTGGACAGCTCTTCATTTTCGTGTCCCCACAATCCAGATTTCAGAAATCATTGCCATCTCCACTACAGAATGTTCCATTCATTCACTGCGAGTCTGGAGTTTATCTGATTCTCCACTCCCGCCTGGTTAACATTACACCACTTGTGAATGTCCAAGTAAGCCAATGCTGGTTTTCAGAGGCCTGTTCATACTCGCAGCCGTGCTGTTTAATTGACAATTCACTCCACCCTGTTCAGCTCTTCATTGTCCCACCACACTACCAGCCTTCAGAAATCTTTGTTATCTCCACTACAGAATGTTCCATTCATTCACTGCGAATCTGGAATTCATCTGACTCTCAACTCCACGCAGGTTTTCATTACACCACTGTTGAATGTCCAAGTAACCCAATGCTGGTTTTCAGCGGCCTGTTCTTATTCGCAGCCCTGCTGTTTACTTGGCTATCGATTCAAGCCTGGTCAGCTCTTCATTTTCCTGTCCACACAACACAGGCTTCAGAAATCATTGGAATCTCCTCTACAGAATGTTCCATTCATTCACTGCGAATGTGGAATTCAACTGACTCTCCACTCCATGCAGGTTTTCCTTACACCACTGATGAATGTCCAAGTAACCCAATGCTGGTTTTCAGCTGCATGTTCACACTCGCAGCCATGCTATACAATTGGCTTTCCACTAAATCCTGATTAGTTCTTGATTTTCCTTCCACACGACCCAGCCTTCAGAAATCGTTGGAATCTCCACTAGAGAATGTTCCATTCATTCACTGCGAATCTGGAATTCCTCTGAACCTCCACTCCCGGCAGGTTTTCGTTACACCACTGTTGAATGTCCAAGTAACCCAATGTTTTAAGTGTTTTCTTCACAAGCGCAGTGGTGCTGTTCAATTGGCTATCCACTCAACCCTGGCCAGCTCTACATTTTCCTGTCCACACCACAGAGACTGGAGAAATCATTGTTATCTCCACTACAGAATGTTCCATTCATTCACAGCGAATCTGGAATTCATCTGAATCTCCACTCCCGGCAGGTTTTCGTGACACCACTGGTAAATATCCAAGTAAGCCAATGCTGGTTTTAAGTGGCCTGCTCATACTCTCAGCCGTGCTGTTCAATTTGCTATCCACTCAACCCTCTTCAGCTCCATTTTCCTGTCCACATAACCCAAACTTCAGAAACAATTGGTATCTCCTCCACAGAATGTTCCATTCATTGACGGCAAATCTGAAATTCATCTAATTCTCAACTCCCGTCAGGTTTTCGTTACACCACTTGTGAATGTCCAATTAAGCCAAAGCTGGTTTTCAGTGGCCTGTTCTTACTACGAGACGTGCTGTTCATTTGGCTATCCATTCCACCCTGTTCAGCTCTACATTTTCGTGTCCACAAAACCCAGCCTTCAGAAATCATTGGAATCACCACTAGAGAATGTTCCATTCATTCACTGCGAATCTGGAATTCATCTGAATCTCCACTCCCGGCAGGTTTTCATTGCACCACTGCTGAATGTTCAAGTAACGCAATGATGGTTTTCAGCGGTCTATTCACACTCGAACCCGTGCTGTTCACGGTCTAGCGACTCAACACTGGTGAGTTCTTCTTTTTCCAGTTCAGACAATACAAACCTCAGAAACCATTGCAATCTACACTACAGAATGTTTCATTCATTCAGGCGAATCTTGAATTCATCTTGTTCTCCACTCCCAGCAGGTTTTCGTTTCACCACTGGTGAATGTCCAAGCAACCCAAGGCTGGTTTCAGCTGCGTGTTAACACTCGCAGCCGTGCTGTTCAATTGGCTATCCAGTGAACGCTGGTTAGCTCTTGATTTTCCTTCCACACACCGAGCCTTCAGAAATCATTCTTATCTCCACTTCAGAATGTTCCATTCGTTCCCTGCGAATCTGGAATTCCTCTGACTCTCCACACCAGGCAGATTTTCCTAACAACACTGGTGAATGACCAGGTAATCCAATGCTGGTTTTCAGCGGCTGTTCACACTCACAGCCTTGCTGTTCAATTGGCAATCCAGTCAAACCTAGTCAGCTCTTCATTTTCCTGTCCACACAACCCAGCGTTCAGAAATCATTGCAATCTCTACTACAGAAATTTCCATTCATTCACTGTGAATCTGGAAATACTCTGAATCTGCATTCCAGGAAGGCTTTCGTTACACCACTGATGAATGTCCAAGTAATGCAATGCTGCTTCTTAGTGGTCTGTTCACACTCGAAACCGTGCTCTTCATTGGCTATCCACTCAATATCGGTCAGCTCTTCAATATCCTGTCCAGACTATCCAGATTCCTAAATGTTGGCAATCACCACTACAGAATGTTCCATTCAATCACGCGAATCTGGAATTCATCAGAGTCTCCACTCCTGGAAGGTTTTCGTGACACCACTGGTAAATGTCCAAGGAAGACAATGCTGGTTTTAAGCCGCCTGCTAACACACTCAGCCGTGCTGTTCAATTTGCTATCCACCCAACCCTATTCAGCTCTACATTTTCCTGTCCTCATAACCCAACCTTCAGAAATAATTGGTATCTCCTCCACAGAATGTTCCGTTCATTCACTGCGAATCTTAAATTCATCTGACTCTCAACTCCCGGCGGGTTATCGTTACACCACTTGTGAATGTCCAAGTAAGCCAATGCTGGTTTTCAGTGGCCTGTTCATACTAAGAGACGTGCTGTTCATTTGGCTATCCACTCCACCCTGTTCAGCTCTACATTTTCGTGTCCACAAAACCCAGCCTTCAGAAATCATTGGAATCACCACTAGAGAATGTTCCATTCATTCACTGCGAATCTGGAATTCATCTGAACCTCCACTCCTGGCAGGTTTTCGTTACGCCACTGGTGAATGTCCAAGTAACTCAATACTGGTTTTCAGAGGCATGTTCAACTCGCAGAAGTGCTGTTCAATGGGCTATCCACTCAATATTGGTCAGCTCTTCATTTTCCTCTCCACACAAACCAGCCTTCAGAAATCATTGGGCTCTCCACTACAGACTGTTCCATTCATTCACTGCGATTCTGCAATTCATCTGACTCTCCGCTCCAGGCAGGTTTTCATTACAGCACTGGTGAATGACCAAGTAATCCAATGCTGGTTTTCAGCCGCCTTTTCACACTCGCAGTGTGCTGTTCAATTGTCTATCCACTCAAACCTGGTCAGCCTTTCATTTTCTTTTCCACAATATCAGACTTCAGAAATCATTGGAATCGCCAGTACAGAATGTTCCATTCATTCACTGCCAATCTGGAATTCATCTGAATCTGCACTCCAGGTAGGCTTTCATTACACCACTTATGAATGTCCAAGTAACACAATGCTGGTTTTCAGCGGTCTGTTCACACTCTAAGCCCTGCTTTTTACTGGGTATCCACACAACTGTGGTCAGCTCTTCATTTTCATGTCCAAACAATCCAGACTTGAGAAATCATTGCAATCTCCAGTACAGAATGTTCCATTCATTCACTGCGAATCTGGAATTCAACTGAATCTCCACTACCTGCAGATTTATCTTACACCACTTGTGAATGTCCAAGTAAAACAATGCTGGTTTTCAGAGGCCTGTTCATGTTCGCAGTCGTGCTGTTCAATTGGCTATCCACTCAACCTGTTTTGCTCCTCATTTTCCTGTGCACACAACCCAGCCTTCAGAAATCATTGTAATCTCCACTACAGGATGTTCCATTCATTCACTGGGAATCTGGAATTCATCTGAATCTGCACTCCACGCAGGCTTTCGTTACACCACTGCTGAAAGTCGAAGTAATGCAATACTGGTTTTCAGTGGTCTGTTCACATTCGAAGCCGAGGCTTTTTACAGGCTATCCACTCAACACTGGTCAGCTCTTCATTTTCGTGTCCCCACAATCCAGATTTCAGAAATCATTGCAATCTCCACTACAGAATGTTCCATTCATTCACTGCGAGTCTGGAGTTTATCTGATTCTCCACTCCCGCCTGGTTAACATTACACCACTTGTGAATGTCCAAGTAAGCCAATGCTGGTTTTCAGAGGCCTGTTCATACTCGCAGCCGTGCTGTTTAATTGACAATTCACTCCACCCTGTTCAGCTCTTCATTGTCCCACCACACTACCAGCCTTCAGAAATCTTTGTTATCTCCACTACAGAATGTTCCATTCATTCACTGCGAATCTGGAATTCATCTGACTCTCAACTCCACGCAGGTTTTCATTACACCACTGTTGAATGTCCAAGTAACCCAATGCTGGTTTTCAGCGGCCTGTTCATATTCGCAGCCCTGCTGTTTACTTGGCTATCGATTCAAGCCTGGTCAGCTCTTCATTTTCCTGTCCACACAACACAGGCTTCAGAAATCATTGGAATCTCCTCTACAGAATGTTCCATTCATTCACTGCGAATGTGGAATTCAACTGACTCTCCACTCCATGCAGGTTTTCCTTACACCACTGATGAATGTCCAAGTAACCCAATGCTGGTTTTCAGCTGCATGTTCACACTCGCAGCCATGCTATACAATTGGCTTTCCACTAAATCCTGATTAGTTCTTGATTTTCCTTCCACACGACCCAGCCTTCAGAAATCGTTGGAATCTCCACTAGAGAATGTTCCATTCATTCACTGCGAATCTGGAATTCCTCTGAACCTCCACTCCCGGCAGGTTTTCGTTACACCACTGTTGAATGTCCAAGTAACCCAATGTTTTAAGTGTTTTCTTCACAAGCGCAGTGGTGCTGTTCAATTGGCTATCCACTCAACCCTGGCCAGCTCTACATTTTCCTGTCCACACCACAGAGACTGGAGAAATCATTGTTATCTCCACTACAGAATGTTCCATTCATTCACAGCGAATCTGGAATTCATCTGAATCTCCACTCCCGGCAGGTTTTCGTGACACCACTGGTAAATATCCAAGTAAGCCAATGCTGGTTTTAAGTGGCCTGCTCATACTCTCAGCCGTGCTGTTCAATTTGCTATCCACTCAACCCTCTTCAGCTCCATTTTCCTGTCCACATAACCCAAACTTCAGAAACAATTGGTATCTCCTCCACAGAATGTTCCATTCATTGACGGCAAATCTGAAATTCATCTAATTCTCAACTCCCGTCAGGTTTTCGTTACACCACTTGTGAATGTCCAATTAAGCCAAAGCTGGTTTTCAGTGGCCTGTTCTTACTACGAGACGTGCTGTTCATTTGGCTATCCATTCCACCCTGTTCAGCTCTACATTTTCGTGTCCACAAAACCCAGCCTTCAGAAATCATTGGAATCACCACTAGAGAATGTTCCATTCATTCACTGCGAATCTGGAATTCATCTGAATCTCCACTCCCGGCAGGTTTTCATTGCACCACTGCTGAATGTTCAAGTAACGCAATGATGGTTTTCAGCGGTCTATTCACACTCGAACCCGTGCTGTTCACGGTCTAGCGACTCAACACTGGTGAGTTCTTCTTTTTCCAGTTCAGACAATACAAACCTCAGAAACCATTGCAATCTACACTACAGAATGTTTCATTCATTCACGCGAATCTTGAATTCATCTTGTTCTCCACTCCCAGCAGGTTTTCGTTTCACCACTGGTGAATGTCCAAGCAACCCAAGGCTGGGTTCAGCTGCGTGTTAACACTCGCAGCCGTGCTGTTCAATTGGCTATCCAGTGAACGCTGGTTAGCTCTTGATTTTCCTTCCACACACCGAGCCTTCAGAAATCATTCTTATCTCCACTTCAGAATGTTCCATTCGTTCCCTGCGAATCTGGAATTCCTCTGACTCTCCACACCAGGCAGATTTTCCTAACAACACTGGTGAATGACCAGGTAATCCAATGCTGGTTTTCAGCGGCTGTTCACACTCACAGCCTTGCTGTTCAATTGGCAATCCAGTCAAACCTAGTCAGCTCTTCATTTTCCTGTCCACACAACCCAGCGTTCAGAAATCATTGGAATCTCTACTACAGAAATTTCCATTCATTCACTGTGAATCTGGAAATACTCTGAATCTGCATTCCAGGAAGGCTTTCGTTACACCACTGATGAATGTCCAAGTAATGCAATGCTGCTTCTTAGTGGTCTGTTCACACTCGAAACCGTGCTCTTCATTGGCTATCCACTCAATATCGGTCAGCTCTTCAATATCCTGTCCAGACTATCCAGATTCCTAAATGTTGGCAATCACCACTACAGAATGTTCCATTCAATCACGCGAATCTGGAATTCATCAGAGTCTCCACTCCTGGAAGGTTTTCGTGACACCACTGGTAAATGTCCAAGGAAGACAATGCTGGTTTTAAGCCGCCTGCTAACACACTCAGCCGTGCTGTTCAATTTGCTATCCACCCAACCCTATTCAGCTCTACATTTTCCTGTCCTCATAACCCAACCTTCAGAAATAATTGGTATCTCCTCCACAGAATGTTCCGTTCATTCACTGCGAATCTTAAATTCATCTGACTCTCAACTCCCGGCGGGTTATCGTTACACCACTTGTGAATGTCCAAGTAAGCCAATGCTGGTTTTCAGTGGCCTGTTCATACTAAGAGACGTGCTGTTCATTTGGCTATCCACTCCACTCTGTTCAGCTCTACATTTTCGTGTCCACAAAACCCAGCCTTCAGAAATCATTGGAATCACCACTAGAGAATGTTCCATTCATTCACTGCGAATCTGGAATTCATCTGAACCTCCACTCCTGGCAGGTTTTCGTTACGCCACTGGTGAAGGTCCAAGTAACTCAATACTGCTTTTCAGAGGCATGCTGTTCAATGGGCTATCCACTCAATATTGGTCAGCTCTTCATTTTCCTCTCCACACAAACCAGCCTTCAGAAATCATTGGGCTCTCCACTACAGACTGTTCCATTCATTCACTGCGATTCTGCAATTCATCTGACTCTCCGCTCCAGGCAGGTTTTCATTACAGCACTGGTGAATGACCAAGTAATCCAATGCTGGTTTTCAGCCGCCTTTTCACACTCGCAGTGTGCTGTTCAATTGTCTATCCACTCAAACCTGGTCAGCCTTTCATTTTCTTTTCCACAATATCAGACTTCAGAAATCATTGGAATCGCCAGTACAGAATGTTCCATTCATTCACTGCCAATCTGGAATTCATCTGAATCTGCACTCCAGGTAGGCTTTCATTACACCACTTATGAATGTCCAAGTAACACAATGCTGGTTTTCAGCGGTCTGTTCACACTCTAAGCCCTGCTTTTTACTGGGTATCCACACAACTGTGGTCAGCTCTTCATTTTCATGTCCAAACAATCCAGACTTGAGAAATCATTGCAATCTCCAGTACAGAATGTTCCATTCATTCACTGCGAATCTGGAATTCAACTGAATCTCCACTACCTGCAGATTTATCTTACACCACTTGTGAATGTCCAAGTAAAACAATGCTGGTTTTCAGAGGCCTGTTCATGTTCGCAGTCGTGCTGTTCAATTGGCTATCCACTCAACCTGTTTTGCTCCTCATTTTCCTGTGCACACAACCCAGCCTTCAGAAATCATTGTAATCTCCACTACAGGATGTTCCATTCATTCACTGGGAATCTGGAATTCATCTGAATCTGCACTCCACGCAGGCTTTCGTTACACCACTGCTGAAAGTCGAAGTAATGCAATACTGGTTTTCAGTGGTCTGTTCACATTCGAAGCCGAGGCTTTTTACAGGCTATCCACTCAACACTGGTCAGCTCTTCATTTTCGTGTCCCCACAATCCAGATTTCAGAAATCATTGCCATCTCCACTACAGAATGTTCCATTCATTCACTGCGAGTCTGGAGTTTATCTGATTCTCCACTCCCGCCTGGTTAACATTACACCACTTGTGAATGTCCAAGTAAGCCAATGCTGGTTTTCAGAGGCCTGTTCATACTCGCAGCCGTGCTGTTTAATTGACAATTCACTCCACCCTGTTCAGCTCTTCATTGTCCCACCACACTACCAGCCTTCAGAAATCTTTGTTATCTCCACTACAGAATGTTCCATTCATTCACTGCGAATCTGGAATTCATCTGACTCTCAACTCCACGCAGGTTTTCATTACACCACTGTTGAATGTCCAAGTAACCCAATGCTGGTTTTCAGCGGCCTGTTCATATTCGCAGCCCTGCTGTTTACTTGGCTATCGATTCAAGCCTGGTCAGCTCTTCATTTTCCTGTCCACACAACACAGGCTTCAGAAATCATTGGAATCTCCTCTACAGAACGTTCCATTCATTCACTGCGAATGTGGAATTCAACTGACTCTCCACTCCATGCAGGTTTTCCTTACACCACTGATGAATGTCCAAGTAACCCAATGCTGGTTTTCAGCTGCATGTTCACACTCGCAGCCATGCTATACAATTGGCTTTCCACTAAATCCTGATTAGTTCTTGATTTTCCTTCCACACGACCCAGCCTTCAGAAATCGTTGGAATCTCCACTAGAGAATGTTCCATTCATTCACTGCGAATCTGGAATTCCTCTGAACCTCCACTCCCGGCAGGTTTTCGTTACACCACTGTTGAATGTCCAAGTAACCCAATGTTTTAAGTGTTTTCTTCACAAGCGCAGTGGTGCTGTTCAATTGGCTATCCACTCAACCCTGGCCAGCTCTACATTTTCCTGTCCACACCACAGAGACTGGAGAAATCATTGTTATCTCCACTACAGAATGTTCCATTCATTCACAGCGAATCTGGAATTCATCTGAATCTCCACTCCCGGCAGGTTTTCGTGACACCACTGGTAAATATCCAAGTAAGCCAATGCTGGTTTTAAGTGGCCTGCTCATACTCTCAGCCGTGCTGTTCAATTTGCTATCCACTCAACCCTCTTCAGCTCCATTTTCCTGTCCACATAACCCAAACTTCAGAAACAATTGGTATCTCCTCCACAGAATGTTCCATTCATTGACGGCAAATCTGAAATTCATCTAATTCTCAACTCCCGTCAGGTTTTCGTTACACCACTTGTGAATGTCCAATTAAGCCAAAGCTGGTTTTCAGTGGCCTGTTCTTACTACGAGACGTGCTGTTCATTTGGCTATCCATTCCACCCTGTTCAGCTCTACATTTTCGTGTCCACAAAACCCAGCCTTCAGAAATCATTGGAATCACCACTAGAGAATGTTCCATTCATTCACTGCGAATCTGGAATTCATCTGAATCTCCACTCCCGGCAGGTTTTCATTGCACCACTGCTGAATGTTCAAGTAACGCAATGATGGTTTTCAGCGGTCTATTCACACTCGAACCCGTGCTGTTCACGGTCTAGCGACTCAACACTGGTGAGTTCTTCTTTTTCCAGTTCAGACAATACAAACCTCAGAAACCATTGCAATCTACACTACAGAATGTTTCATTCATTCAGGCGAATCTTGAATTCATCTTGTTCTCCACTCCCAGCAGGTTTTCGTTTCACCACTGGTGAATGTCCAAGCAACCCAAGGCTGGTTTCAGCTGCGTGTTAACACTCGCAGCCGTCCGTGCTGTTCAATTGGCTATCCAGTGAACGCTGGTTAGCTCTTGATTTTCCTTCCACACACCGAGCCTTCAGAAATCATTCTTATCTCCACTTCAGAATGTTCCATTCGTTCCCTGCGAATCTGGAATTCCTCTGACTCTCCACACCAGGCAGATTTTCCTAACAACACTGGTGAATGACCAGGTAATCCAATGCTGGTTTTCAGCGGCTGTTCACACTCACAGCCTTGCTGTTCAATTGGCAATCCAGTCAAACCTAGTCAGCTCTTCATTTTCCTGTCCACACAACCCAGCGTTCAGAAATCATTGGAATCTCTACTACAGAAATTTCCATTCATTCACTGTGAATCTGGAAATACTCTGAATCTGCATTCCAGGAAGGCTTTCGTTACACCACTGATGAATGTCCAAGTAATGCAATGCTGCTTCTTAGTGGTCTGTTCACACTCGAAACCGTGCTGTTCATTGGCTATCCACTCAATATCGGTCAGCTCTTCAATATCCTGTCCAGACTATCCAGATTCCTAAATGTTGGCAATCACCACTACAGAATGTTCCATTCAATCACGCGAATCTGGAATTCATCAGAGTCTCCACTCCTGGAAGGTTTTCGTGACACCACTGGTAAATGTCCAAGGAAGACAATGCTGGTTTTAAGCCGCCTGCTAACACACTCAGCCGTGCTGTTCAATTTGCTATCCACCCAACCCTATTCAGCTCTACATTTTCCTGTCCTCATAACCCAACCTTCAGAAATAATTGGTATCTCCTCCACAGAATGTTCCGTTCATTCACTGCGAATCTTAAATTCATCTGACTCTCAACTCCCGGCGGGTTATCGTTACACCACTTGTGAATGTCCAAGTAAGCCAATGCTGGTTTTCAGTGGCCTGTTCATACTAAGAGACGTGCTGTTCATTTGGCTATCCACTCCACCCTGTTCAGCTCTACATTTTCGTGTCCACAAAACCCAGCCTTCAGAAATCATTGGAATCACCACTAGAGAATGTTCCATTCATTCACTGCGAATCTGGAATTCATCTGAACCTCCACTCCTGGCAGGTTTTCGTTACGCCACTGGTGAATGTCCAAGTAACTCAATCCTGGTTTTCAGAGGCATGTTCAACTCGCAGAAGTGCTGTTCAATGGGCTATCCACTCAATATTGGTCAGCTCTTCATTTTCCTCTCCACACAAACCAGCCTTCAGAAATCATTGGGCTCTCCACTACAGACTGTTCCATTCATTCACTGCGATTCTGCAATTCATCTGACTCTCCGCTCCAGGCAGGTTTTCATTACAGCACTGGTGAATGACCAAGTAATCCAATGCTGGTTTTCAGCCGCCTTTTCACACTCGCAGTGTGCTGTTCAATTGTCTATCCACTCAAACCTGGTCAGCCTTTCATTTTCTTTTCCACAATATCAGACTTCAGAAATCATTGGAATCGCCAGTACAGAATGTTCCATTCATTCACTGCCAATCTGGAATTCATCTGAATCTGCACTCCAGGTAGGCTTTCATTACACCACTTATGAATGTCCAAGTAACACAATGCTGGTTTTCAGCGGTCTGTTCACACTCTAAGCCCTGCTTTTTACTGGGTATCCACACAACTGTGGTCAGCTCTTCATTTTCATGTCCAAACAATCCAGACTTGAGAAATCATTGCAATCTCCAGTACAGAATGTTCCATTCATTCACTGCGAATCTGGAATTCAACTGAATCTCCACTACCTGCAGATTTATCTTACACCACTTGTGAATGTCCAAGTAAAACAATGCTGGTTTTCAGAGGCCTGTTCATGTTCGCAGTCGTGCTGTTCAATTGGCTATCCACTCAACCTGTTTTGCTCCTCATTTTCCTGTGCACACAACCCAGCCTTCAGAAATCATTGTAATCTCCACTACAGGATGTTCCATTCATTCACTGGGAATCTGGAATTCATCTGAATCTGCACTCCACGCAGGCTTTCGTTACACCACTGCTGAAAGTCGAAGTAATGCAATACTGGTTTTCAGTGGTCTGTTCACATTCGAAGCCGAGGCTTTTTACAGGCTATCCACTCAACACTGGTCAGCTCTTCATTTTCGTGTCCCCACAATCCAGATTTCAGAAATCATTGCAATCTCCACTACAGAATGTTCCATTCATTCACTGCGAGTCTGGAGTTTATCTGATTCTCCACTCCCGCCTGGTTAACATTACACCACTTGTGAATGTCCAAGTAAGCCAATGCTGGTTTTCAGAGGCCTGTTCATACTCGCAGCCGTGCTGTTTAATTGACAATTCACTCCACCCTGTTCAGCTCTTCATTGTCCCACCACACTACCAGCCTTCAGAAATCTTTGTTATCTCCACTACAGAATGTTCCATTCATTCACTGCGAATCTGGAATTCATCTGACTCTCAACTCCACGCAGGTTTTCATTACACCACTGTTGAATGTCCAAGTAACCCAATGCTGGTTTTCAGCGGCCTGTTCATATTCGCAGCCCTGCTGTTTACTTGGCTATCGATTCAAGCCTGGTCAGCTCTTCATTTTCCTGTCCACACAACACAGGCTTCAGAAATCATTGGAATCTCCTCTACAGAATGTTCCATTCATTCACTGCGAATGTGGAATTCAACTGACTCTCCACTCCATGCAGGTTTTCCTTACACCACTGATGAATGTCCAAGTAACCCAATGCTGGTTTTCAGCTGCATGTTCACACTCGCAGCCATGCTATACAATTGGCTTTCCACTAAATCCTGATTAGTTCTTGATTTTCCTTCCACACGACCCAGCCTTCAGAAATCGTTGGAATCTCCACTAGAGAATGTTCCATTCATTCACTGCGAATCTGGAATTCCTCTGAACCTCCACTCCCGGCAGGTTTTCGTTACACCACTGTTGAATGTCCAAGTAACCCAATGTTTTAAGTGTTTTCTTCACAAGCGCAGTGGTGCTGTTCAATTGGCTATCCACTCAACCCTGGCCAGCTCTACATTTTCCTGTCCACACCACAGAGACTGGAGAAATCATTGTTATCTCCACTACAGAATGTTCCATTCATTCACAGCGAATCTGGAATTCATCTGAATCTCCACTCCCGGCAGGTTTTCGTGACACCACTGGTAAATATCCAAGTAAGCCAATGCTGGTTTTAAGTGGCCTGCTCATACTCTCAGCCGTGCTGTTCAATTTGCTATCCACTCAACCCTCTTCAGCTCCATTTTCCTGTCCACATAACCCAAACTTCAGAAACAATTGGTATCTCCTCCACAGAATGTTCCATTCATTGACGGCAAATCTGAAATTCATCTAATTCTCAACTCCCGTCAGGTTTTCGTTACACCACTTGTGAATGTCCAATTAAGCCAAAGCTGGTTTTCAGTGGCCTGTTCTTACTACGAGACGTGCTGTTCATTTGGCTATCCATTCCACCCTGTTCAGCTCTACATTTTCGTGTCCACAAAACCCAGCCTTCAGAAATCATTGGAATCACCACTAGAGAATGTTCCATTCATTCACTGCGAATCTGGAATTCATCTGAATCTCCACTCCCGGCAGGTTTTCATTGCACCACTGCTGAATGTTCAAGTAACGCAATGATGGTTTTCAGCGGTCTATTCACACTCGAACCCGTGCTGTTCACGGTCTAGCGACTCAACACTGGTGAGTTCTTCTTTTTCCAGTTCAGACAATACAAACCTCAGAAACCATTGCAATCTACACTACAGAATGTTTCATTCATTCAGGCGAATCTTGAATTCATCTTGTTCTCCACTCCCAGCAGGTTTTCGTTTCACCACTGGTGAATGTCCAAGCAACCCAAGGCTGGTTTCAGCTGCGTGTTAACACTCGCAGCCGTGCTGTTCAATTGGCTATCCAGTGAACGCTGGTTAGCTCTTGATTTTCCTTCCACACACCGAGCCTTCAGAAATCATTCTTATCTCCACTTCAGAATGTTCCATTCGTTCCCTGCGAATCTGGAATTCCTCTGACTCTCCACACCAGGCAGATTTTCCTAACAACACTGGTGAATGACCAGGTAATCCAATGCTGGTTTTCAGCGGCTGTTCACACTCACAGCCTTGCTGTTCAATTGGCAATCCAGTCAAACCTAGTCAGCTCTTCATTTTCCTGTCCACACAACCCAGCGTTCAGAAATCATTGGAATCTCTACTACAGAAATTTCCATTCATTCACTGTGAATCTGGAAATACTCTGAATCTGCATTCCAGGAAGGCTTTCGTTACACCACTGATGAATGTCCAAGTAATGCAATGCTGCTTCTTAGTGGTCTGTTCACACGCGAAACCGTGCTGTTCATTGGCTATCCACTCAATATCGGTCAGCTCTTCAATATCCTGTCCAGACTATCCAGATTCCTAAATGTTGGCAATCACCACTACAGAATGTTCCATTCAATCACGCGAATCTGGAATTCATCAGAGTCTCCACTCCTGGAAGGTTTTCGTGACACCACTGGTAAATGTCCAAGGAAGACAATGCTGGTTTTAAGCCGCCTGCTAACACACTCAGCCGTGCTGTTCAATTTGCTATCCACCCAACCCTATTCAGCTCTACATTTTCCTGTCCTCATAACCCAACCTTCAGAAATAATTGGTATCTCCTCCACAGAATGTTCCGTTCATTCACTGCGAATCTTAAATTCATCTGACTCTCAACTCCCGGCGGGTTATCGTTACACCACTTGTGAATGTCCAAGTAAGCCAATGCTGGTTTTCAGTGGCCTGTTCATACTAAGAGACGTGCTGTTCATTTGGCTATCCACTCCACCCTGTTCAGCTCTACATTTTCGTGTCCACAAAACCCAGCCTTCAGAAATCATTGGAATCACCACTAGAGAATGTTCCATTCATTCACTGCGAATCTGGAATTCATCTGAACCTCCACTCCTGGCAGGTTTTCGTTACGCCACTGGTGAATGTCCAAGTAACTCAATACTGGTTTTCAGAGGCATGTTCAACTCGCAGAAGTGCTGTTCAATGGGCTATCCACTCAATATTGGTCAGCTCTTCATTTTCCTCTCCACACAAACCAGCCTTCAGAAATCATTGGGCTCTCCACTACAGACTGTTCCATTCATTCACTGCGATTCTGCAATTCATCTGACTCTCCGCTCCAGGCAGGTTTTCATGACAGCACTGGTGAATGACCAAGTAATCCAATGCTGGTTTTCAGCCGCCTTTTCACACTCGCAGTGTGCTGTTCAATTGTCTATCCACTCAAACCTGGTCAGCCTTTCATTTTCTTTTCCACAATATCAGACTTCAGAAATCATTGGAATCGCCAGTACAGAATGTTCCATTCATTCACTGCCAATCTGGAATTCATCTGAATCTGCACTCCAGGTAGGCTTTCATTACACCACTTATGAATGTCCAAGTAACACAATGCTGGTTTTCAGCGGTCTGTTCACACTCTAAGCCCTGCTTTTTACTGGGTATCCACACAACTGTGGTCAGCTCTTCATTTTCATGTCCAAACAATCCAGACTTGAGAAATCATTGCAATCTCCAGTACAGAATGTTCCATTCATTCACTGCGAATCTGGAATTCAACTGAATCTCCACTACCTGCAGATTTATCTTACACCACTTGTGAATGTCCAAGTAAAACAATGCTGGTTTTCAGAGGCCTGTTCATGTTCGCAGTCGTGCTGTTCAATTGGCTATCCACTCAACCTGTTTTGCTCCTCATTTTCCTGTGCACACAACCCAGCCTTCAGAAATCATTGTAATCTCCACTACAGGATGTTCCATTCATTCACTGGGAATCTGGAATTCATCTGAATCTGCACTCCACGCAGGCTTTCGTTACACCACTGCTGAAAGTCGAAGTAATGCAATACTGGTTTTCAGTGGTCTGTTCACATTCGAAGCCGAGGCTTTTTACAGGCTATCCACTCAACACTGGTCAGCTCTTCATTTTCGTGTCCCCACAATCCAGATTTCAGAAATCATTGCAATCTCCACTACAGAATGTTCCATTCATTCACTGCGAGTCTGGAGTTTATCTGATTCTCCACTCCCGCCTGGTTAACATTACACCACTTGTGAATGTCCAAGTAAGCCAATGCTGGTTTTCAGAGGCCTGTTCATACTCGCAGCCGTGCTGTTTAATTGACAATTCACTCCACCCTGTTCAGCTCTTCATTGTCCCACCACACTACCAGCCTTCAGAAATCTTTGTTATCTCCACTACAGAATGTTCCATTCATTCACTGCGAATCTGGAATTCATCTGACTCTCAACTCCACGCCTCCACGCAGGTTTTCATTACACCACTGTTGAATGTCCAAGTAACCCAATGCTGGTTTTCAGCGGCCTGTTCATATTCGCAGCCCTGCTGTTTACTTGGCTATCGATTCAAGCCTGGTCAGCTCTTCATTTTCCTGTCCACACAACACAGGCTTCAGAAATCATTGGAATCTCCTCTACAGAATGTTCCATTCATTCACTGCGAATGTGGAATTCAACTGACTCTCCACTCCATGCAGGTTTTCCTTACACCACTGATGAATGTCCAAGTAACCCAATGCTGGTTTTCAGCTGCATGTTCACACTCGCAGCCATGCTATACAATTGGCTTTCCACTAAATCCTGATTAGTTCTTGATTTTCCTTCCACACGACCCAGCCTTCAGAAATCGTTGGAATCTCCACTAGAGAATGTTCCATTCATTCACTGCGAATCTGGAATTCCTCTGAACCTCCACTCCCGGCAGGTTTTCGTTACACCACTGTTGAATGTCCAAGTAACCCAATGTTTTAAGTGTTTTCTTCACAAGCGCAGTGGTGCTGTTCAATTGGCTATCCACTCAACCCTGGCCAGCTCTACATTTTCCTGTCCACACCACAGAGACTGGAGAAATCATTGTTATCTCCACTACAGAATGTTCCATTCATTCACAGCGAATCTGGAATTCATCTGAATCTCCACTCCCGGCAGGTTTTCGTGACACCACTGGTAAATATCCAAGTAAGCCAATGCTGGTTTTAAGTGGCCTGCTCATACTCTCAGCCGTGCTGTTCAATTTGCTATCCACTCAACCCTCTTCAGCTCCATTTTCCTGTCCACATAACCCAAACTTCAGAAACAATTGGTATCTCCTCCACAGAATGTTCCATTCATTGACGGCAAATCTGAAATTCATCTAATTCTCAACTCCCGTCAGGTTTTCGTTACACCACTTGTGAATGTCCAATTAAGCCAAAGCTGGTTTTCAGTGGCCTGTTCTTACTACGAGACGTGCTGTTCATTTGGCTATCCATTCCACCCTGTTCAGCTCTACATTTTCGTGTCCACAAAACCCAGCCTTCAGAAATCATTGGAATCACCACTAGAGAATGTTCCATTCATTCACTGCGAATCTGGAATTCATCTGAATCTCCACTCCCGGCAGGTTTTCATTGCACCACTGCTGAATGTTCAAGTAACGCAATGATGGTTTTCAGCGGTCTATTCACACTCGAACCCGTGCTGTTCACGGTCTAGCGACTCAACACTGGTGAGTTCTTCTTTTTCCAGTTCAGACAATACAAACCTCAGAAACCATTGCAATCTACACTACAGAATGTTTCATTCATTCAGGCGAATCTTGAATTCATCTTGTTCTCCACTCCCAGCAGGTTTTCGTTTCACCACTGGTGAATGTCCAAGCAACCCAAGGCTGGTTTCAGCTGCGTGTTAACACTCGCAGCCGTGCTGTTCAATTGGCTATCCAGTGAACGCTGGTTAGCTCTTGATTTTCCTTCCACACACCGAGCCTTCAGAAATCATTCTTATCTCCACTTCAGAATGTTCCATTCGTTCCCTGCGAATCTGGAATTCCTCTGACTCTCCACACCAGGCAGATTTTCCTAACAACACTGGTGAATGACCAGGTAATCCAATGCTGGTTTTCAGCGGCTGTTCACACTCACAGCCTTGCTGTTCAATTGGCAATCCAGTCAAACCTAGTCAGCTCTTCATTTTCCTGTCCACACAACCCAGCGTTCAGAAATCATTGGAATCTCTACTACAGAAATTTCCATTCATTCACTGTGAATCTGGAAATACTCTGAATCTGCATTCCAGGAAGGCTTTCGTTACACCACTGATGAATGTCCAAGTAATGCAATGCTGCTTCTTAGTGGTCTGTTCACACGCGAAACCGTGCTGTTCATTGGCTATCCACTCAATATCGGTCAGCTCTTCAATATCCTGTCCAGACTATCCAGATTCCTAAATGTTGGCAATCACCACTAAACAATGTTCCATTCAATCACGCGAATCTGGAATTCATCAGAGTCTCCACTCCTGGAAGGTTTTCGTGACACCACTGGTAAATGTCCAAGGAAGACAATGCTGGTTTTAAGCCGCCTGCTAACACACTCAGCCGTGCTGTTCAATTTGCTATCCACCCAACCCTATTCAGCTCTACATTTTCCTGTCCTCATAACCCAACCTTCAGAAATAATTGGTATCTCCTCCACAGAATGTTCCGTTCATTCACTGCGAATCTTAAATTCATCTGACTCTCAACTCCCGGCGGGTTATCGTTACACCACTTGTGAATGTCCAAGTAAGCCAATGCTGGTTTTCAGTGGCCTGTTCATACTAAGAGACGTGCTGTTCATTTGGCTATCCACTCCACCCTGTTCAGCTCTACATTTTCGTGTCCACAAAACCCAGCCTTCAGAAATCATTGGAATCACCACTAGAGAATGTTCCATTCATTCACTGCGAATCTGGAATTCATCTGAACCTCCACTCCTGGCAGGTTTTCGTTACGCCACTGGTGAATGTCCAAGTAACTCAATACTGGTTTTCAGAGGCATGTTCAACTCGCAGAAGTGCTGTTCAATGGGCTATCCACTCAATATTGGTCAGCTCTTCATTTTCCTCTCCACACAAACCAGCCTTCAGAAATCATTGGGCTCTCCACTACAGACTGTTCCATTCATTCACTGCGATTCTGCAATTCATCTGACTCTCCGCTCCAGGCAGG
Organism: Sorex fumeus; assembly: GCF_029834395.1. Lineage (NCBI taxonomy): Eukaryota > Metazoa > Chordata > Mammalia > Eulipotyphla > Soricidae > Sorex > Sorex fumeus. The sequence goes on from NW_026606251.1 coordinate 469,510, forward strand.
TTTTCATGACAGCACTGGTGAATGACCAAGTAATCCAATGCTGGTTTTCAGCCGCCTTTTCACACTCGCAGTGTGCTGTTCAATTGTCTATCCACTCAAACCTGGTCAGCCTTTCATTTTCTTTTCCACAATATCAGACTTCAGAAATCATTGGAATCGCCAGTACAGAATGTTCCATTCATTCACTGCCAATCTGGAATTCATCTGAATCTGCACTCCAGGTAGGCTTTCATTACACCACTTATGAATGTCCAAGTAACACAATGCTGGTTTTCAGCGGTCTGTTCACACTCTAAGCCCTGCTTTTTACTGGGTATCCACACAACTGTGGTCAGCTCTTCATTTTCATGTCCAAACAATCCAGACTTGAGAAATCATTGCAATCTCCAGTACAGAATGTTCCATTCATTCACTGCGAATCTGGAATTCAACTGAATCTCCACTACCTGCAGATTTATCTTACACCACTTGTGAATGTCCAAGTAAAACAATGCTGGTTTTCAGAGGCCTGTTCATGTTCGCAGTCGTGCTGTTCAATTGGCTATCCACTCAACCTGTTTTGCTCCTCATTTTCCTGTGCACACAACCCAGCCTTCAGAAATCATTGTAATCTCCACTACAGGATGTTCCATTCATTCACTGGGAATCTGGAATTCATCTGAATCTGCACTCCACGCAGGCTTTCGTTACACCACTGCTGAAAGTCGAAGTAATGCAATACTGGTTTTCAGTGGTCTGTTCACATTCGAAGCCGAGGCTTTTTACAGGCTATCCACTCAACACTGGTCAGCTCTTCATTTTCGTGTCCCCACAATCCAGATTTCAGAAATCATTGCAATCTCCACTACAGAATGTTCCATTCATTCACTGCGAGTCTGGAGTTTATCTGATTCTCCACTCCCGCCTGGTTAACATTACACCACTTGTGAATGTCCAAGTAAGCCAATGCTGGTTTTCAGAGGCCTGTTCATACTCGCAGCCGTGCTGTTTAATTGACAATTCACTCCACCCTGTTCAGCTCTTCATTGTCCCACCACACTACCAGCCTTCAGAAATCTTTGTTATCTCCACTACAGAATGTTCCATTCATTCACTGCGAATCTGGAATTCATCTGACTCTCAACTCCACGCCTCCACGCAGGTTTTCATTACACCACTGTTGAATGTCCAAGTAACCCAATGCTGGTTTTCAGCGGCCTGTTCATATTCGCAGCCCTGCTGTTTACTTGGCTATCGATTCAAGCCTGGTCAGCTCTTCATTTTCCTGTCCACACAACACAGGCTTCAGAAATCATTGGAATCTCCTCTACAGAATGTTCCATTCATTCACTGCGAATGTGGAATTCAACTGACTCTCCACTCCATGCAGGTTTTCCTTACACCACTGATGAATGTCCAAGTAACCCAATGCTGGTTTTCAGCTGCATGTTCACACTCGCAGCCATGCTATACAATTGGCTTTCCACTAAATCCTGATTAGTTCTTGATTTTCCTTCCACACGACCCAGCCTTCAGAAATCGTTGGAATCTCCACTAGAGAATGTTCCATTCATTCACTGCGAATCTGGAATTCCTCTGAACCTCCACTCCCGGCAGGTTTTCGTTACACCACTGTTGAATGTCCAAGTAACCCAATGTTTTAAGTGTTTTCTTCACAAGCGCAGTGGTGCTGTTCAATTGGCTATCCACTCAACCCTGGCCAGCTCTACATTTTCCTGTCCACACCACAGAGACTGGAGAAATCATTGTTATCTCCACTACAGAATGTTCCATTCATTCACAGCGAATCTGGAATTCATCTGAATCTCCACTCCCGGCAGGTTTTCGTGACACCACTGGTAAATATCCAAGTAAGCCAATGCTGGTTTTAAGTGGCCTGCTCATACTCTCAGCCGTGCTGTTCAATTTGCTATCCACTCAACCCTCTTCAGCTCCATTTTCCTGTCCACATAACCCAAACTTCAGAAACAATTGGTATCTCCTCCACAGAATGTTCCATTCATTGACGGCAAATCTGAAATTCATCTAATTCTCAACTCCCGTCAGGTTTTCGTTACACCACTTGTGAATGTCCAATTAAGCCAAAGCTGGTTTTCAGTGGCCTGTTCTTACTACGAGACGTGCTGTTCATTTGGCTATCCATTCCACCCTGTTCAGCTCTACATTTTCGTGTCCACAAAACCCAGCCTTCAGAAATCATTGGAATCACCACTAGAGAATGTTCCATTCATTCACTGCGAATCTGGAATTCATCTGAATCTCCACTCCCGGCAGGTTTTCATTGCACCACTGCTGAATGTTCAAGTAACGCAATGATGGTTTTCAGCGGTCTATTCACACTCGAACCCGTGCTGTTCACGGTCTAGCGACTCAACACTGGTGAGTTCTTCTTTTTCCAGTTCAGACAATACAAACCTCAGAAACCATTGCAATCTACACTACAGAATGTTTCATTCATTCAGGCGAATCTTGAATTCATCTTGTTCTCCACTCCCAGCAGGTTTTCGTTTCACCACTGGTGAATGTCCAAGCAACCCAAGGCTGGTTTCAGCTGCGTGTTAACACTCGCAGCCGTGCTGTTCAATTGGCTATCCAGTGAACGCTGGTTAGCTCTTGATTTTCCTTCCACACACCGAGCCTTCAGAAATCATTCTTATCTCCACTTCAGAATGTTCCATTCGTTCCCTGCGAATCTGGAATTCCTCTGACTCTCCACACCAGGCAGATTTTCCTAACAACACTGGTGAATGACCAGGTAATCCAATGCTGGTTTTCAGCGGCTGTTCACACTCACAGCCTTGCTGTTCAATTGGCAATCCAGTCAAACCTAGTCAGCTCTTCATTTTCCTGTCCACACAACCCAGCGTTCAGAAATCATTGGAATCTCTACTACAGAAATTTCCATTCATTCACTGTGAATCTGGAAATACTCTGAATCTGCATTCCAGGAAGGCTTTCGTTACACCACTGATGAATGTCCAAGTAATGCAATGCTGCTTCTTAGTGGTCTGTTCACACTCGAAACCGTGCTCTTCATTGGCTATCCACTCAATATCGGTCAGCTCTTCAATATCCTGTCCAGACTATCCAGATTCCTAAATGTTGGCAATCACCACTACAGAATGTTCCATTCAATCACGCGAATCTGGAATTCATCAGAGTCTCCACTCCTGGAAGGTTTTCGTGACACCACTGGTAAATGTCCAAGGAAGACAATGCTGGTTTTAAGCCGCCTGCTAACACACTCAGCCGTGCTGTTCAATTTGCTATCCACCCAACCCTATTCAGCTCTACATTTTCCTGTCCTCATAACCCAACCTTCAGAAATAATTGGTATCTCCTCCACAGAATGTTCCGTTCATTCACTGCGAATCTTAAATTCATCTGACTCTCAACTCCCGGCGGGTTATCGTTACACCACTTGTGAATGTCCAAGTAAGCCAATGCTGGTTTTCAGTGGCCTGTTCATACTAAGAGACGTGCTGTTCATTTGGCTATCCACTCCACCCTGTTCAGCTCTACATTTTCGTGTCCACAAAACCCAGCCTTCAGAAATCATTGGAATCACCACTAGAGAATGTTCCATTCATTCACTGCGAATCTGGAATTCATCTGAACCTCCACTCCTGGCAGGTTTTCGTTACGCCACTGGTGAATGTCCAAGTAACTCAATCCTGGTTTTCAGAGGCATGTTCAACTCGCAGAAGTGCTGTTCAATGGGCTATCCACTCAATATTGGTCAGCTCTTCATTTTCCTCTCCACACAAACCAGCCTTCAGAAATCATTGGGCTCTCCACTACAGACTGTTCCATTCATTCACTGCGATTCTGCAATTCATCTGGCTCTCCGCTCCAGGCAGGTTTTCATTACAGCACTGGTGAATGACCAAGTAATCCAATGCTGGTTTTCAGCCGCCTTTTCACACTCGCAGTGTGCTGTTCAATTGTCTATCCACTCAAACCTGGTCAGCCTTTCATTTTCTTTTCCACAATATCAGACTTCAGAAATCATTGGAATCGCCAGTACAGAATGTTCCATTCATTCACTGCCAATCTGGAATTCATCTGAATCTGCACTCCAGGTAGGCTTTCATTACACCACTTATGAATGTCCAAGTAACACAATGCTGGTTTTCAGCGGTCTGTTCACACTCTAAGCCCTGCTTTTTACTGGGTATCCACACAACTGTGGTCAGCTCTTCATTTTCATGTCCAAACAATCCAGACTTGAGAAATCATTGCAATCTCCAGTACAGAATGTTCCATTCATTCACTGCGAATCTGGAATTCAACTGAATCTCCACTACCTGCAGATTTATCTTACACCACTTGTGAATGTCCAAGTAAAACAATGCTGGTTTTCAGAGGCCTGTTCATGTTCGCAGTCGTGCTGTTCAATTGGCTATCCACTCAACCTGTTTTGCTCCTCATTTTCCTGTGCACACAACCCAGCCTTCAGAAATCATTGTAATCTCCACTACAGGATGTTCCATTCATTCACTGGGAATCTGGAATTCATCTGAATCTGCACTCCACGCAGGCTTTCGTTACACCACTGCTGAAAGTCGAAGTAATGCAATACTGGTTTTCAGTGGTCTGTTCACATTCGAAGCCGAGGCTTTTTACAGGCTATCCACTCAACACTGGTCAGCTCTTCATTTTCGTGTCCCCACAATCCAGATTTCAGAAATCATTGCAATCTCCACTACAGAATGTTCCATTCATTCACTGCGAGTCTGGAGTTTATCTGATTCTCCACTCCCGCCTGGTTAACATTACACCACTTGTGAATGTCCAAGTAAGCCAATGCTGGTTTTCAGAGGCCTGTTCATACTCGCAGCCGTGCTGTTTAATTGACAATTCACTCCACCCTGTTCAGCTCTTCATTGTCCCACCACACTACCAGCCTTCAGAAATCTTTGTTATCTCCACTACAGAATGTTCCATTCATTCACTGCGAATCTGGAATTCATCTGACTCTCAACTCCACGCAGGTTTTCATTACACCACTGTTGAATGTCCAAGTAACCCAATGCTGGTTTTCAGCGGCCTGTTCATATTCGCAGCCCTGCTGTTTACTTGGCTATCGATTCAAGCCTGGTCAGCTCTTCATTTTCCTGTCCACACAACACAGGCTTCAGAAATCATTGGAATCTCCTCTACAGAATGTTCCATTCATTCACTGCGAATGTGGAATTCAACTGACTCTCCACTCCATGCAGGTTTTCCTTACACCACTGATGAATGTCCAAGTAACCCAATGCTGGTTTTCAGCTGCATGTTCACACTCGCAGCCATGCTATACAATTGGCTTTCCACTAAATCCTGATTAGTTCTTGATTTTCCTTCCACACGACCCAGCCTTCAGAAATCGTTGGAATCTCCACTAGAGAATGTTCCATTCATTCACTGCGAATCTGGAATTCCTCTGAACCTCCACTCCCGGCAGGTTTTCGTTACACCACTGTTGAATGTCCAAGTAACCCAATGTTTTAAGTGTTTTCTTCACAAGCGCAGTGGTGCTGTTCAATTGGCTATCCACTCAACCCTGGCCAGCTCTACATTTTCCTGTCCACACCACAGAGACTGGAGAAATCATTGTTATCTCCACTACAGAATGTTCCATTCATTCACAGCGAATCTGGAATTCATCTGAATCTCCACTCCCGGCAGGTTTTCGTGACACCACTGGTAAATATCCAAGTAAGCCAATGCTGGTTTTAAGTGGCCTGCTCATACTCTCAGCCGTGCTGTTCAATTTGCTATCCACTCAACCCTCTTCAGCTCCATTTTCCTGTCCACATAACCCAAACTTCAGAAACAATTGGTATCTCCTCCACAGAATGTTCCATTCATTGACGGCAAATCTGAAATTCATCTAATTCTCAACTCCCGTCAGGTTTTCGTTACACCACTTGTGAATGTCCAATTAAGCCAAAGCTGGTTTTCAGTGGCCTGTTCTTACTACGAGACGTGCTGTTCATTTGGCTATCCATTCCACCCTGTTCAGCTCTACATTTTCGTGTCCACAAAACCCAGCCTTCAGAAATCATTGGAATCACCACTAGAGAATGTTCCATTCATTCACTGCGAATCTGGAATTCATCTGAATCTCCACTCCCGGCAGGTTTTCATTGCACCACTGCTGAATGTTCAAGTAACGCAATGATGGTTTTCAGCGGTCTATTCACACTCGAACCCGTGCTGTTCACGGTCTAGCGACTCAACACTGGTGAGTTCTTCTTTTTCCAGTTCAGACAATACAAACCTCAGAAACCATTGCAATCTACACTACAGAATGTTTCATTCATTCAGGCGAATCTTGAATTCATCTTGTTCTCCACTCCCAGCAGGTTTTCGTTTCACCACTGGTGAATGTCCAAGCAACCCAAGGCTGGTTTCAGCTGCGTGTTAACACTCGCAGCCGTGCTGTTCAATTGGCTATCCAGTGAACGCTGGTTAGCTCTTGATTTTCCTTCCACACACCGAGCCTTCAGAAATCATTCTTATCTCCACTTCAGAATGTTCCATTCGTTCCCTGCGAATCTGGAATTCCTCTGACTCTCCACACCAGGCAGATTTTCCTAACAACACTGGTGAATGACCAGGTAATCCAATGCTGGTTTTCAGCGGCTGTTCACACTCACAGCCTTGCTGTTCAATTGGCAATCCAGTCAAACCTAGTCAGCTCTTCATTTTCCTGTCCACACAACCCAGCGTTCAGAAATCATTGGAATCTCTACTACAGAAATTTCCATTCATTCACTGTGAATCTGGAAATACTCTGAATCTGCATTCCAGGAAGGCTTTCGTTACACCACTGATGAATGTCCAAGTAATGCAATGCTGCTTCTTAGTGGTCTGTTCACACTCGAAACCGTGCTCTTCATTGGCTATCCACTCAATATCGGTCAGCTCTTCAATATCCTGTCCAGACTATCCAGATTCCTAAATGTTGGCAATCACCACTACAGAATGTTCCATTCAATCACGCGAATCTGGAATTCATCAGAGTCTCCACTCCTGGAAGGTTTTCGTGACACCACTGGTAAATGTCCAAGGAAGACAATGCTGGTTTTAAGCCGCCTGCTAACACACTCAGCCGTGCTGTTCAATTTGCTATCCACCCAACCCTATTCAGCTCTACATTTTCCTGTCCTCATAACCCAACCTTCAGAAATAATTGGTATCTCCTCCACAGAATGTTCCGTTCATTCACTGCGAATCTTAAATTCATCTGACTCTCAACTCCCGGCGGGTTATCGTTACACCACTTGTGAATGTCCAAGTAAGCCAATGCTGGTTTTCAGTGGCCTGTTCATACTAAGAGACGTGCTGTTCATTTGGCTATCCACTCCACCCTGTTCAGCTCTACATTTTCGTGTCCACAAAACCCAGCCTTCAGAAATCATTGGAATCACCACTAGAGAATGTTCCATTCATTCACTGCGAATCTGGAATTCCTCTGAACCTCCACTCCTGGCAGGTTTTCGTTACGCCACTGGTGAATGTCCAAGTAACTCAATCCTGGTTTTCAGAGGCATGTTCAACTCGCAGAAGTGCTGTTCAATGGGCTATCCACTCAATATTGGTCAGCTCTTCATTTTCCTCTCCACACAAACCAGCCTTCAGAAATCATTGGGCTCTCCACTACAGACTGTTCCATTCATTCACTGCGATTCTGCAATTCATCTGGCTCTCCGCTCCAGGCAGGTTTTCATTACAGCACTGGTGAATGACCAAGTAATCCAATGCTGGTTTTCAGCCGCCTTTTCACACTCGCAGTGTGCTGTTCAATTGTCTATCCACTCAAACCTGGTCAGCCTTTCATTTTCTTTTCCACAATATCAGACTTCAGAAATCATTGGAATCGCCAGTACAGAATGTTCCATTCATTCACTGCCAATCTGGAATTCATCTGAATCTGCACTCCAGGTAGGCTTTCATTACACCACTTATGAATGTCCAAGTAACACAATGCTGGTTTTCAGCGGTCTGTTCACACTCTAAGCCCTGCTTTTTACTGGGTATCCACACAACTGTGGTCAGCTCTTCATTTTCATGTCCAAACAATCCAGACTTGAGAAATCATTGCAATCTCCAGTACAGAATGTTCCATTCATTCACTGCGAATCTGGAATTCAACTGAATCTCCACTACCTGCAGATTTATCTTACACCACTTGTGAATGTCCAAGTAAAACAATGCTGGTTTTCAGAGGCCTGTTCATGTTCGCAGTCGTGCTGTTCAATTGGCTATCCACTCAACCTGTTTTGCTCCTCATTTTCCTGTGCACACAACCCAGCCTTCAGAAATCATTGTAATCTCCACTACAGGATGTTCCATTCATTCACTGGGAATCTGGAATTCATCTGAATCTGCACTCCACGCAGGCTTTCGTTACACCACTGCTGAAAGTCGAAGTAATGCAATACTGGTTTTCAGTGGTCTGTTCACATTCGAAGCCGAGGCTTTTTACAGGCTATCCACTCAACACTGGTCAGCTCTTCATTTTCGTGTCCCCACAATCCAGATTTCAGAAATCATTGCAATCTCCACTACAGAATGTTCCATTCATTCACTGCGAGTCTGGAGTTTATCTGATTCTCCACTCCCGCCTGGTTAACATTACACCACTTGTGAATGTCCAAGTAAGCCAATGCTGGTTTTCAGAGGCCTGTTCATACTCGCAGCCGTGCTGTTTAATTGACAATTCACTCCACCCTGTTCAGCTCTTCATTGTCCCACCACACTACCAGCCTTCAGAAATCTTTGTTATCTCCACTACAGAATGTTCCATTCATTCACTGCGAATCTGGAATTCATCTGACTCTCAACTCCACGCAGGTTTTCATTACACCACTGTTGAATGTCCAAGTAACCCAATGCTGGTTTTCAGCGGCCTGTTCATATTCGCAGCCCTGCTGTTTACTTGGCTATCGATTCAAGCCTGGTCAGCTCTTCATTTTCCTGTCCACACAACACAGGCTTCAGAAATCATTGGAATCTCCTCTACAGAATGTTCCATTCATTCACTGCGAATGTGGAATTCAACTGACTCTCCACTCCATGCAGGTTTTCCTTACACCACTGATGAATGTCCAAGTAACCCAATGCTGGTTTTCAGCTGCATGTTCACACTCGCAGCCATGCTATACAATTGGCTTTCCACTAAATCCTGATTAGTTCTTGATTTTCCTTCCACACGACCCAGCCTTCAGAAATCGTTGGAATCTCCACTAGAGAATGTTCCATTCATTCACTGCGAATCTGGAATTCCTCTGAACCTCCACTCCCGGCAGGTTTTCGTTACACCACTGTTGAATGTCCAAGTAACCCAATGTTTTAAGTGTTTTCTTCACAAGCGCAGTGGTGCTGTTCAATTGGCTATCCACTCAACCCTGGCCAGCTCTACATTTTCCTGTCCACACCACAGAGACTGGAGAAATCATTGTTATCTCCACTACAGAATGTTCCATTCATTCACAGCGAATCTGGAATTCATCTGAATCTCCACTCCCGGCAGGTTTTCGTGACACCACTGGTAAATATCCAAGTAAGCCAATGCTGGTTTTAAGTGGCCTGCTCATACTCTCAGCCGTGCTGTTCAATTTGCTATCCACTCAACCCTCTTCAGCTCCATTTTCCTGTCCACATAACCCAAACTTCAGAAACAATTGGTATCTCCTCCACAGAATGTTCCATTCATTGACGGCAAATCTGAAATTCATCTAATTCTCAACTCCCGTCAGGTTTTCGTTACACCACTTGTGAATGTCCAATTAAGCCAAAGCTGGTTTTCAGTGGCCTGTTCTTACTACGAGACGTGCTGTTCATTTGGCTATCCATTCCACCCTGTTCAGCTCTACATTTTCGTGTCCACAAAACCCAGCCTTCAGAAATCATTGGAATCACCACTAGAGAATGTTCCATTCATTCACTGCGAATCTGGAATTCATCTGAATCTCCACTCCCGGCAGGTTTTCATTGCACCACTGCTGAATGTTCAAGTAACGCAATGATGGTTTTCAGCGGTCTATTCACACTCGAACCCGTGCTGTTCACGGTCTAGCGACTCAACACTGGTGAGTTCTTCTTTTTCCAGTTCAGACAATACAAACCTCAGAAACCATTGCAATCTACACTACAGAATGTTTCATTCATTCAGGCGAATCTTGAATTCATCTTGTTCTCCACTCCCAGCAGGTTTTCGTTTCACCACTGGTGAATGTCCAAGCAACCCAAGGCTGGTTTCAGCTGCGTGTTAACACTCGCAGCCGTGCTGTTCAATTGGCTATCCAGTGAACGCTGGTTAGCTCTTGATTTTCCTTCCACACACCGAGCCTTCAGAAATCATTCTTATCTCCACTTCAGAATGTTCCATTCGTTCCCTGCGAATCTGGAATTCCTCTGACTCTCCACACCAGGCAGATTTTCCTAACAACACTGGTGAATGACCAGGTAATCCAATGCTGGTTTTCAGCGGCTGTTCACACTCACAGCCTTGCTGTTCAATTGGCAATCCAGTCAAACCTAGTCAGCTCTTCATTTTCCTGTCCACACAACCCAGCGTTCAGAAATCATTGGAATCTCTACTACAGAAATTTCCATTCATTCACTGTGAATCTGGAAATACTCTGAATCTGCATTCCAGGAAGGCTTTCGTTACACCACTGATGAATGTCCAAGTAATGCAATGCTGCTTCTTAGTGGTCTGTTCACACTCGAAACCGTGCTCTTCATTGGCTATCCACTCAATATCGGTCAGCTCTTCAATATCCTGTCCAGACTATCCAGATTCCTAAATGTTGGCAATCACCACCACAGAATGTTCCATTCAATCACGCGAATCTGGAATTCATCAGAGTCTCCACTCCTGGAAGGTTTTCGTGACACCACTGGTAAATGTCCAAGGAAGACAATGCTGGTTTTAAGCCGCCTGCTAACACACTCAGCCGTGCTGTTCAATTTGCTATCCACCCAACCCTATTCAGCTCTACATTTTCCTGTCCTCATAACCCAACCTTCAGAAATAATTGGTATCTCCTCCACAGAATGTTCCGTTCATTCACTGCGAATCTTAAATTCATCTGACTCTCAACTCCCGGCGGGTTATCGTTACACCACTTGTGAATGTCCAAGTAAGCCAATGCTGGTTTTCAGTGGCCTGTTCATACTAAGAGACGTGCTGTTCATTTGGCTATCCACTCCACTCTGTTCAGCTCTACATTTTCGTGTCCACAAAACCCAGCCTTCAGAAATCATTGGAATCACCACTAGAGAATGTTCCATTCATTCACTGCGAATCTGGAATTCATCTGAACCTCCACTCCTGGCAGGTTTTCGTTACGCCACTGGTGAATGTCCAAGTAACTCAATACTGCTTTTCAGAGGCATGCTGTTCAATGGGCTATCCACTCAATATTGGTCAGCTCTTCATTTTCCTCTCCACACAAACCAGCCTTCAGAAATCATTGGGCTCTCCACTACAGACTGTTCCATTCATTCACTGCGATTCTGCAATTCATCTGACTCTCCGCTCCAGGCAGGTTTTCATTACAGCACTGGTGAATGACCAAGTAATCCAATGCTGGTTTTCAGCCGCCTTTTCACACTCGCAGTGTGCTGTTCAATTGTCTATCCACTCAAACCTGGTCAGCCTTTCATTTTCTTTTCCACAATATCAGACTTCAGAAATCATTGGAATCGCCAGTACAGAATGTTCCATTCATTCACTGCCAATCTGGAATTCATCTGAATCTGCACTCCAGGTAGGCTTTCATTACACCACTTATGAATGTCCAAGTAACACAATGCTGGTTTTCAGCGGTCTGTTCACACTCTAAGCCCTGCTTTTTACTGGGTATCCACACAACTGTGGTCAGCTCTTCATTTTCATGTCCAAACAATCCAGACTTGAGAAATCATTGCAATCTCCAGTACAGAATGTTCCATTCATTCACTGCGAATCTGGTATTCAACTGAATCTCCACTACCTGCAGATTTATCTTACACCACTTGTGAATGTCCAAGTAAAACAATGCTGGTTTTCAGAGGCCTGTTCATGTTCGCAGTCGTGCTGTTCAATTGGCTATCCACTCAACCTGTTTTGCTCCTCATTTTCCTGTGCACACAACCCAGCCTTCAGAAATCATTGTAATCTCCACTACAGGATGTTCCATTCATTCACTGGGAATCTGGAATTCATCTGAATCTGCACTCCACGCAGGCTTTCGTTACACCACTGCTGAAAGTCGAAGTAATGCAATACTGGTTTTCAGTGGTCTGTTCACATTCGAAGCCGAGGCTTTTTACAGGCTATCCACTCAACACTGGTCAGCTCTTCATTTTCGTGTCCCCACAATCCAGATTTCAGAAATCATTGCAATCTCCACTACAGAATGTTCCATTCATTCACTGCGAGTCTGGAGTTTATCTGATTCTCCACTCCCGCCTGGTTAACATTACACCACTTGTGAATGTCCAAGTAAGCCAATGCTGGTTTTCAGAGGCCTGTTCATACTCGCAGCCGTGCTGTTTAATTGACAATTCACTCCACCCTGTTCAGCTCTTCATTGTCCCACCACACTACCAGCCTTCAGAAATCTTTGTTATCTCCACTACAGAATGTTCCATTCATTCACTGCGAATCTGGAATTCATCTGACTCTCAACTCCACGCAGGTTTTCATTACACCACTGTTGAATGTCCAAGTAACCCAATGCTGGTTTTCAGCGGCCTGTTCATATTCGCAGCCCTGCTGTTTACTTGGCTATCGATTCAAGCCTGGTCAGCTCTTCATTTTCCTGTCCACACAACACAGGCTTCAGAAATCATTGGAATCTCCTCTAAAGAATGTTCCATTCATTCACTGCGAATGTGGAATTCAACTGACTCTCCACTCCATGCAGGTTTTCCTTACACCACTGATGAATGTCCAAGTAACCCAATGCTGGTTTTCAGCTGCATGTTCACACTCGCAGCCATGCTATACAATTGGCTTTCCACTAAATCCTGAATAGTTCTTGATTTTCCTTCCACACGACCCAGCCTTCAGAAATCGTTGGAATCTCCACTAGAGAATGTTCCATTCATTCACTGCGAATCTGGAATTCCTCTGAACCTCCACTCCCGGCAGGTTTTCGTTACACCACTGTTGAATGTCCAAGTAACCCAATGTTTTAAGTGTTTTCTTCACAAGCGCAGTGGTGCTGTTCAATTGGCTATCCACTCAACCCTGGCCAGCTCTACATTTTCCTGTCCACACCACAGAGACTGGAGAAATCATTGTTATCTCCACTACAGAATGTTCCATTCATTCACAGCGAATCTGGAATTCATCTGAATCTCCACTCCCGGCAGGTTTTCGTGACACGACTGGTAAATATCCAAGTAAGCCAATGCTGGTTTTAAGTGGCCTGCTCATACTCTCAGCCGTGCTGTTCAATTTGCTATCCACTCAACCCTCTTCAGCTCCATTTTCCTGTCCACATAACCCAAACTTCAGAAACAATTGGTATCTCCTCCACAGAATGTTCCATTCATTGACGGCAAATCTGAAATTCATCTAATTCTCAACTCCCGTCAGGTTTTCGTTACACCACTTGTGAATGTCCAATTAAGCCAAAGCTGGTTTTCAGTGGCCTGTTCTTACTACGAGACGTGCTGTTCATTTGGCTATCCATTCTACCCTGTTCAGCTCTACATTTTCGTGTCCACAAAACCCAGCCTTCAGAAATCATTGGAATCACCACTAGAGAATGTTCCATTCATTCACTGCGAATCTGGAATTCATCTGAATCTCCACTCCCGGCAGGTTTTCATTGCACCACTGCTGAATGTTCAAGTAACGCAATGATGGTTTTCAGCGGTCTATTCACACTCGAACCCGTGCTGTTCACGGTCTAGCGACTCAACACTGGTGAGTTCTTCTTTTTCCAGTTCAGACAATACAAACCTCAGAAACCATTGCAATCTACACTACAGAATGTTTCATTCATTCAGGCGAATCTTGAATTCATCTTGTTCTCCACTCCCAGCAGGTTTTCGTTTCACCACTGGTGAATGTCCAAGCAACCCAAGGCTGGTTTCAGCTGCGTGTTAACACTCGCAGCCGTGCTGTTCAATTGGCTATCCAGTGAACGCTGGTTAGCTCTTGATTTTCCTTCCACACACCGAGCCTTCAGAAATCATTCTTATCTCCACTTCAGAATGTTCCATTCGTTCCCTGCGAATCTGGAATTCCTCTGACTCTCCACACCAGGCAGATTTTCCTAACAACACTGGTGAATGACCAGGTAATCCAATGCTGGTTTTCAGCGGCTGTTCACACTCACAGCCTTGCTGTTCAATTGGCAATCCAGTCAAACCTAGTCAGCTCTTCATTTTCCTGTCCACACAACCCAGCGTTCAGAAATCATTGGAATCTCTACTACAGAAATTTCCATTCATTCACTGTGAATCTGGAAATACTCTGAATCTGCATTCCAGGAAGGCTTTCGTTACACCACTGATGAATGTCCAAGTAATGCAATGCTGCTTCTTAGTGGTCTGTTCACACTCGAAACCGTGCTGTTCATTGGCTATCCACTCAATATCGGTCAGCTCTTCAATATCCTGTCCAGACTATCCAGATTCCTAAATGTTGGCAATCACCACTACAGAATGTTCCATTCAATCACGCGAATCTGGAATTCATCAGAGTCTCCACTCCTGGAAGGTTTTCGTGACACCACTGGTAAATGTCCAAGGAAGACAATGCTGGTTTTAAGCCGCCTGCTAACACACTCAGCCGTGCTGTTCAATTTGCTATCCACCCAACCCTATTCAGCTCTACATTTTCCTGTCCTCATAACCCAACCTTCAGAAATAATTGGTATCTCCTCCACAGAATGTTCCGTTCATTCACTGCGAATCTTAAATTCATCTGACTCTCAACTCCCGGCGGGTTATCGTTACACCACTTGTGAATGTCCAAGTAAGCCAATGCTGGTTTTCAGTGGCCTGTTCATACTAAGAGACGTGCTGTTCATTTGGCTATCCACTCCACTCTGTTCAGCTCTACATTTTCGTGTCCACAAAACCCAGCCTTCAGAAATCATTGGAATCACCACTAGAGAATGTTCCATTCATTCACTGCGAATCTGGAATTCATCTGAACCTCCACTCCTGGCAGGTTTTCGTTACGCCACTGGTGAATGTCCAAGTAACTCAATACTGCTTTTCAGAGGCATGCTGTTCAATGGGCTATCCACTCAATATTGGTCAGCTCTTCATTTTCCTCTCCACACAAACCAGCCTTCAGAAATCATTGGGCTCTCCACTACAGACTGTTCCATTCATTCACTGCGATTCTGCAATTCATCTGACTCTCCGCTCCAGGCAGGTTTTCATTACAGCACTGGTGAATGACCAAGTAATCCAATGCTGGTTTTCAGCCGCCTTTTCACACTCGCAGTGTGCTGTTCAATTGTCTATCCACTCAAACCTGGTCAGCCTTTCATTTTCTTTTCCACAATATCAGACTTCAGAAATCATTGGAATCGCCAGTACAGAATGTTCCATTCATTCACTGCCAATCTGGAATTCATCTGAATCTGCACTCCAGGTAGGCTTTCATTACACCACTTATGAATGTCCAAGTAACACAATGCTGGTTTTCAGCGGTCTGTTCACACTCTAAGCCCTGCTTTTTACTGGGTATCCACACAACTGTGGTCAGCTCTTCATTTTCATGTCCAAACAATCCAGACTTGAGAAATCATTGCAATCTCCAGTACAGAATGTTCCATTCATTCACTGCGAATCTGGAATTCAACTGAATCTCCACTACCTGCAGATTTATCTTACACCACTTGTGAATGTCCAAGTAAAACAATGCTGGTTTTCAGAGGCCTGTTCATGTTCGCAGTCGTGCTGTTCAATTGGCTATCCACTCAACCTGTTTTGCTCCTCATTTTCCTGTGCACACAACCCAGCCTTCAGAAATCATTGTAATCTCCACTACAGGATGTTCCATTCATTCACTGGGAATCTGGAATTCATCTGAATCTGCACTCCACGCAGGCTTTCGTTACACCACTGCTGAAAGTCGAAGTAATGCAATACTGGTTTTCAGTGGTCTGTTCACATTCGAAGCCGAGGCTTTTTACAGGCTATCCACTCAACACTGGTCAGCTCTTCATTTTCGTGTCCCCACAATCCAGATTTCAGAAATCATTGCAATCTCCACTACAGAATGTTCCATTCATTCACTGCGAGTCTGGAGTTTATCTGATTCTCCACTCCCGCCTGGTTAACATTACACCACTTGTGAATGTCCAAGTAAGCCAATGCTGGTTTTCAGAGGCCTGTTCATACTCGCAGCCGTGCTGTTTAATTGACAATTCACTCCACCCTGTTCAGCTCTTCATTGTCCCACCACACTACCAGCCTTCAGAAATCTTTGTTATCTCCACTACAGAATGTTCCATTCATTCACTGCGAATCTGGAATTCATCTGACTCTCAACTCCACGCAGGTTTTCATTACACCACTGTTGAATGTCCAAGTAACCCAATGCTGGTTTTCAGCGGCCTGTTCATATTCGCAGCCCTGCTGTTTACTTGGCTATCGATTCAAGCCTGGTCAGCTCTTCATTTTCCTGTCCACACAACACAGGCTTCAGAAATCATTGGAATCTCCTCTACAGAATGTTCCATTCATTCACTGCGAATGTGGAATTCAACTGACTCTCCACTCCATGCAGGTTTTCCTTACACCACTGATGAATGTCCAAGTAACCCAATGCTGGTTTTCAGCTGCATGTTCACACTCGCAGCCATGCTATACAATTGGCTTTCCACTAAATCCTGATTAGTTCTTGATTTTCCTTCCACACGACCCAGCCTTCAGAAATCGTTGGAATCTCCACTAGAGAATGTTCCATTCATTCACTGCGAATCTGGAATTCCTCTGAACCTCCACTCCCGGCAGGTTTTCGTTACACCACTGTTGAATGTCCAAGTAACCCAATGTTTTAAGTGTTTTCTTCACAAGCGCAGTGGTGCTGTTCAATTGGCTATCCACTCAACCCTGGCCAGCTCTACATTTTCCTGTCCACACCACAGAGACTGGAGAAATCATTGTTATCTCCACTACAGAATGTTCCATTCATTCACAGCGAATCTGGAATTCATCTGAATCTCCACTCCCGGCAGGTTTTCGTGACACGACTGGTAAATATCCAAGTAAGCCAATGCTGGTTTTAAGTGGCCTGCTCATACTCTCAGCCGTGCTGTTCAATTTGCTATCCACTCAACCCTCTTCAGCTCCATTTTCCTGTCCACATAACCCAAACTTCAGAAACAATTGGTATCTCCTCCACAGAATGTTCCATTCATTGACGGCAAATCTGAAATTCATCTAATTCTCAACTCCCGTCAGGTTTTCGTTACACCACTTGTGAATGTCCAATTAAGCCAAAGCTGGTTTTCAGTGGCCTGTTCTTACTACGAGACGTGCTGTTCATTTGGCTATCCATTCTACCCTGTTCAGCTCTACATTTTCGTGTCCACAAAACCCAGCCTTCAGAAATCATTGGAATCACCACTAGAGAATGTTCCATTCATTCACTGCGAATCTGGAATTCATCTGAATCTCCACTCCCGGCAGGTTTTCATTGCACCACTGCTGAATGTTCAAGTAACGCAATGATGGTTTTCAGCGGTCTATTCACACTCGAACCCGTGCTGTTCACGGTCTAGCGACTCAACACTGGTGAGTTCTTCTTTTTCCAGTTCAGACAATACAAACCTCAGAAACCATTGCAATCTACACTACAGAATGTTTCATTCATTCAGGCGAATCTTGAATTCATCTTGTTCTCCACTCCCAGCAGGTTTTCGTTTCACCACTGGTGAATGTCCAAGCAACCCAAGGCTGGTTTCAGCTGCGTGTTAACACTCGCAGCCGTGCTGTTCAATTGGCTATCCAGTGAACGCTGGTTAGCTCTTGATTTTCCTTCCACACACCGAGCCTTCAGAAATCATTCTTATCTCCACTTCAGAATGTTCCATTCGTTCCCTGCGAATCTGGAATTCCTCTGACTCTCCACACCAGGCAGATTTTCCTAACAACACTGGTGAATGACCAGGTAATCCAATGCTGGTTTTCAGCGGCTGTTCACACTCACAGCCTTGCTGTTCAATTGGCAATCCAGTCAAACCTAGTCAGCTCTTCATTTTCCTGTCCACACAACCCAGCGTTCAGAAATCATTGGAATCTCTACTACAGAAATTTCCATTCATTCACTGTGAATCTGGAAATACTCTGAATCTGCATTCCAGGAAGGCTTTCGTTACACCACTGATGAATGTCCAAGTAATGCAATGCTGCTTCTTAGTGGTCTGTTCACACTCGAAACCGTGCTCTTCATTGGCTATCCACTCAATATCGGTCAGCTCTTCAATATCCTGTCCAGACTATCCAGATTCCTAAATGTTGGCAATCACCACTACAGAATGTTCCATTCAATCACGCGAATCTGGAATTCATCAGAGTCTCCACTCCTGGAAGGTTTTCGTGACACCACTGGTAAATGTCCAAGGAAGACAATGCTGGTTTTAAGCCGCCTGCTAACACACTCAGCCGTGCTGTTCAATTTGCTATCCACCCAACCCTATTCAGCTCTACATTTTCCTGTCCTCATAACCCAACCTTCAGAAATAATTGGTATCTCCTCCACAGAATGTTCCGTTCATTCACTGCGAATCTTAAATTCATCTGACTCTCAACTCCCGGCGGGTTATCGTTACACCACTTGTGAATGTCCAAGTAAGCCAATGCTGGTTTTCAGTGGCCTGTTCATACTAAGAGACGTGCTGTTCATTTGGCTATCCACTCCACTCTGTTCAGCTCTACATTTTCGTGTCCACAAAACCCAGCCTTCAGAAATCATTGGAATCACCACTAGAGAATGTTCCATTCATTCACTGCGAATCTGGAATTCATCTGAACCTCCACTCCTGGCAGGTTTTCGTTACGCCACTGGTGAATGTCCAAGTAACTCAATACTGCTTTTCAGAGGCATGCTGTTCAATGGGCTATCCACTCAATATTGGTCAGCTCTTCATTTTCCTCTCCACACAAACCAGCCTTCAGAAATCATTGGGCTCTCCACTACAGACTGTTCCATTCATTCACTGCGATTCTGCAATTCATCTGACTCTCCGCTCCAGGCAGGTTTTCATTACAGCACTGGTGAATGACCAAGTAATCCAATGCTGGTTTTCAGCCGCCTTTTCACACTCGCAGTGTGCTGTTCAATTGTCTATCCACTCAAACCTGGTCAGCCTTTCATTTTCTTTTCCACAATATCAGACTTCAGAAATCATTGGAATCGCCAGTACAGAATGTTCCATTCATTCACTGCCAATCTGGAATTCATCTGAATCTGCACTCCAGGTAGGCTTTCATTACACCACTTATGAATGTCCAAGTAACACAATGCTGGTTTTCAGCGGTCTGTTCACACTCTAAGCCCTGCTTTTTACTGGGTATCCACACAACTGTGGTCAGCTCTTCATTTTCATGTCCAAACAATCCAGACTTGAGAAATCATTGCAATCTCCAGTACAGAATGTTCCATTCATTCACTGCGAATCTGGAATTCAACTGAATCTCCACTACCTGCAGATTTATCTTACACCACTTGTGAATGTCCAAGTAAAACAATGCTGGTTTTCAGAGGCCTGTTCATGTTCGCAGTCGTGCTGTTCAATTGGCTATCCACTCAACCTGTTTTGCTCCTCATTTTCCTGTGCACACAACCCAGCCTTCAGAAATCATTGTAATCTCCACTACAGGATGTTCCATTCATTCACTGGGAATCTGGAATTCATCTGAATCTGCACTCCACGCAGGCTTTCGTTACACCACTGCTGAAAGTCGAAGTAATGCAATACTGGTTTTCAGTGGTCTGTTCACATTCGAAGCCGAGGCTTTTTACAGGCTATCCACTCAACACTGGTCAGCTCTTCATTTTCGTGTCCCCACAATCCAGATTTCAGAAATCATTGCAATCTCCACTACAGAATGTTCCATTCATTCACTGCGAGTCTGGAGTTTATCTGATTCTCCACTCCCGCCTGGTTAACATTACACCACTTGTGAATGTCCAAGTAAGCCAATGCTGGTTTTCAGAGGCCTGTTCATACTCGCAGCCGTGCTGTTTAATTGACAATTCACTCCACCCTGTTCAGCTCTTCATTGTCCCACCACACTACCAGCCTTCAGAAATCTTTGTTATCTCCACTACAGAATGTTCCATTCATTCACTGCGAATCTGGAATTCATCTGACTCTCAACTCCACGCAGGTTTTCATTACACCACTGTTGAATGTCCAAGTAACCCAATGCTGGTTTTCAGCGGCCTGTTCATATTCGCAGCCCTGCTGTTTACTTGGCTATCGATTCAAGCCTGGTCAGCTCTTCATTTTCCTGTCCACACAACACAGGCTTCAGAAATCATTGGAATCTCCTCTACAGAATGTTCCATTCATTCACTGCGAATGTGGAATTCAACTGACTCTCCACTCCATGCAGGTTTTCCTTACACCACTGATGAATGTCCAAGTAACCCAATGCTGGTTTTCAGCTGCATGTTCACACTCGCAGCCATGCTATACAATTGGCTTTCCACTAAATCCTGATTAGTTCTTGATTTTCCTTCCACACGACCCAGCCTTCAGAAATCGTTGGAATCTCCACTAGAGAATGTTCCATTCATTCACTGCGAATCTGGAATTCCTCTGAACCTCCACTCCCGGCAGGTTTTCGTTACACCACTGTTGAATGTCCAAGTAACCCAATGTTTTAAGTGTTTTCTTCACAAGCGCAGTGGTGCTGTTCAATTGGCTATCCACTCAACCCTGGCCAGCTCTACATTTTCCTGTCCACACCACAGAGACTGGAGAAATCATTGTTATCTCCACTACAGAATGTTCCATTCATTCACAGCGAATCTGGAATTCATCTGAATCTCCACTCCCGGCAGGTTTTCGTGACACGACTGGTAAATATCCAAGTAAGCCAATGCTGGTTTTAAGTGGCCTGCTCATACTCTCAGCCGTGCTGTTCAATTTGCTATCCACTCAACCCTCTTCAGCTCCATTTTCCTGTCCACATAACCCAAACTTCAGAAACAATTGGTATCTCCTCCACAGAATGTTCCATTCATTGACGGCAAATCTGAAATTCATCTAATTCTCAACTCCCGTCAGGTTTTCGTTACACCACTTGTGAATGTCCAATTAAGCCAAAGCTGGTTTTCAGTGGCCTGTTCTTACTACGAGACGTGCTGTTCATTTGGCTATCCATTCCACCCTGTTCAGCTCTACATTTTCGTGTCCACAAAACCCAGCCTTCAGAAATCATTGGAATCACCACTAGAGAATGTTCCATTCATTCACTGCGAATCTGGAATTCATCTGAATCTCCACTCCCGGCAGGTTTTCATTGCACCACTGCTGAATGTTCAAGTAACGCAATGATGGTTTTCAGCGGTCTATTCACACTCGAACCCGTGCTGTTCACGGTCTAGCGACTCAACACTGGTGAGTTCTTCTTTTTCCAGTTCAGACAATACAAACCTCAGAAACCATTGCAATCTACACTACAGAATGTTTCATTCATTCAGGCGAATCTTGAATTCATCTTGTTCTCCACTCCCAGCAGGTTTTCGTTTCACCACTGGTGAATGTCCAAGCAACCCAAGGCTGGTTTCAGCTGCGTGTTAACACTCGCAGCCGTGCTGTTCAATTGGCTATCCAGTGAACGCTGGTTAGCTCTTGATTTTCCTTCCACACACCGAGCCTTCAGAAATCATTCTTATCTCCACTTCAGAATGTTCCATTCGTTCCCTGCGAATCTGGAATTCCTCTGACTCTCCACACCAGGCAGATTTTCCTAACAACACTGGTGAATGACCAGGTAATCCAATGCTGGTTTTCAGCGGCTGTTCACACTCACAGCCTTGCTGTTCAATTGGCAATCCAGTCAAACCTAGTCAGCTCTTCATTTTCCTGTCCACACAACCCAGCGTTCAGAAATCATTGGAATCTCTACTACAGAAATTTCCATTCATTCACTGTGAATCTGGAAATACTCTGAATCTGCATTCCAGGAAGGCTTTCGTTACACCACTGATGAATGTCCAAGTAATGCAATGCTGCTTCTTAGTGGTCTGTTCACACTCGAAACCGTGCTGTTCATTGGCTATCCACTCAATATCGGTCAGCTCTTCAATATCCTGTCCAGACTATCCAGATTCCTAAATGTTGGCAATCACCACTACAGAATGTTCCATTCAATCACGCGAATCTGGAATTCATCAGAGTCTCCACTCCTGGAAGGTTTTCGTGACACCACTGGTAAATGTCCAAGGAAGACAATGCTGGTTTTAAGCCGCCTGCTAACACACTCAGCCGTGCTTTTCAATTTGCTATCCACCCAACCCTATTCAGCTCTACATTTTCCTGTCCTCATAACCCAACCTTCAGAAATAATTGGTATCTCCTCCACAGAATGTTCCGTTCATTCACTGCGAATCTTAAATTCATCTGACTCTCAACTCCCGGCGGGTTATCGTTACACCACTTGTGAATGTCCAAGTAAGCCAATGCTGGTTTTCAGTGGCCTGTTCATACTAAGAGACGTGCTGTTCATTTGGCTATCCACTCCACCCTGTTCAGCTCTACATTTTCGTGTCCACAAAACCCAGCCTTCAGAAATCATTGGAATCACCACTAGAGAAAGTTCCATTCATTCACTGCGAATCTGGAATTCCTCTGAACCTCCACTCCTGGCAGGTTTTCGTTACGCCACTGGTGAATGTCCAAGTAACTCAATACTGGTTTTCAGAGGCATGTTCAACTCGCAGAAGTGCTGTTCAATGGGCTATCCACTCAATATTGGTCAGCTCTTCATTTTCCTCTCCACACAAACCAGCCTTCAGAAATCATTGGGCTCTCCACTACAGACTGTTCCATTCATTCACTGCGATTCTGCAATTCATCTGACTCTCCGCTCCAGGCAGGTTTTCATTACAGCACTGGTGAATGACCAAGTAATCCAATGCTGGTTTTCAGCCGCCTTTTCACACTCGCAGTGTGCTGTTCAATTGTCTATCCACTCAAACCTGGTCAGCCTTTCATTTTCTTTTCCACAATATCAGACTTCAGAAATCATTGGAATCGCCAGTACAGAATGTTCCATTCATTCACTGCCAATCTGGAATTCATCTGAATCTGCACTCCAGGTAGGCTTTCATTACACCACTTATGAATGTCCAAGTAACACAATGCTGGTTTTCAGCGGTCTGTTCACACTCTAAGCCCTGCTTTTTACTGGGTATCCACACAACTGTGGTCAGCTCTTCATTTTCATGTCCAAACAATCCAGACTTGAGAAATCATTGCAATCTCCAGTACAGAATGTTCCATTCATTCACTGCGAATCTGGAATTCAACTGAATCTCCACTACCTGCAGATTTATCTTACACCACTTGTGAATGTCCAAGTAAAACAATGCTGGTTTTCAGAGGCCTGTTCATGTTCGCAGTCGTGCTGTTCAATTGGCTATCCACTCAACCTGTTTTGCTCCTCATTTTCCTGTGCACACAACCCAGCCTTCAGAAATCATTGTAATCTCCACTACAGGATGTTCCATTCATTCACTGGGAATCTGGAATTCATCTGAATCTGCACTCCACGCAGGCTTTCGTTACACCACTGCTGAAAGTCGAAGTAATGCAATACTGGTTTTCAGTGGTCTGTTCACATTCGAAGCCGAGGCTTTTTACAGGCTATCCACTCAACACTGGTCAGCTCTTCATTTTCGTGTCCCCACAATCCAGATTTCAGAAATCATTGCAATCTCCACTACAGAATGTTCCATTCATTCACTGCGAGTCTGGAGTTTATCTGATTCTCCACTCCCGCCTGGTTAACATTACACCACTTGTGAATGTCCAAGTAAGCCAATGCTGGTTTTCAGAGGCCTGTTCATACTCGCAGCCGTGCTGTTTAATTGACAATTCACTCCACCCTGTTCAGCTCTTCATTGTCCCACCACACTACCAGCCTTCAGAAATCTTTGTTATCTCCACTACAGAATGTTCCATTCATTCACTGCGAATCTGGAATTCATCTGACTCTCAACTCCACGCAGGTTTTCATTACACCACTGTTGAATGTCCAAGTAACCCAATGCTGGTTTTCAGCGGCCTGTTCATATTCGCAGCCCTGCTGTTTACTTGGCTATCGATTCAAGCCTGGTCAGCTCTTCATTTTCCTGTCCACACAACACAGGCTTCAGAAATCATTGGAATCTCCTCTACAGAATGTTCCATTCATTCACTGCGAATGTGGAATTCAACTGACTCTCCACTCCATGCAGGTTTTCCTTACACCACTGATGAATGTCCAAGTAACCCAATGCTGGTTTTCAGCTGCATGTTCACACTCGCAGCCATGCTATACAATTGGCTTTCCACTAAATCCTGATTAGTTCTTGATTTTCCTTCCACACGACCCAGCCTTCAGAAATCGTTGGAATCTCCACTAGAGAATGTTCCATTCATTCACTGCGAATCTGGAATTCCTCTGAACCTCCACTCCCGGCAGGTTTTCGTTACACCACTGTTGAATGTCCAAGTAACCCAATGTTTTAAGTGTTTTCTTCACAAGCGCAGTGGTGCTGTTCAATTGGCTATCCACTCAACCCTGGCCAGCTCTACATTTTCCTGTCCACACCACAGAGACTGGAGAAATCATTGTTATCTCCACTACAGAATGTTCCATTCATTCACAGCGAATCTGGAATTCATCTGAATCTCCACTCCCGGCAGGTTTTCGTGACACGACTGGTAAATATCCAAGTAAGCCAATGCTGGTTTTAAGTGGCCTGCTCATACTCTCAGCCGTGCTGTTCAATTTGCTATCCACTCAACCCTCTTCAGCTCCATTTTCCTGTCCACATAACCCAAACTTCAGAAACAATTGGTATCTCCTCCACAGAATGTTCCATTCATTGACGGCAAATCTGAAATTCATCTAATTCTCAACTCCCGTCAGGTTTTCGTTACACCACTTGTGAATGTCCAATTAAGCCAAAGCTGGTTTTCAGTGGCCTGTTCTTACTACGAGACGTGCTGTTCATTTGGCTATCCATTCCACCCTGTTCAGCTCTACATTTTCGTGTCCACAAAACCCAGCCTTCAGAAATCATTGGAATCACCACTAGAGAATGTTCCATTCATTCACTGCGAATCTGGAATTCATCTGAATCTCCACTCCCGGCAGGTTTTCATTGCACCACTGCTGAATGTTCAAGTAACGCAATGATGGTTTTCAGCGGTCTATTCACACTCGAACCCGTGCTGTTCACGGTCTAGCGACTCAACACTGGTGAGTTCTTCTTTTTCCAGTTCAGACAATACAAACCTCAGAAACCATTGCAATCTACACTACAGAATGTTTCATTCATTCAGGCGAATCTTGAATTCATCTTGTTCTCCACTCCCAGCAGGTTTTCGTTTCACCACTGGTGAATGTCCAAGCAACCCAAGGCTGGTTTCAGCTGCGTGTTAACACTCGCAGCCGTGCTGTTCAATTGGCTATCCAGTGAACGCTGGTTAGCTCTTGATTTTCCTTCCACACACCGAGCCTTCAGAAATCATTCTTATCTCCACTTCAGAATGTTCCATTCGTTCCCTGCGAATCTGGAATTCCTCTGACTCTCCACACCAGGCAGATTTTCCTAACAACACTGGTGAATGACCAGGTAATCCAATGCTGGTTTTCAGCGGCTGTTCACACTCACAGCCTTGCTGTTCAATTGGCAATCCAGTCAAACCTAGTCAGCTCTTCATTTTCCTGTCCACACAACCCAGCGTTCAGAAATCATTGGAATCTCTACTACAGAAATTTCCATTCATTCACTGTGAATCTGGAAATACTCTGAATCTGCATTCCAGGAAGGCTTTCGTTACACCACTGATGAATGTCCAAGTAATGCAATGCTGCTTCTTAGTGGTCTGTTCACACTCGAAACCGTGCTGTTCATTGGCTATCCACTCAATATCGGTCAGCTCTTCAATATCCTGTCCAGACTATCCAGATTCCTAAATGTTGGCAATCACCACTACAGAATGTTCCATTCAATCACGCGAATCTGGAATTCATCAGAGTCTCCACTCCTGGAAGGTTTTCGTGACACCACTGGTAAATGTCCAAGGAAGACAATGCTGGTTTTAAGCCGCCTGCTAACACACTCAGCCGTGCTGTTCAATTTGCTATCCACCCAACCCTATTCAGCTCTACATTTTCCTGTCCTCATAACCCAACCTTCAGAAATAATTGGTATCTCCTCCACAGAATGTTCCGTTCATTCACTGCGAATCTTAAATTCATCTGACTCTCAACTCCCGGCGGGTTATCGTTACACCACTTGTGAATGTCCAAGTAAGCCAATGCTGGTTTTCAGTGGCCTGTTCATACTAAGAGACGTGCTGTTCATTTGGCTATCCACTCCACCCTGTTCAGCTCTACATTTTCGTGTCCACAAAACCCAGCCTTCAGAAATCATTGGAATCACCACTAGAGAATGTTCCATTCATTCACTGCGAATCTGGAATTCATCTGAACCTCCACTCCTGGCAGGTTTTCGTTACGCCACTGGTGAATGTCCAAGTAACTTAATACTGGTTTTCAGAGGCATGTTCAACTCGCAGAAGTGCTGTTCAATGGGCTATCCACTCAATATTGGTCAGCTCTTCATTTTCCTCTCCACACAAACCAGCCTTCAGAAATCATTGGGCTCTCCACTACAGACTGTTCCATTCATTCACTGCGATTCTGCAATTCATCTGACTCTCCGCTCCAGGCAGGTTTTCATTACAGCACTGGTGAATGACCAAGTAATCCAATGCTGGTTTTCAGCCGCCTTTTCACACTCGCAGAGTGCTGTTCAATTGTCTATCCACTCAAACCTGGTCAGCCTTTCATTTTCTTTTCCACAATATCAGACTTCAGAAATCATTGGAATCGCCAGTACAGAATGTTCCATTCATTCACTGCCAATCTGGAATTCATCTGAATCTGCACTCCAGGTAGGCTTTCATTACACCACTTATGAATGTCCAAGTAACACAATGCTGGTTTTCAGCGGTCTGTTCACACTCTAAGCCCTGCTTTTTACTGGGTATCCACACAACTGTGGTCAGCTCTTCATTTTCATGTCCAAACAATCCAGACTTGAGAAATCATTGCAATCTCCAGTACAGAATGTTCCATTCATTCACTGCGAATCTGGAATTCAACTGAATCTCCACTACCTGCAGATTTATCTTACACCACTTGTGAATGTCCAAGTAAAACAATGCTGGTTTTCAGAGGCCTGTTCATGTTCGCAGTCGTGCTGTTCAATTGGCTATCCACTCAACCTGTTTTGCTCCTCATTTTCCTGTGCACACAACCCAGCCTTCAGAAATCATTGTAATCTCCACTACAGGATGTTCCATTCATTCACTGGGAATCTGGAATTCATCTGAATCTGCACTCCACGCAGGCTTTCGTTACACCACTGCTGAAAGTCGAAGTAATGCAATACTGGTTTTCAGTGGTCTGTTCACATTCGAAGCCGAGGCTTTTTACAGGCTATCCACT
This sequence comes from Sorex fumeus, assembly GCF_029834395.1. Taxonomy (NCBI): domain Eukaryota; kingdom Metazoa; phylum Chordata; class Mammalia; order Eulipotyphla; family Soricidae; genus Sorex; species Sorex fumeus. The sequence goes on from NW_026606251.1 coordinate 497,215, forward strand.
CAACACTGGTCAGCTCTTCATTTTCGTGTCCCCACAATCCAGATTTCAGAAATCATTGCAATCTCCACTACAGAATGTTCCATTCATTCACTGCGAGTCTGGAGTTTATCTGATTCTCCACTCCCGCCTGGTTAACATTACACCACTTGTGAATGTCCAAGTAAGCCAATGCTGGTTTTCAGAGGCCTGTTCATACTCGCAGCCGTGCTGTTTAATTGACAATTCACTCCACCCTGTTCAGCTCTTCATTGTCCCACCACACTACCAGCCTTCAGAAATCTTTGTTATCTCCACTACAGAATGTTCCATTCATTCACTGCGAATCTGGAATTCATCTGACTCTCAACTCCACGCAGGTTTTCATTACACCACTGTTGAATGTCCAAGTAACCCAATGCTGGTTTTCAGCGGCCTGTTCATATTCGCAGCCCTGCTGTTTACTTGGCTATCGATTCAAGCCTGGTCAGCTCTTCATTTTCCTGTCCACACAACACAGGCTTCAGAAATCATTGGAATCTCCTCTACAGAATGTTCCATTCATTCACTGCGAATGTGGAATTCAACTGACTCTCCACTCCATGCAGGTTTTCCTTACACCACTGATGAATGTCCAAGTAACCCAATGCTGGTTTTCAGCTGCATGTTCACACTCGCAGCCATGCTATACAATTGGCTTTCCACTAAATCCTGATTAGTTCTTGATTTTCCTTCCACACGACCCAGCCTTCAGAAATCGTTGGAATCTCCACTAGAGAATGTTCCATTCATTCACTGCGAATCTGGAATTCCTCTGAACCTCCACTCCCGGCAGGTTTTCGTTACACCACTGTTGAATGTCCAAGTAACCCAATGTTTTAAGTGTTTTCTTCACAAGCGCAGTGGTGCTGTTCAATTGGCTATCCACTCAACCCTGGCCAGCTCTACATTTTCCTGTCCACACCACAGAGACTGGAGAAATCATTGTTATCTCCACTACAGAATGTTCCATTCATTCACAGCGAATCTGGAATTCATCTGAATCTCCACTCCCGGCAGGTTTTCGTGACACCACTGGTAAATATCCAAGTAAGCCAATGCTGGTTTTAAGTGGCCTGCTCATACTCTCAGCCGTGCTGTTCAATTTGCTATCCACTCAACCCTCTTCAGCTCCATTTTCCTGTCCACATAACCCAAACTTCAGAAACAATTGGTATCTCCTCCACAGAATGTTCCATTCATTGACGGCAAATCTGAAATTCATCTAATTCTCAACTCCCGTCAGGTTTTCGTTACACCACTTGTGAATGTCCAATTAAGCCAAAGCTGGTTTTCAGTGGCCTGTTCTTACTACGAGACGTGCTGTTCATTTGGCTATCCATTCCACCCTGTTCAGCTCTACATTTTCGTGTCCACAAAACCCAGCCTTCAGAAATCATTGGAATCACCACTAGAGAATGTTCCATTCATTCACTGCGAATCTGGAATTCATCTGAATCTCCACTCCCGGCAGGTTTTCATTGCACCACTGCTGAATGTTCAAGTAACGCAATGATGGTTTTCAGCGGTCTATTCACACTCGAACCCGTGCTGTTCACGGTCTAGCGACTCAACACTGGTGAGTTCTTCTTTTTCCAGTTCAGACAATACAAACCTCAGAAACCATTGCAATCTACACTACAGAATGTTTCATTCATTCAGGCGAATCTTGAATTCATCTTGTTCTCCACTCCCAGCAGGTTTTCGTTTCACCACTGGTGAATGTCCAAGCAACCCAAGGCTGGTTTCAGCTGCGTGTTAACACTCGCAGCCGTGCTGTTCAATTGGCTATCCAGTGAACGCTGGTTAGCTCTTGATTTTCCTTCCACACACCGAGCCTTCAGAAATCATTCTTATCTCCACTTCAGAATGTTCCATTCGTTCCCTGCGAATCTGGAATTCCTCTGACTCTCCACACCAGGCAGATTTTCCTAACAACACTGGTGAATGACCAGGTAATCCAATGCTGGTTTTCAGCGGCTGTTCACACTCACAGCCTTGCTGTTCAATTGGCAATCCAGTCAAACCTAGTCAGCTCTTCATTATCCTGTCCACACAACCCAGCGTTCAGAAATCATTGGAATCTCTACTACAGAAATTTCCATTCATTCACTGTGAATCTGGAAATACTCTGAATCTGCATTCCAGGAAGGCTTTCGTTACACCACTGATGAATGTCCAAGTAATGCAATGCTGCTTCTTAGTGGTCTGTTCACACTCGAAACCGTGCTGTTCATTGGCTATCCACTCAATATCGGTCAGCTCTTCAATATCCTGTCCAGACTATCCAGATTCCTAAATGTTGGCAATCACCACTACAGAATGTTCCATTCAATCACGCGAATCTGGAATTCATCAGAGTCTCCACTCCTGGAAGGTTTTCGTGACACCACTGGTAAATGTCCAAGGAAGACAATGCTGGTTTTAAGCCGCCTGCTAACACACTCAGCCGTGCTGTTCAATTTGCTATCCACCCAACCCTATTCAGCTCTACATTTTCCTGTCCTCATAACCCAACCTTCAGAAATAATTGGTATCTCCTCCACAGAATGTTCCGTTCATTCACTGCGAATCTTAAATTCATCTGACTCTCAACTCCCGGCGGGTTATCGTTACACCACTTGTGAATGTCCAAGTAAGCCAATGCTGGTTTTCAGTGGCCTGTTCATACTAAGAGACGTGCTGTTCATTTGGCTATCCACTCCACCCTGTTCAGCTCTACATTTTCGTGTCCACAAAACCCAGCCTTCAGAAATCATTGGAATCACCACTAGAGAATGTTCCATTCATTCACTGCGAATCTGGAATTCCTCTGAACCTCCACTCCTGGCAGGTTTTCGTTACGCCACTGGTGAATGTCCAAGTAACTCAATACTGGTTTTCAGAGGCATGTTCAACTCGCAGAAGTGCTGTTCAATGGGCTATCCACTCAATATTGGTCAGCTCTTCATTTTCCTCTCCACACAAACCAGCCTTCAGAAATCATTGGGCTCTCCACTACAGACTGTTCCATTCATTCACTGCGATTCTGCAATTCATCTGACTCTCCGCTCCAGGCAGGTTTTCATTACAGCACTGGTGAATGACCAAGTAATCCAATGCTGGTTTTCAGCCGCCTTTTCACACTCGCAGAGTGCTGTTCAATTGTCTATCCACTCAAACCTGGTCAGCCTTTCATTTTCTTTTCCACAATATCAGACTTCAGAAATCATTGGAATCGCCAGTACAGAATGTTCCATTCATTCACTGCCAATCTGGAATTCATCTGAATCTGCACTCCAGGTAGGCTTTCATTACACCACTTATGAATGTCCAAGTAACACAATGCTGGTTTTCAGCGGTCTGTTCACACTCTAAGCCCTGCTTTTTACTGGGTATCCACACAACTGTGGTCAGCTCTTCATTTTCATGTCCAAACAATCCAGACTTGAGAAATCATTGCAATCTCCAGTACAGAATGTTCCATTCATTCACTGCGAATCTGGAATTCAACTGAATCTCCACTACCTGCAGATTTATCTTACACCACTTGTGAATGTCCAAGTAAAACAATGCTGGTTTTCAGAGGCCTGTTCATGTTCGCAGTCGTGCTGTTCAATTGGCTATCCACTCAACCTGTTTTGCTCCTCATTTTCCTGTGCACACAACCCAGCCTTCAGAAATCATTGTAATCTCCACTACAGGATGTTCCATTCATTCACTGGGAATCTGGAATTCATCTGAATCTGCACTCCACGCAGGCTTTCGTTACACCACTGCTGAAAGTCGAAGTAATGCAATACTGGTTTTCAGTGGTCTGTTCACATTCGAAGCCGAGGCTTTTTACAGGCTATCCACTCAACACTGGTCAGCTCTTCATTTTCGTGTCCCCACAATCCAGATTTCAGAAATCATTGCAATCTCCACTACAGAATGTTCCATTCATTCACTGCGAGTCTGGAGTTTATCTGATTCTCCACTCCCGCCTGGTTAACATTACACCACTTGTGAATGTCCAAGTAAGCCAATGCTGGTTTTCAGAGGCCTGTTCATACTCGCAGCCGTGCTGTTTAATTGACAATTCACTCCACCCTGTTCAGCTCTTCATTGTCCCACCACACTACCAGCCTTCAGAAATCTTTGTTATCTCCACTACAGAATGTTCCATTCATTCACTGCGAATCTGGAATTCATCTGACTCTCAACTCCACGCAGGTTTTCATTACACCACTGTTGAATGTCCAAGTAACCCAATGCTGGTTTTCAGCGGCCTGTTCATATTCGCAGCCCTGCTGTTTACTTGGCTATCGATTCAAGCCTGGTCAGCTCTTCATTTTCCTGTCCACACAACACAGGCTTCAGAAATCATTGGAATCTCCTCTACAGAATGTTCCATTCATTCACTGCGAATGTGGAATTCAACTGACTCTCCACTCCATGCAGGTTTTCCTTACACCACTGATGAATGTCCAAGTAACCCAATGCTGGTTTTCAGCTGCATGTTCACACTCGCAGCCATGCTATACAATTGGCTTTCCACTAAATCCTGATTAGTTCTTGATTTTCCTTCCACACGACCCAGCCTTCAGAAATCGTTGGAATCTCCACTAGAGAATGTTCCATTCATTCACTGCGAATCTGGAATTCCTCTGAACCTCCACTCCCGGCAGGTTTTCGTTACACCACTGTTGAATGTCCAAGTAACCCAATGTTTTAAGTGTTTTCTTCACAAGCGCAGTGGTGCTGTTCAATTGGCTATCCACTCAACCCTGGCCAGCTCTACATTTTCCTGTCCACACCACAGAGACTGGAGAAATCATTGTTATCTCCACTACAGAATGTTCCATTCATTCACAGCGAATCTGGAATTCATCTGAATCTCCACTCCCGGCAGGTTTTCGTGACACCACTGGTAAATATCCAAGTAAGCCAATGCTGGTTTTAAGTGGCCTGCTCATACTCTCAGCCGTGCTGTTCAATTTGCTATCCACTCAACCCTCTTCAGCTCCATTTTCCTGTCCACATAACCCAAACTTCAGAAACAATTGGTATCTCCTCCACAGAATGTTCCATTCATTGACGGCAAATCTGAAATTCATCTAATTCTCAACTCCCGTCAGGTTTTCGTTACACCACTTGTGAATGTCCAATTAAGCCAAAGCTGGTTTTCAGTGGCCTGTTCTTACTACGAGACGTGCTGTTCATTTGGCTATCCATTCCACCCTGTTCAGCTCTACATTTTCGTGTCCACAAAACCCAGCCTTCAGAAATCATTGGAATCACCACTAGAGAATGTTCCATTCATTCACTGCGAATCTGGAATTCATCTGAATCTCCACTCCCGGCAGGTTTTCATTGCACCACTGCTGAATGTTCAAGTAACGCAATGATGGTTTTCAGCGGTCTATTCACACTCGAACCCGTGCTGTTCACGGTCTAGCGACTCAACACTGGTGAGTTCTTCTTTTTCCAGTTCAGACAATACAAACCTCAGAAACCATTGCAATCTACACTACAGAATGTTTCATTCATTCAGGCGAATCTTGAATTCATCTTGTTCTCCACTCCCAGCAGGTTTTCGTTTCACCACTGGTGAATGTCCAAGCAACCCAAGGCTGGTTTCAGCTGCGTGTTAACACTCGCAGCCGTGCTGTTCAATTGGCTATCCAGTGAACGCTGGTTAGCTCTTGATTTTCCTTCCACACACCGAGCCTTCAGAAATCATTCTTATCTCCACTTCAGAATGTTCCATTCGTTCCCTGCGAATCTGGAATTCCTCTGACTCTCCACACCAGGCAGATTTTCCTAACAACACTGGTGAATGACCAGGTAATCCAATGCTGGTTTTCAGCGGCTGTTCACACTCACAGCCTTGCTGTTCAATTGGCAATCCAGTCAAACCTAGTCAGCTCTTCATTTTCCTGTCCACACAACCCAGCGTTCAGAAATCATTGGAATCTCTACTACAGAAATTTCCATTCATTCACTGTGAATCTGGAAATACTCTGAATCTGCATTCCAGGAAGGCTTTCGTTACACCACTGATGAATGTCCAAGTAATGCAATGCTGCTTCTTAGTGGTCTGTTCACACTCGAAACCGTGCTGTTCATTGGCTATCCACTCAATATCGGTCAGCTCTTCAATATCCTGTCCAGACTATCCAGATTCCTAAATGTTGGCAATCACCACTACACAATGTTCCATTCAATCACGCGAATCTGGAATTCATCAGAGTCTCCACTCCTGGAAGGTTTTCGTGACACCACTGGTAAATGTCCAAGGAAGACAATGCTGGTTTTAAGCCGCCTGCTAACACACTCAGCCGTGCTGTTCAATTTGCTATCCACCCAACCCTATTCAGCTCTACATTTTCCTGTCCTCATAACCCAACCTTCAGAAATAATTGGTATCTCCTCCACAGAATGTTCCGTTCATTCACTGCGAATCTTAAATTCATCTGACTCTCAACTCCCGGCGGGTTATCGTTACACCACTTGTGAATGTCCAAGTAAGCCAATGCTGGTTTTCAGTGGCCTGTTCATACTAAGAGACGTGCTGTTCATTTGGCTATCCACTCCACCCTGTTCAGCTCTACATTTTCGTGTCCACAAAACCCAGCCTTCAGAAATCATTGGAATCACCACTAGAGAATGTTCCATTCATTCACTGCGAATCTGGAATTCATCTGAACCTCCACTCCTGGCAGGTTTTCGTTACGCCACTGGTGAATGTCCAAGTAACTCAATACTGGTTTTCAGAGGCATGTTCAACTCGCAGAAGTGCTGTTCAATGGGCTATCCACTCAATATTGGTCAGCTCTTCATTTTCCTCTCCACACAAACCAGCCTTCAGAAATCATTGGGCTCTCCACTACAGACTGTTCCATTCATTCACTGCGATTCTGCAATTCATCTGACTCTCCGCTCCAGGCAGGTTTTCATTACAGCACTGGTGAATGACCAAGTAATCCAATGCTGGTTTTCAGCCGCCTTTTCACACTCGCAGAGTGCTGTTCAATTGTCTATCCACTCAAACCTGGTCAGCCTTTCATTTTCTTTTCCACAATATCAGACTTCAGAAATCATTGGAATCGCCAGTACAGAATGTTCCATTCATTCACTGCCAATCTGGAATTCATCTGAATCTGCACTCCAGGTAGGCTTTCATTACACCACTTATGAATGTCCAAGTAACACAATGCTGGTTTTCAGCGGTCTGTTCACACTCTAAGCCCTGCTTTTTACTGGGTATCCACACAACTGTGGTCAGCTCTTCATTTTCATGTCCAAACAATCCAGACTTGAGAAATCATTGCAATCTCCAGTACAGAATGTTCCATTCATTCACTGCGAATCTGGAATTCAACTGAATCTCCACTACCTGCAGATTTATCTTACACCACTTGTGAATGTCCAAGTAAAACAATGCTGGTTTTCAGAGGCCTGTTCATGTTCGCAGTCGTGCTGTTCAATTGGCTATCCACTCAACCTGTTTTGCTCCTCATTTTCCTGTGCACACAACCCAGCCTTCAGAAATCATTGTAATCTCCACTACAGGATGTTCCATTCATTCACTGGGAATCTGGAATTCATCTGAATCTGCACTCCACGCAGGCTTTCGTTACACCACTGCTGAAAGTCGAAGTAATGCAATACTGGTTTTCAGTGGTCTGTTCACATTCGAAGCCGAGGCTTTTTACAGGCTATCCACTCAACACTGGTCAGCTCTTCATTTTCGTGTCCCCACAATCCAGATTTCAGAAATCATTGCAATCTCCACTACAGAATGTTCCATTCATTCACTGCGAGTCTGGAGTTTATCTGATTCTCCACTCCCGCCTGGTTAACATTACACCACTTGTGAATGTCCAAGTAAGCCAATGCTGGTTTTCAGAGGCCTGTTCATACTCGCAGCCGTGCTGTTTAATTGACAATTCACTCCACCCTGTTCAGCTCTTCATTGTCCCACCACACTACCAGCCTTCAGAAATCTTTGTTATCTCCACTACAGAATGTTCCATTCATTCACTGCGAATCTGGAATTCATCTGACTCTCAACTCCACGCAGGTTTTCATTACACCACTGTTGAATGTCCAAGTAACCCAATGCTGGTTTTCAGCGGCCTGTTCATATTCGCAGCCCTGCTGTTTACTTGGCTATCGATTCAAGCCTGGTCAGCTCTTCATTTTCCTGTCCACACAACACAGGCTTCAGAAATCATTGGAATCTCCTCTACAGAATGTTCCATTCATTCACTGCGAATGTGGAATTCAACTGACTCTCCACTCCATGCAGGTTTTCCTTACACCACTGATGAATGTCCAAGTAACCCAATGCTGGTTTTCAGCTGCATGTTCACACTCGCAGCCATGCTATACAATTGGCTTTCCACTAAATCCTGATTAGTTCTTGATTTTCCTTCCACACGACCCAGCCTTCAGAAATCATTGGAATCTCCACTAGAGAATGTTCCATTCATTCACTGCGAATCTGGAATTCCTCTGAACCTCCACTCCCGGCAGGTTTTCGTTACACCACTGTTGAATGTCCAAGTAACCCAATGTTTTAAGTGTTTTCTTCACAAGCGCAGTGGTGCTGTTCAATTGGCTATCCACTCAACCCTGGCCAGCTCTACATTTTCCTGTCCACACCACAGAGACTGGAGAAATCATTGTTATCTCCACTACAGAATGTTCCATTCATTCACAGCGAATCTGGAATTCATCTGAATCTCCACTCCCGGCACGTTTTCGTGACACCACTGGTAAATATCCAAGTAAGCCAATGCTGGTTTTAAGTGGCCTGCTCCTACTCTCAGCCGTGCTGTTCAATTTGCTATCCACTCAACCCTCTTCAGCTCCATTTTCCTGTCCACATAACCCAAACTTCAGAAACAATTGGTATCTCCTCCACAGAATGTTCCATTCATTGACGGCAAATCTGAAATTCATCTAATTCTCAACTCCCGTCAGGTTTTCGTTACACCACTTGTGAATGTCCAATTAAGCCAAAGCTGGTTTTCAGTGGCCTGTTCTTACTACGAGACGTGCTGTTCATTTGGCTATCCATTCCACCCTGTTCAGCTCTACATTTTCGTGTCCACAAAACCCAGCCTTCAGAAATCATTGGAATCACCACTAGAGAATGTTCCATTCATTCACTGCGAATCTGGAATTCATCTGAATCTCCACTCCCGGCAGGTTTTCATTGCACCACTGCTGAATGTTCAAGTAACGCAATGATGGTTTTCAGCGGTCTATTCACACTCGAACCCGTGCTGTTCACGGTCTAGCGACTCAACACTGGTGAGTTCTTCTTTTTCCAGTTCAGACAATACAAACCTCAGAAACCATTGCAATCTACACTACAGAATGTTTCATTCATTCAGGCGAATCTTGAATTCATCTTGTTCTCCACTCCCAGCAGGTTTTCGTTTCACCACTGGTGAATGTCCAAGCAACCCAAGGCTGGTTTCAGCTGCGTGTTAACACTCGCAGCCGTGCTGTTCAATTGGCTATCCAGTGAACGCTGGTTAGCTCTTGATTTTCCTTCCACACACCGAGCCTTCAGAAATCATTCTTATCTCCACTTCAGAATGTTCCATTCGTTCCCTGCGAATCTGGAATTCCTCTGACTCTCCACACCAGGCAGATTTTCCTAACAACACTGGTGAATGACCAGGTAATCCAATGCTGGTTTTCAGCGGCTGTTCACACTCACAGCCTTGCTGTTCAATTGGCAATCCAGTCAAACCTAGTCAGGTCTTCATTTTCCTGTCCACACAACCCAGCGTTCAGAAATCATTGGAATCTCTACTACAGAAATTTCCATTCATTCACTGTGAATCTGGAAATACTCTGAATCTGCATTCCAGGAAGGCTTTCGTTACACCACTGATGAATGTCCAAGTAATGCAATGCTGCTTCTTAGTGGTCTGTTCACACTCAAAACCGTGCTGTTCATTGGCTATCCACTCAATATCGGTCAGCTCTTCAATATCCTGTCCAGACTATCCAGATTCCTAAATGTTGGCAATCACCACTACAGAATGTTCCATTCAATCACGCGAATCTGGAATTCATCAGAGTCTCCACTCCTGGAAGGTTTTCGTGACACCACTGGTAAATGTCCAAGGAAGACAATGCTGGTTTTAAGCCGCCTGCTAACACACTCAGCCGTGCTGTTCAATTTGCTATCCACCCAACCCTATTCAGCTCTACATTTTCCTGTCCTCATAACCCAACCTTCAGAAATAATTGGTATCTCCTCCACAGAATGTTCCGTTCATTCACTGCGAATCTTAAATTCATCTGACTCTCAACTCCCGGCGGGTTATCGTTACACCACTTGTGAATGTCCAAGTAAGCCAATGCTGGTTTTCAGTGGCCTGTTCATACTAAGAGACGTGCTGTTCATTTGGCTATCCACTCCACCCTGTTCAGCTCTACATTTTCGTGTCCACAAAACCCAGCCTTCAGAAATCATTGGAATCACCACTAGAGAATGTTCCATTCATTCACTGCGAATCTGGAATTCATCTGAACCTCCACTCCTGGCAGGTTTTCGTTACGCCACTGGTGAATGTCCAAGTAACTCAATACTGGTTTTCAGAGGCATGTTCAACTCGCAGAAGTGCTGTTCAATGGGCTATCCACTCAATATTGGTCAGCTCTTCATTTTCCTCTCCACACAAACCAGCCTTCAGAAATCATTGGGCTCTCCACTACAGACTGTTCCATTCATTCACTGCGATTCTGCAATTCATCTGACTCTCCGCTCCAGGCAGGTTTTCATTACAGCACTGGTGAATGACCAAGTAATCCAATGCTGGTTTTCAGCCGCCTTTTCACACTCGCAGTGTGCTGTTCAATTGTCTATCCACTCAAACCTGGTCAGCCTTTCATTTTCTTTTCCACAATATCAGACTTCAGAAATCATTGGAATCGCCAGTACAGAATGTTCCATTCATTCACTGCCAATCTGGAATTCATCTGAATCTGCACTCCAGGTAGGCTTTCATTACACCACTTATGAATGTCCAAGTAACACAATGCTGGTTTTCAGCGGTCTGTTCACACTCTAAGCCCTGCTTTTTACTGGGTATCCACACAACTGTGGTCAGCTCTTCATTTTCATGTCCAAACAATCCAGACTTGAGAAATCATTGCAATCTCCAGTACAGAATGTTCCATTCATTCACTGCGAATCTGGAATTCAACTGAATCTCCACTACCTGCAGATTTATCTTACACCACTTGTGAATGTCCAAGTAAAACAATGCTGGTTTTCAGAGGCCTGTTCATGTTCGCAGTCGTGCTGTTCAATTGGCTATCCACTCAACCTGTTTTGCTCCTCATTTTCCTGTGCACACAACCCAGCCTTCAGAAATCATTGTAATCTCCACTACAGGATGTTCCATTCATTCACTGGGAATCTGGAATTCATCTGAATCTGCACTCCACGCAGGCTTTCGTTACACCACTGCTGAAAGTCGAAGTAATGCAATACTGGTTTTCAGTGGTCTGTTCACATTCGAAGCCGAGGCTTTTTACAGGCTATCCACTCAACACTGGTCAGCTCTTCATTTTCGTGTCCCCACAATCCAGATTTCAGAAATCATTGCAATCTCCACTACGGAATGTTCCATTCATTCACTGCGAGTCTGGAGTTTATCTGATTCTCCACTCCCGCCTGGTTAACATTACACCACTTGTGAATGTCCAAGTAAGCCAATGCTGGTTTTCAGAGGCCTGTTCATACTCGCAGCCGTGCTGTTTAATTGACAATTCACTCCACCCTGTTCAGCTCTTCATTGTCCCACCACACTACCAGCCTTCAGAAATCTTTGTTATCTCCACTACAGAATGTTCCATTCATTCACTGCGAATCTGGAATTCATCTGACTCTCAACTCCACGCAGGTTTTCATTACACCACTGTTGAATGTCCAAGTAACCCAATGCTGGTTTTCAGCGGCCTGTTCATATTCGCAGCCCTGCTGTTTACTTGGCTATCGATTCAAGCCTGGTCAGCTCTTCATTTTCCTGTCCACACAACACAGGCTTCAGAAATCATTGGAATCTCCTCTACAGAATGTTCCATTCATTCACTGCGAATGTGGAATTCAACTGACTCTCCACTCCATGCAGGTTTTCCTTACACCACTGATGAATGTCCAAGTAACCCAATGCTGGTTTTCAGCTGCATGTTCACACTCGCAGCCATGCTATACAATTGGCTTTCCACTAAATCCTGATTAGTTCTTGATTTTCCTTCCACACGACCCAGCCTTCAGAAATCATTGGAATCTCCACTAGAGAATGTTCCATTCATTCACTGCGAATCTGGAATTCCTCTGAACCTCCACTCCCGGCAGGTTTTCGTTACACCACTGTTGAATGTCCAAGTAACCCAATGTTTTAAGTGTTTTCTTCACAAGCGCAGTGGTGCTGTTCAATTGGCTATCCACTCAACCCTGGCCAGCTCTACATTTTCCTGTCCACACCACAGAGACTGGAGAAATCATTGTTATCTCCACTACAGAATGTTCCATTCATTCACAGCGAATCTGGAATTCATCTGAATCTCCACTCCCGGCAGGTTTTCGTGACACCACTGGTAAATATCCAAGTAAGCCAATGCTGGTTTTAAGTGGCCTGCTCATACTCTCAGCCGTGCTGTTCAATTTGCTATCCACTCAACCCTCTTCAGCTCCATTTTCCTGTCCACATAACCCAAACTTCAGAAACAATTGGTATCTCCTCCACAGAATGTTCCATTCATTGACGGCAAATCTGAAATTCATCTAATTCTCAACTCCCGTCAGGTTTTCGTTACACCACTTGTGAATGTCCAATTAAGCCAAAGCTGGTTTTCAGTGGCCTGTTCTTACTACGAGACGTGCTGTTCATTTGGCTATCCATTCCACCCTGTTCAGCTCTACATTTTCGTGTCCACAAAACCCAGCCTTCAGAAATCATTGGAATCACCACTAGAGAATGTTCCATTCATTCACTGCGAATCTGGAATTCATCTGAATCTCCACTCCCGGCAGGTTTTCATTGCACCACTGCTGAATGTTCAAGTAACGCAATGATGGTTTTCAGCGGTCTATTCACACTCGAACCCGTGCTGTTCACGGTCTAGCGACTCAACACTGGTGAGTTCTTCTTTTTCCAGTTCAGACAATACAAACCTCAGAAACCATTGCAATCTACACTACAGAATGTTTCATTCATTCAGGCGAATCTTGAATTCATCTTGTTCTCCACTCCCAGCAGGTTTTCGTTTCACCACTGGTGAATGTCCAAGCAACCCAAGGCTGGTTTCAGCTGCGTGTTAACACTCGCAGCCGTCCGTGCTGTTCAATTGGCTATCCAGTGAACGCTGGTTAGCTCTTGATTTTCCTTCCACACACCGAGCCTTCAGAAATCATTCTTATCTCCACTTCAGAATGTTCCATTCGTTCCCTGCGAATCTGGAATTCCTCTGACTCTCCACACCAGGCAGATTTTCCTAACAACACTGGTGAATGACCAGGTAATCCAATGCTGGTTTTCAGCGGCTGTTCACACTCACAGCCTTGCTGTTCAATTGGCAATCCAGTCAAACCTAGTCAGCTCTTCATTTTCCTGTCCACACAACCCAGCGTTCAGAAATCATTGGAATCTCTACTACAGAAATTTCCATTCATTCACTGTGAATCTGGAAATACTCTGAATCTGCATTCCAGGAAGGCTTTCGTTACACCACTGATGAATGTCCAAGTAATGCAATGCTGCTTCTTAGTGGTCTGTTCACACTCGAAACCGTGCTGTTCATTGGCTATCCACTCAATATCGGTCAGCTCTTCAATATCCTGTCCAGACTATCCAGATTCCTAAATGTTGGCAATCACCACTACAGAATGTTCCATTCAATCACGCGAATCTGGAATTCATCAGAGTCTCCACTCCTGGAAGGTTTTCGTGACACCACTGGTAAATGTCCAAGGAAGACAATGCTGGTTTTAAGCCGCCTGCTAACACACTCAGCCGTGCTGTTCAATTTGCTATCCACCCAACCCTATTCAGCTCTACATTTTCCTGTCCTCATAACCCAACCTTCAGAAATAATTGGTATCTCCTCCACAGAATGTTCCGTTCATTCACTGCGAATCTTAAATTCATCTGACTCTCAACTCCCGGCGGGTTATCGTTACACCACTTGTGAATGTCCAAGTAAGCCAATGCTGGTTTTCAGTGGCCTGTTCATACTAAGAGACGTGCTGTTCATTTGGCTATCCACTCCACCCTGTTCAGCTCTACATTTTCGTGTCCACAAAACCCAGCCTTCAGAAATCATTGGAATCACCACTAGAGAATGTTCCATTCATTCACTGCGAATCTGGAATTCCTCTGAACCTCCACTCCTGGCAGGTTTTCGTTACGCCACTGGTGAATGTCCAAGTAACTCAATACTGGTTTTCAGAGGCATGTTCAACATGCAGAAGTGCTGTTCAATGGAATATCCACTCAATATTGGTCAGCTCTTCATTTTCCTCTCCACACAAACCAGCCTTCAGAAATCATTGGGCTCTCCACTACAGACTGTTCCATTCATTCACTGCGATTCTGCAATTCATCTGACTCTCCGCTCCAGGCAGGTTTTCATTACAGCACTGGTGAATGACCAAGTAATCCAATGCTGGTTTTCAGCCGCCTTTTCACACTCGCAGTGTGCTGTTCAATTGTCTATCCACTCAAACCTGGTCAGCCTTTCATTTTCTTTTCCACAATATCAGACTTCAGAAATCATTGGAATCGCCAGTACAGAATGTTCCATTCATTCACTGCCAATCTGGAATTCATCTGAATCTGCACTCCAGGTAGGCTTTCATTACACCACTTATGAATGTCCAAGTAACACAATGCTGGTTTTCAGCGGTCTGTTCACACTCTAAGCCCTGCTTTTTACTGGGTATCCACACAACTGTGGTCAGCTCTTCATTTTCATGTCCAAACAATCCAGACTTGAGAAATCATTGCAATCTCCAGTACAGAATGTTCCATTCATTCACTGCGAATCTGGAATTCAACTGAATCTCCACTACCTGCAGATTTATCTTACACCACTTGTGAATGTCCAAGTAAAACAATGCTGGTTTTCAGAGGCCTGTTCATGTTCGCAGTCGTGCTGTTCAATTGGCTATCCACTCAACCTGTTTTGCTCCTCATTTTCCTGTGCACACAACCCAGCCTTCAGAAATCATTGTAATCTCCACTACAGGATGTTCCATTCATTCACTGGGAATCTGGAATTCATCTGAATCTGCACTCCACGCAGGCTTTCGTTACACCACTGCTGAAAGTCGAAGTAATGCAATACTGGTTTTCAGTGGTCTGTTCACATTCGAAGCCGAGGCTTTTTACAGGCTATCCACTCAACACTGGTCAGCTCTTCATTTTCGTGTCCCCACAATCCAGATTTCAGAAATCATTGCAATCTCCACTACAGAATGTTCCATTCATTCACTGCGAGTCTGGAGTTTATCTGATTCTCCACTCCCGCCTGGTTAACATTACACCACTTGTGAATGTCCAAGTAAGCCAATGCTGGTTTTCAGAGGCCTGTTCATACTCGCAGCCGTGCTGTTTAATTGACAATTCACTCCACCCTGTTCAGCTCTTCATTGTCCCACCACACTACCAGCCTTCAGAAATCTTTGTTATCTCCACTACAGAATGTTCCATTCATTCACTGCGAATCTGGAATTCATCTGACTCTCAACTCCACGCAGGTTTTCATTACACCACTGTTGAATGTCCAAGTAACCCAATGCTGGTTTTCAGCGGCCTGTTCATATTCGCAGCCCTGCTGTTTACTTGGCTATCGATTCAAGCCTGGTCAGCTCTTCATTTTCCTGTCCACACAACACAGGCTTCAGAAATCATTGGAATCTCCTCTACAGAATGTTCCATTCATTCACTGCGAATGTGGAATTCAACTGACTCTCCACTCCATGCAGGTTTTCCTTACACCACTGATGAATGTCCAAGTAACCCAATGCTGGTTTTCAGCTGCATGTTCACACTCGCAGCCATGCTATACAATTGGCTTTCCACTAAATCCTGATTAGTTCTTGATTTTCCTTCCACACGACCCAGCCTTCAGAAATCATTGGAATCTCCACTAGAGAATGTTCCATTCATTCACTGCGAGTCTGGAATTCCTCTGAACCTCCACTCCCGGCAGGTTTTCGTTACACCACTGTTGAATGTCCAAGTAACCCAATGTTTTAAGTGTTTTCTTCACAAGCGCAGTGGTGCTGTTCAATTGGCTATCCACTCAACCCTGGCCAGCTCTACATTTTCCTGTCCACACCACAGAGACTGGAGAAATCATTGTTATCTCCACTACAGAATGTTCCATTCATTCACAGCGAATCTGGAATTCATCTGAATCTCCACTCCCGGCAGGTTTTCGTGACACCACTGGTAAATATCCAAGTAAGCCAATGCTGGTTTTAAGTGGCCTGCTCATACTCTCAGCCGTGCTGTTCAATTTGCTATCCACTCAACCCTCTTCAGCTCCATTTTCCTGTCCACATAACCCAAACTTCAGAAACAATTGGTATCTCCTCCACAGAATGTTCCATTCATTGACGGCAAATCTGAAATTCATCTAATTCTCAACTCCCGTCAGGTTTTCGTTACACCACTTGTGAATGTCCAATTAAGCCAAAGCTGGTTTTCAGTGGCCTGTTCTTACTACGAGACGTGCTGTTCATTTGGCTATCCATTCCACCCTGTTCAGCTCTACATTTTCGTGTCCACAAAACCCAGCCTTCAGAAATCATTGGAATCACCACTAGAGAATGTTCCATTCATTCACTGCGAATCTGGAATTCATCTGAATCTCCACTCCCGGCAGGTTTTCATTGCACCACTGCTGAATGTTCAAGTAACGCAATGATGGTTTTCAGCGGTCTATTCACACTCGAACCCGTGCTGTTCACGGTCTAGCGACTCAACACTGGTGAGTTCTTCTTTTTCCAGTTCAGACAATACAAACCTCAGAAACCATTGCAATCTACACTACAGAATGTTTCATTCATTCAGGCGAATCTTGAATTCATCTTGTTCTCCACTCCCAGCAGGTTTTCGTTTCACCACTGGTGAATGTCCAAGCAACCCAAGGCTGGTTTCAGCTGCGTGTTAACACTCGCAGCCGTCCGTGCTGTTCAATTGGCTATCCAGTGAACGCTGGTTAGCTCTTGATTTTCCTTCCACACACCGAGCCTTCAGAAATCATTCTTATCTCCACTTCAGAATGTTCCATTCGTTCCCTGCGAATCTGGAATTCCTCTGACTCTCCACACCAGGCAGATTTTCCTAACAACACTGGTGAATGACCAGGTAATCCAATGCTGGTTTTCAGCGGCTGTTCACACTCACAGCCTTGCTGTTCAATTGGCAATCCAGTCAAACCTAGTCAGCTCTTCATTTTCCTGTCCACACAACCCAGCGTTCAGAAATCATTGGAATCTCTACTACAGAAATTTCCATTCATTCACTGTGAATCTGGAAATACTCTGAATCTGCATTCCAGGAAGGCTTTCGTTACACCACTGATGAATGTCCAAGTAATGCAATGCTGCTTCTTAGTGGTCTGTTCACACTCGAAACCGTGCTGTTCATTGGCTATCCACTCAATATCGGTCAGCTCTTCAATATCCTGTCCAGACTATCCAGATTCCTAAATGTTGGCAATCACCACTACAGAATGTTCCATTCAATCACGCGAATCTGGAATTCATCAGAGTCTCCACTCCTGGAAGGTTTTCGTGACACCACTGGTAAATGTCCAAGGAAGACAATGCTGGTTTTAAGCCGCCTGCTAACACACTCAGCCGTGCTGTTCAATTTGCTATCCACCCAACCCTATTCAGCTCTACATTTTCCTGTCCTCATAACCCAACCTTCAGAAATAATTGGTATCTCCTCCACAGAATGTTCCGTTCATTCACTGCGAATCTTAAATTCATCTGACTCTCAACTCCCGGCGGGTTATCGTTACACCACTTGTGAATGTCCAAGTAAGCCAATGCTGGTTTTCAGTGGCCTGTTCATACTAAGAGACGTGCTGTTCATTTGGCTATCCACTCCACCCTGTTCAGCTCTACATTTTCGTGTCCACAAAACCCAGCCTTCAGAAATCATTGGAATCACCACTAGAGAATGTTCCATTCATTCACTGCGAATCTGGAATTCCTCTGAACCTCCACTCCTGGCAGGTTTTCGTTACGCCACTGGTGAATGTCCAAGTAACTCAATCCTGGTTTTCAGAGGCATGTTCAACTCGCAGAAGTGCTGTTCAATGGGCTATCCACTCAATATTGGTCAGCTCTTCATTTTCCTCTCCACACAAACCAGCCTTCAGAAATCATTGGGCTCTCCACTACAGACTGTTCCATTCATTCACTGCGATTCTGCAATTCATCTGACTCTCCGCTCCAGGCAGGTTTTCATTACAGCACTGGTGAATGACCAAGTAATCCAATGCTGGTTTTCAGCCGCCTTTTCACACTCGCAGTGTGCTGTTCAATTGTCTATCCACTCAAACCTGGTCAGCCTTTCATTTTCTTTTCCACAATATCAGACTTCAGAAATCATTGGAATCGCCAGTACAGAATGTTCCATTCATTCACTGCCAATCTGGAATTCATCTGAATCTGCACTCCAGGTAGGCTTTCATTACACCACTTATGAATGTCCAAGTAACACAATGCTGGTTTTCAGCGGTCTGTTCACACTCTAAGCCCTGCTTTTTACTGGGTATCCACACAACTGTGGTCAGCTCTTCATTTTCATGTCCAAACAATCCAGACTTGAGAAATCATTGCAATCTCCAGTACAGAATGTTCCATTCATTCACTGCGAATCTGGAATTCAACTGAATCTCCACTACCTGCAGATTTATCTTACACCACTTGTGAATGTCCAAGTAAAACAATGCTGGTTTTCAGAGGCCTGTTCATGTTCGCAGTCGTGCTGTTCAATTGGCTATCCACTCAACCTGTTTTGCTCCTCATTTTCCTGTGCACACAACCCAGCCTTCAGAAATCATTGTAATCTCCACTACAGGATGTTCCATTCATTCACTGGGAATCTGGAATTCATCTGAATCTGCACTCCACGCAGGCTTTCGTTACACCACTGCTGAAAGTCGAAGTAATGCAATACTGGTTTTCAGTGGTCTGTTCACATTCGAAGCCGAGGCTTTTTACAGGCTATCCACTCAACACTGGTCAGCTCTTCATTTTCGTGTCCCCACAATCCAGATTTCAGAAATCATTGCAATCTCCACTACAGAATGTTCCATTCATTCACTGCGAGTCTGGAGTTTATCTGATTCTCCACTCCCGCCTGGTTAACATTACACCACTTGTGAATGTCCAAGTAAGCCAATGCTGGTTTTCAGAGGCCTGTTCATACTCGCAGCCGTGCTGTTTAATTGACAATTCACTCCACCCTGTTCAGCTCTTCATTGTCCCACCACACTACCAGCCTTCAGAAATCTTTGTTATCTCCACTACAGAATGTTCCATTCATTCACTGCGAATCTGGAATTCATCTGACTCTCAACTCCACGCAGGTTTTCATTACACCACTGTTGAATGTCCAAGTAACCCAATGCTGGTTTTCAGCGGCCTGTTCATATTCGCAGCCCTGCTGTTTACTTGGCTATCGATTCAAGCCTGGTCAGCTCTTCATTTTCCTGTCCACACAACACAGGCTTCAGAAATCATTGGAATCTCCTCTACAGAATGTTCCATTCATTCACTGCGAATGTGGAATTCAACTGACTCTCCACTCCATGCAGGTTTTCCTTACACCACTGATGAATGTCCAAGTAACCCAATGCTGGTTTTCAGCTGCATGTTCACACTCGCAGCCATGCTATACAATTGGCTTTCCACTAAATCCTGATTAGTTCTTGATTTTCCTTCCACACGACCCAGCCTTCAGAAATCGTTGGAATCTCCACTAGAGAATGTTCCATTCATTCACTGCGAATCTGGAATTCCTCTGAACCTCCACTCCCGGCAGGTTTTCGTTACACCACTGTTGAATGTCCAAGTAACCCAATGTTTTAAGTGTTTTCTTCACAAGCGCAGTGGTGCTGTTCAATTGGCTATCCACTCAACCCTGGCCAGCTCTACATTTCCCTGTCCACACCACAGAGACTGGAGAAATCATTGTTATCTCCACTACAGAATGTTCCATTCATTCACAGCGAATCTGGAATTCATCTGAATCTCCACTCCCGGCAGGTTTTCGTGACACCACTGGTAAATATCCAAGTAAGCCAATGCTGGTTTTAAGTGGCCTGCTCATACTCTCAGCCGTGCTGTTCAATTTGCTATCCACTCAACCCTCTTCAGCTCCATTTTCCTGTCCACATAACCCAAACTTCAGAAACAATTGGTATCTCCTCCACAGAATGTTCCATTCATTGACGGCAAATCTGAAATTCATCTAATTCTCAACTCCCGTCAGGTTTTCGTTACACCACTTGTGAATGTCCAATTAAGCCAAAGCTGGTTTTCAGTGGCCTGTTCTTACTACGAGACGTGCTGTTCATTTGGCTATCCATTCCACCCTGTTCAGCTCTACATTTTCGTGTCCACAAAACCCAGCCTTCAGAAATCATTGGAATCACCACTAGAGAATGTTCCATTCATTCACTGCGAATCTGGAATTCATCTGAATCTCCACTCCCGGCAGGTTTTCATTGCACCACTGCTGAATGTTCAAGTAACGCAATGATGGTTTTCAGCGGTCTATTCACACTCGAACCCGTGCTGTTCACGGTCTAGCGACTCAACACTGGTGAGTTCTTCTTTTTCCAGTTCAGACAATACAAACCTCAGAAACCATTGCAATCTACACTACAGAATGTTTCATTCATTCAGGCGAATCTTGAATTCATCTTGTTCTCCACTCCCAGCAGGTTTTCGTTTCACCACTGGTGAATGTCCAAGCAACCCAAGGCTGGTTTCAGCTGCGTGTTAACACTCGCAGCCGTCCGTGCTGTTCAATTGGCTATCCAGTGAACGCTGGTTAGCTCTTGATTTTCCTTCCACACACCGAGCCTTCAGAAATCATTCTTATCTCCACTTCAGAATGTTCCATTCGTTCCCTGCGAATCTGGAATTCCTCTGACTCTCCACACCAGGCAGATTTTCCTAACAACACTGGTGAATGACCAGGTAATCCAATGCTGGTTTTCAGCGGCTGTTCACACTCACAGCCTTGCTGTTCAATTGGCAATCCAGTCAAACCTAGTCAGCTCTTCATTTTCCTGTCCACACAACCCAGCGTTCAGAAATCATTGGAATCTCTACTACAGAAATTTCCATTCATTCACTGTGAATCTGGAAATACTCTGAATCTGCATTCCAGGAAGGCTTTCGTTACACCACTGATGAATGTCCAAGTAATGCAATGCTGCTTCTTAGTGGTCTGTTCACACTCGAAACCGTGCTGTTCATTGGCTATCCACTCAATATCGGTCAGCTCTTCAATATCCTGTCCAGACTATCCAGATTCCTAAATGTTGGCAATCACCACTACAGAATGTTCCATTCAATCACGCGAATCTGGAATTCATCAGAGTCTCCACTCCTGGAAGGTTTTCGTGACACCACTGGTAAATGTCCAAGGAAGACAATGCTGGTTTTAAGCCGCCTGCTAACACACTCAGCCGTGCTGTTCAATTTGCTATCCACCCAACCCTATTCAGCTCTACATTTTCCTGTCCTCATAACCCAACCTTCAGAAATAATTGGTATCTCCTCCACAGAATGTTCCGTTCATTCACTGCGAATCTTAAATTCATCTGACTCTCAACTCCCGGCGGGTTATCGTTACACCACTTGTGAATGTCCAAGTAAGCCAATGCTGGTTTTCAGTGGCCTGTTCATACTAAGAGACGTGCTGTTCATTTGGCTATCCACTCCACCCTGTTCAGCTCTACATTTTCGTGTCCACAAAACCCAGCCTTCAGAAATCATTGGAATCACCACTAGAGAATGTTCCATTCATTCACTGCGAATCTGGAATTCCTCTGAACCTCCACTCCTGGCAGGTTTTCGTTACGCCACTGGTGAATGTCCAAGTAACTCAATCCTGGTTTTCAGAGGCATGTTCAACTCGCAGAAGTGCTGTTCAATGGGCTATCCACTCAATATTGGTCAGCTCTTCATTTTCCTCTCCACACAAACCAGCCTTCAGAAATCATTGGGCTCTCCACTACAGACTGTTCCATTCATTCACTGCGATTCTGCAATTCATCTGACTCTCCGCTCCAGGCAGGTTTTCATTACAGCACTGGTGAATGACCAAGTAATCCAATGCTGGTTTTCAGCCGCCTTTTCACACTCGCAGTGTGCTGTTCAATTGTCTATCCACTCAAACCTGGTCAGCCTTTCATTTTCTTTTCCACAATATCAGACTTCAGAAATCATTGGAATCGCCAGTACAGAATGTTCCATTCATTCACTGCCAATCTGGAATTCATCTGAATCTGCACTCCAGGTAGGCTTTCATTACACCACTTATGAATGTCCAAGTAACACAATGCTGGTTTTCAGCGGTCTGTTCACACTCTAAGCCCTGCTTTTTACTGGGTATCCACACAACTGTGGTCAGCTCTTCATTTTCATGTCCAAACAATCCAGACTTGAGAAATCATTGCAATCTCCAGTACAGAATGTTCCATTCATTCACTGCGAATCTGGAATTCAACTGAATCTCCACTACCTGCAGATTTATCTTACACCACTTGTGAATGTCCAAGTAAAACAATGCTGGTTTTCAGAGGCCTGTTCATGTTCGCAGTCGTGCTGTTCAATTGGCTATCCACTCAACCTGTTTTGCTCCTCATTTTCCTGTGCACACAACCCAGCCTTCAGAAATCATTGTAATCTCCACTACAGGATGTTCCATTCATTCACTGGGAATCTGGAATTCATCTGAATCTGCACTCCACGCAGGCTTTCGTTACACCACTGCTGAAAGTCGAAGTAATGCAATACTGGTTTTCAGTGGTCTGTTCACATTCGAAGCCGAGGCTTTTTACAGGCTATCCACTCAACACTGGTCAGCTCTTCATTTTCGTGTCCCCACAATCCAGATTTCAGAAATCATTGCAATCTCCACTACAGAATGTTCCATTCATTCACTGCGAGTCTGGAGTTTATCTGATTCTCCACTCCCGCCTGGTTAACATTACACCACTTGTGAATGTCCAAGTAAGCCAATGCTGGTTTTCAGAGGCCTGTTCATACTCGCAGCCGTGCTGTTTAATTGACAATTCACTCCACCCTGTTCAGCTCTTCATTGTCCCACCACACTACCAGCCTTCAGAAATCTTTGTTATCTCCACTACAGAATGTTCCATTCATTCACTGCGAATCTGGAATTCATCTGACTCTCAACTCCACGCAGGTTTTCATTACACCACTGTTGAATGTCCAAGTAACCCAATGCTGGTTTTCAGCGGCCTGTTCATATTCGCAGCCCTGCTGTTTACTTGGCTATCGATTCAAGCCTGGTCAGCTCTTCATTTTCCTGTCCACACAACACAGGATTCAGAAATCATTGGAATCTCCTCTACAGAATGTTCCATTCATTCACTGCGAATCTGGAATTCATCTGACTCTCAACTCCACGCAGGTTTTCATTACACCACTGTTGAATGTCCAAGTAACCCAATGCTGGTTTTCAGCGGCCTGTTCATATTCGCAGCCCTGCTGTTTACTTGGCTATCGATTCAAGCCTGGTCAGCTCTTCATTTTCCTGTCCACACAACACAGGCTTCAGAAATCATTGGAATCTCCTCTACAGAATGTTCCATTCATTCACTGCGAATGTGGAATTCAACTGACTCTCCACTCCATGCAGGTTTTCCTTACACCACTGATGAATGTCCAAGTAACCCAATGCTGGTTTTCAGCTGCATGTTCACACTCGCAGCCATGCTATACAATTGGCTTTCCACTAAATCCTGATTAGTTCTTGATTTTCCTTCCACAGGACCCAGCCTTCAGAAATCATTGGAATCTCCACTAGAGAATGTTCCATTCATTCACTGCGAATCTGGAATTCCTCTGAACCTCCACTCCCGGCAGGTTTTCGTTACACCACTGTTGAATGTCCAAGTAACCCAATGTTTTAAGTGTTTTCTTCACAAGCGCAGCGGTGCTGTTCAATTGGCTATCCACTCAACCCTGGCCAGCTCTACATTTTCCTGTCCACACCACAGAGACTGGAGAAATCATTGTTATCTCCACTACAGAATGTTCCATTCATTCACAGCGAATCTGGAATTCATCTGAATCTCCACTCCCGGCAGGTTTTCGTGACACCACTGGTAAATATCCAAGTAAGCCAACGCTGGTTTTAAGTGGCCTGCTCATACTCTCAGCCGTGCTGTTCAATTTGCTATCCACTCAACCCTCTTCAGCTCCATTTTCCTGTCCACATAACCCAAACTTCAGAAACAATTGGTATCTCCTCCACAGAATGTTCCATTCATTGACGGCAAATCTGAAATTCATCTAATTCTCAACTCCCGTCAGGTTTTCGTTACACCTCTTGTGAATGTCCAATTAAGCCAAAGCTGGTTTTCAGTGGCCTGTTCTTACTACGAGACGTGCTGTTCATTTGGCTATCCATTCCACCCTGTTCAGCTCTACATTTTCGTGTCCACAAAACCCAGCCTTCAGAAATCATTGGAATCACCACTAGAGAATGTTCCATTCATTCACTGCGAATCTGGAATTCATCTGAATCTCCACTCCCGGCAGGTTTTCATTGCACCACTGCTGAATGTTCAAGTAACGCAATGATGGTTTTCAGCGGTCTATTCACACTCGAACCCGTGCTGTTCACGGTCTAGCGACTCAACACTGGTGAGTTCTTCTTTTTCCAGTTCAGACAATACAAACCTCAGAAACCATTGCAATCTACACTACAGAATGTTTCATTCATTCAGGCGAATCTTGAATTCATCTTGTTCTCCACTCCCAGCAGGTTTTCGTTTCACCACTGGTGAATGTCCAAGCAACCCAAGGCTGGTTTCAGCTGCGTGTTAACACTCGCAGCCGTGCTGTTCAATTGGCTATCCAGTGAACGCTGGTTAGCTCTTGATTTTCCTTCCACACACCGAGCCTTCAGAAATCATTCTTATCTCCACTTCAGAATGTTCCATTCGTTCCCTGCGAATCTGGAATTCCTCTGACTCTCCACACCAGGCAGATTTTCCTAACAACACTGATGAATGACCAGGTAATCCAATGCTGGTTTTCAGCGGCTGTTCACACTCACAGCCTTGCTGTTCAATTGGCAATCCAGTCAAACCTAGTCAGCTCTTCATTTTCCTGTCCACACAACCCAGCGTTCAGAAATCATTGGAATCTCTACTACAGAAATTTCCATTCATTCACTGTGAATCTGGAAATACTCTGAATCTGCATTCCAGGAAGGCTTTCGTTACACCACTGATGAATGTCCAAGTAATGCAATGCTGCTTCTTAGTGGTCTGTTCACACTCGAAACCGTGCTGTTCATTGGCTATCCACTCAATATCGGTCAGCTCTTCAATATCCTGTCCAGACTATCCAGATTCCTAAATGTTGGCAATCACCACTACAGAATGTTCCATTCAATCACGCGAATCTGGAATTCATCAGAGTCTCCACTCCTGGAAGGTTTTCGTGACACCACTGGTAAATGTCCAAGGAAGACAATGCTGGTTTTAAGCCGCCTGCTAACACACTCAGCCGTGCTGTTCAATTTGCTATCCACCCAACCCTATTCAGCTCTACATTTTCCTGTCCTCATAACCCAACCTTCAGAAATAATTGGTATCTCCTCCACAGAATGTTCCGTTCATTCACTGCGAATCTTAAATTCATCTGACTCTCAACTCCCGGCGGGTTATCGTTACACCACTTGTGAATGTCCAAGTAAGCCAATGCTGGTTTTCAGTGGCCTGTTCATACTAAGAGACGTGCTGTTCATTTGGCTATCCACTCCACCCTGTTCAGCTCTACATTTTCGTGTCCACAAAACCCAGCCTTCAGAAATCATTGGAATCACCACTAGAGAATGTTCCATTCATTCACTGCGAATCTGGAATTCCTCTGAACCTCCACTCCTGGCAGGTTTTCGTTACGCCACTGGTGAATGTCCAAGTAACTCAATCCTGGTTTTCAGAGGCATGTTCAACTCGCAGAAGTGCTGTTCAATGGGCTATCCACTCAATATTGGTCAGCTCTTCATTTTCCTCTCCACACAAACCAGCCTTCAGAAATCATTGGGCTCTCCACTACAGACTGTTCCATTCATTCACTGCGATTCTGCAATTCATCTGACTCTCCGCTCCAGGCAGGTTTTCATTACAGCACTGGTGAATGACCAAGTAATCCAATGCTGGTTTTCAGCCGCCTTTTCACACTCGCAGTGTGCTGTTCAATTGTCTATCCACTCAAACCTGGTCAGCCTTTCATTTTCTTTTCCACAATATCAGACTTCAGAAATCATTGGAATCGCCAGTACAGAATGTTCCATTCATTCACTGCCAATCTGGAATTCATCTGAATCTGCACTCCAGGTAGGCTTTCATTACACCACTTATGAATGTCCAAGTAACACAATGCTGGTTTTCAGCGGTCTGTTCACACTCTAAGCCCTGCTTTTTACTGGGTATCCACACAACTGTGGTCAGCTCTTCATTTTCATGTCCAAACAATCCAGACTTGAGAAATCATTGCAATCTCCAGTACAGAATGTTCCATTCATTCACTGCGAATCTGGAATTCAACTGAATCTCCACTACCTGCAGATTTATCTTACACCACTTGTGAATGTCCAAGTAAAACAATGCTGGTTTTCAGAGGCCTGTTCATGTTCGCAGTCGTGCTGTTCAATTGGCTATCCACTCAACCTGTTTTGCTCCTCATTTTCCTGTGCACACAACCCAGCCTTCAGAAATCATTGTAATCTCCACTACAGGATGTTCCATTCATTCACTGGGAATCTGGAATTCATCTGAATCTGCACTCCACGCAGGCTTTCGTTACACCACTGCTGAAAGTCGAAGTAATGCAATACTGGTTTTCAGTGGTCTGTTCACATTCGAAGCCGAGGCTTTTTACAGGCTATCCACTCAACACTGGTCAGCTCTTCATTTTCGTGTCCCCACAATCCAGATTTCAGAAATCATTGCAATCTCCACTACAGAATGTTCCATTCATTCACTGCGAGTCTGGAGTTTATCTGATTCTCCACTCCCGCCTGGTTAACATTACACCACTTGTGAATGTCCAAGTAAGCCAATGCTGGTTTTCAGAGGCCTGTTCATACTCGCAGCCGTGCTGTTTAATTGACAATTCACTCCACCCTGTTCAGCTCTTCATTGTCCCACCACACTACCAGCCTTCAGAAATCTTTGTTATCTCCACTACAGAATGTTCCATTCATTCACTGCGAATCTGGAATTCATCTGACTCTCAACTCCACGCAGGTTTTCATTACACCACTGTTGAATGTCCAAGTAACCCAATGCTGGTTTTCAGCGGCCTGTTCATATTC
Organism: Sorex fumeus; assembly: GCF_029834395.1. Classification (NCBI taxonomy): domain Eukaryota; kingdom Metazoa; phylum Chordata; class Mammalia; order Eulipotyphla; family Soricidae; genus Sorex; species Sorex fumeus. The sequence goes on from NW_026606251.1 coordinate 524,850, forward strand.
GCAGCCCTGCTGTTTACTTGGCTATCGATTCAAGCCTGGTCAGCTCTTCATTTTCCTGTCCACACAACACAGGCTTCAGAAATCATTGGAATCTCCTCTACAGAATGTTCCATTCATTCACTGCGAATCTGGAATTCATCTGACTCTCAACTCCACGCAGGTTTTCATTACACCACTGTTGAATGTCCAAGTAACCCAATGCTGGTTTTCAGCGGCCTGTTCATATTCGCAGCCCTGCTGTTTACTTGGCTATCGATTCAAGCCTGGTCAGCTCTTCATTTTCCTGTCCACACAACACAGGCTTCAGAAATCATTGGAATCTCCTCTACAGAATGTTCCATTCATTCACTGCGAATGTGGAATTCAACTGACTCTCCACTCCATGCAGGTTTTCCTTACACCACTGATGAATGTCCAAGTAACCCAATGCTGGTTTTCAGCTGCATGTTCACACTCGCAGCCATGCTATACAATTGGCTTTCCACTAAATCCTGATTAGTTCTTGATTTTCCTTCCACACGACCCAGCCTTCAGAAATCATTGGAATCTCCACTAGAGAATGTTCCATTCATTCACTGCGAATCTGGAATTCCTCTGAACCTCCACTCCCGGCAGGTTTTCGTTACACCACTGTTGAATGTCCAAGTAACCCAATGTTTTAAGTGTTTTCTTCACAAGCGCAGCGGTGCTGTTCATTTGGCTATCCACTCAACCCTGGCCAGCTCTACATTTTCCTGTCCACACCACAGAGACTGGAGAAATCATTGTTATCTCCACTACAGAATGTTCCATTCCTTCACAGCGAATCTGGAATTCATCTGAATCTCCACTCCCGGCAGGTTTTCGTGACACCACTGGTAAATATCCAAGTAAGCCAATGCTGGTTTTAAGTGGCCTGCTCATACTCTCAGCCGTGCTGTTCAATTTGCTATCCACTCAACCCTCTTCAGCTCCATTTTCCTGTCCACATAACCCAAACTTCAGAAACAATTGGTATCTCCTCCACAGAATGTTCCATTCATTGACGGCAAATCTGAAATTCATCTAATTCTCAACTCCCGTCAGGTTTTCGTTACACCACTTGTGAATGTCCAATTAAGCCAAAGCTGGTTTTCAGTGGCCTGTTCTTACTACGAGACGTGCTGTTCATTTGGCTATCCATTCCACCCTGTTCATCTCTACATTTTCGTGTCCACAAAACCCAGCCTTCAGAAATCATTGGAATCACCACTAGAGAATGTTCCATTCATTCACTGCGAATCTGGAATTCATCTGAATCTCCACTCCCGGCAGGTTTTCATTGCACCACTGCTGAATGTTCAAGTAACGCAATGATGGTTTTCAGCGGTCTATTCACACTCGAACCCGTGCTGTTCACGGTCTAGCGACTCAACACTGGTGAGTTCTTCTTTTTCCAGTTCAGACAATACAAACCTCAGAAACCATTGCAATCTACACTACAGAATGTTTCATTCATTCAGGCGAATCTTGAATTCATCTTGTTCTCCACTCCCAGCAGGTTTTCGTTTCACCACTGGTGAATGTCCAAGCAACCCAAGGCTGGTTTCAGCTGCGTGTTAACACTCGCAGCCGTGCTGTTCAATTGGCTATCCAGTGAACGCTGGTTAGCTCTTGATTTTCCTTCCACACACCGAGCCTTCAGAAATCATTCTTATCTCCACTTCAGAATGTTCCATTCGTTCCCTGCGAATCTGGAATTCCTCTGACTCTCCACACCAGGCAGATTTTCCTAACAACACTGGTGAATGACCAGGTAATCCAATGCTGGTTTTCAGCGGCTGTTCACACTCACAGCCTTGCTGTTCAATTGGCAATCCAGTCAAACCTAGTCAGCTCTTCATTTTCCTGTCCACACAACCCAGCGTTCAGAAATCATTGGAATCTCTACTACAGAAATTTCCATTCATTCACTGTGAATCTGGAAATACTCTGAATCTGCATTCCAGGAAGGCTTTCGTTACACCACTGATGAATGTCCAAGTAATGCAATGCTGCTTCTTAGTGGTCTGTTCACACTCGAAACCGTGCTGTTCATTGGCTATCCACTCAATATCGGTCAGCTCTTCAATATCCTGTCCAGACTATCCAGATTCCTAAATGTTGGCAATCACCACTACAGAATGTTCCATTCAATCACGCGAATCTGGAATTCATCAGAGTCTCCACTCCTGGAAGGTTTTCGTGACACCACTGGTAAATGTCCAAGGAAGACAATGCTGGTTTTAAGCCGCCTGCTAACACACTCAGCCGTGCTGTTCAATTTGCTATCCACCCAACCCTATTCAGCTCTACATTTTCCTGTCCTCATAACCCAACCTTCAGAAATAATTGGTATCTCCTCCACAGAATGTTCCGTTCATTCACTGCGAATCTTAAATTCATCTGACTCTCAACTCCCGGCGGGTTATCGTTACACCACTTGTGAATGTCCAAGTAAGCCAATGCTGGTTTTCAGTGGCCTGTTCATACTAAGAGACGTGCTGTTCATTTGGCTATCCACTCCACCCTGTTCAGCTCTACATTTTCGTGTCCACAAAACCCAGCCTTCAGAAATCATTGGAATCACCACTAGAGAATGTTCCATTCATTCACTGCGAATCTGGAATTCCTCTGAACCTCCACTCCTGGCAGGTTTTCGTTACGCCACTGGTGAATGTCCAAGTAACTCAATACTGGTTTTCAGAGGCATGTTCAACTCGCAGAAGTGCTGTTCAATGGGCTATCCACTCAATATTGGTCAGCTCTTCATTTTCCTCTCCACACAAACCAGCCTTCAGAAATCATTGGGCTCTCCACTACAGACTGTTCCATTCATTCACTGCGATTCTGCAATTCATCTGACTCTCCGCTCCAGGCAGGTTTTCATTACAGCACTGGTGAATGACCAAGTAATCCAATGCTGGTTTTCAGCCGCCTTTTCACACTCGCAGAGTGCTGTTCAATTGTCTATCCACTCAAACCTGGTCAGCCTTTCATTTTCTTTTCCACAATATCAGACTTCAGAAATCATTGGAATCGCCAGTACAGAATGTTCCATTCATTCACTGCCAATCTGGAATTCATCTGAATCTGCACTCCAGGTAGGCTTTCATTACACCACTTATGAATGTCCAAGTAACACAATGCTGGTTTTCAGCGGTCTGTTCACACTCTAAGCCCTGCTTTTTACTGGGTATCCACACAACTGTGGTCAGCTCTTCATTTTCATGTCCAAACAATCCAGACTTGAGAAATCATTGCAATCTCCAGTACAGAATGTTCCATTCATTCACTGCGAATCTGGAATTCAACTGAATCTCCACTACCTGCAGATTTATCTTACACCACTTGTGAATGTCCAAGTAAAACAATGCTGGTTTTCAGAGGCCTGTTCATGTTCGCAGTCGTGCTGTTCAATTGGCTATCCACTCAACCTGTTTTGCTCCTCATTTTCCTGTGCACACAACCCAGCCTTCAGAAATCATTGTAATCTCCACTACAGGATGTTCCATTCATTCACTGGGAATCTGGAATTCATCTGAATCTGCACTCCACGCAGGCTTTCGTTACACCACTGCTGAAAGTCGAAGTAATGCAATACTGGTTTTCAGTGGTCTGTTCACATTCGAAGCCGAGGCTTTTTACAGGCTATCCACTCAACACTGGTCAGCTCTTCATTTTCGTGTCCCCACAATCCAGATTTCAGAAATCATTGCAATCTCCACTACAGAATGTTCCATTCATTCACTGCGAGTCTGGAGTTTATCTGATTCTCCACTCCCGCCTGGTTAACATTACACCACTTGTGAATGTCCAAGTAAGCCAATGCTGGTTTTCAGAGGCCTGTTCATACTCGCAGCCGTGCTGTTTAATTGACAATTCACTCCACCCTGTTCAGCTCTTCATTGTCCCACCACACTACCAGCCTTCAGAAATCTTTGTTATCTCCACTACAGAATGTTCCATTCATTCACTGCGAATCTGGAATTCATCTGACTCTCAACTCCACGCAGGTTTTCATTACACCACTGTTGAATGTCCAAGTAACCCAATGCTGGTTTTCAGCGGCCTGTTCATATTCGCAGCCCTGCTGTTTACTTGGCTATCGATTCAAGCCTGGTCAGCTCTTCATTTTCCTGTCCACACAACACAGGCTTCAGAAATCATTGGAATCTCCTCTACAGAATGTTCCATTCATTCACTGCGAATCTGGAATTCATCTGACTCTCAACTCCACGCAGGTTTTCATTACACCACTGTTGAATGTCCAAGTAACCCAATGCTGGTTTTCAGCGGCCTGTTCATATTCGCAGCCCTGCTGTTTACTTGGCTATCGATTCAAGCCTGGTCAGCTCTTCATTTTCCTGTCCACACAACACAGGCTTCAGAAATCATTGGAATCTCCTCTACAGAATGTTCCATTCATTCACTGCGAATGTGGAATTCAACTGACTCTCCACTCCATGCAGGTTTTCCTTACACCACTGATGAATGTCCAAGTAACCCAATGCTGGTTTTCAGCTGCATGTTCACACTCGCAGCCATGCTATACAATTGGCTTTCCACTAAATCCTGATTAGTTCTTGATTTTCCTTCCACACGACCCAGCCTTCAGAAATCATTGGAATCTCCACTAGAGAATGTTCCATTCATTCACTGCGAATCTGGAATTCCTCTGAACCTCCACTCCCGGCAGGTTTTCGTTACACCACTGTTGAATGTCCAAGTAACCCAATGTTTTAAGTGTTTTCTTCACAAGCGCAGCGGTGCTGTTCAATTGGCTATCCACTCAACCCTGGCCAGCTCTACATTTTCCTGTCCACACCACAGAGACTGGAGAAATCATTGTTATCTCCACTACAGAATGTTCCATTCATTCACAGCGAATCTGGAATTCATCTGAATCTCCACTCCCGGCAGGTTTTCGTGACACCACTGGTAAATATCCAAGTAAGCCAATGCTGGTTTTAAGTGGCCTGCTCATACTCTCAGCCGTGCTGTTCAATTTGCTATCCACTCAACCCTCTTCAGCTCCATTTTCCTGTCCACATAACCCAAACTTCAGAAACAATTGGTATCTCCTCCACAGAATGTTCCATTCATTGACGGCAAATCTGAAATTCATCTAATTCTCAACTCCCGTCAGGTTTTCGTTACACCACTTGTGAATGTCCAATTAAGCCAAAGCTGGTTTTCAGTGGCCTGTTCTTACTACGAGACGTGCTGTTCATTTGGCTATCCATTCCACCCTGTTCAGCTCTACATTTTCGTGTCCACAAAACCCAGCCTTCAGAAATCATTGGAATCACCACTAGAGAATGTTCCATTCATTCACTGCGAATCTGGAATTCATCTGAATCTCCACTCCCGGCAGGTTTTCATTGCACCACTGCTGAATGTTCAAGTAACGCAATGATGGTTTTCAGCGGTCTATTCACACTCGAACCCGTGCTGTTCACGGTCTAGCGACTCAACACTGGTGAGTTCTTCTTTTTCCAGTTCAGACAATACAAACCTCAGAAACCATTGCAATCTACACTACAGAATGTTTCATTCATTCACGCGAATCTTGAATTCATCTTGTTCTCCACTCCCAGCAGGTTTTCGTTTCACCACTGCTGAATGTCCAAGCAACCCAAGGCTGGTTTCAGCTGCGTGTTAACACTCGCAGCCGTGCTGTTCAATTGGCTATCCAGTGAACGCTGGTTAGCTCTTGATTTTCCTTCCACACACCGAGCCTTCAGAAATCATTCTTATCTCCACTTCAGAATGTTCCATTCGTTCCCTGCGAATCTGGAATTCCTCTGACTCTCCACACCAGGCAGATTTTCCTAACAACACTGGTGAATGACCAGGTAATCCAATGCTGGTTTTCAGCGGCTGTTCACACTCACAGCCTTGCTGTTCAATTGGCAATCCAGTCAAACCTAGTCAGCTCTTCATTTTCCTGTCCACACAACCCAGCGTTCAGAAATCATTGGAATCTCTACTACAGAAATTTCCATTCATTCACTGTGAATCTGGAAATACTCTGAATCTGCATTCCAGGAAGGCTTTCGTTACACCACTGATGAATGTCCATGTAATGCAATGCTGCTTCTTAGTGGTCTGTTCACACTCGAAACCGTGCTGTTCATTGGCTATCCACTCAATATCGGTCAGCTCTTCAATATCCTGTCCAGACTATCCAGATTCCTAAATGTTGGCAATCACCACTACAGAATGTTCCATTCAATCACGCGAATCTGGAATTCATCAGAGTCTCCACTCCTGGAAGGTTTTCGTGACACCACTGGTAAATGTCCAAGGAAGACAATGCTGGTTTTAAGCCGCCTGCTAACACACTCAGCCGTGCTGTTCAATTTGCTATCCACCCAACGCTATTCAGCTCTACATTTTCCTGTCCTCATAACCCAACCTTCAGAAATAATTGGTATCTCCTCCACAGAATGTTCCGTTCATTCACTGCGAATCTTAAATTCATCTGACTCTCAACTCCCGGCGGGTTATCGTTACACCACTTGTGAATGTCCAAGTAAGCCAATGCTGGTTTTCAGTGGCCTGTTCATACTAAGAGACGTGCTGTTCATTTGGCTATCCACTCCACCCTGTTCAGCTCTACATTTTCGTGTCCACAAAACCCAGCCTTCAGAAATCATTGGAATCACCACTAGAGAATGTTCCATTCATTCACTGCGAATCTGGAATTCATCTGAACCTCCACTCCTGGCAGGTTTTCGTTACGCCACTGGTGAATGTCCAAGTAACTCAATACTGGTTTTCAGAGGCATGTTCAACTCGCAGAAGTGCTGTTCAATGGGCTATCCACTCAATATTGGTCAGCTCTTCATTTTCCTCTCCACACAAACCAGCCTTCAGAAATCATTGGGCTCTCCACTACAGACTGTTCCATTCATTCACTGCGATTCTGCAATTCATCTGACTCTCCGCTCCAGGCAGGTTTTCATTACAGCACTGGTGAATGACCAAGTAATCCAATGCTGGTTTTCAGCCGCCTTTTCACACTCGCAGTGTGCTGTTCAATTGTCTATCCACTCAAACCTGGTCAGCCTTTCATTTTCTTTTCCACAATATCAGACTTCAGAAATCATTGGAATCGCCAGTACAGAATGTTCCATTCATTCACTGCCAATCTGGAATTCATCTGAATCTGCACTCCAGGTAGGCTTTCATTACACCACTTATGAATGTCCAAGTAACACAATGCTGGTTTTCAGCGGTCTGTTCACACTCTAAGCCCTGCTTTTTACTGGGTATCCACACAACTGTGGTCAGCTCTTCATTTTCATGTCCAAACAATCCAGACTTGAGAAATCATTGCAATCTCCAGTACAGAATGTTCCATTCATTCACTGCGAATCTGGAATTCAACTGAATCTCCACTACCTGCAGATTTATCTTACACCACTTGTGAATGTCCAAGTAAAACAATGCTGGTTTTCAGAGGCCTGTTCATGTTCGCAGTCGTGCTGTTCAATTGGCTATCCACTCAACCTGTTTTGCTCCTCATTTTCCTGTGCACACAACCCAGCCTTCAGAAATCATTGTAATCTCCACTACAGGATGTTCCATTCATTCACTGGGAATCTGGAATTCATCTGAATCTGCACTCCACGCAGGCTTTCGTTACACCACTGCTGAAAGTCGAAGTAATGCAATACTGGTTTTCAGTGGTCTGTTCACATTCGAAGCCGAGGCTTTTTACAGGCTATCCACTCAACACTGGTCAGCTCTTCATTTTCGTGTCCCCACAATCCAGATTTCAGAAATCATTGCAATCTCCACTACAGAATGTTCCATTCATTCACTGCGAGTCTGGAGTTTATCTGATTCTCCACTCCCGCCTGGTTAACATTACACCACTTGTGAATGTCCAAGTAAGCCAATGCTGGTTTTCAGAGGCCTGTTCATACTCGCAGCCGTGCTGTTTAATTGACAATTCACTCCACCCTGTTCAGCTCTTCATTGTCCCACCACACTACCAGCCTTCAGAAATCTTTGTTATCTCCACTACAGAATGTTCCATTCATTCACTGCGAATCTGGAATTCATCTGACTCTCAACTCCACGCAGGTTTTCATTACACCACTGTTGAATGTCCAAGTAACCCAATGCTGGTTTTCAGCGGCCTGTTCATATTCGCAGCCCTGCTGTTTACTTGGCTATCGATTCAAGCCTGGTCAGCTCTTCATTTTCCTGTCCACACAACACAGGCTTCAGAAATCATTGGAATCTCCTCTACAGAATGTTCCATTCATTCATTGCGAATGTGGAATTCAACTGACTCTCCACTCCATGCAGGTTTTCCTTACACCACTGATGAATGTCCAAGTAACCCAATGCTGGTTTTCAGCTGCATGTTCACACTCGCAGCCATGCTATACAATTGGCTTTCCACTAAATCCTGATTAGTTCTTGATTTTCCTTCCACACGACCCAGCCTTCAGAAATCGTTGGAATCTCCACTAGAGAATGTTCCATTCATTCACTGCGAATCTGGAATTCCTCTGAACCTCCACTCCCGGCAGGTTTTCGTTACACCACTGTTGAATGTCCAAGTAACCCAATGTTTTAAGTGTTTTCTTCACAAGCGCAGTGGTGCTGTTCAATTGGCTATCCACTCAACCCTGGCCAGCTCTACATTTTCCTGTCCACACCACAGAGACTGGAGAAATCATTGTTATCTCCACTACAGAATGTTCCATTCATTCACAGCGAATCTGGAATTCATCTGAATCTCCACTCCCGGCAGGTTTTCGTGACACCACTGGTAAATATCCAAGTAAGCCAATGCTGGTTTTAAGTGGCCTGCTCATACTCTCAGCCGTGCTGTTCAATTTGCTATCCACTCAACCCTCTTCAGCTCCATTTTCCTGTCCACATAACCCAAACTTCAGAAACAATTGGTATCTCCTCCACAGAATGTTCCATTCATTGACGGCAAATCTGAAATTCATCTAATTCTCAACTCCCGTCAGGTTTTCGTTACACCACTTGTGAATGTCCAATTAAGCCAAAGCTGGTTTTCAGTGGCCTGTTCTTACTACGAGACGTGCTGTTCATTTGGCTATCCATTCCACCCTGTTCAGCTCTACATTTTCGTGTCCACAAAACCCAGCCTTCAGAAATCATTGGAATCACCACTAGAGAATGTTCCATTCATTCACTGCGAATCTGGAATTCATCTGAATCTCCACTCCCGGCAGGTTTTCATTGCACCACTGCTGAATGTTCAAGTAACGCAATGATGGTTTTCAGCGGTCTATTCACACTCGAACCCGTGCTGTTCACGGTCTAGCGACTCAACACTGGTGAGTTCTTCTTTTTCCAGTTCAGACAATACAAACCTCAGAAACCATTGCAATCTACACTACAGAATGTTTCATTCATTCACGCGAATCTTGAATTCATCTTGTTCTCCACTCCCAGCAGGTTTTCGTTTCACCACTGGTGAATGTCCAAGCAACCCAAGGCTGGGTTCAGCTGCGTGTTAACACTCGCAGCCGTGCTGTTCAATTGGCTATCCAGTGAACGCTGGTTAGCTCTTGATTTTCCTTCCACACACCGAGCCTTCAGAAATCATTCTTATCTCCACTTCAGAATGTTCCATTCGTTCCCTGCGAATCTGGAATTCCTCTGACTCTCCACACCAGGCAGATTTTCCTAACAACACTGGTGAATGACCAGGTAATCCAATGCTGGTTTTCAGCGGCTGTTCACACTCACAGCCTTGCTGTTCAATTGGCAATCCAGTCAAACCTAGTCAGCTCTTCATTTTCCTGTCCACACAACCCAGCGTTCAGAAATCATTGGAATCTCTACTACAGAAATTTCCATTCATTCACTGTGAATCTGGAAATACTCTGAATCTGCATTCCAGGAAGGCTTTCGTTACACCACTGATGAATGTCCAAGTAATGCAATGCTGCTTCTTAGTGGTCTGTTCACACTCGAAACCGTGCTGTTCATTGGCTATCCACTCAATATCGGTCAGCTCTTCAATATCCTGTCCAGACTATCCAGATTCCTAAATGTTGGCAATCACCACTACAGAATGTTCCATTCATTCACAGCGAATCTGGAATTCATCTGAATCTCCACTCCCGGCAGGTTTTCGTGACACCACTGGTAAATATCCAAGTAAGCCAATGCTGGTTTTAAGTGGCCTGCTCATACTCTCAGCCGTGCTGTTCAATTTGCTATCCACTCAACCCTCTTCAGCTCCATTTTCCTGTCCACATAACCCAAACTTCAGAAACAATTGGTATCTCCTCCACAGAATGTTCCATTCATTGACGGCAAATCTGAAATTCATCTAATTCTCAACTCCCGTCAGGTTTTCGTTACACCACTTGTGAATGTCCAATTAAGCCAAAGCTGGTTTTCAGTGGCCTGTTCTTACTACGAGACGTGCTGTTCATTTGGCTATCCATTCCACCCTGTTCAGCTCTACATTTTCGTGTCCACAAAACCCAGCCTTCAGAAATCATTGGAATCACCACTAGAGAATGTTCCATTCATTCACTGCGAATCTGGAATTCATCTGAATCTCCACTCCCGGCAGGTTTTCATTGCACCACTGCTGAATGTTCAAGTAACGCAATGATGGTTTTCAGCGGTCTATTCACACTCGAACCCGTGCTGTTCACGGTCTAGCGACTCAACACTGGTGAGTTCTTCTTTTTCCAGTTCAGACAATACAAACCTCAGAAACCATTGCAATCTACACTACAGAATGTTTCATTCATTCACGCGAATCTTGAATTCATCTTGTTCTCCACTCCCAGCAGGTTTTCGTTTCACCACTGCTGAATGTCCAAGCAACCCAAGGCTGGTTTCAGCTGCGTGTTAACACTCGCAGCCGTGCTGTTCAATTGGCTATCCAGTGAACGCTGGTTAGCTCTTGATTTTCCTTCCACACACCGAGCCTTCAGAAATCATTCTTATCTCCACTTCAGAATGTTCCATTCGTTCCCTGCGAATCTGGAATTCCTCTGACTCTCCACACCAGGCAGATTTTCCTAACAACACTGGTGAATGACCAGGTAATCCAATGCTGGTTTTCAGCGGCTGTTCACACTCACAGCCTTGCTGTTCAATTGGCAATCCAGTCAAACCTAGTCAGCTCTTCATTTTCCTGTCCACACAACCCAGCGTTCAGAAATCATTGGAATCTCTACTACAGAAATTTCCATTCATTCACTGTGAATCTGGAAATACTCTGAATCTGCATTCCAGGAAGGCTTTCGTTACACCACTGATGAATGTCCATGTAATGCAATGCTGCTTCTTAGTGGTCTGTTCACACTCGAAACCGTGCTGTTCATTGGCTATCCACTCAATATCGGTCAGCTCTTCAATATCCTGTCCAGACTATCCAGATTCCTAAATGTTGGCAATCACCACTACAGAATGTTCCATTCAATCACGCGAATCTGGAATTCATCAGAGTCTCCACTCCTGGAAGGTTTTCGTGACACCACTGGTAAATGTCCAAGGAAGACAATGCTGGTTTTAAGCCGCCTGCTAACACACTCAGCCGTGCTGTTCAATTTGCTATCCACCCAACGCTATTCAGCTCTACATTTTCCTGTCCTCATAACCCAACCTTCAGAAATAATTGGTATCTCCTCCACAGAATGTTCCGTTCATTCACTGCGAATCTTAAATTCATCTGACTCTCAACTCCCGGCGGGTTATCGTTACACCACTTGTGAATGTCCAAGTAAGCCAATGCTGGTTTTCAGTGGCCTGTTCATACTAAGAGACGTGCTGTTCATTTGGCTATCCACTCCACCCTGTTCAGCTCTACATTTTCGTGTCCACAAAACCCAGCCTTCAGAAATCATTGGAATCACCACTAGAGAATGTTCCATTCATTCACTGCGAATCTGGAATTCATCTGAACCTCCACTCCTGGCAGGTTTTCGTTACGCCACTGGTGAATGTCCAAGTAACTCAATACTGGTTTTCAGAGGCATGTTCAACTCGCAGAAGTGCTGTTCAATGGGCTATCCACTCAATATTGGTCAGCTCTTCATTTTCCTCTCCACACAAACCAGCCTTCAGAAATCATTGGGCTCTCCACTACAGACTGTTCCATTCATTCACTGCGATTCTGCAATTCATCTGACTCTCCGCTCCAGGCAGGTTTTCATTACAGCACTGGTGAATGACCAAGTAATCCAATGCTGGTTTTCAGCCGCCTTTTCACACTCGCAGTGTGCTGTTCAATTGTCTATCCACTCAAACCTGGTCAGCCTTTCATTTTCTTTTCCACAATATCAGACTTCAGAAATCATTGGAATCGCCAGTACAGAATGTTCCATTCATTCACTGCCAATCTGGAATTCATCTGAATCTGCACTCCAGGTAGGCTTTCATTACACCACTTATGAATGTCCAAGTAACACAATGCTGGTTTTCAGCGGTCTGTTCACACTCTAAGCCCTGCTTTTTACTGGGTATCCACACAACTGTGGTCAGCTCTTCATTTTCATGTCCAAACAATCCAGACTTGAGAAATCATTGCAATCTCCAGTACAGAATGTTCCATTCATTCACTGCGAATCTGGAATTCAACTGAATCTCCACTACCTGCAGATTTATCTTACACCACTTGTGAATGTCCAAGTAAAACAATGCTGGTTTTCAGAGGCCTGTTCATGTTCGCAGTCGTGCTGTTCAATTGGCTATCCACTCAACCTGTTTTGCTCCTCATTTTCCTGTGCACACAACCCAGCCTTCAGAAATCATTGTAATCTCCACTACAGGATGTTCCATTCATTCACTGGGAATCTGGAATTCATCTGAATCTGCACTCCACGCAGGCTTTCGTTACACCACTGCTGAAAGTCGAAGTAATGCAATACTGGTTTTCAGTGGTCTGTTCACATTCGAAGCCGAGGCTTTTTACAGGCTATCCACTCAACACTGGTCAGCTCTTCATTTTCGTGTCCCCACAATCCAGATTTCAGAAATCATTGCAATCTCCACTACAGAATGTTCCATTCATTCACTGCGAGTCTGGAGTTTATCTGATTCTCCACTCCCGCCTGGTTAACATTACACCACTTGTGAATGTCCAAGTAAGCCAATGCTGGTTTTCAGAGGCCTGTTCATACTCGCAGCCGTGCTGTTTAATTGACAATTCACTCCACCCTGTTCAGCTCTTCATTGTCCCACCACACTACCAGCCTTCAGAAATCTTTGTTATCTCCACTACAGAATGTTCCATTCATTCACTGCGAATCTGGAATTCATCTGACTCTCAACTCCACGCAGGTTTTCATTACACCACTGTTGAATGTCCAAGTAACCCAATGCTGGTTTTCAGCGGCCTGTTCATATTCGCAGCCCTGCTGTTTACTTGGCTATCGATTCAAGCCTGGTCAGCTCTTCATTTTCCTGTCCACACAACACAGGCTTCAGAAATCATTGGAATCTCCTCTACAGAATGTTCCATTCATTCATTGCGAATGTGGAATTCAACTGACTCTCCACTCCATGCAGGTTTTCCTTACACCACTGATGAATGTCCAAGTAACCCAATGCTGGTTTTCAGCTGCATGTTCACACTCGCAGCCATGCTATACAATTGGCTTTCCACTAAATCCTGATTAGTTCTTGATTTTCCTTCCACACGACCCAGCCTTCAGAAATCGTTGGAATCTCCACTAGAGAATGTTCCATTCATTCACTGCGAATCTGGAATTCCTCTGAACCTCCACTCCCGGCAGGTTTTCGTTACACCACTGTTGAATGTCCAAGTAACCCAATGTTTTAAGTGTTTTCTTCACAAGCGCAGTGGTGCTGTTCAATTGGCTATCCACTCAACCCTGGCCAGCTCTACATTTTCCTGTCCACACCACAGAGACTGGAGAAATCATTGTTATCTCCACTACAGAATGTTCCATTCATTCACAGCGAATCTGGAATTCATCTGAATCTCCACTCCCGGCAGGTTTTCGTGACACCACTGGTAAATATCCAAGTAAGCCAATGCTGGTTTTAAGTGGCCTGCTCATACTCTCAGCCGTGCTGTTCAATTTGCTATCCACTCAACCCTCTTCAGCTCCATTTTCCTGTCCACATAACCCAAACTTCAGAAACAATTGGTATCTCCTCCACAGAATGTTCCATTCATTGACGGCAAATCTGAAATTCATCTAATTCTCAACTCCCGTCAGGTTTTCGTTACACCACTTGTGAATGTCCAATTAAGCCAAAGCTGGTTTTCAGTGGCCTGTTCTTACTACGAGACGTGCTGTTCATTTGGCTATCCATTCCACCCTGTTCAGCTCTACATTTTCGTGTCCACAAAACCCAGCCTTCAGAAATCATTGGAATCACCACTAGAGAATGTTCCATTCATTCACTGCGAATCTGGAATTCATCTGAATCTCCACTCCCGGCAGGTTTTCATTGCACCACTGCTGAATGTTCAAGTAACGCAATGATGGTTTTCAGCGGTCTATTCACACTCGAACCCGTGCTGTTCACGGTCTAGCGACTCAACACTGGTGAGTTCTTCTTTTTCCAGTTCAGACAATACAAACCTCAGAAACCATTGCAATCTACACTACAGAATGTTTCATTCATTCACGCGAATCTTGAATTCATCTTGTTCTCCACTCCCAGCAGGTTTTCGTTTCACCACTGGTGAATGTCCAAGCAACCCAAGGCTGGGTTCAGCTGCGTGTTAACACTCGCAGCCGTGCTGTTCAATTGGCTATCCAGTGAACGCTGGTTAGCTCTTGATTTTCCTTCCACACACCGAGCCTTCAGAAATCATTCTTATCTCCACTTCAGAATGTTCCATTCGTTCCCTGCGAATCTGGAATTCCTCTGACTCTCCACACCAGGCAGATTTTCCTAACAACACTGGTGAATGACCAGGTAATCCAATGCTGGTTTTCAGCGGCTGTTCACACTCACAGCCTTGCTGTTCAATTGGCAATCCAGTCAAACCTAGTCAGCTCTTCATTTTCCTGTCCACACAACCCAGCGTTCAGAAATCATTGGAATCTCTACTACAGAAATTTCCATTCATTCACTGTGAATCTGGAAATACTCTGAATCTGCATTCCAGGAAGGCTTTCGTTACACCACTGATGAATGTCCAAGTAATGCAATGCTGCTTCTTAGTGGTCTGTTCACACTCGAAACCGTGCTGTTCATTGGCTATCCACTCAATATCGGTCAGCTCTTCAATATCCTGTCCAGACTATCCAGATTCCTAAATGTTGGCAATCACCACTACAGAATGTTCCATTCAATCACGCGAATCTGGAATTCATCAGAGTCTCCACTCCTGGAAGGTTTTCGTGACACCACTGGTAAATGTCCAAGGAAGACAATGCTGGTTTTAAGCCGCCTGCTAACACACTCAGCCGTGCTGTTCAATTTGCTATCCACCCAACCCTATTCAGCTCTACATTTTCCTGTCCTCATAACCCAACCTTCAGAAATAATTGGTATCTCCTCCACAGAATGTTCCGTTCATTCACTGCGAATCTTAAATTCATCTGACTCTCAACTCCCGGCGGGTTATCGTTACACCACTTGTGAATGTCCAAGTAAGCCAATGCTGGTTTTCAGTGGCCTGTTCATACTAAGAGACGTGCTGTTCATTTGGCTATCCACTCCACCCTGTTCAGCTCTACATTCTCGTGTCCACAAAACCCAGCCTTCAGAAATCATTGGAATCACCACTAGAGAATGTTCCATTCATTCACTGCGAATCTGGAATTCATCTGAACCTCCACTCCTGGCAGGTTTTCGTTACGCCACTGGTGAATGTCCAAGTAACTCAATACTGGTTTTCAGAGGCATGTTCAACTCGCAGAAGTGCTGTTCAATGGGCTATCCACTCAATATTGGTCAGCTCTTCATTTTCCTCTCCACACAAACCAGCCTTCAGAAATCATTGGGCTCTCCACTACCGACTGTTCCATTCATTCACTGCGATTCTGCAATTCATCTGACTCTCCGCTCCAGGCAGGTTTTCATTACAGCACTGGTGAATGACCAAGTAATCCAATGCTGGTTTTCAGCCGCCTTTTCACACTCGCAGTGTGCTGTTCAATTGTCTATCCACTCAAACCTGGTCAGCCTTTCATTTTCTTTTCCACAATATCAGACTTCAGAAATCATTGGAATCGCCAGTACAGAATGTTCCATTCATTCACTGCCAATCTGGAATTCATCTGAATCTGCACTCCAGGTAGGCTTTCATTACACCACTTATGAATGTCCAAGTAACACAATGCTGGTTTTCAGCGGTCTGTTCACACTCTAAGCCCTGCTTTTTACTGGGTATCCACACAACTGTGGTCAGCTCTTCATTTTCATGTCCAAACAATCCAGACTTGAGAAATCATTGCAATCTCCAGTACAGAATGTTCCATTCATTCACTGCGAATCTGGAATTCAACTGAATCTCCACTACCTGCAGATTTATCTTACACCACTTGTGAATGTCCAAGTAAAACAATGCTGGTTTTCAGAGGCCTGTTCATGTTCGCAGTCGTGCTGTTCAATTGGCTATCCACTCAACCTGTTTTGCTCCTCATTTTCCTGTGCACACAACCCAGCCTTCAGAAATCATTGTAATCTCCACTACAGGATGTTCCATTCATTCACTGGGAATCTGGAATTCATCTGAATCTGCACTCCACGCAGGCTTTCGTTACACCACTGCTGAAAGTCGAAGTAATGCAATACTGGTTTTCAGTGGTCTGTTCACATTCGAAGCCGAGGCTTTTTACAGGCTATCCACTCAACACTGGTCAGCTCTTCATTTTCGTGTCCCCACAATCCAGATTTCAGAAATCATTGCAATCTCCACTACAGAATGTTCCATTCATTCACTGCGAGTCTGGAGTTTATCTGATTCTCCACTCCCGCCTGGTTAACATTACACCACTTGTGAATGTCCAAGTAAGCCAATGCTGGTTTTCAGAGGCCTGTTCATACTCGCAGCCGTGCTGTTTAATTGACAATTCACTCCACCCTGTTCAGCTCTTCATTGTCCCACCACACTACCAGCCTTCAGAAATCTTTGTTATCTCCACTACAGAATGTTCCATTCATTCACTGCGAATCTGGAATTCATCTGACTCTCAACTCCACGCAGGTTTTCATTACACCACTGTTGAATGTCCAAGTAACCCAATGCTGGTTTTCAGCGGCCTGTTCATATTCGCAGCCCTGCTGTTTACTTGGCTATCGATTCAAGCCTGGTCAGCTCTTCATTTTCCTGTCCACACAACACAGGCTTCAGAAATCATTGGAATCTCCTCTACAGAATGTTCCATTCATTCACTGCGAATGTGGAATTCAACTGACTCTCCACTCCATGCAGGTTTTCCTTACACCACTGATGAATGTCCAAGTAACCCAATGCTGGTTTTCAGCTGCATGTTCACACTCGCAGCCATGCTATACAATTGGCTTTCCACTAAATCCTGATTAGTTCTTGATTTTCCTTCCACACGACCCAGCCTTCAGAAATCGTTGGAATCTCCACTAGAGAATGTTCCATTCATTCACTGCGAATCTGGAATTCCTCTGAACCTCCACTCCCGGCAGGTTTTCGTTACACCACTGTTGAATGTCCAAGTAACCCAATGTTTTAAGTGTTTTATTCACAAGCGCAGTGGTGCTGTTCAATTGGCTATCCACTCAACCCTGGCCAGCTCTACATTTTCCTGTCCACACCACAGAGACTGGAGAAATCATTGTTATCTCCACTACAGAATGTTCCATTCATTCACAGCGAATCTGGAATTCATCTGAATCTCCACTCCCGGCAGGTTTTCGTGACACCACTGGTAAATATCCAAGTAAGCCAATGCTGGTTTTAAGTGGCCTGCTCATACTCTCAGCCGTGCTGTTCAATTTGCTATCCACTCAACCCTCTTCAGCTCCATTTTCCTGTCCACATAACCCAAACTTCAGAAACAATTGGTATCTCCTCCACAGAATGTTCCATTCATTGACGGCAAATCTGAAATTCATCTAATTCTCAACTCCCGTCAGGTTTTCGTTACACCACTTGTGAATGTCCAATTAAGCCAAAGCTGGTTTTCAGTGGCCTATTCTTACTACGAGACGTGCTGTTCATTTGGCTATCCATTCCACCCTGTTCAGCTCTACATTTTCGTGTCCACAAAACCCAGCCTTCAGAAATCATTGGAATCACCACTAGAGAATGTTCCATTCATTCACTGCGAATCTGGAATTCATCTGAATCTCCACTCCCGGCAGGTTTTCATTGCACCACTGCTGAATGTTCAAGTAACGCAATGATGGTTTTCAGCGGTCTATTCACACTCGAACCCGTGCTGTTCACGGTCTAGCGACTCAACACTGGTGAGTTCTTCTTTTTCCAGTTCAGACAATACAAACCTCAGAAACCATTGCAATCTACACTACAGAATGTTTCATTCATTCACGCGAATCTTGAATTCATCTTGTTCTCCACTCCCAGCAGGTTTTCGTTTCACCACTGGTGAATGTCCAAGCAACCCAAGGCTGGGTTCAGCTGCGTGTTAACACTCGCAGCCGTGCTGTTCAATTGGCTATCCAGTGAACGCTGGTTAGCTCTTGATTTTCCTTCCACACACCGAGCCTTCAGAAATCATTCTTATCTCCACTTCAGAATGTTCCATTCGTTCCCTGCGAATCTGGAATTCCTCTGACTCTCCACACCAGGCAGATTTTCCTAACAACACTGGTGAATGACCAGGTAATCCAATGCTGGTTTTCAGCGGCTGTTCACACTCACAGCCTTGCTGTTCAATTGGCAATCCAGTCAAACCTAGTCAGCTCTTCATTTTCCTGTCCACACAACCCAGCGTTCAGAAATCATTGGAATCTCTACTACAGAAATTTCCATTCATTCACTGTGAATCTGGAAATACTCTGAATCTGCATTCCAGGAAGGCTTTCGTTACACCACTGATGAATGTCCAAGTAATGCAATGCTGCTTCTTAGTGGTCTGTTCACACTCGAAACCGTGCTGTTCATTGGCTATCCACTCAATATCGGTCAGCTCTTCAATATCCTGTCCAGACTATCCAGATTCCTAAATGTTGGCAATCACCACTACAGAATGTTCCATTCAATCACGCGAATCTGGAATTCATCAGAGTCTCCACTCCTGGAAGGTTTTCGTGACACCACTGGTAAATGTCCAAGGAAGACAATGCTGGTTTTAAGCCGCCTGCTAACACACTCAGCCGTGCTGTTCAATTTGCTATCCACCCAACCCTATTCAGCTCTACATTTTCCTGTCCTCATAACCCAACCTTCAGAAATAATTGGTATCTCCTCCACAGAATGTTCCGTTCATTCACTGCGAATCTTAAATTCATCTGACTCTCAACTCCCGGCGGGTTATCGTTACACCACTTGTGAATGTCCAAGTAAGCCAATGCTGGTTTTCAGTGGCCTGTTCATACTAAGAGACGTGCTGTTCATTTGGCTATCCACTCCACCCTGTTCAGCTCTACATTCTCGTGTCCACAAAACCCAGCCTTCAGAAATCATTGGAATCACCACTAGAGAATGTTCCATTCATTCACTGCGAATCTGGAATTCATCTGAACCTCCACTCCTGGCAGGTTTTCGTTACGCCACTGGTGAATGTCCAAGTAACTCAATACTGGTTTTCAGAGGCATGTTCAACTCGCAGAAGTGCTGTTCAATGGGCTATCCACTCAATATTGGTCAGCTCTTCATTTTCCTCTCCACACAAACCAGCCTTCAGAAATCATTGGGCTCTCCACTACAGACTGTTCCATTCATTCACTGCGATTCTGCAATTCATCTGACTCTCCGCTCCAGGCAGGTTTTCATTACAGCACTGGTGAATGACCAAGTAATCCAATGCTGGTTTTCAGCCGCCTTTTCACACTCGCAGTGTGCTGTTCAATTGTCTATCCACTCAAACCTGGTCAGCCTTTCATTTTCTTTTCCACAATATCAGACTTCAGAAATCATTGGAATCGCCAGTACAGAATGTTCCATTCATTCACTGCCAATCTGGAATTCATCTGAATCTGCACTCCAGGTAGGCTTTCATTACACCACTTATGAATGTCCAAGTAACACAATGCTGGTTTTCAGCGGTCTGTTCACACTCTAAGCCCTGCTTTTTACTGGGTATCCACACAACTGTGGTCAGCTCTTCATTTTCATGTCCAAACAATCCAGACTTGAGAAATCATTGCAATCTCCAGTACAGAATGTTCCATTCATTCACTGCGAATCTGGAATTCAACTGAATCTCCACTACCTGCAGATTTATCTTACACCACTTGTGAATGTCCAAGTAAAACAATGCTGGTTTTCAGAGGCCTGTTCATGTTCGCAGTCGTGCTGTTCAATTGGCTATCCACTCAACCTGTTTTGCTCCTCATTTTCCTGTGCACACAACCCAGCCTTCAGAAATCATTGTAATCTCCACTACAGGATGTTCCATTCATTCACTGGGAATCTGGAATTCATCTGAATCTGCACTCCACGCAGGCTTTCGTTACACCACTGCTGAAAGTCGAAGTAATGCAATACTGGTTTTCAGTGGTCTGTTCACATTCGAAGCCGAGGCTTTTTACAGGCTATCCACTCAACACTGGTCAGCTCTTCATTTTCGTGTCCCCACAATCCAGATTTCAGAAATCATTGCAATCTCCACTACAGAATGTTCCATTCATTCACTGCGAGTCTGGAGTTTATCTGATTCTCCACTCCCGCCTGGTTAACATTACACCACTTGTGAATGTCCAAGTAAGCCAATGCTGGTTTTCAGAGGCCTGTTCATACTCGCAGCCGTGCTGTTTAATTGACAATTCACTCCACCCTGTTCAGCTCTTCATTGTCCCACCACACTACCAGCCTTCAGAAATCTTTGTTATCTCCACTACAGAATGTTCCATTCATTCACTGCGAATCTGGAATTCATCTGACTCTCAACTCCACGCAGGTTTTCATTACACCACTGTTGAATGTCCAAGTAACCCAATGCTGGTTTTCAGCGGCCTGTTCATATTCGCAGCCCTGCTGTTTACTTGGCTATCGATTCAAGCCTGGTCAGCTCTTCATTTTCCTGTCCACACAACACAGGCTTCAGAAATCATTGGAATCTCCTCTACAGAATGTTCCATTCATTCACTGCGAATGTGGAATTCAACTGACTCTCCACTCCATGCAGGTTTTCCTTACACCACTGATGAATGTCCAAGTAACCCAATGCTGGTTTTCAGCTGCATGTTCACACTCGCAGCCATGCTATACAATTGGCTTTCCACTAAATCCTGATTAGTTCTTGATTTTCCTTCCACACGACCCAGCCTTCAGAAATCGTTGGAATCTCCACTAGAGAATGTTCCATTCATTCACTGCGAATCTGGAATTCCTCTGAACCTCCACTCCCGGCAGGTTTTCGTTACACCACTGTTGAATGTCCAAGTAACCCAATGTTTTAAGTGTTTTCTTCACAAGCGCAGTGGTGCTGTTCAATTGGCTATCCACTCAACCCTGGCCAGCTCTACATTTTCCTGTCCACACCACAGAGACTGGAGAAATCATTGTTATCTCCACTACAGAATGTTCCATTCATTCACAGCGAATCTGGAATTCATCTGAATCTCCACTCCCGGCAGGTTTTCGTGACACCACTGGTAAATATCCAAGTAAGCCAATGCTGGTTTTAAGTGGCCTGCTCATACTCTCAGCCGTGCTGTTCAATTTGCTATCCACTCAACCCTCTTCAGCTCCATTTTCCTGTCCACATAACCCAAACTTCAGAAACAATTGGTATCTCCTCCACAGAATGTTCCATTCATTGACGGCAAATCTGAAATTCATCTAATTCTCAACTCCCGTCAGGTTTTCGTTACACCACTTGTGAATGTCCAATTAAGCCAAAGCTGGTTTTCAGTGGCCTGTTCTTACTACGAGACGTGCTGTTCATTTGGCTATCCATTCCACCCTGTTCAGCTCTACATTTTCGTGTCCACAAAACCCAGCCTTCAGAAATCATTGGAATCACCACTAGAGAATGTTCCATTCATTCACTGCGAATCTGGAATTCATCTGAATCTCCACTCCCGGCAGGTTTTCATTGCACCACTGCTGAATGTTCAAGTAACGCAATGATGGTTTTCAGCGGTCTATTCACACTCGAACCCGTGCTGTTCACGGTCTAGCGACTCAACACTGGTGAGTTCTTCTTTTTCCAGTTCAGACAATACAAACCTCAGAAACCATTGCAATCTACACTACAGAATGTTTCATTCATTCACGCGAATCTTGAATTCATCTTGTTCTCCACTCCCAGCAGGTTTTCGTTTCACCACTGGTGAATGTCCAAGCAACCCAAGGCTGGGTTCAGCTGCGTGTTAACACTCGCAGCCGTGCTGTTCAATTGGCTATCCAGTGAACGCTGGTTAGCTCTTGATTTTCCTTCCACACACCGAGCCTTCAGAAATCATTCTTATCTCCACTTCAGAATGTTCCATTCGTTCCCTGCGAATCTGGAATTCCTCTGACTCTCCACACCAGGCAGATTTTCCTAACAACACTGGTGAATGACCAGGTAATCCAATGCTGGTTTTCAGCGGCTGTTCACACTCACAGCCTTGCTGTTCAATTGGCAATCCAGTCAAACCTAGTCAGCTCTTCATTTTCCTGTCCACACAACCCAGCGTTCAGAAATCATTGGAATCTCTACTACAGAAATTTCCATTCATTCACTGTGAATCTGGAAATACTCTGAATCTGCATTCCAGGAAGGCTTTCGTTACACCACTGATGAATGTCCAAGTAATGCAATGCTGCTTCTTAGTGGTCTGTTCACACTCGAAACCGTGCTGTTCATTGGCTATCCACTCAATATCGGTCAGCTCTTCAATATCCTGTCCAGACTATCCAGATTCCTAAATGTTGGCAATCACCACTACAGAATGTTCCATTCAATCACGCGAATCTGGAATTCATCAGAGTCTCCACTCCTGGAAGGTTTTCGTGACACCACTGGTAAATGTCCAAGGAAGACAATGCTGGTTTTAAGCCGCCTGCTAACACACTCAGCCGTGCTGTTCAATTTGCTATCCACCCAACCCTATTCAGCTCTACATTTTCCTGTCCTCATAACCCAACCTTCAGAAATAATTGGTATCTCCTCCACAGAATGTTCCGTTCATTCACTGCGAATCTTAAATTCATCTGACTCTCAACTCCCGGCGGGTTATCGTTACACCACTTGTGAATGTCCAAGTAAGCCAATGCTGGTTTTCAGTGGCCTGTTCATACTAAGAGACGTGCTGTTCATTTGGCTATCCACTCCACCCTGTTCAGCTCTATATTCTCGTGTCCACAAAACCCAGCCTTCAGAAATCATTGGAATCACCACTAGAGAATGTTCCATTCATTCACTGCGAATCTGGAATTCATCTGAACCTCCACTCCTGGCAGGTTTTCGTTACGCCACTGGTGAATGTCCAAGTAACTCAATACTGGTTTTCAGAGGCATGTTCAACTCGCAGAAGTGCTGTTCAATGGGCTATCCACTCAATATTGGTCAGCTCTTCATTTTCCTCTCCACACAAACCAGCCTTCAGAAATCATTGGGCTCTCCACTACAGACTGTTCCATTCATTCACTGCGATTCTGCAATTCATCTGACTCTCCGCTCCAGGCAGGTTTTCATTACAGCACTGGTGAATGACCAAGTAATCCAATGCTGGTTTTCAGCCGCCTTTTCACACTCGCAGTGTGCTGTTCAATTGTCTATCCACTCAAACCTGGTCAGCCTTTCATTTTCTTTTCCACAATATCAGACTTCAGAAATCATTGGAATCGCCAGTACAGAATGTTCCATTCATTCACTGCCAATCTGGAATTCATCTGAATCTGCACTCCAGGTAGGCTTTCATTACACCACTTATGAATGTCCAAGTAACACAATGCTGGTTTTCAGCGGTCTGTTCACACTCTAAGCCCTGCTTTTTACTGGGTATCCACACAACTGTGGTCAGCTCTTCATTTTCATGTCCAAACAATCCAGACTTGAGAAATCATTGCAATCTCCAGTACAGAATGTTCCATTCATTCACTGCGAATCTGGAATTCAACTGAATCTCCACTACCTGCAGATTTATCTTACACCACTTGTGAATGTCCAAGTAAAACAATGCTGGTTTTCAGAGGCCTGTTCATGTTCGCAGTCGTGCTGTTCAATTGGCTATCCACTCAACCTGTTTTGCTCCTCATTTTCCTGTGCACACAACCCAGCCTTCAGAAATCATTGTAATCTCCACTACAGGATGTTCCATTCATTCACTGGGAATCTGGAATTCATCTGAATCTGCACTCCACGCAGGCTTTCGTTACACCACTGCTGAAAGTCGAAGTAATGCAATACTGGTTTTCAGTGGTCTGTTCACATTCGAAGCCGAGGCTTTTTACAGGCTATCCACTCAACACTGGTCAGCTCTTCATTTTCGTGTCCCCACAATCCAGATTTCAGAAATCATTGCAATCACCACTACAGAATGTTCCATTCATTCACTGCGAGTCTGGAGTTTATCTGATTCTCCACTCCCGCCTGGTTAACATTACACCACTTGTGAATGTCCAAGTAAGCCAATGCTGGTTTTCAGAGGCCTGTTCATACTCGCAGCCGTGCTGTTTAATTGACAATTCACTCCACCCTGTTCAGCTCTTCATTGTCCCACCACACTACCAGCCTTCAGAAATCTTTGTTATCTCCACTACAGAATGTTCCATTCATTCACTGCGAATCTGGAATTCATCTGACTCTCAACTCCACGCAGGTTTTCATTACACCACTGTTGAATGTCCAAGTAACCCAATGCTGGTTTTCAGCGGCCTGTTCATATTCGCAGCCCTGCTGTTTACTTGGCTATCGATTCAAGCCTGGTCAGCTCTTCATTTTCCTGTCCACACAACACAGGCTTCAGAAATCATTGGAATCTCCTCTACAGAATGTTCCATTCATTCACTGCGAATGTGGAATTCAACTGACTCTCCACTCCATGCAGGTTTTCCTTACACCACTGATGAATGTCCAAGTAACCCAATGCTGGTTTTCAGCTGCATGTTCACACTCGCAGCCATGCTATACAATTGGCTTTCCACTAAATCCTGATTAGTTCTTGATTTTCCTTCCACACGACCCAGCCTTCAGAAATCGTTGGAATCTCCACTAGAGAATGTTCCATTCATTCACTGCGAATCTGGAATTCCTCTGAACCTCCACTCCCGGCAGGTTTTCGTTACACCACTGTTGAATGTCCAAGTAACCCAATGTTTTAAGTGTTTTCTTCACAAGCGCAGTGGTGCTGTTCAATTGGCTATCCACTCAACCCTGGCCAGCTCTACATTTTCCTGTCCACACCACAGAGACTGGAGAAATCATTGTTATCTCCACTACAGAATGTTCCATTCATTCACAGCGAATCTGGAATTCATCTGAATCTCCACTCCCGGCAGGTTTTCGTGACACCACTGGTAAATATCCAAGTAAGCCAATGCTGGTTTTAAGTGGCCTGCTCATACTCTCAGCCGTGCTGTTCAATTTGCTATCCACTCAACCCTCTTCAGCTCCATTTTCCTGTCCACATAACCCAAACTTCAGAAACAATTGGTATCTCCTCCACAGAATGTTCCATTCATTGACGGCAAATCTGAAATTCATCTAATTCTCAACTCCCGTCAGGTTTTCGTTACACCACTTGTGAATGTCCAATTAAGCCAAAGCTGGTTTTCAGTGGCCTGTTCTTACTACGAGACGTGCTGTTCATTTGGCTATCCATTCCACCCTGTTCAGCTCTACATTTTCGTGTCCACAAAACCCAGCCTTCAGAAATCATTGGAATCACCACTAGAGAATGTTCCATTCATTCACTGCGAATCTGGAATTCATCTGAATCTCCACTCCCGGCAGGTTTTCATTGCACCACTGCTGAATGTTCAAGTAACGCAATGATGGTTTTCAGCGGTCTATTCACACTCGAACCCGTGCTGTTCACGGTCTAGCGACTCAACACTGGTGAGTTCTTCTTTTTCCAGTTCAGACAATACAAACCTCAGAAACCATTGCAATCTACACTACAGAATGTTTCATTCATTCAGGCGAATCTTGAATTCATCTTGTTCTCCACTCCCAGCAGGTTTTCGTTTCACCACTGGTGAATGTCCAAGCAACCCAAGGCTGGTTTCAGCTGCGTGTTAACACTCGCAGCCGTGCTGTTCAATTGGCTATCCAGTGAACGCTGGTTAGCTCTTGATTTTCCTTCCACACACCGAGCCTTCAGAAATCATTCTTATCTCCACTTCAGAATGTTCCATTCGTTCCCTGCGAATCTGGAATTCCTCTGACTCTCCACACCAGGCAGATTTTCCTAACAACACTGGTGAATGACCAGGTAATCCAATGCTGGTTTTCAGCGGCTGTTCACACTCACAGCCTTGCTGTTCAATTGGCAATCCAGTCAAACCTAGTCAGCTCTTCATTTTCCTGTCCACACAACCCAGCGTTCAGAAATCATTGGAATCTCTACTACAGAAATTTCCATTCATTCACTGTGAATCTGGAAATACTCTGAATCTGCATTCCAGGAAGGCTTTCGTTACACCACTGATGAATGTCCAAGTAATGCAATGCTGCTTCTTAGTGGTCTGTTCACACTCGAAACCGTGCTGTTCATTGGCTATCCACTCAATATCGGTCAGCTCTTCAATATCCTGTCCAGACTATCCAGATTCCTAAATGTTGGCAATCACCACTACAGAATGTTCCATTCAATCACGCGAATCTGGAATTCATCAGAGTCTCCACTCCTGGAAGGTTTTCGTGACACCACTGGTAAATGTCCAAGGAAGACAATGCTGGTTTTAAGCCGCCTGCTAACACACTCAGCCGTGCTGTTCAATTTGCTATCCACCCAACCCTATTCAGCTCTACATTTTCCTGTCCTCATAACCCAACCTTCAGAAATAATTGGTATCTCCTCCACAGAATGTTCCGTTCATTCACTGCGAATCTTAAATTCATCTGACTCTCAACTCCCGGCGGGTTATCGTTACACCACTTGTGAATGTCCAAGTAAGCCAATGCTGGTTTTCAGTGGCCTGTTCATACTAAGAGACGTGCTGTTCATTTGGCTATCCACTCCACCCTGTTCAGCTCTACATTTTCGTGTCCACAAAACCCAGCCTTCAGAAATCATTGGAATCACCACTAGAGAATGTTCCATTCATTCACTGCGAATCTGGAATTCATCTGAACCTCCACTCCTGGCAGGTTTTCGTTACGCCACTGGTGAATGTCCAAGTAACTCAATACTGGTTTTCAGAGGCATGTTCAACTCGCAGAAGTGCTGTTCAATGGGCTATCCACTCAATATTGGTCAGCTCTTCATTTTCCTCTCCACACAAACCAGCCTTCAGAAATCATTGGGCTCTCCACTACCGACTGTTCCATTCATTCACTGCGATTCTGCAATTCATCTGACTCTCCGCTCCAGGCAGGTTTTCATTACAGCACTGGTGAATGACCAAGTAATACAATGCTGGTTTTCAGCCGCCTTTTCACACTCGCAGTGTGCTGTTCAATTGTCTATCCACTCAAACCTGGTCAGCCTTTCATTTTCTTTTCCACAATATCAGACTTCAGAAATCATTGGAATCGCCAGTACAGAATGTTCCATTCATTCACTGCCAATCTGGAATTCATCTGAATCTGCACTCCAGGTAGGCTTTCATTACACCACTTATGAATGTCCAAGTAACACAATGCTGGTTTTCAGCGGTCTGTTCACACTCTAAGCCCTGCTTTTTACTGGGTATCCACACAACTGTGGTCAGCTCTTCATTTTCATGTCCAAACAATCCAGACTTGAGAAATCATTGCAATCTCCAGTACAGAATGTTCCATTCATTCACTGCGAATCTGGAATTCAACTGAATCTCCACTACCTGCAGATTTATCTTACACCACTTGTGAATGTCCAAGTAAAACAATGCTGGTTTTCAGAGGCCTGTTCATGTTCGCAGTCGTGCTGTTCAATTGGCTATCCACTCAACCTGTTTTGCTCCTCATTTTCCTGTGCACACAACCCAGCCTTCAGAAATCATTGTAATCTCCACTACAGGATGTTCCATTCATTCACTGGGAATCTGGAATTCATCTGAATCTGCACTCCACGCAGGCTTTCGTTACACCACTGCTGAAAGTCGAAGTAATGCAATACTGGTTTTCAGTGGTCTGTTCACATTCGAAGCCGAGGCTTTTTACAGGCTATCCACTCAACACTGGTCAGCTCTTCATTTTCGTGTCCCCACAATCCAGATTTCAGAAATCATTGCAATCTCCACTACAGAATGTTCCATTCATTCACTGCGAGTCTGCAGTTTATCTGATTCTCCACTCCCGCCTGGTTAACATTACACCACTTGTGAATGTCCAAGTAAGCCAATGCTGGTTTTCAGAGGCCTGTTCATACTCGCAGCCGTG
Source organism: Sorex fumeus (assembly GCF_029834395.1). Taxonomy (NCBI): domain Eukaryota; kingdom Metazoa; phylum Chordata; class Mammalia; order Eulipotyphla; family Soricidae; genus Sorex; species Sorex fumeus. Next base: position 553,418 of record NW_026606251.1, read on the forward strand.
CTGTTTAATTGACAATTCACTCCACCCTGTTCAGCTCTTCATTGTCCCACCACACTACCAGCCTTCAGAAATCTTTGTTATCTCCACTACAGAATGTTCCATTCATTCACTGCGAATCTGGAATTCATCTGACTCTCAACTCCACGCAGGTTTTCATTACACCACTGTTGAATGTCCAAGTAACCCAATGCTGGTTTTCAGCGGCCTGTTCATATTCGCAGCCCTGCTGTTTACTTGGCTATCGATTCAAGCCTGGTCAGCTCTTCATTTTCCTGTCCACACAACACAGGCTTCAGAAATCATTGGAATCTCCTCTACAGAATGTTCCATTCATTCACTGCGAATGTGGAATTCAACTGACTCTCCACTCCATGCAGGTTTTCCTTACACCACTGATGAATGTCCAAGTAACCCAATGCTGGTTTTCAGCTGCATGTTCACACTCGCAGCCATGCTATACAATTGGCTTTCCACTAAATCCTGATTAGTTCTTGATTTTCCTTCCACACGACCCAGCCTTCAGAAATCGTTGGAATCTCCACTAGAGAATGTTCCATTCATTCACTGCGAATCTGGAATTCCTCTGAACCTCCACTCCCGGCAGGTTTTCGTTACACCACTGTTGAATGTCCAAGTAACCCAATGTTTTAAGTGTTTTCTTCACAAGCGCAGTGGTGCTGTTCAATTGGCTATCCACTCAACCCTGGCCAGCTCTACATTTTCCTGTCCACACCACAGAGACTGGAGAAATCATTGTTATCTCCACTACAGAATGTTCCATTCATTCACAGCGAATCTGGAATTCATCTGAATCTCCACTCCCGGCAGGTTTTCGTGACACCACTGGTAAATATCCAAGTAAGCCAATGCTGGTTTTAAGTGGCCTGCTCATACTCTCAGCCGTGCTGTTCAATTTGCTATCCACTCAACCCTCTTCAGCTCCATTTTCCTGTCCACATAACCCAAACTTCAGAAACAATTGGTATCTCCTCCACAGAATGTTCCATTCATTGACGGCAAATCTGAAATTCATCTAATTCTCAACTCCCGTCAGGTTTTCGTTACACCACTTGTGAATGTCCAATTAAGCCAAAGCTGGTTTTCAGTGGCCTGTTCTTACTACGAGACGTGCTGTTCATTTGGCTATCCATTCCACCCTGTTCAGCTCTACATTTTCGTGTCCACAAAACCCAGCCTTCAGAAATCATTGGAATCACCACTAGAGAATGTTCCATTCATTCACTGCGAATCTGGAATTCATCTGAATCTCCACTCCCGGCAGGTTTTCATTGCACCACTGCTGAATGTTCAAGTAACGCAATGATGGTTTTCAGCGGTCTATTCACACTCGAACCCGTGCTGTTCACGGTCTAGCGACTCAACACTGGTGAGTTCTTCTTTTTCCAGTTCAGACAATACAAACCTCAGAAACCATTGCAATCTACACTACAGAATGTTTCATTCATTCACGCGAATCTTGAATTCATCTTGTTCTCCACTCCCAGCAGGTTTTCGTTTCACCACTGGTGAATGTCCAAGCAACCCAAGGCTGGTTTCAGCTGCGTGTTAACACTCGCAGCCGTGCTGTTCAATTGGCTATCCAGTGAACGCTGGTTAGCTCTTGATTTTCCTTCCACACACCGAGCCTTCAGAAATCATTCTTATCTCCACTTCAGAATGTTCCATTCGTTCCCTGCGAATCTGGAATTCCTCTGACTCTCCACACCAGGCAGATTTTCCTAACAACACTGGTGAATGACCAGGTAATCCAATGCTGGTTTTCAGCGGCTGTTCACACTCACAGCCTTGCTGTTCAATTGGCAATCCAGTCAAACCTAGTCAGCTCTTCATTTTCCTGTCCACACAACCCAGCGTTCAGAAATCATTGGAATCTCTACTACAGAAATTTCCATTCATTCACTGTGAATCTGGAAATACTCTGAATCTGCATTCCAGGAAGGCTTTCGTTACACCACTGATGAATGTCCAAGTAATGCAATGCTGCTTCTTAGTGGTCTGTTCACACTCGAAACCGTGCTGTTCATTGGCTATCCACTCAATATCGGTCAGCTCTTCAATATCCTGTCCAGACTATCCAGATTCTTAAATGTTGGCAATCACCACTACAGAATGTTCCATTCAATCACGCGAATCTGGAATTCATCAGAGTCTCCACTCCTGGAAGGTTTTCGTGACACCACTGGTAAATGTCCAAGGAAGACAATGCTGGTTTTAAGCCGCCTGCTAACACACTCAGCCGTGCTGTTCAATTTGCTATCCACCCAACCCTATTCAGCTCTACATTTTCCTGTCCTCATAACCCAACCTTCAGAAATAATTGGTATCTCCTCCACAGAATGTTCCGTTCATTCACTGCGAATCTTAAATTCATCTGACTCTCAACTCCCGGCGGGTTATCGTTACACCACTTGTGAATGTCCAAGTAAGCCAATGCTGGTTTTCAGTGGCCTGTTCATACTAAGAGACGTGCTGTTCATTTGGCTATCCACTCCACCCTGTTCAGCTCTACATTCTCGTGTCCACAAAACCCAGCCTTCAGAAATCATTGGAATCACCACTAGAGAATGTTCCATTCATTCACTGCGAATCTGGAATTCATCTGAACCTCCACTCCTGGCAGGTTTTCGTTACGCCACTGGTGAATGTCCAAGTAACTCAATACTGGTTTTCAGAGGCATGTTCAACTCGCAGAAGTGCTGTTCAATGGGCTATCCACTCAATATTGGTCAGCTCTTCATTTTCCTCTCCACACAAACCAGCCTTCAGAAATCATTGGGCTCTCCACTACAGACTGTTCCATTCATTCACTGCGATTCTGCAATTCATCTGACTCTCCGCTCCAGGCAGGTTTTCATTACAGCACTGGTGAATGACCAAGTAATCCAATGCTGGTTTTCAGCCGCCTTTTCACACTCGCAGTGTGCTGTTCAATTGTCTATCCACTCAAACCTGGTCAGCCTTTCATTTTCTTTTCCACAATATCAGACTTCAGAAATCATTGGAATCGCCAGTACAGAATGTTCCATTCATTCACTGCCAATCTGGAATTCATCTGAATCTGCACTCCAGGTAGGCTTTCATTACACCACTTATGAATGTCCAAGTAACACAATGCTGGTTTTCAGCGGTCTGTTCACACTCTAAGCCCTGCTTTTTACTGGGTATCCACACAACTGTGGTCAGCTCTTCATTTTCATGTCCAAACAATCCAGACTTGAGAAATCATTGCAATCTCCAGTACAGAATGTTCCATTCATTCACTGCGAATCTGGAATTCAACTGAATCTCCACTACCTGCAGATTTATCTTACACCACTTGTGAATGTCCAAGTAAAACAATGCTGGTTTTCAGAGGCCTGTTCATGTTCGCAGTCGTGCTGTTCAATTGGCTATCCACTCAACCTGTTTTGCTCCTCATTTTCCTGTGCACACAACCCAGCCTTCAGAAATCATTGTAATCTCCACTACAGGATGTTCCATTCATTCACTGGGAATCTGGAATTCATCTGAATCTGCACTCCACGCAGGCTTTCGTTACACCACTGCTGAAAGTCGAAGTAATGCAATACTGGTTTTCAGTGGTCTGTTCACATTCGAAGCCGAGGCTTTTTACAGGCTATCCACTCAACACTGGTCAGCTCTTCATTTTCGTGTCCCCACAATCCAGATTTCAGAAATCATTGCAATCTCCACTACAGAATGTTCCATTCATTCACTGCGAGTCTGGAGTTTATCTGATTCTCCACTCCCGCCTGGTTAACATTACACCACTTGTGAATGTCCAAGTAAGCCAATGCTGGTTTTCAGAGGCCTGTTCATACTCGCAGCCGTGCTGTTTAATTGACAATTCACTCCACCCTGTTCAGCTCTTCATTGTCCCACCACACTACCAGCCTTCAGAAATCTTTGTTATCTCCACTACAGAATGTTCCATTCATTCACTGCGAATCTGGAATTCATCTGACTCTCAACTCCACGCAGGTTTTCATTACACCACTGTTGAATGTCCAAGTAACCCAATGCTGGTTTTCAGCGGCCTGTTCATATTCGCAGCCCTGCTGTTTACTTGGCTATCGATTCAAGCCTGGTCAGCTCTTCATTTTCCTGTCCACACAACACAGGCTTCAGAAATCATTGGAATCTCCTCTACAGAATGTTCCATTCATTCACTGCGAATGTGGAATTCAACTGACTCTCCACTCCATGCAGGTTTTCCTTACACCACTGATGAATGTCCAAGTAACCCAATGCTGGTTTTCAGCTGCATGTTCACACTCGCAGCCATGCTATACAATTGGCTTTCCACTAAATCCTGATTAGTTCTTGATTTTCCTTCCACACGACCCAGCCTTCAGAAATCGTTGGAATCTCCACTAGAGAATGTTCCATTCATTCACTGCGAATCTGGAATTCCTCTGAACCTCCACTCCCGGCAGGTTTTCGTTACACCACTGTTGAATGTCCAAGTAACCCAATGTTTTAAGTGTTTTCTTCACAAGCGCAGTGGTGCTGTTCAATTGGCTATCCACTCAACCCTGGCCAGCTCTACATTTTCCTGTCCACACCACAGAGACTGGAGAAATCATTGTTATCTCCACTACAGAATGTTCCATTCATTCACAGCGAATCTGGAATTCATCTGAATCTCCACTCCCGGCAGGTTTTCGTGACACCACTGGTAAATATCCAAGTAAGCCAATGCTGGTTTTAAGTGGCCTGCTCATACTCTCAGCCGTGCTGTTCAATTTGCTATCCACTCAACCCTCTTCAGCTCCAATTTCCTGTCCACATAACCCAAACTTCAGAAACAATTGGTATCTCCTCCACAGAATGTTCCATTCATTGACGGCAAATCTGAAATTCATCTAATTCTCAACTCCCGTCAGGTTTTCGTTACACCACTTGTGAATGTCCAATTAAGCCAAAGCTGGTTTTCAGTGGCCTGTTCTTACTACGAGACGTGCTGTTCATTTGGCTATCCATTCCACCCTGTTCAGCTCTACATTTTCGTGTCCACAAAACCCAGCCTTCAGAAATCATTGGAATCACCACTAGAGAATGTTCCATTCATTCACTGCGAATCTGGAATTCATCTGAATCTCCACTCCCGGCAGGTTTTCATTGCACCACTGCTGAATGTTCAAGTAACGCAATGATGGTTTTCAGCGGTCTATTCACACTCGAACCCGTGCTGTTCACGGTCTAGCGACTCAACACTGGTGAGTTCTTCTTTTTCCAGTTCAGACAATACAAACCTCAGAAACCATTGCAATCTACACTACAGAATGTTTCATTCATTCACGCGAATCTTGAATTCATCTTGTTCTCCACACCCAGCAGGTTTTCGTTTCACCACTGGTGAATGTCCAAGCAACCCAAGGCTGGGTTCAGCTGCGTGTGAACACTCGCAGCCGTGCTGTTCAATTGGCTATCCAGTGAACGCTGGTTAGCTCTTGATTTTCCTTCCACACACCGAGCCTTCAGAAATCATTCTTATCTCCACTTCAGAATGTTCCATTCGTTCCCTGCGAATCTGGAATTCCTCTGACTCTCCACACCAGGCAGATTTTCCTAACAACACTGGTGAATGACCAGGTAATCCAATGCTGGTTTTCAGCGGCTGTTCACACTCACAGCCTTGCTGTTCAATTGGCAATCCAGTCAAACCTAGTCAGCTCTTCATTTTCCTGTCCACACAACCCAGCGTTCAGAAATCATTGGAATCTCTACTACAGAAATTTCCATTCATTCACTGTGAATCTGGAAATACTCTGAATCTGCATTCCAGGAAGGCTTTCGTTACACCACTGATGAATGTCCAAGTAATGCAATGCTGCTTCTTAGTGGTCTGTTCACACTCGAAACCGTGCTGTTCATTGGCTATCCACTCAATATCGGTCAGCTCTTCAATATCCTGTCCAGACTATCCAGATTCCTAAATGTTGGCAATCACCACTACAGAATGTTCCATTCAATCACGCGAATCTGGAATTCATCAGAGTCTCCACTCCTGGAAGGTTTTCGTGACACCACTGGTAAATGTCCAAGGAAGACAATGCTGGTTTTAAGCCGCCTGCTAACACACTCAGCCGTGCTGTTCAATTTGCTATCCACCCAACCCTATTCAGCTCTACATTTTCCTGTCCTCATAACCCAACCTTCAGAAATAATTGGTATCTCCTCCACAGAATGTTCCGTTCATTCACTGCGAATCTTAAATTCATCTGACTCTCAACTCCCGGCGGGTTATCGTTACACCACTTGTGAATGTCCAAGTAAGCCAATGCTGGTTTTCAGTGGCCTGTTCATACTAAGAGACGTGCTGTTCATTTGGCTATCCACTCCACCCTGTTCAGCTCTACATTTTCGTGTCCACAAAACCCAGCCTTCAGAAATCATTGGAATCACCACTAGAGAATGTTCCATTCATTCACTGCGAATCTGGAATTCCTCTGAACCTCCACTCCTGGCAGGTTTTCGTTACGCCACTGGTGAATGTCCAAGTAACTCAATACTGGTTTTCAGAGGCATGTTCAACTCGCAGAAGTGCTGTTCAATGGGCTATCCACTCAATATTGGTCAGCTCTTCATTTTCCTCTCCACACAAACCAGCCTTCAGAAATCATTGGGCTCTCCACTACAGACTGTTCCATTCATTCACTGCGATTCTGCAATTCATCTGACTCTCCGCTCCAGGCAGGTTTTCATTACAGCACTGGTGAATGACCAAGTAATCCAATGCTGGTTTTCAGCCGCCTTTTCACACTCGCAGTGTGCTGTTCAATTGTCTATCCACTCAAACCTGGTCAGCCTTTCATTTTCTTTTCCACAATGTCAGACTTCAGAAATCATTGGAATCGCCAGTACAGAATGTTCCATTCATTCACTGCCAATCTGGAATTCATCTGAATCTGCACTCCAGGTAGGCTTTCATTACACCACTTATGAATGTCCAAGTAACACAATGCTGGTTTTCAGCGGTCTGTTCACACTCTAAGCCCTGCTTTTTACTGGGTATCCACACAACTGTGGTCAGCTCTTCATTTTCATGTCCAAACAATCCAGACTTGAGAAATCATTGCAATCTCCAGTACAGAATGTTCCATTCATTCACTGCGAATCTGGAATTCAACTGAATCTCCACTACCTGCAGATTTATCTTACACCACTTGTGAATGTCCAAGTAAAACAATGCTGGTTTTCAGAGGCCTGTTCATGTTCGCAGTCGTGCTGTTCAATTGGCTATCCACTCAACCTGTTTTGCTCCTCATTTTCCTGTGCACACAACCCAGCCTTCAGAAATCATTGTAATCTCCACTACAGGATGTTCCATTCATTCACTGGGAATCTGGAATTCATCTGAATCTGCACTCCACGCAGGCTTTCGTTACACCACTGCTGAAAGTCGAAGTAATGCAATACTGGTTTTCAGTGGTCTGTTCACATTCGAAGCCGAGGCTTTTTACAGGCTATCCACTCAACACTGGTCAGCTCTTCATTTTCGTGTCCCCACAATCCAGATTTCAGAAATCATTGCAATCTCCACTACAGAATGTTCCATTCATTCACTGCGAGTCTGGAGTTTATCTGATTCTCCACTCCCGCCTGGTTAACATTACACCACTTGTGAATGTCCAAGTAAGCCAATGCTGGTTTTCAGAGGCCTGTTCATACTCGCAGCCGTGCTGTTTAATTGACAATTCACTCCACCCTGTTCAGCTCTTCATTGTCCCACCACACTACCAGCCTTCAGAAATCTTTGTTATCTCCACTACAGAATGTTCCATTCATTCACTGCGAATCTGGAATTCATCTGACTCTCAACTCCACGCAGGTTTTCATTACACCACTGTTGAATGTCCAAGTAACCCAATGCTGGTTTTCAGCGGCCTGTTCATATTCGCAGCCCTGCTGTTTACTTGGCTATCGATTCAAGCCTGGTCAGCTCTTCATTTTCCTGTCCACACAACACAGGCTTCAGAAATCATTGGAATCTCCTCTACAGAATGTTCCATTCATTCACTGCGAATGTGGAATTCAACTGACTCTCCACTCCATGCAGGTTTTCCTTACACCACTGATGAATGTCCAAGTAACCCAATGCTGGTTTTCAGCTGCATGTTCACACTCGCAGCCATGCTATACAATTGGCTTTCCACTAAATCCTGATTAGTTCTTGATTTTCCTTCCACACGACCCAGCCTTCAGAAATCGTTGGAATCTCCACTAGAGAATGTTCCATTCATTCACTGCGAATCTGGAATTCCTCTGAACCTCCACTCCCGGCAGGTTTTCGTTACACCACTGTTGAATGTCCAAGTAACCCAATGTTTTAAGTGTTTTCTTCACAAGCGCAGTGGTGCTGTTCAATTGGCTATCCACTCAACCCTGGCCAGCTCTACATTTTCCTGTCCACACCACAGAGACTGGAGAAATCATTGTTATCTCCACTACAGAATGTTCCATTCATTCACAGCGAATCTGGAATTCATCTGAATCTCCACTCCCGGCAGGTTTTCGTGACACCACTGGTAAATATCCAAGTAAGCCAATGCTGGTTTTAAGTGGCCTGCTCATACTCTCAGCCGTGCTGTTCAATTTGCTATCCACTCAACCCTCTTCAGCTCCATTTTCCTGTCCACATAACCCAAACTTCAGAAACAATTGGTATCTCCTCCACAGAATGTTCCATTCATTGACGGCAAATCTGAAATTCATCTAATTCTCAACTCCCGTCAGGTTTTCGTTACACCACTTGTGAATGTCCAATTAAGCCAAAGCTGGTTTTCAGTGGCCTGTTCTTACTACGAGACGTGCTGTTCATTTGGCTATCCATTCCACCCTGTTCAGCTCTACATTTTCGTGTCCACAAAACCCAGCCTTCAGAAATCATTGGAATCACCACTAGAGAATGTTCCATTCATTCACTGCGAATCTGGAATTCATCTGAATCTCCACTCCCGGCAGGTTTTCATTGCACCACTGCTGAATGTTCAAGTAACGCAATGATGGTTTTCAGCGGTCTATTCACACTCGAACCCGTGCTGTTCACGGTCTAGCGACTCAACACTGGTGAGTTCTTCTTTTTCCAGTTCAGACAATACAAACCTCAGAAACCATTGCAATCTACACTACAGAATGTTTCATTCATTCACGCGAATCTTGAATTCATCTTGTTCTCCACTCCCAGCAGGTTTTCGTTTCACCACTGGTGAATGTCCAAGCAACCCAAGGCTGGTTTCAGCTGCGTGTTAACACTCGCAGCCGTGCTGTTCAATTGGCTATCCAGTGAACGCTGGTTAGCTCTTGATTTTCCTTCCACACACCGAGCCTTCAGAAATCATTCTTATCTCCACTTCAGAATGTTCCATTCGTTCCCTGCGAATCTGGAATTCCTCTGACTCTCCACACCAGGCAGATTTTCCTAACAACACTGGTGAATGACCAGGTAATCCAATGCTGGTTTTCAGCGGCTGTTCACACTCACAGCCTTGCTGTTCAATTGGCAATCCAGTCAAACCTAGTCAGCTCTTCATTTTCCTGTCCACACAACCCAGCGTTCAGAAATCATTGGAATCTCTACTACAGAAATTTCCATTCATTCACTGTGAATCTGGAAATACTCTGAATCTGCATTCCAGGAAGGCTTTCGTTACACCAGTGATGAATGTCCAAGTAATGCAATGCTGCTTCTTAGTGGTCTGTTCACACTCGAAACCGTGCTGTTCATTGGCTATCCACTCAATATCGGTCAGCTCTTCAATATCCTGTCCAGACTATCCAGATTCTTAAATGTTGGCAATCACCACTACAGAATGTTCCATTCAATCACGCGAATCTGGAATTCATCAGAGTCTCCACTCCTGGAAGGTTTTCGTGACACCACTGGTAAATGTCCAAGGAAGACAATGCTGGTTTTAAGCCGCCTGCTAACACACTCAGCCGTGCTGTTCAATTTGCTATCCACCCAACCCTATTCAGCTCTACATTTTCCTGTCCTCATAACCCAACCTTCAGAAATAATTGGTATCTCCTCCACAGAATGTTCCGTTCATTCACTGCGAATCTTAAATTCATCTGACTCTCAACTCCCGGCGGGTTATCGTTACACCACTTGTGAATGTCCAAGTAAGCCAATGCTGGTTTTCAGTGGCCTGTTCATACTAAGAGACGTGCTGTTCATTTGGCTATCCACTCCACCCTGTTCAGCTCTACATTCTCGTGTCCACAAAACCCAGCCTTCAGAAATCATTGGAATCACCACTAGAGAATGTTCCATTCATTCACTGCGAATCTGGAATTCATCTGAACCTCCACTCCTGGCAGGTTTTCGTTACGCCACTGGTGAATGTCCAAGTAACTCAATACTGGTTTTCAGAGGCATGTTCAACTCGCAGAAGTGCTGTTCAATGGGCTATCCACTCAATATTGGTCAGCTCTTCATTTTCCTCTCCACACAAACCAGCCTTCAGAAATCATTGGGCTCTCCACTACAGACTGTTCCATTCATTCACTGCGATTCTGCAATTCATCTGACTCTCCGCTCCAGGCAGGTTTTCATTACAGCACTGGTGAATGACCAAGTAATCCAATGCTGGTTTTCAGCCGCCTTTTCACACTCGCAGTGTGCTGTTCAATTGTCTATCCACTCAAACCTGGTCAGCCTTTCATTTTCTTTTCCACAATATCAGACTTCAGAAATCATTGGAATCGCCAGTACAGAATGTTCCATTCATTCACTGCCAATCTGGAATTCATCTGAATCTGCACTCCAGGTAGGCTTTCATTACACCACTTATGAATGTCCAAGTAACACAATGCTGGTTTTCAGCGGTCTGTTCACACTCTAAGCCCTGCTTTTTACTGGGTATCCACACAACTGTGGTCAGCTCTTCATTTTCATGTCCAAACAATCCAGACTTGAGAAATCATTGCAATCTCCAGTACAGAATGTTCCATTCATTCACTGCGAATCTGGAATTCAACTGAATCTCCACTACCTGCAGATTTATCTTACACCACTTGTGAATGTCCAAGTAAAACAATGCTGGTTTTCAGAGGCCTGTTCATGTTCGCAGTCGTGCTGTTCAATTGGCTATCCACTCAACCTGTTTTGCTCCTCATTTTCCTGTGCACACAACCCAGCCTTCAGAAATCATTGTAATCTCCACTACAGGATGTTCCATTCATTCACTGGGAATCTGGAATTCATCTGAATCTGCACTCCACGCAGGCTTTCGTTACACCACTGCTGAAAGTCGAAGTAATGCAATACTGGTTTTCAGTGGTCTGTTCACATTCGAAGCCGAGGCTTTTTACAGGCTATCCACTCAACACTGGTCAGCTCTTCATTTTCGTGTCCCCACAATCCAGATTTCAGAAATCATTGCAATCTCCACTACAGAATGTTCCATTCATTCACTGCGAGTCTGGAGTTTATCTGATTCTCCACTCCCGCCTGGTTAACATTACACCACTTGTGAATGTCCAAGTAAGCCAATGCTGGTTTTCAGAGGCCTGTTCATACTCGCAGCCGTGCTGTTTAATTGACAATTCACTCCACCCTGTTCAGCTCTTCATTGTCCCACCACACTACCAGCCTTCAGAAATCTTTGTTATCTCCACTACAGAATGTTCCATTCATTCACTGCGAATCTGGAATTCATCTGACTCTCAACTCCACGCAGGTTTTCATTACACCACTGTTGAATGTCCAAGTAACCCAATGCTGGTTTTCAGCGGCCTGTTCATATTCGCAGCCCTGCTGTTTACTTGGCTATCGATTCAAGCCTGGTCAGCTCTTCATTTTCCTGTCCACACAACACAGGCTTCAGAAATCATTGGAATCTCCTCTACAGAATGTTCCATTCATTCACTGCGAATGTGGAATTCAACTGACTCTCCACTCCATGCAGGTTTTCCTTACACCACTGATGAATGTCCAAGTAACCCAATGCTGGTTTTCAGCTGCATGTTCACACTCGCAGCCATGCTATACAATTGGCTTTCCACTAAATCCTGATTAGTTCTTGATTTTCCTTCCACACGACCCAGCCTTCAGAAATCGTTGGAATCTCCACTAGAGAATGTTCCATTCATTCACTGCGAATCTGGAATTCCTCTGAACCTCCACTCCCGGCAGGTTTTCGTTACACCACTGTTGAATGTCCAAGTAACCCAATGTTTTAAGTGTTTTCTTCACAAGCGCAGTGGTGCTGTTCAATTGGCTATCCACTCAACCCTGGCCAGCTCTACATTTTCCTGTCCACACCACAGAGACTGGAGAAATCATTGTTATCTCCACTACAGAATGTTCCATTCATTCACAGCGAATCTGGAATTCATCTGAATCTCCACTCCCGGCAGGTTTTCGTGACACCACTGGTAAATATCCAAGTAAGCCAATGCTGGTTTTAAGTGGCCTGCTCATACTCTCAGCCGTGCTGTTCAATTTGCTATCCACTCAACCCTCTTCAGCTCCATTTTCCTGTCCACATAACCCAAACTTCAGAAACAATTGGTATCTCCTCCACAGAATGTTCCATTCATTGACGGCAAATCTGAAATTCATCTAATTCTCAACTCCCGTCAGGTTTTCGTTACACCACTTGTGAATGTCCAATTAAGCCAAAGCTGGTTTTCAGTGGCCTGTTCTTACTACGAGACGTGCTGTTCATTTGGCTATCCATTCCACCCTGTTCAGCTCTACATTTTCGTGTCCACAAAACCCAGCCTTCAGAAATCATTGGAATCACCACTAGAGAATGTTCCATTCATTCACTGCGAATCTGGAATTCATCTGAATCTCCACTCCCGGCAGGTTTTCATTGCACCACTGCTGAATGTTCAAGTAACGCAATGATGGTTTTCAGCGGTCTATTCACACTCGAACCCGTGCTGTTCACGGTCTAGCGACTCAACACTGGTGAGTTCTTCTTTTTCCAGTTCAGACAATACAAACCTCAGAAACCATTGCAATCTACACTACAGAATGTTTCATTCATTCACGCGAATCTTGAATTCATCTTGTTCTCCACACCCAGCAGGTTTTCGTTTCACCACTGGTGAATGTCCAAGCAACCCAAGGCTGGGTTCAGCTGCGTGTGAACACTCGCAGCCGTGCTGTTCAATTGGCTATCCAGTGAACGCTGGTTAGCTCTTGATTTTCCTTCCACACACCGAGCCTTCAGAAATCATTCTTATCTCCACTTCAGAATGTTCCATTCGTTCCCTGCGAATCTGGAATTCCTCTGACTCTCCACACCAGGCAGATTTTCCTAACAACACTGGTGAATGACCAGGTAATCCAATGCTGGTTTTCAGCGGCTGTTCACACTCACAGCCTTGCTGTTCAATTGGCAATCCAGTCAAACCTAGTCAGCTCTTCATTTTCCTGTCCACACAACCCAGCGTTCAGAAATCATTGGAATCTCTACTACAGAAATTTCCATTCATTCACTGTGAATCTGGAAATACTCTGAATCTGCATTCCAGGAAGGCTTTCGTTACACCACTGATGAATGTCCAAGTAATGCAATGCTGCTTCTTAGTGGTCTGTTCACACTCGAAACCGTGCTGTTCATTGGCTATCCACTCAATATCGGTCAGCTCTTCAATATCCTGTCCAGACTATCCAGATTCCTAAATGTTGGCAATCACCACTACAGAATGTTCCATTCAATCACGCGAATCTGGAATTCATCAGAGTCTCCACTCCTGGAAGGTTTTCGTGACACCACTGGTAAATGTCCAAGGAAGACAATGCTGGTTTTAAGCCGCCTGCTAACACACTCAGCCGTGCTGTTCAATTTGCTATCCACCCAACCCTATTCAGCTCTACATTTTCCTGTCCTCATAACCCAACCTTCAGAAATAATTGGTATCTCCTCCACAGAATGTTCCGTTCATTCACTGCGAATCTTAAATTCATCTGACTCTCAACTCCCGGCGGGTTATCGTTACACCACTTGTGAATGTCCAAGTAAGCCAATGCTGGTTTTCAGTGGCCTGTTCATACTAAGAGACGTGCTGTTCATTTGGCTATCCACTCCACCCTGTTCAGCTCTACATTTTCGTGTCCACAAAACCCAGCCTTCAGAAATCATTGGAATCACCACTAGAGAATGTTCCATTCATTCACTGCGAATCTGGAATTCCTCTGAACCTCCACTCCTGGCAGGTTTTCGTTACGCCACTGGTGAATGTCCAAGTAACTCAATCCTGGTTTTCAGAGGCATGTTCAACTCGCAGAAGTGCTGTTCAATGGGCTATCCACTCAATATTGGTCAGCTCTTCATTTTCCTCTCCACACAAACCAGCCTTCAGAAATCATTGGGCTCTCCACTACAGACTGTTCCATTCATTCACTGCGATTCTGCAATTCATCTGACTCTCCGCTCCAGGCAGGTTTTCATTACAGCACTGGTGAATGACCAAGTAATCCAATGCTGGTTTTCAGCCGCCTTTTCACACTCGCAGTGTGCTGTTCAATTGTCTATCCACTCAAACCTGGTCAGCCTTTCATTTTCTTTTCCACAATATCAGACTTCAGAAATCATTGGAATCGCCAGTACAGAATGTTCCATTCATTCACTGCCAATCTGGAATTCATCTGAATCTGCACTCCAGGTAGGCTTTCATTACACCACTTATGAATGTCCAAGTAACACAATGCTGGTTTTCAGCGGTCTGTTCACACTCTAAGCCCTGCTTTTTACTGGGTATCCACACAACTGTGGTCAGCTCTTCATTTTCATGTCCAAACAATCCAGACTTGAGAAATCATTGCAATCTCCAGTACAGAATGTTCCATTCATTCACTGCGAATCTGGAATTCAACTGAATCTCCACTACCTGCAGATTTATCTTACACCACTTGTGAATGTCCAAGTAAAACAATGCTGGTTTTCAGAGGCCTGTTCATGTTCGCAGTCGTGCTGTTCAATTGGCTATCCACTCAACCTGTTTTGCTCCTCATTTTCCTGTGCACACAACCCAGCCTTCAGAAATCATTGTAATCTCCACTACAGGATGTTCCATTCATTCACTGGGAATCTGGAATTCATCTGAATCTGCACTCCACGCAGGCTTTCGTTACACCACTGCTGAAAGTCGAAGTAATGCAATACTGGTTTTCAGTGGTCTGTTCACATTCGAAGCCGAGGCTTTTTACAGGCTATCCACTCAACACTGGTCAGCTCTTCATTTTCGTGTCCCCACAATCCAGATTTCAGAAATCATTGCAATCTCCACTACAGAATGTTCCATTCATTCACTGCGAGTCTGGAGTTTATCTGATTCTCCACTCCCGCCTGGTTAACATTACACCACTTGTGAATGTCCAAGTAAGCCAATGCTGGTTTTCAGAGGCCTGTTCATACTCGCAGCCGTGCTGTTTAATTGACAATTCACTCCACCCTGTTCAGCTCTTCATTGTCCCACCACACTACCAGCCTTCAGAAATCTTTGTTATCTCCACTACAGAATGTTCCATTCATTCACTGCGAATCTGGAATTCATCTGACTCTCAACTCCACGCAGGTTTTCATTACACCACTGTTGAATGTCCAAGTAACCCAATGCTGGTTTTCAGCGGCCTGTTCATATTCGCAGCCCTGCTGTTTACTTGGCTATCGATTCAAGCCTGGTCAGCTCTTCATTTTCCTGTCCACACAACACAGGCTTCAGAAATCATTGGAATCTCCTCTACAGAATGTTCCATTCATTCACTGCGAATGTGGAATTCAACTGACTCTCCACTCCATGCAGGTTTTCCTTACACCACTGATGAATGTCCAAGTAACCCAATGCTGGTTTTCAGCTGCATGTTCACACTCGCAGCCATGCTATACAATTGGCTTTCCACTAAATCCTGATTAGTTCTTGATTTTCCTTCCACACGACCCAGCCTTCAGAAATCGTTGGAATCTCCACTAGAGAATGTTCCATTCATTCACTGCGAATCTGGAATTCCTCTGAACCTCCACTCCCGGCAGGTTTTCGTTACACCACTGTTGAATGTCCAAGTAACCCAATGTTTTAAGTGTTTTCTTCACAAGCGCAGTGGTGCTGTTCAATTGGCTATCCACTCAACCCTGGCCAGCTCTACATTTTCCTGTCCACACCACAGAGACTGGAGAAATCATTGTTATCTCCACTACAGAATGTTCCATTCATTCACAGGGAATCTGGAATTCATCTGAATCTCCACTCCCGGCAGGTTTTCGTGACACCACTGGTAAATATCCAAGTAAGCCAATGCTGGTTTTAAGTGGCCTGCTCATACTCTCAGCCGTGCTGTTCAATTTGCTATCCACTCAACCCTCTTCAGCTCCATTTTCCTGTCCACATAACCCAAACTTCAGAAACAATTGGTATCTCCTCCACAGAATGTTCCATTCATTGACGGCAAATCTGAAATTCATCTAATTCTCAACTCCCGTCAGGTTTTCGTTACACCACTTGTGAATGTCCAATTAAGCCAAAGCTGGTTTTCAGTGGCCTGTTCTTACTACGAGACGTGCTGTTCATTTGGCTATCCATTCCACCCTGTTCAGCTCTACATTTTCGTGTCCACAAAACCCAGCCTTCAGAAATCATTGGAATCACCACTAGAGAATGTTCCATTCATTCACTGCGAATCTGGAATTCATCTGAATCTCCACTCCCGGCAGGTTTTCATTGCACCACTGCTGAATGTTCAAGTAACGCAATGATGGTTTTCAGCGGTCTATTCACACTCGAACCCGTGCTGTTCACGGTCTAGCGACTCAACACTGGTGAGTTCTTCTTTTTCCAGTTCAGACAATACAAACCTCAGAAACCATTGCAATCTACACTACAGAATGTTTCATTCATTCAGGCGAATCTTGAATTCATCTTGTTCTCCACTCCCAGCAGGTTTTCGTTTCACCACTGGTGAATGTCCAAGCAACCCAAGGCTGGTTTCAGCTGCGTGTTAACACTCGCAGCCGTGCTGTTCAATTGGCTATCCAGTGAACGCTGGTTAGCTCTTGATTTTCCTTCCACACACCGAGCCTTCAGAAATCATTCTTATCTCCACTTCAGAATGTTCCATTCGTTCCCTGCGAATCTGGAATTCCTCTGACTCTCCACACCAGGCAGATTTTCCTAACAACACTGGTGAATGACCAGGTAATCCAATGCTGGTTTTCAGCGGCTGTTCACACTCACAGCCTTGCTGTTCAATTGGCAATCCAGTCAAACCTAGTCAGCTCTTCATTTTCCTGTCCACACAACCCAGCGTTCAGAAATCATTGGAATCTCTACTACAGAAATTTCCATTCATTCACTGTGAATCTGGAAATACTCTGAATCTGCATTCCAGGAAGGCTTTCGTTACACCACTGATGAATGTCCAAGTAATGCAATGCTGCTTCTTAGTGGTCTGTTCACACTCGAAACCGTGCTGTTCATTGGCTATCCACTCAATATCGGTCAGCTCTTCAATATCCTGTCCAGACTATCCAGATTCCTAAATGTTGGCAATCACCACTACAGAATGTTCCATTCAATCACGCGAATCTGGAATTCATCAGAGTCTCCACTCCTGGAAGGTTTTCGTGACACCACTGGTAAATGTCCAAGGAAGACAATGCTGGTTTTAAGCCGCCTGCTAACACACTCAGCCGTGCTGTTCAATTTGCTATCCACCCAACCCTATTCAGCTCTACATTTTCCTGTCCTCATAACCCAACCTTCAGAAATAATTGGTATCTCCTCCACAGAATGTTCCGTTCATTCACTGCGAATCTTAAATTCATCTGACTCTCAACTCCCGGCGGGTTATCGTTACACCACTTGTGAATGTCCAAGTAAGCCAATGCTGGTTTTCAGTGGCCTGTTCATACTAAGAGACGTGCTGTTCATTTGGCTATCCACTCCACCCTGTTCAGCTCTACATTCTCGTGTCCACAAAACCCAGCCTTCAGAAATCATTGGAATCACCACTAGAGAATGTTCCATTCATTCACTGCGAATCTGGAATTCATCTGAACCTCCACTCCTGGCAGGTTTTCGTTACGCCACTGGTGAATGTCCAAGTAACTCAATACTGGTTTTCAGAGGCATGTTCAACTCGCAGAAGTGCTGTTCAATGGGCTATCCACTCAATATTGGTCAGCTCTTCATTTTCCTCTCCACACAAACCAGCCTTCAGAAATCATTGGGCTCTCCACTACAGACTGTTCCATTCATTCACTGCGATTCTGCAATTCATCTGACTCTCCGCTCCAGGCAGGTTTTCATTACAGTACTGGTGAATGACCAAGTAATCCAATGCTGGTTTTCAGCCGCCTTTTCACACTCGCAGTGTGCTGTTCAATTGTCTATCCACTCAAACCTGGTCAGCCTTTCATTTTCTTTTCCACAATATCAGACTTCAGAAATCATTGGAATCGCCAGTACAGAATGTTCCATTCATTCACTGCCAATCTGGAATTCATCTGAATCTGCACTCCAGGTAGGCTTTCATTACACCACTTATGAATGTCCAAGTAACACAATGCTGGTTTTCAGCGGTCTGTTCACACTCTAAGCCCTGCTTTTTACTGGGTATCCACACAACTGTGGTCAGCTCTTCATTTTCATGTCCAAACAATCCAGACTTGAGAAATCATTGCAATCTCCAGTACAGAATGTTCCATTCATTCACTGCGAATCTGGAATTCAACTGAATCTCCACTACCTGCAGATTTATCTTACACCACTTGTGAATGTCCAAGTAAAACAATGCTGGTTTTCAGAGGCCTGTTCATGTTCGCAGTCGTGCTGTTCAATTGGCTATCCACTCAACCTGTTTTGCTCCTCATTTTCCTGTGCACACAACCCAGCCTTCAGAAATCATTGTAATCTCCACTACAGGATGTTCCATTCATTCACTGGGAATCTGGAATTCATCTGAATCTGCACTCCACGCAGGCTTTCGTTACACCACTGCTGAAAGTCGAAGTAATGCAATACTGGTTTTCAGTGGTCTGTTCACATTCGAAGCCGAGGCTTTTTACAGGCTATCCACTCAACACTGGTCAGCTCTTCATTTTCGTGTCCCCACAATCCAGATTTCAGAAATCATTGCAATCTCCACTACAGAATGTTCCATTCATTCACTGCGAGTCTGGAGTTTATCTGATTCTCCACTCCCGCCTGGTTAACATTACACCACTTGTGAATGTCCAAGTAAGCCAATGCTGGTTTTCAGAGGCCTGTTCATACTCGCAGCCGTGCTGTTTAATTGACAATTCACTCCACCCTGTTCAGCTCTTCATTGTCCCACCACACTACCAGCCTTCAGAAATCTTTGTTATCTCCACTACAGAATGTTCCATTCATTCACTGCGAATCTGGAATTCATCTGACTCTCAACTCCACGCAGGTTTTCATTACACCACTGTTGAATGTCCAAGTAACCCAATGCTGGTTTTCAGCGGCCTGTTCATATTCGCAGCCCTGCTGTTTACTTGGCTATCGATTCAAGCCTGGTCAGCTCTTCATTTTCCTGTCCACACAACACAGGCTTCAGAAATCATTGGAATCTCCTCTACAGAATGTTCCATTCATTCACTGCGAATTTGGAATTCAACTGACTCTCCACTCCATGCAGGTTTTCCTTACACCACTGATGAATGTCCAAGTAACCCAATGCTGGTTTTCAGCTGCATGTTCACACTCGCAGCCATGCTATACAATTGGCTTTCCACTAAATCCTGATTAGTTCTTGATTTTCCTTCCACACGACCCAGCCTTCAGAAATCGTTGGAATCTCCACTAGAGAATGTTCCATTCATTCACTGCGAATCTGGAATTCCTCTGAACCTCCACTCCCGGCAGGTTTTCGTTACACCACTGTTGAATGTCCAAGTAACCCAATGTTTTAAGTGTTTTCTTCACAAGCGCAGTGGTGCTGTTCAATTGGCTATCCACTCAACCCTGGCCAGCTCTACATTTTCCTGTCCACACCACAGAGACTGGAGAAATCATTGTTATCTCCACTACAGAATGTTCCATTCATTCACAGCGAATCTGGAATTCATCTGAATCTCCACTCCCGGCAGGTTTTCGTGACACCACTGGTAAATATCCAAGTAAGCCAATGCTGGTTTTAAGTGGCCTGCTCATACTCTCAGCCGTGCTGTTCAATTTGCTATCCACTCAACCCTCTTCAGCTCCATTTTCCTGTCCACATAACCCAAACTTCAGAAACAATTGGTATCTCCTCCACAGAATGTTCCATTCATTGACGGCAAATCTGAAATTCATCTAATTCTCAACTCCCGTCAGGTTTTCGTTACACCACTTGTGAATGTCCAATTAAGCCAAAGCTGGTTTTCAGTGGCCTGTTCTTACTACGAGACGTGCTGTTCATTTGGCTATCCATTCCACCCTGTTCAGCTCTACATTTTCGTGTCCACAAAACCCAGCCTTCAGAAATCATTGGAATCACCACTAGAGAATGTTCCATTCATTCACTGCGAATCTGGAATTCATCTGAATCTCCACTCCCGGCAGGTTTTCATTGCACCACTGCTGAATGTTCAAGTAAAGCAATGATGGTTTTCAGCGGTCTATTCACACTCGAACCCGTGCTGTTCACGGTCTAGCGACTCAACACTGGTGAGTTCTTCTTTTTCCAGTTCAGACAATACAAACCTCAGAAACCATTGCAATCTACACTACAGAATGTTTCATTCATTCACGCGAATCTTGAATTCATCTTGTTCTCCACTCCCAGCAGGTTTTCGTTTCACCACTGGTGAATGTCCAAGCAACCCAAGGCTGGGTTCAGCTGCGTGTTAACACTCGCAGCCGTGCTGTTCAATTGGCTATCCAGTGAACGCTGGTTAGCTCTTGATTTTCCTTCCACACACCGAGCCTTCAGAAATCATTCTTATCTCCACTTCAGAATGTTCCATTCGTTCCCTGCGAATCTGGAATTCCTCTGACTCTCCACACCAGGCAGATTTTCCTAACAACACTGGTGAATGACCAGGTAATCCAATGCTGGTTTTCAGCGGCTGTTCACACTCACAGCCTTGCTGTTCAATTGGCAATCCAGTCAAACCTAGTCAGCTCTTCATTTTCCTGTCCACACAACCCAGCGTTCAGAAATCATTGGAATCTCTACTACAGAAATTTCCATTCATTCACTGTGAATCTGGAAATACTCTGAATCTGCATTCCAGGAAGGCTTTCGTTACACCACTGATGAATGTCCAAGTAATGCAATGCTGCTTCTTAGTGGTCTGTTCACACTCGAAACCGTGCTGTTCATTGGCTATCCACTCAATATCGGTCAGCTCTTCAATATCCTGTCCAGACTATCCAGATTCCTAAATGTTGGCAATCACCACTACACAATGTTCCATTCAATCACGCGAATCTGGAATTCATCAGAGTCTCCACTCCTGGAAGGTTTTCGTGACACCACTGGTAAATGTCCAAAGAAGACAATGCTGGTTTTAAGCCGCCTGCTAACACACTCAGCCGTGCTGTTCAATTTGCTATCCACCCAACCCTATTCAGCTCTACATTTTCCTGTCCTCATAACCCAACCTTCAGAAATAATTGGTATCTCCTCCACAGAATGTTCCGTTCATTCACTGCGAATCTTAAATTCATCTGACTCTCAACTCCCGGCGGGTTATCGTTACACCACTTGTGAATGTCCAAGTAAGCCAATGCTGGTTTTCAGTGGCCTGTTCATACTAAGAGACGTGCTGTTCATTTGGCTATCCACTCCACCCTGTTCAGCTCTACATTTTCGTGTCCACAAAACCCAGCCTTCAGAAATCATTGGAATCACCACTAGAGAATGTTCCATTCATTCACTGCGAATCTGGAATTCCTCTGAACCTCCACTCCTGGCAGGTTTTCGTTACGCCACTGGTGAATGTCCAAGTAACTCAATACTGGTTTTCAGAGGCATGTTCAACTCGCAGAAGTGCTGTTCAATGGGCTATCCACTCAATATTGGTCAGCTCTTCATTTTCCTCTCCACACAAACCAGCCTTCAGAAATCATTGGGCTCTCCACTACAGACTGTTCCATTCATTCACTGCGATTCTGCAATTCATCTGACTCTCCGCTCCAGGCAGGTTTTCATTACAGCACTGGTGAATGACCAAGTAATCCAATGCTGGTTTTCAGCCGCCTTTTCACACTCGCAGTGTGCTGTTCAATTGTCTATCCACTCAAACCTGGTCAGCCTTTCATTTTCTTTTCCACAATATCAGACTTCAGAAATCATTGGAATCGCCAGTACAGAATGTTCCATTCATTCACTGCCAATCTGGAATTCATCTGAATCTGCACTCCAGGTAGGCTTTCATTACACCACTTATGAATGTCCAAGTAACACAATGCTGGTTTTCAGCGGTCTGTTCACACTCTAAGCCCTGCTTTTTACTGGGTATCCACACAACTGTGGTCAGCTCTTCATTTTCATGTCCAAACAATCCAGACTTGAGAAATCATTGCAATCTCCAGTACAGAATGTTCCATTCATTCACTGCGAATCTGGAATTCAACTGAATCTCCACTACCTGCAGATTTATCTTACACCACTTGTGAATGTCCAAGTAAAACAATGCTGGTTTTCAGAGGCCTGTTCATGTTCGCAGTCGTGCTGTTCAATTGGCTATCCACTCAACCTGTTTTGCTCCTCATTTTCCTGTGCACACAACCCAGCCTTCAGAAATCATTGTAATCTCCACTACAGGATGTTCCATTCATTCACTGGGAATCTGGAATTCATCTGAATCTGCACTCCACGCAGGCTTTCGTTACACCACTGCTGAAAGTCGAAGTAATGCAATACTGGTTTTCAGTGGTCTGTTCACATTCGAAGCCGAGGCTTTTTACAGGCTATCCACTCAACACTGGTCAGCTCTTCATTTTCGTGTCCCCACAATCCAGATTTCAGAAATCATTGCAATCTCCACTACAGAATGTTCCATTCATTCACTGCGAGTCTGGAGTTTATCTGATTCTCCACTCCCGCCTGGTTAACATTACACCACTTGTGAATGTCCAAGTAAGCCAATGCTGGTTTTCAGAGGCCTGTTCATACTCGCAGCCGTGCTGTTTAATTGACAATTCACTCCACCCTGTTCAGCTCTTCATTGTCCCACCACACTACCAGCCTTCAGAAATCTTTGTTATCTCCACTACAGAATGTTCCATTCATTCACTGCGAATCTGGAATTCATCTGACTCTCAACTCCACGCAGGTTTTCATTACACCACTGTTGAATGTCCAAGTAACCCAATGCTGGTTTTCAGCGGCCTGTTCATATTCGCAGCCCTGCTGTTTACTTGGCTATCGATTCAAGCCTGGTCAGCTCTTCATTTTCCTGTCCACACAACACAGGCTTCAGAAATCATTGGAATCTCCTCTACAGAATGTTCCATTCATTCACTGCGAATGTGGAATTCAACTGACTATCCACTCCATGCAGGTTTTCCTTACACCACTGATGAATGTCCAAGTAACCCAATGCTGGTTTTCAGCTGCATGTTCACACTCGCAGCCATGTTATACAATTGGCTTTCCACTAAATCCTGATTAGTTCTTGATTTTCCTTCCACACGACCCAGCCTTCAGAAATCGTTGGAATCTCCACTAGAGAATGTTCCATTCATTCACTGCGAATCTGGAATTCCTCTGAACCTCCACTCCCGGCAGGTTTTCGTTACACCACTGTTGAATGTCCAAGTAACCCAATGTTTTAAGTGTTTTCTTCACAAGCGCAGTGGTGCTGTTCAATTGGCTATCCACTCAACCCTGGCCAGCTCTACATTTTCCTGTCCACACCACAGAGACTGGAGAAATCATTGTTATCTCCACTACAGAATGTTCCATTCATTCACAGCGAATCTGGAATTCATCTGAATCTCCACTCCCGGCAGGTTTTCGTGACACCACTGGTAAATATCCAAGTAAGCCAATGCTGGTTTTAAGTGGCCTGCTCATACTCTCAGCCGTGCTGTTCAATTTGCTATCCACTCAACCCTCTTCAGCTCCATTTTCCTGTCCACATAACCCAAACTTCAGAAACAATTGGTATCTCCTCCACAGAATGTTCCATTCATTGACGGCAAATCTGAAATTCATCTAATTCTCAACTCCCGTCAGGTTTTCGTTACACCACTTGTGAATGTCCAATTAAGCCAAAGCTGGTTTTCAGTGGCCTGTTCTTACTACGAGACGTGCTGTTCATTTGGCTATCCATTCCACCCTGTTCAGCTCTACATTTTCGTGTCCACAAAACCCAGCCTTCAGAAATCATTGGAATCACCACTAGAGAATGTTCCATTCATTCACTGCGAATCTGGAATTCATCTGAATCTCCACTCCCGGCAGGTTTTCATTGCACCACTGCTGAATGTTCAAGTAACGCAATGATGGTTTTCAGCGGTCTATTCACACTCGAACCCGTGCTGTTCACGGTCTAGCGACTCAACACTGGTGAGTTCTTCTTTTTCCAGTTCAGACAATACAAACCTCAGAAAACATTGCAATCTACACTACAGAATGTTTCATTCATTCAGGCGAATCTTGAATTCATCTTGTTCTCCACTCCCAGCAGGTTTTCGTTTCACCACTGGTGAATGTCCAAGCAACCCAAGGCTGGTTTCAGCTGCGTGTTAACACTCGCAGCCGTGCTGTTCAATTGGCTATCCAGTGAACGCTGGTTAGCTCTTGATTTTCCTTCCACACACCGAGCCTTCAGAAATCATTCTTATCTCCACTTCAGAATGTTCCATTCGTTCCCTGCGAATCTGGAATTCCTCTGACTCTCCACACCAGGCAGATTTTCCTAACAACACTGGTGAATGACCAGGTAATCCAATGCTGGTTTTCAGCGGCTGTTCACACTCACAGCCTTGCTGTTCAATTGGCAATCCAGTCAAACCTAGTCAGCTCTTCATTTTCCTGTCCACACAACCCAGCGTTCAGAAATCATTGGAATCTCTACTACAGAAATTTCCATTCATTCACTGTGAATCTGGAAATACTCTGAATCTGCATTCCAGGAAGGCTTTCGTTACACCACTGATGAATGTCCAAGTAATGCAATGCTGCTTCTTAGTGGTCTGTTCACACTCGAAACCGTGCTGTTCATTGGCTATCCACTCAATATCGGTCAGCTCTTCAATATCCTGTCCAGACTATCCAGATTCCTAAATGTTGGCAATCACCACTACACAATGTTCCATTCAATCACGCGAATCTGGAATTCATCAGAGTCTCCACTCCTGGAAGGTTTTCGTGACACCACTGGTAAATGTCCAAGGAAGACAATGCTGGTTTTAAGCCGCCTGCTAACACACTCAGCCGTGCTGTTCAATTTGCTATCCACCCAACCCTATTCAGCTCTACATTTTCCTGTCCTCATAACCCAACCTTCAGAAATAATTGGTATCTCCTCCACAGAATGTTCCGTTCATTCACTGCGAATCTTAAATTCATCTGACTCTCAACTCCCGGCGGGTTATCGTTACACCACTTGTGAATGTCCAAGTAAGCCAATGCTGGTTTTCAGTGGCCTGTTCATACTAAGAGACGTGCTGTTCATTTGGCTATCCACTCCACCCTGTTCAGCTCTACATTTTCGTGTCCACAAAACCCAGCCTTCAGAAATCATTGGAATCACCACTAGAGAATGTTCCATTCATTCACTGCGAATCTGGAATTCATCTGAACCTCCACTCCTGGCAGGTTTTCGTTACGCCACTGGTGAATGTCCAAGTAACTCAATACTGGTTTTCAGAGGCATGTTCAACTCGCAGAAGTGCTGTTCAATGGGCTATCCACTCAATATTGGTCAGCTCTTCATTTTCCTCTCCACACAAACCAGCCTTCAGAAATCATTGGGCTCTCCACTACAGACTGTTCCATTCATTCACTGCGATTCTGCAATTCATCTGACTCTCCGCTCCAGGCAGGTTTTCATTACAGCACTGGTGAATGACCAAGTAATCCAATGCTGGTTTTCAGCCGCCTTTTCACACTCGCAGTGTGCTGTTCAATTGTCTATCCACTCAAACCTGGTCAGCCTTTCATTTTCTTTTCCACAATATCAGACTTCAGAAATCATTGGAATCGCCAGTACAGAATGTTCCATTCATTCACTGCCAATCTGGAATTCATCTGAATCTGCACTCCAGGTAGGCTTTCATTACACCACTTATGAATGTCCAAGTAACACAATGCTGGTTTTCAGCGGTCTGTTCACACTCTAAGCCCTGCTTTTTACTGGGTATCCACACAACTGTGGTCAGCTCTTCATTTTCATGTCCAAACAATCCAGACTTGAGAAATCATTGCAATCTCCAGTACAGAATGTTCCATTCATTCACTGCGAATCTGGAATTCAACTGAATCTCCACTACCTGCAGATTTATCTTACACCACTTGTGAATGTCCAAGTAAAACAATGCTGGTTTTCAGAGGCCTGTTCATGTTCGCAGTCGTGCTGTTCAATTGGCTATCCACTCAACCTGTTTTGCTCCTCATTTTCCTGTGCACACAACCCAGCCTTCAGAAATCATTGTAATCTCCACTACAGGATGTTCCATTCATTCACTGGGAATCTGGAATTCATCTGAATCTGCACTCCACGCAGGCTTTCGTTACACCACTGCTGAAAGTCGAAGTAATGCAATACTGGTTTTCAGTGGTCTGTTCACATTCGAAGCCGAGGCTTTTTACAGGCTATTCACTCAACACTGGTCAGCTCTTCATTTTCGTGTCCCCACAATCCAGATTTCAGAAATCATTGCAATCTCCACTACAGAATGTTCCATTCATTCACTGCGAGTCTGGAGTTTATCTGATTCTCCACTCCCGCCTGGTTAACATTACACCACTTGTGAATGTCCAAGTAAGCCAATGCTGGTTTTCAGAGGCCTGTTCATACTCGCAGCCGTGCTGTTTAATTGACAATTCACTCCACCCTGTTCAGCTCTTCATTGTCCCACCACACTACCAGCCTTCAGAAATCTTTGTTATCTCCACTACAGAATGTTCCATTCATTCACTGCGAATCTGGAATTCATCTGACTCTCAACTCCACGCAGGTTTTCATTACACCACTGTTGAATGTCCAAGTAACCCAATGCTGGTTTTCAGCGGCCTGTTCATATTCGCAGCCCTGCTGTTTACTTGGCTATCGATTCAAGCCTGGTCAGCTCTTCATTTTCCTGTCCACACAACACAGGCTTCAGAAATCATTGGAATCTCCTCTACAGAATGTTCCATTCATTCACTGCGAATGTGGAATTCAACTGACTCTCCACTCCATGCAGGTTTTCCTTACACCACTGATGAATGTCCAAGTAACCCAATGCTGGTTTTCAGCTGCATGTTCACACTCGCAGCCATGCTATACAATTGGCTTTCCACTAAATCCTGATTAGTTCTTGATTTTCCTTCCACACGACCCAGCCTTCAGAAATCGTTGGAATCTCCACTAGAGAATGTTCCATTCATTCACTGCGAATCTGGAATTCCTCTGAACCTCCACTCCCGGCAGGTTTTCGTTACACCACTGTTGAATGTCCAAGTAACCCAATGTTTTAAGTGTTTTCTTCACAAGCGCAGTGGTGCTGTTCAATTGGCTATCCACTCAACCCTGGCCAGCTCTACATTTTCCTGTCCACACCACAGAGACTGGAGAAATCATTGTTATCTCCACTACAGAATGTTCCATTCATTCACAGCGAATCTGGAATTCATCTGAATCTCCACTCCCGGCAGGTTTTCGTGACACCACTGGTAAATATCCAAGTAAGCCAATGCTGGTTTTAAGTGGCCTGCTCATACTCTCAGCCGTGCTGTTCAATTTGCTATCCACTCAACCCTCTTCAGCTCCATTTTCCTGTCCACATAACCCAAACTTCAGAAACAATTGGTATCTCCTCCACAGAATGTTCCATTCATTGACGGCAAATCTGAAATTCATCTAATTCTCAACTCCCGTCAGGTTTTCGTTACACCACTTGTGAATGTCCAATTAAGCCAAAGCTGGTTTTCAGTGGCCTGTTCTTACTACGAGACGTGCTGTTCATTTGGCTATCCATTCCACCCTGTTCAGCTCTACATTTTCGTGTCCACAAAACCCAGCCTTCAGAAATCATTGGAATCACCACTAGAGAATGTTCCATTCATTCACTGCGAATCTGGAATTCATCTGAATCTCCACTCCCGGCAGGTTTTCATTGCACCACTGCTGAATGTTCAAGTAACGCAATGATGGTTTTCAGCGGTCTATTCACACTCGAACCCGTGCTGTTCACGGTCTAGCGACTCAACACTGGTGAGTTCTTCTTTTTCCAGTTCAGACAATACAAACCTCAGAAACCATTGCAATCTACACTACAGAATGTTTCATTCATTCAGGCGAATCTTGAATTCATCTTGTTCTCCACTCCCAGCAGGTTTTCGTTTCACCACTGGTGAATGTCCAAGCAACCCAAGGCTGGTTTCAGCTGCGTGTTAACACTCGCAGCCGTGCTGTTCAATTGGCTATCCAGTGAACGCTGGTTAGCTCTTGATTTTCCTTCCACACACCGAGCCTTCAGAAATCATTCTTATCTCCACTTCAGAATGTTCCATTCGTTCCCTGCGAATCTGGAATTCCTCTGACTCTCCACACCAGGCAGATTTTCCTAACAACACTGGTGAATGACCAGGTAATCCAATGCTGGTTTTCAGCGGCTGTTCACACTCACAGCCTTGCTGTTCAATTGGCAATCCAGTCAAACCTAGTCAGCTCTTCATTTTCCTGTCCACACAACCCAGCGTTCAGAAATCATTGGAATCTCTACTACAGAAATTTCCATTCATTCACTGTGAATCTGGAAATACTCTGAATCTGCATTCCAGGAAGGCTTTCGTTACACCACTGATGAATGTCCAAGTAATGCAATGCTGCTTCTTAGTGGTCTGTTCACACTCGAAACCGTGCTGTTCATTGGCTATCCACTCAATATCGGTCAGCTCTTCAATATCCTGTCCAGACTATCCAGATTCCTAAATGTTGGCAATCACCACTACAGAATGTTCCATTCAATCACGCGAATCTGGAATTCATCAGAGTCTCCACTCCTGGAAGGTTTTCGTGACACCACTGGTAAATGTCCAAGGAAGACAATGCTGGTTTTAAGCCGCCTGCTAACACACTCAGCCGTGCTGTTCAATTTGCTATCCACCCAACCCTATTCAGCTCTACATTTTCCTGTCCTCATAACCCAACCTTCAGAAATAATTGGTATCTCCTCCACAGAATGTTCCGTTCATTCACTGCGAATCTTAAATTCATCTGACTCTCAACTCCCGGCGGGTTATCGTTACACCACTTGTGAATGTCCAAGTAAGCCAATGCTGGTTTTCAGTGGCCTGTTCATACTAAGAGACGTGCTGTTCATTTGGCTATCCACTCCACCCTGTTCAGCTCTACATTTTCGTGTCCACAAAACCCAGCCTTCAGAAATCATTGGAATCACCACTAGAGAATGTTCCATTCATTCACTGCGAATCTGGAATTCATCTGAACCTCCACTCCTGGCAGGTTTTCGTTACGCCACTGGTGAATGTCCAAGTAACTCAATACTGGTTTTCAGAGGCATGTTCAACTCGCAGAAGTGCTGTTCAATGGGCTATCCACTCAATATTGGTCAGCTCTTCATTTTCCTCTCCACACAAACCAGCCTTCAGAAATCATTGGGCTCTCCACTACAGACTGTTCCATTCATTCACTGCGATTCTGCAATTCATCTGACTCTCCGCTCCAGGCAGGTTTTCATTACAGCACTGGTGAATGACCAAGTAATCCAATGCTGGTTTTCAGCCGCCTTTTCACACTCGCAGTGTGCTGTTCAATTGTCTATCCACTCAAACCTGGTCAGCCTTTCATTTTCTTTTCCACAATATCAGACTTCAGAAATCATTGGAATCGCCAGTACAGAATGTTCCATTCATTCACTGCCAATCTGGAATTCATCTGAATCTGCACTCCAGGTAGGCTTTCATTACACCACTTATGAATGTCCAAGTAACACAATGCTGGTTTTCAGCGGTCTGTTCACACTCTAAGCCCTGCTTTTTACTGGGTATCCACACAACTGTGGTCAGCTCTTCATTTTCATGTCCAAACAATCCAGACTTGAGAAATCATTGCAATCTCCAGTACAGAATGTTCCATTCATTCACTGCGAATCTGGAATTCAACTGAATCTCCACTACCTGCAGATTTATCTTACACCACTTGTGAATGTCCAAGTAAAACAATGCTGGTTTTCAGAGGCCTGTTCATGTTCGCAGTCGTGCTGTTCAATTGGCTATCCACTCAACCTGTTTTGCTCCTCATTTTCCTGTGCACACAACCCAGCCTTCAGAAATCATTGTAATCTCCACTACAGGATGTTCCATTCATTCACTGGGAATCTGGAATTCATCTGAATCTGCACTCCACGCAGGCTTTCGTTACACCACTGCTGAAAGTCGAAGTAATGCAATACTGGTTTTCAGTGGTCTGTTCACATTCGAAGCCGAGGCTTTTTACAGGCTATCCACTCAACACTGGTCAGCTCTTCATTTTCGTGTCCCCACAATCCAGATTTCAGAAATCATTGCAATCTCCACTACAGAATGTTCCATTCATTCACTGCGAGTCTGGAGTTTATCTGATTCTCCACTCCCGCCTGGTTAACATTACACCACTTGTGAATGTCCAAGTAAGCCAATGCTGGTTTTCAGAGGCCTGTTCATACTCGCAGCCGTGCTGTTTAATTGACAATTCACTCCACCCTGTTCAGCTCTTCATTGTCCCACCACACTACCAGCCTTCAGAAATCTTTGTTATCTCCACTACAGAATGTTCCATTCATTCACTGCGAATCTGGAATTCATCTGACTCTCAACTCCACGCAGGTTTTCATTACACCACTGTTGAATGTCCAAGTAACCCAATGCTGGTTTTCAGCGGCCTGTTCATATTCGCAGCCCTGCTGTTTACTTGGCTATCGATTCAAGCCTGGTCAGCTCTTCATTTTCCTGTCCACACAACACAGGCTTCAGAAATCATTGGAATCTCCTCTACAGAATGTTCCATTCATTCACTGCGAATGTGGAATTCAACTGACTCTCCACTCCATGCAGGTTTTCCTTACACCACTGATGAATGTCCAAGTAACCCAATGCTGGTTTTCAGCTGCATGTTCACACTCGCAGCCATGCTATACAATTGGCTTTCCACTAAATCCTGATTAGTTCTTGATTTTCCTTCCACACGACCCAGCCTTCAGAAATCGTTGGAATCTCCACTAGAGAATGTTCCATTCATTCACTGCGAATCTGGAATTCCTCTGAACCTCCACTCCCGGCAGGTTTTCGTTACACCACTGTTGAATGTCCAAGTAACCCAATGTTTTAAGTGTTTTCTTCACAAGCGCAGTGGTGCTGTTCAATTGGCTATCCACTCAACCCTGGCCAGCTCTACATTTTCCTGTCCACACCACAGAGACTGGAGAAATCATTGTTATCTCCACTACAGAATGTTCCATTCATTCACAGCGAATCTGGAATTCATCTGAATCTCCACTCCCGGCAGGTTTTCGTGACACCACTGGTAAATATCCAAGTAAGCCAATGCTGGTTTTAAGTGGCCTGCTCATACTCTCAGCCGTGCTGTTCAATTTGCTATCCACTCAACCCTCTTCAGCTCCATTTTCCTGTCCACATAACCCAAACTTCAGAAACAATTGGTATCTCCTCCACAGAATGTTCCATTCATTGACGGCAAATCTGAAATTCATCTAATTCTCAACTCCCGTCAGGTTTTCGTTACACCACTTGTGAATGTCCAATTAAGCCAAAGCTGGTTTTCAGTGGCCTGTTCTTACTACGAGACGTGCTGTTCATTTGGCTATCCATTCCACCCTGTTCAGCTCTACATTTTCGTGTCCACAAAACCCAGCCTTCAGAAATCATTGGAATCACCACTAGAGAATGTTCCATTCATTCACTGCGAATCTGGAATTCATCTGAATCTCCACTCCCGGCAGGTTTTCATTGCACCACTGCTGAATGTTCAAGTAACGCAATGATGGTTTTCAGCGGTCTATTCACACTCGAACCCGTGCTGTTCACGGTCTAGCGACTCAACACTGGTGAGTTCTTCTTTTTCCAGTTCAGACAATACAAACCTCAGAAACCATTGCAATCTACACTACAGAATGTTTCATTCATTCAGGCGAATCTTGAATTCATCTTGTTCTCCACTCCCAGCAGGTTTTCGTTTCACCACTGGTGAATGTCCAAGCAACCCAAGGCTGGTTTCAGCTGCGTGTTAACACTCGCAGCCGTGCTGTTCAATTGGCTATCCAGTGAACGCTGGTTAGCTCTTGATTTTCCTTCCACACACCGAGCCTTCAGAAATCATTCTTATCTCCACTTCAGAATGTTCCATTCGTTCCCTGCGAATCTGGAATTCCTCTGACTCTCCACACCAGGCAGATTTTCCTAACAACACTGGTGAATGACCAGGTAATCCAATGCTGGTTTTCAGCGGCTGTTCACACTCACAGCCTTGCTGTTCAATTGGCAATCCAGTCAAACCTAGTCAGCTCTTCATTTTCCTGTCCACACAACCCAGCGTTCAGAAATCATTGGAATCTCTACTACAGAAATTTCCATTCATTCACTGTGAATCTGGAAATACTCTGAATCTGCATTCCAGGAAGGCTTTCGTTACACCACTGATGAATGTCCAAGTAATGCAATGCTGCTTCTTAGTGGTCTGTTCACACTCGAAACCGTGCTGTTCATTGGCTATCCACTCAATATCGGTCAGCTCTTCAATATCCTGTCCAGACTATCCAGATTCCTAAATGTTGGCAATCACCACTACAGAATGTTCCATTCAATCACGCGAATCTGGAATTCATCAGAGTCTCCACTCCTGGAAGGTTTTCGTGACACCACTGGTAAATGTCCAAGGAAGACAATGCTGGTTTTAAGCCGCCTGCTAACACACTCAGCCGTGCTGTTCAATTTGCTATCCACCCAACCCTATTCAGCTCTACATTTTCCTGTCCTCATAACCCAACCTTCAGAAATAATTGGTATCTCCTCCACAGAATGTTCCGTTCATTCACTGCGAATCTTAAATTCATCTGACTCTCAACTCCCGGCGGGTTATCGTTACACCACTTGTGAATGTCCAAGTAAGCCAATGCTGGTTTTCAGTGGCCTGTTCATACTAAGAGACGTGCTGTTCATTTGGCTATCCACTCCACCCTGTTCAGCTCTACATTTTCGTGTCCACAAAACCCAGCCTTCAGAAATCATTGGAATCACCACTAGAGAATGTTCCATTCATTCACTGCGAATCTGGAATTCCTCTGAACCTCCACTCCTGGCAGGTTTTCGTTACGCCACTGGTGAATGTCCAAGTAACTCAATACTGGTTTTCAGAGGCATGTTCAACTCGCAGAAGTGCTGTTCAATGGGCTATCCACTCAATATTGGTCAGCTCTTCATTTTCCTCTCCACACAAACCAGCCTTCAGAAATCATTGGGCTCTCCACTACAGACTGTTCCATTCATTCACTGCGATTCTGCAATTCATCTGACTCTCCGCTCCAGGCAGGTTTTCATTACAGCACTGGTGAATGACCAAGTAATCCAATGCTGGTTTTCAGCCGCCTTTTCACACTCGCAGTGTGCTGTTCAATTGTCTATCCACTCAAACCTGGTCAGCCTTTCATTTTCTTTTCCACAATATCAGACTTCAGAAATCATTGGAATCGCCAGTACAGAATGTTCCATTCATTCACTGCCAATCTGGAATTCATCTGAATCTGCACTCCAGGTAGGCTTTCATTACACCACTTATGAATGTCCAAGTAACACAATGCTGGTTTTCAGCGGTCTGTTCACACTCTAAGCCCTGCTTTTTACTGGGTATCCACACAACTGTGGTCAGCTCTTCATTTTCATGTCCAAACAATCCAGACTTGAGAAATCATTGCAATCTCCAGTACAGAATGTTCCATTCATTCACTGCGAATCTGGAATTCAACTGAATCTCCACTACCTGCAGATTTATCTTACACCACTTGTGAATGTCCAAGTAAAACAATGCTGGTTTTCAGAGGCCTGTTCATCTTCGCAGTCGTGCTGTTCAATTGGCTATCCACTCAACCTGTTTTGCTCCTCATTTTCCTGTGCACACAACCCAGCCTTCAGAAATCATTGTAATCTCCACTACAGGATGTTCCATTCATTCACTGGGAATCTGGAATTCATCTGAATCTGCACTCCACGCAGGCTTTCGTTACACCACTGCTGAAAGTTGAAGTAATGCAATACTGGTTTTCAGTGGTCTGTTCACATTCGAAGCCGAGGCTTTTTACAGGCTATCCACTCAACACTGGTCAGCTCTTCATTTTCGTGTCCCCACAATCCAGATTTCAGAAATCATTGCAATCTCCACTACAGAATGTTCCATTCATTCACTGCGAGTCTGGAGTTTATCTGATTCTCCACTCCCGCCTGGTTAACATTACACCACTTGTGAATGTCCAAGTAAGCCAATGCTGGTTTTCAGAGGCCTGTTCATACTCGCAGCCGTGCTGTTTAATTGACAATTCACTCCACCCTGTTCAGCTCTTCATTGTCCCACCACACTACCAGCCTTCAGAAATCTTTGTTATCTCCACTACAGAATGTTCCATTCATTCACTGCGAATCTGGAATTCATCTGACTCTCAACTCCACGCAGGTTTTCATTACACCACTGTTGAATGTCCAAGTAACCCAATGCTGGTTTTCAGCGGCCTGTTCATATTCGCAGCCCTGCTGTTTACTTGGCTATCGATTCAAGCCTGGTCAGCTCTTCATTTTCCTGTCCACACAACACAGGCTTCAGAAATCATTGGAATCTCCTCTACAGAATGTTCCATTCATTCACTGCGAATGTGGAATTCAACTGACTCTCCACTCCATGCAGGTTTTCCTTACACCACTGATGAATGTCCAAGTAACCCAATGCTGGTTTTCAGCTGCATGTTCACACTCGCAGCCATGCTATACAATTGGCTTTCCACTAAATCCTGATTAGTTCTTGATTTTCCTTCCACACGACCCAGCCTTCAGAAATCGTTGGAATCTCCACTAGAGAATGTTCCATTCATTCACTGCGAATCTGGAATTCCTCTGAACCTCCACTCCCGGCAGGTTTTCGTTACACCACTGTTGAATGTCCAAGTAACCCAATGTTTTAAGTGTTTTCTTCACAAGCGCAGTGGTGCTGTTCAATTGGCTATCCACTCAACCCTGGCCAGCTCTACATTTTCCTGTCCACACCACAGAGACTGGAGAAATCATTGTTATCTCCACTACAGAATGTTCCATTCATTCACAGCGAATCTGGAATTCAACTGAATCTCCACTCCCGGCAGGTTTTCGTGACACCACTGGTAAATATCCAAGTAAGCCAATGCTGGTTTTAAGTGGCCTGCTCATACTCTCAGCCGTGCTGTTCAATTTGCTATCCACTCAACCCTCTTCAGCTCCATTTTCCTGTCCACATAACCCAAACTTCAGAAACAATTGGTATCTCCTCCACAGAATGTTCCATTCATTGACGGCAAATCTGAAATTCATCTAATTCTCAACTCCCGTCAGGTTTTCGTTACACCACTTGTGAATGTCCAATTAAGCCAAAGCTGGTTTTCAGTGGCCTGTTCTTACTACGAGACGTGCTGTTCATTTGGCTATCCATTCCACCCTGTTCAGCTCTACATTTTCGTGTCCACAAAACCCAGCCTTCAGAAATCATTGGAATCACCACTAGAGAATGTTCCATTCATTCACTGCGAATCTGGAATTCATCTGAATCTCCACTCCCGGCAGGTTTTCATTGCACCACTGCTGAATGTTCAAGTAACGCAATGATGGTTTTCAGCGGTCTATTCACACTCGAACCCGTGCTGTTCACGGTCTAGCGACTCAACACTGGTGAGTTCTTCTTTTTCCAGTTCAGACAATACAAACCTCAGAAACCATTGCAATCTACACTACAGAATGTTTCATTCATTCAGGCGAATCTTGAATTCATCTTGTTCTCCACTCCCAGCAGGTTTTCGTTTCACCACTGGTGAATGTCCAAGCAACCCAAGGCTGGTTTCAGCTGCGTGTTAACACTCGCAGCCGTGCTGTTCAATTGGCTATCCAGTGAACGCTGGTTAGCTCTTGATTTTCCTTCCACACACCGAGCCTTCAGAAATCATTCTTATCTCCACTTCAGAATGTTCCATTCGTTCCCTGCGAATCTGGAATTCCTCTGACTCTCCACACCAGGCAGATTTTCCTAACAACACTGGTGAATGACCAGGTAATCCAATGCTGGTTTTCAGCGGCTGTTCACACTCACAGCCTTGCTGTTCAATTGGCAATCCAGTCAAACCTAGTCAGCTCTTCATTTTCCTGTCCACACAACCCAGCGTTCAGAAATCATTGGAATCTCTACTACAGAAATTTCCATTCATTCACTGTGAATCTGGAAATACTCTGAATCTGCATTCCAGGAAGGCTTTCGTTACACCACTGATGAATGTCCAAGTAATGCAATGCTGCTTCTTAGTGGTCTGTTCACACTCGAAACCGTGCTGTTCATTGGCTATCCACTCAATATCGGTCAGCTCTTCAATATCCTGTCCAGACTATCCAGATTCCTAAATGTTGGCAATCACCACTACAGAATGTTCCATTCAATCACGCGAATCTGGAATTCATCAGAGTCTCCACTCCTGGAAGGTTTTCGTGACACCACTGGTAAATGTCCAAGGAAGACAATGCTGGTTTTAAGCCGCCTGCTAACACACTCAGCCGTGCTGTTCAATTTGCTATCCACCCAACCCTATTCAGCTCTACATTTTCCTGTCCTCATAACCCAACCTTCAGAAATAATTGGTATCTCCTCCACAGAATGTTCCGTTCATTCACTGCGAATCTTAAATTCATCTGACTCTCAACTCCCGGCGGGTTATCGTTACACCACTTGTGAATGTCCAAGTAAGCCAATGCTGGTTTTCAGTGGCCTGTTCATACTAAGAGACGTGCTGTTCATTTGGCTATCCACTCCACCCTGTTCAGCTCTACATTCTCGTGTCCACAAAACCCAGCCTTCAGAAATCATTGGAATCACCACTAGAGAATGTTCCATTCATTCACTGCGAATCTGGAATTCCTCTGAACCTCCACTCCTGGCAGGTTTTCGTTACGCCACTGGTGAATGTCCAAGTAACTCAATACTGGTTTTCAGAGGCATGTTCAACTCGCAGAAGTGCTGTTCAATGGGCTATCCACTCAATATTGGTCAGCTCTTCATTTTCCTCTCCACACAAACCAGCCTTCAGAAATCATTGGGCTCTCCACTACAGACTGTTCCATTCATTCACTGCGATTCTGCAATTCATCTGACTCTCCGCTCCAGGCAGGTTTTCATTACAGCACTGGTGAATGACCAAGTAATCCAATGCTGGTTTTCAGCCGCCTTTTCACACTCGCAGTGTGCTGTTCAATTGTCTATCCACTCAAACCTGGTCAGCCTTTCATTTTCTTTTCCACAATATCAGACTTCAGAAATCATTGGAATCGCCAGTACAGAATGTTCCATTCATTCACTGCCAATCTGGAATTCATCTGAATCTGCACTCCAGGTAGGCTTTCATTACACCACTTATGAATGTCCAAGTAACACAATGCTGGTTTTCAGCGGTCTGTTCACACTCTAAGCCCTGCTTTTTACTGGGTATCCACACAACTGTGGTCAGCTCTTCATTTTCATGTCCAAACAATCCAGACTTGAGAAATCATTGCAATCTCCAGTACAGAATGTTCCATTCATTCACTGCGAATCTGGAATTCAACTGAATCTCCACTACCTGCAGATTTATCTTACACCACTTGTGAATGTCCAAGTAAAACAATGCTGGTTTTCAGAGGCCTGTTCATGTTCGCAGTCGTGCTGTTCAATTGGCTATCCACTCAACCTGTTTTGCTCCTCATTTTCCTGTGCACACAACCCAGCCTTCAGAAATCATTGTAATCTCCACTACAGGATGTTCCATTCATTCACTGGGAATCTGGAATTCATCTGAATCTGCACTCCACGCAGGCTTTCGTTACACCACTGCTGAAAGTCGAAGTAATGCAATACTGGTTTTCAGTGGTCTGTTCACATTCGAAGCCGAGGCTTTTTACAGGCTATCCACTCAACACTGGTCAGCTCTTCATTTTCGTGTCCCCACAATCCAGATTTCAGAAATCATTGCAATCTCCACTACAGAATGTTCCATTCATTCACTGCGAGTCTGGAGTTTATCTGATTCTCCACTCCCGCCTGGTTAACATTACACCACTTGTGAATGTCCAAGTAAGCCAATGCTGGTTTTCAGAGGCCTGTTCATACTCGCAGCCGTGCTGTTTAATTGACAATTCACTCCACCCTGTTCAGCTCTTCATTGTCCCACCACACTACCAGCCTTCAGAAATCTTTGTTATCTCCACTACAGAATGTTCCATTCATTCACTGCGAATCTGGAATTCATCTGACTCTCAACTCCACGCAGGTTTTCATTACACCACTGTTGAATGTCCAAGTAACCCAATGCTGGTTTTCAGCGGCCTGTTCATATTCGCAGCCCTGCTGTTTACTTGGCTATCGATTCAAGCCTGGTCAGCTCTTCATTTTCCTGTCCACACAACACAGGCTTCAGAAATCATTGGAATCTCCTCTACAGAATGTTCCATTCATTCACTGCGAATGTGGAATTCAACTGACTCTCCACTCCATGCAGGTTTTCCTTACACCACTGATGAATGTCCAAGTAACCCAATGCTGGTTTTCAGCTGCATGTTCACACTCGCAGCCATGCTATACAATTGGCTTTCCACTAAATCCTGATTAGTTCTTGATTTTCCTTCCACACGACCCAGCCTTCAGAAATCGTTGGAATCTCCACTAGAGAATGTTCCATTCATTCACTGCGAATCTGGAATTCCTCTGAACCTCCACTCCCGGCAGGTTTTCGTTACACCACTGTTGAATGTCCAAGTAACCCAATGTTTTAAGTGTTTTCTTCACAAGCGCAGTGGTGCTGTTCAATTGGCTATCCACTCAACCCTGGCCAGCTCTACATTTTCCTGTCCACACCACAGAGACTGGAGAAATCATTGTTATCTCCACTACAGAATGTTCCATTCATTCACAGCGAATCTGGAATTCATCTGAATCTCCACTCCCGGCAGGTTTTCGTGACACCACTGGTAAATATCCAAGTAAGCCAATGCTGGTTTTAAGTGGCCTGCTCATACTCTCAGCCGTGCTGTTCAATTTGCTATCCACTCAACCCTCTTCAGCTCCATTTTCCTGTCCACATAACCCAAACTTCAGAAACAATTGGTATCTCCTCCACAGAATGTTCCATTCATTGACGGCAAATCTGAAATTCATCTAATTCTCAACTCCCGTCAGGTTTTCGTTACACCACTTGTGAATGTCCAATTAAGCCAAAGCTGGTTTTCAGTGGCCTGTTCTTACTACGAGACGTGCTGTTCATTTGGCTATCCATTCCACCCTGTTCAGCTCTACATTTTCGTGTCCACAAAACCCAGCCTTCAGAAATCATTGGAATCACCACTAGAGAATGTTCCATTCATTCACTGCGAATCTGGAATTCATCTGAATCTCCACTCCCGGCAGGTTTTCATTGCACCACTGCTGAATGTTCAAGTAACGCAATGATGGTTTTCAGCGGTCTATTCACACTCGAACCCGTGCTGTTCACGGTCTAGCGACTCAACACTGGTGAGTTCTTCTTTTTCCAGTTCAGACAATACAAACCTCAGAAACCATTGCAATCTACACTACAGAATGTTTCATTCATTCAGGCGAATCTTGAATTCATCTTGTTCTCCACTCCCAGCAGGTTTTCGTTTCACCACTGGTGAATGTCCAAGCAACCCAAGGCTGGTTTCAGCTGCGTGTTAACACTCGCAGCCGTGCTGTTCAATTGGCTATCCAGTGAACGCTGGTTAGCTCTTGATTTTCCTTCCACACACCGAGCCTTCAGAAATCATTCTTATCTCCACTTCAGAATGTTCCATTCGTTCCCTGCGAATCTGGAATTCCTCTGACTCTCCACACCAGGCAGATTTTCCTAACAACACTGGTGAATGACCAGGTAATCCAATGCTGGTTTTCAGCGGCTGTTCACACTCACAGCCTTGCTGTTCAATTGGCAATCCAGTCAAACCTAGTCAGCTCTTCATTTTCCTGTCCACACAACCCAGCGTTCAGAAATCATTGGAATCTCTACTACAGAAATTTCCATTCATTCACTGTGAATCTGGAAATACTCTGAATCTGCATTCCAGGAAGGCTTTCGTTACACCACTGATGAATGTCCAAGTAATGCAATGCTGCTTCTTAGTGGTCTG
This sequence comes from Sorex fumeus, assembly GCF_029834395.1. Taxonomy (NCBI): domain Eukaryota; kingdom Metazoa; phylum Chordata; class Mammalia; order Eulipotyphla; family Soricidae; genus Sorex; species Sorex fumeus. The sequence goes on from NW_026606251.1 coordinate 593,967, forward strand.
TTCACACTCGAAACCGTGCTGTTCATTGGCTATCCACTCAATATCGGTCAGCTCTTCAATATCCTGTCCAGACTATCCAGATTCCTAAATGTTGGCAATCACCACTACAGAATGTTTCATTCAATCACGCGAATCTGGAATTCATCAGAGTCTCCACTCCTGGAAGGTTTTCGTGACACCACTGGTAAATGTCCAAGGAAGACAATGCTGGTTTTAAGCCGCCTGCTAACACACTCAGCCGTGCTGTTCAATTTGCTATCCACCCAACCCTATTCAGCTCTACATTTTCCTGTCCTCATAACCCAACCTTCAGAAATAATTGGTATCTCCTCCACAGAATGTTCCGTTCATTCACTGCGAATCTTAAATTCATCTGACTCTCAACTCCCGGCGGGTTATCGTTACACCACTTGTGAATGTCCAAGTAAGCCAATGCTGGTTTTCAGTGGCCTGTTCATACTAAGAGACGTGCTGTTCATTTGGCTATCCACTCCACTCTGTTCAGCTCTACATTTTCGTGTCCACAAAACCCAGCCTTCAGAAATCATTGGAATCACCACTAGAGAATGTTCCATTCATTCACTGCGAATCTGGAATTCCTCTGAACCTCCACTCCTGGCAGGTTTTCGTTACGCCACTGGTGAATGTCCAAGTAACTCAATACTGGTTTTCAGAGGCATGTTCAACTCGCAGAAGTGCTGTTCAATGGGCTATCCACTCAATATTGGTCAGCTCTTCATTTTCCTCTCCACACAAACCAGCCTTCAGAAATCATTGGGCTCTCCACTACAGACTGTTCCATTCATTCACTGCGATTCTGCAATTCATCTGACTCTCCGCTCCAGGCAGGTTTTCATTACAGCCCTGGTGAATGACCAAGTAATCCAATGCTGGTTTTCAGCCGCCTTTTCACACTCGCAGTGTGCTGTTCAATTGTCTATCCACTCAAACCTGGTCAGCCTTTCATTTTCTTTTCCACAATATCAGACTTCAGAAATCATTGGAATCGCCAGTACAGAATGTTCCATTCATTCACTGCCAATCTGGAATTCATCTGAATCTGCACTCCAGGTAGGCTTTCATTACACCACTTATGAATGTCCAAGTAACACAATGCTGGTTTTCAGCGGTCTGTTCACACTCTAAGCCCTGCTTTTTACTGGGTATCCACACAACTGTGGTCAGCTCTTCATTTTCATGTCCAAACAATCCAGACTTGAGAAATCATTGCAATCTCCAGTACAGAATGTTCCATTCATTCACTGCGAATCTGGAATTCAACTGAATCTCCACTACCTGCAGATTTATCTTACACCACTTGTGAATGTCCAAGTAAAACAATGCTGGTTTTCAGAGGCCTGTTCATGTTCGCAGTCGTGCTGTTCAATTGGCTATCCACTCAACCTGTTTTGCTCCTCATTTTCCTGTGCACACAACCCAGCCTTCAGAAATCATTGTAATCTCCACTACAGGATGTTCCATTCATTCACTGGGAATCTGGAATTCATCTGAATCTGCACTCCACGCAGGCTTTCGTTACACCACTGCTGAAAGTCGAAGTAATGCAATACTGGTTTTCAGTGGTCTGTTCACATTCGAAGCCGAGGCTTTTTACAGGCTATCCACTCAACACTGGTCAGCTCTTCATTTTCGTGTCCCCACAATCCAGATTTCAGAAATCATTGCAATCTCCACTACAGAATGTTCCATTCATTCACTGCGAGTCTGGAGTTTATCTGATTCTCCACTCCCGCCTGGTTAACATTACACCACTTGTGAATGTCCAAGTAAGCCAATGCTGGTTTTCAGAGGCCTGTTCATACTCGCAGCCGTGCTGTTTAATTGACAATTCACTCCACCCTGTTCAGCTCTTCATTGTCCCACCACACTACCAGCCTTCAGAAATCTTTGTTATCTCCACTACAGAATGTTCCATTCATTCACTGCGAATCTGGAATTCATCTGACTCTCAACTCCACGCAGGTTTTCATTACACCACTGTTGAATGTCCAAGTAACCCAATGCTGGTTTTCAGCGGCCTGTTCATATTCGCAGCCCTGCTGTTTACTTGGCTATCGATTCAAGCCTGGTCAGCTCTTCATTTTCCTGTCCACACAACACAGGCTTCAGAAATCATTGGAATCTCCTCTACAGAATGTTCCATTCATTCACTGCGAATGTGGAATTCAACTGACTCTCCACTCCATGCAGGTTTTCCTTACACCACTGATGAATGTCCAAGTAACCCAATGCTGGTTTTCAGCTGCATGTTCACACTCGCAGCCATGCTATACAATTGGCTTTCCACTAAATCCTGATTAGTTCTTGATTTTCCTTCCACACGACCCAGCCTTCAGAAATCGTTGGAATCTCCACTAGAGAATGTTCCATTCATTCACTGCGAATCTGGAATTCCTCTGAACCTCCACTCCCGGCAGGTTTTCGTTACACCACTGTTGAATGTCCAAGTAACCCAATGTTTTAAGTGTTTTCTTCACAAGCGCAGTGGTGCTGTTCAATTGGCTATCCACTCAACCCTGGCCAGCTCTACATTTTCCTGTCCACACCACAGAGACTGGAGAAATCATTGTTATCTCCACTACAGAATGTTCCATTCATTCACAGCGAATCTGGAATTCATCTGAATCTCCACTCCCGGCAGGTTTTCGTGACACCACTGGTAAATATCCAAGTAAGCCAATGCTGGTTTTAAGTGGCCTGCTCATACTCTCAGCCGTGCTGTTCAATTTGCTATCCACTCAACCCTCTTCAGCTCCATTTTCCTGTCCACATAACCCAAACTTCAGAAACAATTGGTATCTCCTCCACAGAATGTTCCATTCATTGACGGCAAATCTGAAATTCATCTAATTCTCAACTCCCGTCAGGTTTTCGTTACACCACTTGTGAATGTCCAATTAAGCCAAAGCTGGTTTTCAGTGGCCTGTTCTTACTACGAGACGTGCTGTTCATTTGGCTATCCATTCCACCCTGTTCAGCTCTACATTTTCGTGTCCACAAAACCCAGCCTTCAGAAATCATTGGAATCACCACTAGAGAATGTTCCATTCATTCACTGCGAATCTGGAATTCATCTGAATCTCCACTCCCGGCAGGTTTTCATTGCACCACTGCTGAATGTTCAAGTAACGCAATGATGGTTTTCAGCGGTCTATTCACACTCGAACCCGTGCTGTTCACGGTCTAGCGACTCAACACTGGTGAGTTCTTCTTTTTCCAGTTCAGACAATACAAACCTCAGAAACCATTGCAATCTACACTACAGAATGTTTCATTCATTCAGGCGAATCTTGAATTCATCTTGTTCTCCACTCCCAGCAGGTTTTCGTTTCACCACTGGTGAATGTCCAAGCAACCCAAGGCTGGTTTCAGCTGCGTGTTAACACTCGCAGCCGTGCTGTTCAATTGGCTATCCAGTGAACGCTGGTTAGCTCTTGATTTTCCTTCCACACACCGAGCCTTCAGAAATCATTCTTATCTCCACTTCAGAATGTTCCATTCGTTCCCTGCGAATCTGGAATTCCTCTGACTCTCCACACCAGGCAGATTTTCCTAACAACACTGGTGAATGACCAGGTAATCCAATGCTGGTTTTCAGCGGCTGTTCACACTCACAGCCTTGCTGTTCAATTGGCAATCCAGTCAAACCTAGTCAGCTCTTCATTTTCCTGTCCACACAACCCAGCGTTCAGAAATCATTGGAATCTCTACTACAGAAATTTCCATTCATTCACTGTGAATCTGGAAATACTCTGAATCTGCATTCCAGGAAGGCTTTCGTTACACCACTGATGAATGTCCAAGTAATGCAATGCTGCTTCTTAGTGGTCTGTTCACACTCGAAACCGTGCTGTTCATTGGCTATCCACTCAATATCGGTCAGCTCTTCAATATCCTGTCCAGACTATCCAGATTCCTAAATGTTGGCAATCACCACTACAGAATGTTTCATTCAATCACGCGAATCTGGAATTCATCAGAGTCTCCACTCCTGGAAGGTTTTCGTGACACCACTGGTAAATGTCCAAGGAAGACAATGCTGGTTTTAAGCCGCCTGCTAACACACTCAGCCGTGCTGTTCAATTTGCTATCCACCCAACCCTATTCAGCTCTACATTTTCCTGTCCTCATAACCCAACCTTCAGAAATAATTGGTATCTCCTCCACAGAATGTTCCGTTCATTCACTGCGAATCTTAAATTCATCTGACTCTCAACTCCCGGCGGGTTATCGTTACACCACTTGTGAATGTCCAAGTAAGCCAATGCTGGTTTTCAGTGGCCTGTTCATACTAAGAGACGTGCTGTTCATTTGGCTATCCACTCCACTCTGTTCAGCTCTACATTTTCGTGTCCACAAAACCCAGCCTTCAGAAATCATTGGAATCACCACTAGAGAATGTTCCATTCATTCACTGCGAATCTGGAATTCCTCTGAACCTCCACTCCTGGCAGGTTTTCGTTACGCCACTGGTGAATGTCCAAGTAACTCAATACTGGTTTTCAGAGGCATGTTCAACTCGCAGAAGTGCTGTTCAATGGGCTATCCACTCAATATTGGTCAGCTCTTCATTTTCCTCTCCACACAAACCAGCCTTCAGAAATCATTGGGCTCTCCACTACAGACTGTTCCATTCATTCACTGCGATTCTGCAATTCATCTGACTCTCCGCTCCAGGCAGGTTTTCATTACAGCACTGGTGAATGACCAAGTAATCCAATGCTGGTTTTCAGCCGCCTTTTCACACTCGCAGTGTGCTGTTCAATTGTCTATCCACTCAAACCTGGTCAGCCTTTCATTTTCTTTTCCACAATATCAGACTTCAGAAATCATTGGAATCGCCAGTACAGAATGTTCCATTCATTCACTGCCAATCTGGAATTCATCTGAATCTGCACTCCAGGTAGGCTTTCATTACACCACTTATGAATGTCCAAGTAACACAATGCTGGTTTTCAGCGGTCTGTTCACACTCTAAGCCCTGCTTTTTACTGGGTATCCACACAACTGTGGTCAGCTCTTCATTTTCATGTCCAAACAATCCAGACTTGAGAAATCATTGCAATCTCCAGTACAGAATGTTCCATTCATTCACTGCGAATCTGGAATTCAACTGAATCTCCACTACCTGCAGATTTATCTTACACCACTTGTGAATGTCCAAGTAAAACAATGCTGGTTTTCAGAGGCCTGTTCATGTTCGCAGTCGTGCTGTTCAATTGGCTATCCACTCAACCTGTTTTGCTCCTCATTTTCCTGTGCACACAACCCAGCCTTCAGAAATCATTGTAATCTCCACTACAGGATGTTCCATTCATTCACTGGGAATCTGGAATTCATCTGAATCTGCACTCCACGCAGGCTTTCGTTACACCACTGCTGAAAGTCGAAGTAATGCAATACTGGTTTTCAGTGGTCTGTTCACATTCGAAGCCGAGGCTTTTTACAGGCTATCCACTCAACACTGGTCAGCTCTTCATTTTCGTGTCCCCACAATCCAGATTTCAGAAATCATTGCAATCTCCACTACAGAATGTTCCATTCATTCACTGCGAGTCTGGAGTTTATCTGATTCTCCACTCCCGCCTGGTTAACATTACACCACTTGTGAATGTCCAAGTAAGCCAATGCTGGTTTTCAGAGGCCTGTTCATACTCGCAGCCGTGCTGTTTAATTGACAATTCACTCCACCCTGTTCAGCTCTTCATTGTCCCACCACACTACCAGCCTTCAGAAATCTTTGTTATCTCCACTACAGAATGTTCCATTCATTCACTGCGAATCTGGAATTCATCTGACTCTCAACTCCACGCAGGTTTTCATTACACCACTGTTGAATGTCCAAGTAACCCAATGCTGGTTTTCAGCGGCCTGTTCATATTCGCAGCCCTGCTGTTTACTTGGCTATCGATTCAAGCCTGGTCAGCTCTTCATTTTCCTGTCCACACAACACAGGCTTCAGAAATCATTGGAATCTCCTCTACAGAATGTTCCATTCATTCACTGCGAATGTGGAATTCAACTGACTCTCCACTCCATGCAGGTTTTCCTTACACCACTGATGAATGTCCAAGTAACCCAATGCTGGTTTTCAGCTGCATGTTCACACTCGCAGCCATGCTATACAAATGGCTTTCCACTAAATCCTGATTAGTTCTTGATTTTCCTTCCACACGACCCAGCCTTCAGAAATCATTGGAATCTCCACTAGAGAATGTTCCATTCATTCACTGCGAATCTGGAATTCCTCTGAACCTCCACTCCCGGCAGGTTTTCGTTACACCACTGTTGAATGTCCAAGTAACCCAATGTTTTAAGTGTTTTCTTCACAAGCGCAGTGGTGCTGTTCAATTGGCTATCCACTCAACCCTGGCCAGCTCTACATTTTCCTGTCCACACCACAGAGACTGGAGAAATCATTGTTATCTCCACTACAGAATGTTCCATTCATTCACAGGGAATCTGGAATTCATCTGAATCTCCACTCCCGGCAGGTTTTCGTGACACCACTGGTAAATATCCAAGTAAGCCAATGCTGGTTTTAAGTGGCCTGCTCATACTCTCAGCCGTGCTGTTCAATTTGCTATCCACTCAACCCTCTTCAGCTCCATTTTCCTGTCCACATAACCCAAACTTCAGAAACAATTGGTATCTCCTCCACAGAATGTTCCATTCATTGACGGCAAATCTGAAATTCATCTAATTCTCAACTCCCGTCAGGTTTTCGTTACACCACTTGTGAATGTCCAATTAAGCCAAAGCTGGTTTTCAGTGGCCTGTTCTTACTACGAGACGTGCTGTTCATTTGGCTATCCATTCCACCCTGTTCAGCTCTACATTTTCGTGTCCACAAAACCCAGCCTTCAGAAATCATTGGAATCACCACTAGAGAATGTTCCATTCATTCACTGCGAATCTGGATTTCATCTGAATCTCCACTCCCGGCAGGTTTTCATTGCACCACTGCTGAATGTTCAAGTAACGCAATGATGGTTTTCAGCGGTCTATTCACACTCGAACCCGTGCTGTTCACGGTCTAGCGACTCAACACTGGTGAGTTCTTCTTTTTCCAGTTCAGACAATACAAACCTCAGAAACCATTGCAATCTACACTACAGAATGTTTCATTCATTCAGGCGAATCTTGAATTCATCTTGTTCTCCACTCCCAGCAGGTTTTCGTTTCACCACTGGTGAATGTCCAAGCAACCCAAGGCTGGTTTCAGCTGCGTGTTAACACTCGCAGCCGTGCTGTTCAATTGGCTATCCAGTGAACGCTGGTTAGCTCTTGATTTTCCTTCCACACACCGAGCCTTCAGAAATCATTCTTATCTCCACTTCAGAATGTTCCATTCGTTCCCTGCGAATCTGGAATTCCTCTGACTCTCCACACCAGGCAGATTTTCCTAACAACACTGGTGAATGACCAGGTAATCCAATGCTGGTTTTCAGCGGCTGTTCACACTCACAGCCTTGCTGTTCAATTGGCAATCCAGTCAAACCTAGTCAGCTCTTCATTTTCCTGTCCACACAACCCAGCGTTCAGAAATCATTGGAATCTCTACTACAGAAATTTCCATTCATTCACTGTGAATCTGGAAATACTCTGAATCTGCATTCCAGGAAGGCTTTCGTTACACCACTGATGAATGTCCAAGTAATGCAATGCTGCTTCTTAGTGGTCTGTTCACACTCGAAACCGTGCTGTTCATTGGCTATCCACTCAATATCGGTCAGCTCTTCAATATCCTGTCCAGACTATCCAGATTCCTAAATGTTGGCAATCACCACTACAGAATGTTCCATTCAATCACGCGAATCTGGAATTCATCAGAGTCTCCACTCCTGGAAGGTTTTCGTGACACCACTGGTAAATGTCCAAGGAAGACAATGCTGGTTTTAAGCCGCCTGCTAACACACTCAGCCGTGCTGTTCAATTTGCTATCCACCCAACCCTATTCAGCTCTACATTTTCCTGTCCTCATAACCCAACCTTCAGAAATAATTGGTATCTCCTCCACAGAATGTTCCGTTCATTCACTGCGAATCTTAAATTCATCTGACTCTCAACTCCCGGCGGGTTATCGTTACACCACTTGTGAATGTCCAAGTAAGCCAATGCTGGTTTTCAGTGGCCTGTTCATACTAAGAGACGTGCTGTTCATTTGGCTATCCACTCCACCCTGTTCAGCTCTACATTCTCGTGTCCACAAAACCCAGCCTTCAGAAATCATTGGAATCACCACTAGAGAATGTTCCATTCATTCACTGCGAATCTGGAATTCCTCTGAACCTCCACTCCTGGCAGGTTTTCGTTACGCCACTGGTGAATGTCCAAGTAACTCAATCCTGGTTTTCAGAGGCATGTTCAACTCGCAGAAGTGCTGTTCAATGGGCTATCCACTCAATATTGGTCAGCTCTTCATTTTCCTCTCCACACAAACCAGCCTTCAGAAATCATTGGGCTCTCCACTACAGACTGTTCCATTCATTCACTGCGATTCTGCAATTCATCTGACTCTCCGCTCCAGGCAGGTTTTCATTACAGCACTGGTGAATGACCAAGTAATCCAATGCTGGTTTTCAGCCGCCTTTTCACACTCGCAGTGTGCTGTTCAATTGTCTATCCACTCAAACCTGGTCAGCCTTTCATTTTCTTTTCCACAATATCAGACTTCAGAAATCATTGGAATCGCCAGTACAGAATGTTCCATTCATTCACTGCCAATCTGGAATTCATCTGAATCTGCACTCCAGGTAGGCTTTCATTACACCACTTATGAATGTCCAAGTAACACAATGCTGGTTTTCAGCGGTCTGTTCACACTCTAAGCCCTGCTTTTTACTGGGTATCCACACAACTGTGGTCAGCTCTTCATTTTCATGTCCAAACAATCCAGACTTGAGAAATCATTGCAATCTCCAGTACAGAATGTTCCATTCATTCACTGCGAATCTGGAATTCAACTGAATCTCCACTACCTGCAGATTTATCTTACACCACTTGTGAATGTCCAAGTAAAACAATGCTGGTTTTCAGAGGCCTGTTCATGTTCGCAGTCGTGCTGTTCAATTGGCTATCCACTCAACCTGTTTTGCTCCTCATTTTCCTGTGCACACAACCCAGCCTTCAGAAATCATTGTAATCTCCACTACAGGATGTTCCATTCATTCACTGGGAATCTGGAATTCATCTGAATCTGCACTCCACGCAGGCTTTCGTTACACCACTGCTGAAAGTCGAAGTAATGCAATACTGGTTTTCAGTGGTCTGTTCACATTCGAAGCCGAGGCTTTTTACAGGCTATCCACTCAACACTGGTCAGCTCTTCATTTTCGTGTCCCCACAATCCAGATTTCAGAAATCATTGCAATCTCCACTACAGAATGTTCCATTCATTCACTGCGAGTCTGGAGTTTATCTGATTCTCCACTCCCGCCTGGTTAACATTACACCACTTGTGAATGTCCAAGTAAGCCAATGCTGGTTTTCAGAGGCCTGTTCATACTCGCAGCCGTGCTGTTTAATTGACAATTCACTCCACCCTGTTCAGCTCTTCATTGTCCCACCACACTACCAGCCTTCAGAAATCTTTGTTATCTCCACTACAGAATGTTCCATTCATTCACTGCGAATCTGGAATTCATCTGACTCTCAACTCCACGCAGGTTTTCATTACACCACTGTTGAATGTCCAAGTAACCCAATGCTGGTTTTCAGCGGCCTGTTCATATTCGCAGCCCTGCTGTTTACTTGGCTATCGATTCAAGCCTGGTCAGCTCTTCATTTTCCTGTCCACACAACACAGGCTTCAGAAATCATTGGAATCTCCTCTACAGAATGTTCCATTCATTCACTGCGAATGTGGAATTCAACTGACTCTCCACTCCATGCAGGTTTTCCTTACACCACTGATGAATGTCCAAGTAACCCAATGCTGGTTTTCAGCTGCATGTTCACACTCGCAGCCATGCTATACAATTGGCTTTCCACTAAATCCTGATTAGTTCTTGATTTTCCTTCCACACGACCCAGCCTTCAGAAATCGTTGGAATCTCCACTAGAGAATGTTCCATTCATTCACTGCGAATCTGGAATTCCTCTGAACCTCCACTCCCGGCAGGTTTTCGTTACACCACTGTTGAATGTCCAAGTAACCCAATGTTTTAAGTGTTTTCTTCACAAGCGCAGTGGTGCTGTTCAATTGGCTATCCACTCAACCCTGGCCAGCTCTACATTTTCCTGTCCACACCACAGAGACTGGAGAAATCATTGTTATCTCCACTACAGAATGTTCCATTCATTCACAGCGAATCTGGAATTCATCTGAATCTCCACTCCCGGCAGGTTTTCGTGACACCACTGGTAAATATCCAAGTAAGCCAATGCTGGTTTTAAGTGGCCTGCTCATACTCTCAGCCGTGCTGTTCAATTTGCTATCCACTCAACCCTCTTCAGCTCCATTTTCCTGTCCACATAACCCAAACTTCAGAAACAATTGGTATCTCCTCCACAGAATGTTCCATTCATTGACGGCAAATCTGAAATTCATCTAATTCTCAACTCCCGTCAGGTTTTCGTTACACCACTTGTGAATGTCCAATTAAGCCAAAGCTGGTTTTCAGTGGCCTGTTCTTACTACGAGACGTGCTGTTCATTTGGCTATCCATTCCACCCTGTTCAGCTCTACATTTTCGTGTCCACAAAACCCAGCCTTCAGAAATCATTGGAATCACCACTAGAGAATGTTCCATTCATTCACTGCGAATCTGGAATTCATCTGAATCTCCACTCCCGGCAGGTTTTCATTGCACCACTGCTGAATGTTCAAGTAACGCAATGATGGTTTTCAGCGGTCTATTCACACTCGAAACCGTGCTGTTCATTGGCTATCCACTCAATATCGGTCAGCTCTTCAATATCCTGTCCAGACTATCCAGATTCCTAAATGTTGGCAATCACCACTACAGAATGTTTCATTCAATCACGCGAATCTGGAATTCATCAGAGTCTCCACTCCTGGAAGGTTTTCGTGACACCACTGGTAAATGTCCAAGGAAGACAATGCTGGTTTTAAGCCGCCTGCTAACACACTCAGCCGTGCTGTTCAATTTGCTATCCACCCAACCCTATTCAGCTCTACATATTCCTGTCCTCATAACCCAACCTTCAGAAATAATTGGTATCTCCTCCACAGAATGTTCCGTTCATTCACTGCGAATCTTAAATTCATCTGACTCTCAACTCCCGGCGGGTTATCGTTACACCACTTGTGAATGTCCAAGTAAGCCAATGCTGGTTTTCAGTGGCCTGTTCATACTAAGAGACGTGCTGTTCATTTGGCTATCCACTCCACTCTGTTCAGCTCTACATTTTCGTGTCCACAAAACCCAGCCTTCAGAAATCATTGGAATCACCACTAGAGAATGTTCCATTCATTCACTGCGAATCTGGAATTCCTCTGAACCTCCACTCCTGGCAGGTTTTCGTTACGCCACTGGTGAATGTCCATGTAACTCAATACTGGTTTTCAGAGGCATGTTCAACTCGCAGAAGTGCTGTTCAATGGGCTATCCACTCAATATTGGTCAGCTCTTCATTTTCCTCTCCACACAAACCAGCCTTCAGAAATCATTGGGCTCTCCACTACAGACTGTTCCATTCATTCACTGCGATTCTGCAATTCATCTGACTCTCCGCTCCAGGCAGGTTTTCATTACAGCACTGGTGAATGACCAAGTAATCCAATGCTGGTTTTCAGCCGCCTTTTCACACTCGCAGTGTGCTGTTCAATTGTCTATCCACTCAAACCTGGTCAGCCTTTCATTTTCTTTTCCACAATATCAGACTTCAGAAATCATTGGAATCGCCAGTACAGAATGTTCCATTCATTCACTGCCAATCTGGAATTCATCTGAATCTGCACTCCAGGTAGGCTTTCATTACACCACTTATGAATGTCCAAGTAACACAATGCTGGTTTTCAGCGGTCTGTTCACACTCTAAGCCCTGCTTTTTACTGGGTATCCACACAACTGTGGTCAGCTCTTCATTTTCATGTCCAAACAATCCAGACTTGAGAAATCATTGCAATCTCCAGTACAGAATGTTCCATTCATTCACTGCGAATCTGGAATTCAACTGAATCTCCACTACCTGCAGATTTATCTTACACCACTTGTGAATGTCCAAGTAAAACAATGCTGGTTTTCAGAGGCCTGTTCATGTTCGCAGTCGTGCTGTTCAATTGGCTATCCACTCAACCTGTTTTGCTCCTCATTTTCCTGTGCACACAACCCAGCCTTCAGAAATCATTGTAATCTCCACTACAGGATGTTCCATTCATTCACTGGGAATCTGGAATTCATCTGAATCTGCACTCCACGCAGGCTTTCGTTACACCACTGCTGAAAGTCGAAGTAATGCAATACTGGTTTTCAGTGGTCTGTTCACATTCGAAGCCGAGGCTTTTTACAGGCTATCCACTCAACACTGGTCAGCTCTTCATTTTCGTGTCCCCACAATCCAGATTTCAGAAATCATTGCAATCTCCACTACAGAATGTTCCATTCATTCACTGCGAGTCTGGAGTTTATCTGATTCTCCACTCCCGCCTGGTTAACATTACACCACTTGTGAATGTCCAAGTAAGCCAATGCTGGTTTTCAGAGGCCTGTTCATACTCGCAGCCGTGCTGTTTAATTGACAATTCACTCCACCCTGTTCAGCTCTTCATTGTCCCACCACACTACCAGCCTTCAGAAATCTTTGTTATCTCCACTACAGAATGTTCCATTCATTCACTGCGAATCTGGAATTCATCTGACTCTCAACTCCACGCAGGTTTTCATTACACCACTGTTGAATGTCCAAGTAACCCAATGCTGGTTTTCAGCGGCCTGTTCATATTCGCAGCCCTGCTGTTTACTTGGCTATCGATTCAAGCCTGGTCAGCTCTTCATTTTCCTGTCCACACAACACAGGCTTCAGAAATCATTGGAATCTCCTCTACAGAATGTTCCATTCATTCACTGCGAATGTGGAATTCAACTGACTCTCCACTCCATGCAGGTTTTCCTAACACCACTGATGAATGTCCAAGTAACCCAATGCTGGTTTTCAGCTGCATGTTCACACTCGCAGCCATGCTATACAAATGGCTTTCCACTAAATCCTGATTAGTTCTTGATTTTCCTTCCACACGACCCAGCCTTCAGAAATCATTGGAATCTCCACTAGAGAATGTTCCATTCATTCACTGCGAATCTGGAATTCCTCTGAACCTCCACTCCCGGCAGGTTTTCGTTACACCACTGTTGAATGTCCAAGTAACCCAATGTTTTAAGTGTTTTCTTCACAAGCGCAGTGGTGCTGTTCAATTGGCTATCCACTCAACCCTGGCCAGCTCTACATTTTCCTGTCCACACCACAGAGACTGGAGAAATCATTGTTATCTCCACTACAGAATGTTCCATTCATTCACAGCGAATCTGGAATTCATCTGAATCTCCACTCCCGGCAGGTTTTCGTGACACCACTGGTAAATATCCAAGTAAGCCAATGCTGGTTTTAAGTGGCCTGCTCATACTCTCAGCCGTGCTGTTCAATTTGCTATCCACTCAACCCTCTTCAGCTCCATTTTCCTGTCCACATAACCCAAACTTCAGAAACAATTGGTATCTCCTCCACAGAATGTTCCATTCATTGACGGCAAATCTGAAATTCATCTAATTCTCAACTCCCGTCAGGTTTTCGTTACACCACTTGTGAATGTCCAATTAAGCCAAAGCTGGTTTTCAGTGGCCTGTTCTTACTACGAGACGTGCTGTTCATTTGGCTATCCATTCCACCCTGTTCAGCTCTACATTTTCGTGTCCACAAAACCCAGCCTTCAGAAATCATTGGAATCACCACTAGAGAATGTTCCATTCATTCACTGCGAATCTGGAATTCATCTGAATCTCCACTCCCGGCAGGTTTTCATTGCACCACTGCTGAATGTTCAAGTAACGCAATGATGGTTTTCAGCGGTCTATTCACACTCGAACCCGTGCTGTTCACGGTCTAGCGACTCAACACTGGTGAGTTCTTCTTTTTCCAGTTCAGACAATACAAACCTCAGAAACCATTGCAATCTACACTACAGAATGTTTCATTCATTCAGGCGAATCTTGAATTCATCTTGTTCTCCACTCCCAGCAGGTTTTCGTTTCACCACTGGTGAATGTCCAAGCAACCCAAGGCTGGTTTCAGCTGCGTGTTAACACTCGCAGCCGTGCTGTTCAATTGGCTATCCAGTGAACGCTGGTTAGCTCTTGATTTTCCTTCCACACACCGAGCCTTCAGAAATCATTCTTATCTCCACTTCAGAATGTTCCATTCGTTCCCTGCGAATCTGGAATTCCTCTGACTCTCCACACCAGGCAGATTTTCCTAACAACACTGGTGAATGACCAGGTAATCCAATGCTGGTTTTCAGCGGCTGTTCACACTCACAGCCTTGCTGTTCAATTGGCAATCCAGTCAAACCTAGTCAGCTCTTCATTTTCCTGTCCACACAACCCAGCGTTCAGAAATCATTGGAATCTCTACTACAGAAATTTCCATTCATTCACTGTGAATCTGGAAATACTCTGAATCTGCATTCCAGGAAGGCTTTCGTTACACCACTGATGAATGTCCAAGTAATGCAATGCTGCTTCTTAGTGGTCTGTTCACACTCGAAACCGTGCTGTTCATTGGCTATCCACTCAATATCGGTCAGCTCTTCAATATCCTGTCCAGACTATCCAGATTCCTAAATGTTGGCAATCACCACTACAGAATGTTCCATTCAATCACGCGAATCTGGAATTCATCAGAGTCTCCACTCCTGGAAGGTTTTCGTGACACCACTGGTAAATGTCCAAGGAAGACAATGCTGGTTTTAAGCCGCCTGCTAACACACTCAGCCGTGCTGTTCAATTTGCTATCCACCCAACACTATTCAGCTCTACATTTTCCTGTCCTCATAACCCAACCTTCAGAAATAATTGGTATCTCCTCCACAGAATGTTCCGTTCATTCACTGCGAATCTTAAATTCATCTGACTCTCAACTCCCGGCGGGTTATCGTTACACCACTTGTGAATGTCCAAGTAAGCCAATGCTGGTTTTCAGTGGCCTGTTCATACTAAGAGACGTGCTGTTCATTTGGCTATCCACTCCACCCTGTTCAGCTCTACATTTTCGTGTCCACAAAACCCAGCCTTCAGAAATCATTGGAATCACCACTAGAGAATGTTCCATTCATTCACTGCGAATCTGGAATTCCTCTGAACCTCCACTCCTGGCAGGTTTTCGTTACGCCACTGGTGAATGTCCAAGTAACTCAATACTGGTTTTCAGAGGCATGTTCAACTCGCAGAAGTGCTGTTCAATGGGCTATCCACTCAATATTGGTCAGCTCTTCATTTTCCTCTCCACACAAACCAGCCTTCAGAAATCATTGGGCTCTCCACTACAGACTGTTCCATTCATTCACTGCGATTCTGCAATTCATCTGACTCTCCGCTCCAGGCAGGTTTTCATTACAGCACTGGTGAATGACCAAGTAATCCAATGCTGGTTTTCAGCCGCCTTTTCACACTCGCAGTGTGCTGTTCAATTGTCTATCCACTCAAACCTGGTCAGCCTTTCATTTTCTTTTCCACAATATCAGACTTCAGAAATCATTGGAATCGCCAGTACAGAATGTTCCATTCATTCACTGCCAATCTGGAATTCATCTGAATCTGCACTCCAGGTAGGCTTTCATTACACCACTTATGAATGTCCAAGTAACACAATGCTGGTTTTCAGCGGTCTGTTCACACTCTAAGCCCTGCTTTTTACTGGGTATCCACACAACTGTGGTCAGCTCTTCATTTTCATGTCCAAACAATCCAGACTTGAGAAATCATTGCAATCTCCAGTACAGAATGTTCCATTCATTCACTGCGAATCTGGAATTCAACTGAATCTCCACTACCTGCAGATTTATCTTACACCACTTGTGAATGTCCAAGTAAAACAATGCTGGTTTTCAGAGGCCTGTTCATCTTCGCAGTCGTGCTGTTCAATTGGCTATCCACTCAACCTGTTTTGCTCCTCATTTTCCTGTGCACACAACCCAGCCTTCAGAAATCATTGTAATCTCCACTACAGGATGTTCCATTCATTCACTGGGAATCTGGAATTCATCTGAATCTGCACTCCACGCAGGCTTTCGTTACACCACTGCTGAAAGTCGAAGTAATGCAATACTGGTTTTCAGTGGTCTGTTCACATTCGAAGCCGAGGCTTTTTACAGGCTATCCACTCAACACTGGTCAGCTCTTCATTTTCGTGTCCCCACAATCCAGATTTCAGAAATCATTGCAATCTCCACTACAGAATGTTCCATTCATTCACTGCGAGTCTGGAGTTTATCTGATTCTCCACTCCCGCCTGGTTAACATTACACCACTTGTGAATGTCCAAGTAAGCCAATGCTGGTTTTCAGAGGCCTGTTCATACTCGCAGCCGTGCTGTTTAATTGACAATTCACTCCACCCTGTTCAGCTCTTCATTGTCCCACCACACTACCAGCCTTCAGAAATCTTTGTTATCTCCACTACAGAATGTTCCATTCATTCACTGCGAATCTGGAATTCATCTGACTCTCAACTCCACGCAGGTTTTCATTACACCACTGTTGAATGTCCAAGTAACCCAATGCTGGTTTTCAGCGGCCTGTTCATATTCGCAGCCCTGCTGTTTACTTGGCTATCGATTCAAGCCTGGTCAGCTCTTCATTTTCCTGTCCACACAACACAGGCTTCAGAAATCATTGGAATCTCCTCTACAGAATGTTCCATTCATTCACTGCGAATGTGGAATTCAACTGACTCTCCACTCCATGCAGGTTTTCCTTACACCACTGATGAATGTCCAAGTAACCCAATGCTGGTTTTCAGCTGCATGTTCACACTCGCAGCCATGCTATACAATTGGCTTTCCACTAAATCCTGATTAGTTCTTGATTTTCCTTCCACACGACCCAGCCTTCAGAAATCGTTGGAATCTCCACTAGAGAATGTTCCATTCATTCACTGCGAATCTGGAATTCCTCTGAACCTCCACTCCCGGCAGGTTTTCGTTACACCACTGTTGAATGTCCAAGTAACCCAATGTTTTAAGTGTTTTCTTCACAAGCGCAGTGGTGCTGTTCAATTGGCTATCCACTCAACCCTGGCCAGCTCTACATTTTCCTGTCCACACCACAGAGACTGGAGAAATCATTGTTATCTCCACTACAGAATGTTCCATTCATTCACAGCGAATCTGGAATTCATCTGAATCTCCACTCCCGGCAGGTTTTCGTGACACCACTGGTAAATATCCAAGTAAGCCAATGCTGGTTTTAAGTGGCCTGCTCATACTCTCAGCCGTGCTGTTCAATTTGCTATCCACTCAACCCTCTTCAGCTCCATTTTCCTGTCCACATAACCCAAACTTCAGAAACAATTGGTATCTCCTCCACAGAATGTTCCATTCATTGACGGCAAATCTGAAATTCATCTAATTCTCAACTCCCGTCAGGTTTTCGTTACACCACTTGTGAATGTCCAATTAAGCCAAAGCTGGTTTTCAGTGGCCTGTTCTTACTACGAGACGTGCTGTTCATTTGGCTATCCATTCCACCCTGTTCAGCTCTACATTTTCGTGTCCACAAAACCCAGCCTTCAGAAATCATTGGAATCACCACTAGAGAATGTTCCATTCATTCACTGCGAATCTGGAATTCATCTGAATCTCCACTCCCGGCAGGTTTTCATTGCACCACTGCTGAATGTTCAAGTAACGCAATGATGGTTTTCAGCGGTCTATTCACACTCGAAACCGTGCTGTTCATTGGCTATCCACTCAATATCGGTCAGCTCTTCAATATCCTGTCCAGACTATCCAGATTCCTAAATGTTGGCAATCACCACTACAGAATGTTTCATTCAATCACGCGAATCTGGAATTCATCAGAGTCTCCACTCCTGGAAGGTTTTCGTGACACCACTGGTAAATGTCCAAGGAAGACAATGCTGGTTTTAAGCCGCCTGCTAACACACTCAGCCGTGCTGTTCAATTTGCTATCCACCCAACCCTATTCAGCTCTACATTTTCCTGTCCTCATAACCCAACCTTCAGAAATAATTGGTATCTCCTCCACAGAATGTTCCGTTCATTCACTGCGAATCTTAAATTCATCTGACTCTCAACTCCCGGCGGGTTATCGTTACACCACTTGTGAATGTCCAAGTAAGCCAATGCTGGTTTTCAGTGGCCTGTTCATACTAAGAGACGTGCTGTTCATTTGGCTATCCACTCCACTCTGTTCAGCTCTACATTTTCGTGTCCACAAAACCCAGCCTTCAGAAATCATTGGAATCACCACTAGAGAATGTTCCATTCATTCACTGCGAATCTGGAATTCCTCTGAACCTCCACTCCTGGCAGGTTTTCGTTACGCCACTGGTGAATGTCCAAGTAACTCAATCCTGGTTTTCAGAGGCATGTTCAACTCGCAGAAGTGCTGTTCAATGGGCTATCCACTCAATATTGGTCAGCTCTTCATTTTCCTCTCCACACAAACCAGCCTTCAGAAATCATTGGGCTCTCCACTACAGACTGTTCCATTCATTCACTGCGATTCTGCAATTCATCTGACTCTCCGCTCCAGGCAGGTTTTCATTACAGCACTGGTGAATGACCAAGTAATCCAATGCTGGTTTTCAGCCGCCTTTTCACACTCGCAGTGTGCTGTTCAATTGTCTATCCACTCAAACCTGGTCAGCCTTTCATTTTCTTTTCCACAATATCAGACTTCAGAAATCATTGGAATCGCCAGTACAGAATGTTCCATTCATTCACTGCCAATCTGGAATTCATCTGAATCTGCACTCCAGGTAGGCTTTCATTACACCACTTATGAATGTCCAAGTAACACAATGCTGGTTTTCAGCGGTCTGTTCACACTCTAAGCCCTGCTTTTTACTGGGTATCCACACAACTGTGGTCAGCTCTTCATTTTCATGTCCAAACAATCCAGACTTGAGAAATCATTGCAATCTCCAGTACAGAATGTTCCATTCATTCACTGCGAATCTGGAATTCAACTGAATCTCCACTACCTGCAGATTTATCTTACACCACTTGTGAATGTCCAAGTAAAACAATGCTGGTTTTCAGAGGCCTGTTCATGTTCGCAGTCGTGCTGTTCAATTGGCTATCCACTCAACCTGTTTTGCTCCTCATTTTCCTGTGCACACAACCCAGCCTTCAGAAATCATTGTAATCTCCACTACAGGATGTTCCATTCATTCACTGGGAATCTGGAATTCATCTGAATCTGCACTCCACGCAGGCTTTCGTTACACCACTGCTGAAAGTCGAAGTAATGCAATACTGGTTTTCAGTGGTCTGTTCACATTCGAAGCCGAGGCTTTTTACAGGCTATCCACTCAACACTGGTCAGCTCTTCATTTTCGTGTCCCCACAATCCAGATTTCAGAAATCATTGCAATCTCCACTACAGAATGTTCCATTCATTCACTGCGAGTCTGGAGTTTATCTGATTCTCCACTCCCGCCTGGTTAACATTACACCACTTGTGAATGTCCAAGTAAGCCAATGCTGGTTTTCAGAGGCCTGTTCATACTCGCAGCCGTGCTGTTTAATTGACAATTCACTCCACCCTGTTCAGCTCTTCATTGTCCCACCACACTACCAGCCTTCAGAAATCTTTGTTATCTCCACTACAGAATGTTCCATTCATTCACTGCGAATCTGGAATTCATCTGACTCTCAACTCCACGCAGGTTTTCATTACACCACTGTTGAATGTCCAAGTAACCCAATGCTGGTTTTCAGCGGCCTGTTCATATTCGCAGCCCTGCTGTTTACTTGGCTATCGATTCAAGCCTGGTCAGCTCTTCATTTTCCTGTCCACACAACACAGGCTTCAGAAATCATTGGAATCTCCTCTACAGAATGTTCCATTCATTCACTGCGAATGTGGAATTCAACTGACTCTCCACTCCATGCAGGTTTTCCTTACACCACTGATGAATGTCCAAGTAACCCAATGCTGGTTTTCAGCTGCATGTTCACACTCGCAGCCATGCTATACAAATGGCTTTCCACTAAATCCTGATTAGTTCTTGATTTTCCTTCCACACGACCCAGCCTTCAGAAATCATTGGAATCTCCACTAGAGAATGTTCCATTCATTCACTGCGAATCTGGAATTCCTCTGAACCTCCACTCCCGGCAGGTTTTCGTTACACCACTGTTGAATGTCCAAGTAACCCAATGTTTTAAGTGTTTTCTTCACAAGCGCAGTGGTGCTGTTCAATTGGCTATCCACTCAACCCTGGCCAGCTCTACATTTTCCTGTCCACACCACAGAGACTGGAGAAATCACTGTTATCTCCACTACAGAATGTTCCATTCATTCACAGCGAATCTGGAATTCATCTGAATCTCCACTCCCGGCAGGTTTTCGTGACACCACTGGTAAATATCCAAGTAAGCCAATGCTGGTTTTAAGTGGCCTGCTCATACTCTCAGCCGTGCTGTTCAATTTGCTATCCACTCAACCCTCTTCAGCTCCATTTTCCTGTCCACATAACCCAAACTTCAGAAACAATTGGTATCTCCTCCACAGAATGTTCCATTCATTGACGGCAAATCTGAAATTCATCTAATTCTCAACTCCCGTCAGGTTTTCGTTACACCACTTGTGAATGTCCAATTAAGCCAAAGCTGGTTTTCAGTGGCCTGTTCTTACTACGAGACGTGCTGTTCATTTGGCTATCCATTCCACCCTGTTCAGCTCTACATTTTCGTGTCCACAAAACCCAGCCTTCAGAAATCATTGGAATCACCACTAGAGAATGTTCCATTCATTCACTGCGAATCTGGATTTCATCTGAATCTCCACTCCCGGCAGGTTTTCATTGCACCACTGCTGAATGTTCAAGTAACGCAATGATGGTTTTCAGCGGTCTATTCACACTCGAACCCGTGCTGTTCACGGTCTAGCGACTCAACACTGGTGAGTTCTTCTTTTTCCAGTTCAGACAATACAAACCTCAGAAACCATTGCAATCTACACTACAGAATGTTTCATTCATTCAGGCGAATCTTGAATTCATCTTGTTCTCCACTCCCAGCAGGTTTTCGTTTCACCACTGGTGAATGTCCAAGCAACCCAAGGCTGGTTTCAGCTGCGTGTTAACACTCGCAGCCGTGCTGTTCAATTGGCTATCCAGTGAACGCTGGTTAGCTCTTGATTTTCCTTCCACACACCGAGCCTTCAGAAATCATTCTTATCTCCACTTCAGAATGTTCCATTCGTTCCCTGCGAATCTGCAATTCCTCTGACTCTCCACACCAGGCAGATTTTCCTAACAACACTGGTGAATGACCAGGTAATCCAATGCTGGTTTTCAGCGGCTGTTCACACTCACAGCCTTGCTGTTCAATTGGCAATCCAGTCAAACCTAGTCAGCTCTTCATTTTCCTGTCCACACAACCCAGCGTTCAGAAATCATTGGAATCTCTACTACAGAAATTTCCATTCATTCACTGTGAATCTGGAAATACTCTGAATCTGCATTCCAGGAAGGCTTTCGTTACACCACTGATGAATGTCCAAGTAATGCAATGCTGCTTCTTAGTGGTCTGTTCACACTCGAAACCGTGCTGTTCATTGGCTATCCACTCAATATCGGTCAGCTCTTCAATATCCTGTCCAGACTATCCAGATTCCTAAATGTTGGCAATCACCACTACAGAATGTTCCATTCAATCACGCGAATCTGGAATTCATCAGAGTCTCCACTCCTGGAAGGTTTTCGTGACACCACTGGTAAATGTCCAAGGAAGACAATGCTGGTTTTAAGCCGCCTGCTAACACACTCAGCCGTGCTGTTCAATTTGCTATCCACCCAACCCTATTCAGCTCTACATTTTCCTGTCCTCATAACCCAACCTTCAGAAATAATTGGTATCTCCTCCACAGAATGTTCCGTTCATTCACTGCGAATCTTAAATTCATCTGACTCTCAACTCCCGGCGGGTTATCGTTACACCACTTGTGAATGTCCAAGTAAGCCAATGCTGGTTTTCAGTGGCCTGTTCATACTAAGAGACGTGCTGTTCATTTGGCTATCCACTCCACCCTGTTCAGCTCTACATTTTCGTGTCCACAAAACCCAGCCTTCAGAAATCATTGGAATCACCACTAGAGAATGTTCCATTCATTCACTGCGAATCTGGAATTCCTCTGAACCTCCACTCCTGGCAGGTTTTCGTTACGCCACTGGTGAATGTCCAAGTAACTCAATACTGGTTTTCAGAGGCATG
Organism: Sorex fumeus; assembly: GCF_029834395.1. NCBI lineage: Eukaryota > Metazoa > Chordata > Mammalia > Eulipotyphla > Soricidae > Sorex > Sorex fumeus. Next base: position 616,410 of record NW_026606251.1, read on the forward strand.
TTCAACTCGCAGAAGTGCTGTTCAATGGGCTATCCACTCAATATTGGTCAGCTCTTCATTTTCCTCTCCACACAAACCAGCCTTCAGAAATCATTGGGCTCTCCACTACAGACTGTTCCATTCATTCACTGCGATTCTGCAATTCATCTGACTCTCCGCTCCAGGCAGGTTTTCATTACAGCACTGGTGAATGACCAAGTAATCCAATGCTGGTTTTCAGCCGCCTTTTCACACTCGCAGTGTGCTGTTCAATTGTCTATCCACTCAAACCTGGTCAGCCTTTCATTTTCTTTTCCACAATATCAGACTTCAGAAATCATTGGAATCGCCAGTACAGAATGTTCCATTCATTCACTGCCAATCTGGAATTCATCTGAATCTGCACTCCAGGTAGGCTTTCATTACACCACTTATGAATGTCCAAGTAACACAATGCTGGTTTTCAGCGGTCTGTTCACACTCTAAGCCCTGCTTTTTACTGGGTATCCACACAACTGTGGTCAGCTCTTCATTTTCATGTCCAAACAATCCAGACTTGAGAAATCATTGCAATCTCCAGTACAGAATGTTCCATTCATTCACTGCGAATCTGGAATTCAACTGAATCTCCACTACCTGCAGATTTATCTTACACCACTTGTGAATGTCCAAGTAAAACAATGCTGGTTTTCAGAGGCCTGTTCATGTTCGCAGTCGTGCTGTTCAATTGGCTATCCACTCAACCTGTTTTGCTCCTCATTTTCCTGTGCACACAACCCAGCCTTCAGAAATCATTGTAATCTCCACTACAGGATGTTCCATTCATTCACTGGGAATCTGGAATTCATCTGAATCTGCACTCCACGCAGGCTTTCGTTACACCACTGCTGAAAGTCGAAGTAATGCAATACTGGTTTTCAGTGGTCTGTTCACATTCGAAGCCGAGGCTTTTTACAGGCTATCCACTCAACACTGGTCAGCTCTTCATTTTCGTGTCCCCACAATCCAGATTTCAGAAATCATTGCAATCTCCACTACAGAATGTTCCATTCATTCACTGCGAGTCTGGAGTTTATCTGATTCTCCACTCCCGCCTGGTTAACATTACACCACTTGTGAATGTCCAAGTAAGCCAATGCTGGTTTTCAGAGGCCTGTTCATACTCGCAGCCGTGCTGTTTAATTGACAATTCACTCCACCCTGTTCAGCTCTTCATTGTCCCACCACACTACCAGCCTTCAGAAATCTTTGTTATCTCCACTACAGAATGTTCCATTCATTCACTGCGAATCTGGAATTCATCTGACTCTCAACTCCACGCAGGTTTTCATTACACCACTGTTGAATGTCCAAGTAACCCAATGCTGGTTTTCAGCGGCCTGTTCATATTCGCAGCCCTGCTGTTTACTTGGCTATCGATTCAAGCCTGGTCAGCTCTTCATTTTCCTGTCCACACAACACAGGCTTCAGAAATCATTGGAATCTCCTCTACAGAATGTTCCATTCATTCACTGCGAATGTGGAATTCAACTGACTCTCCACTCCATGCAGGTTTTCCTTACACCACTGATGAATGTCCAAGTAACCCAATGCTGGTTTTCAGCTGCATGTTCACACTCGCAGCCATGCTATACAATTGGCTTTCCACTAAATCCTGATTAGTTCTTGATTTTCCTTCCACACGACCCAGCCTTCAGAAATCGTTGGAATCTCCACTAGAGAATGTTCCATTCATTCACTGCGAATCTGGAATTCCTCTGAACCTCCACTCCCGGCAGGTTTTCGTTACACCACTGTTGAATGTCCAAGTAACCCAATGTTTTAAGTGTTTTCTTCACAAGCGCAGTGGTGCTGTTCAATTGGCTATCCACTCAACCCTGGCCAGCTCTACATTTTCCTGTCCACACCACAGAGACTGGAGAAATCATTGTTATCTCCACTACAGAATGTTCCATTCATTCACAGCGAATCTGGAATTCATCTGAATCTCCACTCCCGGCAGGTTTTCGTGACACCACTGGTAAATATCCAAGTAAGCCAATGCTGGTTTTAAGTGGCCTGCTCATACTCTCAGCCGTGCTGTTCAATTTGCTATCCACTCAACCCTCTTCAGCTCCATTTTCCTGTCCACATAACCCAAACTTCAGAAACAATTGGTATCTCCTCCACAGAATGTTCCATTCATTGACGGCAAATCTGAAATTCATCTAATTCTCAACTCCCGTCAGGTTTTCGTTACACCACTTGTGAATGTCCAATTAAGCCAAAGCTGGTTTTCAGTGGCCTGTTCTTACTACGAGACGTGCTGTTCATTTGGCTATCCATTCCACCCTGTTCAGCTCTACATTTTCGTGTCCACAAAACCCAGCCTTCAGAAATCATTGGAATCACCACTAGAGAATGTTCCATTCATTCACTGCGAATCTGGAATTCATCTGAATCTCCACTCCCGGCAGGTTTTCATTGCACCACTGCTGAATGTTCAAGTAACGCAATGATGGTTTTCAGCGGTCTATTCACACTCGAAACCGTGCTGTTCATTGGCTATCCACTCAATATCGGTCAGCTCTTCAATATCCTGTCCAGACTATCCAGATTCCTAAATGTTGGCAATCACCACTACAGAATGTTCCATTCAATCACGCGAATCTGGAATTCATCAGAGTCTCCACTCCTGGAAGGTTTTCGTGACACCACTGGCAAATGTCCAAGGAAGACAATGCTGGTTTTAAGCCGCCTGCTAACACACTCAGCCGTGCTGTTCAATTTGCTATCCACCCAACCCTATTCAGCTCTACATTTTCCTGTCCTCATAACCCAACCTTCAGAAATAATTGGTATCTCCTCCACAGAATGTTCCGTTCATTCACTGCGAATCTTAAATTCATCTGACTCTCAACTCCCGGCGGGTTATCGTTACACCACTTGTGAATGTCCAAGTAAGCCAATGCTGGTTTTCAGTGGCCTGTTCATACTAAGAGACGTGCTGTTCATTTGGCTATCCACTCCACCCTGTTCAGCTCTACATTTTCGTGTCCACAAAACCCAGCCTTCAGAAATCATTGGAATCACCACTAGAGAATGTTCCATTCATTCACTGCGAATCTGGAATTCATCTGAACCTCCACTCCTGGCAGGTTTTCGTTACGCCACTGGTGAATGTCCAAGTAACTCAATACTGGTTTTCAGAGGCATGTTCAACTCGCAGAAGTGCTGTTCAATGGGCTATCCACTCAATATTGGTCAGCTCTTCATTTTCCTCTCCACACAAACCAGCCTTCAGAAATCATTGGGCTCTCCACTACAGACTGTTCCATTCATTCACTGCGATTCTGCAATTCATCTGACTCTCCGCTCCAGGCAGGTTTTCATTACAGCACTGGTGAATGACCAAGTAATCCAATGCTGGTTTTCAGCCGCCTTTTCACACTCGCAGTGTGCTGTTCAATTGTCTATCCACTCAAACCTGGTCAGCCTTTCATTTTCTTTTCCACAATATCAGACTTCAGAAATCATTGGAATCGCCAGTACAGAATGTTCCATTCATTCACTGCCAATCTGGAATTCATCTGAATCTGCACTCCAGGTAGGCTTTCATTACACCACTTATGAATGTCCAAGTAACACAATGCTGGTTTTCAGCGGTCTGTTCACACTCTAAGCCCTGCTTTTTACTGGGTATCCACACAACTGTGGTCAGCTCTTCATTTTCATGTCCAAACAATCCAGACTTGAGAAATCATGGCAATCTCCAGTACAGAATGTTCCATTCATTCACTGCGAATCTGGAATTCAACTGAATCTCCACTACCTGCAGATTTATCTTACACCACTTGTGAATGTCCAAGTAAAACAATGCTGGTTTTCAGAGGCCTGTTCATGTTCGCAGTCATGCTGTTCAATTGGCTATCCACTCAACCTGTTTTGCTCCTCATTTTCCTGTGCACACAACCCAGCCTTCAGAAATCATTGTAATCTCCACTACAGGATGTTCCATTCATTCACTGGGAATCTGGAATTCATCTGAATCTGCACTCCACGCAGGCTTTCGTTACACCACTGCTGAAAGTCGAAGTAATGCAATACTGGTTTTCAGTGGTCTGTTCACATTCGAAGCCGAGGCTTTTTACAGGCTATCCACTCAACACTGGTCAGCTCTTCATTTTCGTGTCCCCACAATCCAGATTTCAGAAATCATTGCAATCTCCACTACAGAATGTTCCATTCATTCACTGCGAGTCTGGAGTTTATCTGATTCTCCACTCCCGCCTGGTTAACATTACACCACTTGTGAATGTCCAAGTAAGCCAATGCTGGTTTTCAGAGGCCTGTTCATACTCGCAGCCGTGCTGTTTAATTGACAATTCACTCCACCCTGTTCAGCTCTTCATTGTCCCACCACACTACCAGCCTTCAGAAATCTTTGTTATCTCCACTACAGAATGTTCCATTCATTCACTGCGAATCTGGAATTCATCTGACTCTCAACTCCACGCAGGTTTTCATTACACCACTGTTGAATGTCCAAGTAACCCAATGCTGGTTTTCAGCGGCCTGTTCATATTCGCAGCCCTGCTGTTTACTTGGCTATCGATTCAAGCCTGGTCAGCTCTTCATTTTCCTGTCCACACAACACAGGCTTCAGAAATCATTGGAATCTCCTCTACAGAATGTTCCATTCATTCACTGCGAATGTGGAATTCAACTGACTCTCCACTCCATGCAGGTTTTCCTTACACCACTGATGAATGTCCAAGTAACCCAATGCTGGTTTTCAGCTGCATGTTCACACTCGCAGCCATGCTATACAATTGGCTTTCCACTAAATCCTGATTAGTTCTTGATTTTCCTTCCACACGACCCAGCCTTCAGAAATCGTTGGAATCTCCACTAGAGAATGTTCCATTCATTCACTGCGAATCTGGAATTCCTCTGAACCTCCACTCCCGGCAGGTTTTCGTTACACCACTGTTGAATGTCCAAGTAACCCAATGTTTTAAGTGTTTTCTTCACAAGCGCAGTGGTGCTGTTCAATTGGCTATCCACTCAACCCTGGCCAGCTCTACATTTTCCTGTCCACACCACAGAGACTGGAGAAATCATTGTTATCTCCACTACAGAATGTTCCATTCATTCACAGCGAATCTGGAATTCATCTGAATCTCCACTCCCGGCAGGTTTTCGTGACACCACTGGTAAATATCCAAGTAAGCCAATGCTGGTTTTAAGTGGCCTGCTCATACTCTCAGCCGTGCTGTTCAATTTGCTATCCACTCAACCCTCTTCAGCTCCATTTTCCTGTCCACATAACCCAAACTTCAGAAACAATTGGTATCTCCTCCACAGAATGTTCCATTCATTGACGGCAAATCTGAAATTCATCTAATTCTCAACTCCCGTCAGGTTTTCGTTACACCACTTGTGAATGTCCAATTAAGCCAAAGCTGGTTTTCAGTGGCCTGTTCTTACTACGAGACGTGCTGTTCATTTGGCTATCCATTCCACCCTGTTCAGCTCTACATTTTCGTGTCCACAAAACCCAGCCTTCAGAAATCATTGGAATCACCACTAGAGAATGTTCCATTCATTCACTGCGAATCTGGAATTCATCTGAATCTCCACTCCCGGCAGGTTTTCATTGCACCACTGCTGAATGTTCAAGTAACGCAATGATGGTTTTCAGCGGTCTATTCACACTCGAAACCGTGCTGTTCATTGGCTATCCACTCAATATCGGTCAGCTCTTCAATATCCTGTCCAGACTATCCAGATTCCTAAATGTTGGCAATCACCACTACAGAATGTTCCATTCAATCACGCGAATCTGGAATTCATCAGAGTCTCCACTCCTGGAAGGTTTTCGTGACACCACTGGTAAATGTCCAAGGAAGACAATGCTGGTTTTAAGCCGCCTGCTAACACACTCAGCCGTGCTGTTCAATTTGCTATCCACCCAACCCTATTCAGCTCTACATTTTCCTGTCCTCATAACCCAACCTTCAGAAATAATTGGTATCTCCTCCACAGAATGTTCCGTTCATTCACTGCGAATCTTAAATTCATCTGACTCTCAACTCCCGGCGGGTTATCGTTACACCACTTGTGAATGTCCAAGTAAGCCAATGCTGGTTTTCAGTGGCCTGTTCATACTAAGAGACGTGCTGTTCATTTGGCTATCCACTCCACCCTGTTCAGCTCTACATTTTCGTGTCCACAAAACCCAGCCTTCAGAAATCATTGGAATCACCACTAGAGAATGTTCCATTCATTCACTGCGAATCTGGAATTCATCTGAACCTCCACTCCTGGCAGGTTTTCGTTACGCCACTGGTGAATGTCCAAGTAACTCAATACTGGTTTTCAGAGGCATGTTCAACTCGCAGAAGTGCTGTTCAATGGGCTATCCACTCAATATTGGTCAGCTCTTCATTTTCCTCTCCACACAAACCAGCCTTCAGAAATCATTGGGCTCTCCACTACAGACTGTTCCATTCATTCACTGCGATTCTGCAATTCATCTGACTCTCCGCTCCAGGCAGGTTTTCATTACAGCACTGGTGAATGACCAAGTAATCCAATGCTGGTTTTCAGCCGCCTTTTCACACTCGCAGTGTGCTGTTCAATTGTCTATCCACTCAAACCTGGTCAGCCTTTCATTTTCTTTTCCACAATATCAGACTTCAGAAATCATTGGAATCGCCAGTACAGAATGTTCCATTCATTCACTGCCAATCTGGAATTCATCTGAATCTGCACTCCAGGTAGGCTTTCATTACACCACTTATGAATGTCCAAGTAACACAATGCTGGTTTTCAGCGGTCTGTTCACACTCTAAGCCCTGCTTTTTACTGGGTATCCACACAACTGTGGTCAGCTCTTCATTTTCATGTCCAAACAATCCAGACTTGAGAAATCATGGCAATCTCCAGTACAGAATGTTCCATTCATTCACTGCGAATCTGGAATTCAACTGAATCTCCACTACCTGCAGATTTATCTTACACCACTTGTGAATGTCCAAGTAAAACAATGCTGGTTTTCAGAGGCCTGTTCATGTTCGCAGTCGTGCTGTTCAATTGGCTATCCACTCAACCTGTTTTGCTCCTCATTTTCCTGTGCACACAACCCAGCCTTCAGAAATCATTGTAATCTCCACTACAGGATGTTCCATTCATTCACTGGGAATCTGGAATTCATCTGAATCTGCACTCCACGCAGGCTTTCGTTACACCACTGCTGAAAGTCGAAGTAATGCAATACTGGTTTTCAGTGGTCTGTTCACATTCGAAGCCGAGGCTTTTTACAGGCTATCCACTCAACACTGGTCAGCTCTTCATTTTCGTGTCCCCACAATCCAGATTTCAGAAATCATTGCAATCTCCACTACAGAATGTTCCATTCATTCACTGCGAGTCTGGAGTTTATCTGATTCTCCACTCCCGCCTGGTTAACATTACACCACTTGTGAATGTCCAAGTAAGCCAATGCTGGTTTTCAGAGGCCTGTTCATACTCGCAGCCGTGCTGTTTAATTGACAATTCACTCCACCCTGTTCAGCTCTTCATTGTCCCACCACACTACCAGCCTTCAGAAATCTTTGTTATCTCCACTACAGAATGTTCCATTCATTCACTGCGAATCTGGAATTCATCTGACTCTCAACTCCACGCAGGTTTTCATTACACCACTGTTGAATGTCCAAGTAACCCAATGCTGGTTTTCAGCGGCCTGTTCATATTCGCAGCCCTGCTGTTTACTTGGCTATCGATTCAAGCCTGGTCAGCTCTTCATTTTCCTGTCCACACAACACAGGCTTCAGAAATCATTGGAATCTCCTCTACAGAATGTTCCATTCATTCACTGCGAATGTGGAATTCAACTGACTCTCCACTCCATGCAGGTTTTCCTTACACCACTGATGAATGTCCAAGTAACCCAATGCTGGTTTTCAGCTGCATGTTCACACTCGCAGCCATGCTATACAATTGGCTTTCCACTAAATCCTGATTAGTTCTTGATTTTCCTTCCACACGACCCAGCCTTCAGAAATCGTTGGAATCTCCACTAGAGAATGTTCCATTCATTCACTGCGAATCTGGAATTCCTCTGAACCTCCACTCCCGGCAGGTTTTCGTTACACCACTGTTGAATGTCCAAGTAACCCAATGTTTTAAGTGTTTTCTTCACAAGCGCAGTGGTGCTGTTCAATTGGCTATCCACTCAACCCTGGCCAGCTCTACATTTTCCTGTCCACACCACAGAGACTGGAGAAATCATTGTTATCTCCACTACAGAATGTTCCATTCATTCACAGCGAATCTGGAATTCATCTGAATCTCCACTCCCGGCAGGTTTTCGTGACACCACTGGTAAATATCCAAGTAAGCCAATGCTGGTTTTAAGTGGCCTGCTCATACTCTCAGCCGTGCTGTTCAATTTGCTATCCACTCAACCCTCTTCAGCTCCATTTTCCTGTCCACATAACCCAAACTTCAGAAACAATTGGTATCTCCTCCACAGAATGTTCCATTCATTGACGGCAAATCTGAAATTCATCTAATTCTCAACTCCCGTCAGGTTTTCGTTACACCACTTGTGAATGTCCAATTAAGCCAAAGCTGGTTTTCAGTGGCCTGTTCTTACTACGAGACGTGCTGTTCATTTGGCTATCCATTCCACCCTGTTCAGCTCTACATTTTCGTGTCCACAAAACCCAGCCTTCAGAAATCATTGGAATCACCACTAGAGAATGTTCCATTCATTCACTGCGAATCTGGAATTCATCTGAATCTCCACTCCCGGCAGGTTTTCATTGCACCACTGCTGAATGTTCAAGTAACGCAATGATGGTTTTCAGCGGTCTATTCACACTCGAACCCGTGCTGTTCACGGTCTAGCGACTCAACACTGGTGAGTTCTTCTTTTTCCAGTTCAGACAATACAAACCTCAGAAACCATTGCAATCTACACTACAGAATGTTTCATTCATTCAGGCGAATCTTGAATTCATCTTGTTCTCCACTCCCAGCAGGTTTTCGTTTCACCACTGGTGAATGTCCAAGCAACCCAAGGCTGGTTTCAGCTGCGTGTTAACACTCGCAGCCGTGCTGTTCAATTGGCTATCCAGTGAACGCTGGTTAGCTCTTGATTTTCCTTCCACACACCGAGCCTTCAGAAATCATTCTTATCTCCACTTCAGAATGTTCCATTCGTTCCCTGCGAATCTGGAATTCCTCTGACTCTCCACACCAGGCAGATTTTCCTAACAACACTGGTGAATGACCAGGTAATCCAATGCTGGTTTTCAGCGGCTGTTCACACTCACAGCCTTGCTGTTCAATTGGCAATCCAGTCAAACCTAGTCAGCTCTTCATTTTCCTGTCCACACAACCCAGCGTTCAGAAATCATTGGAATCTCTACTACAGAAATTTCCATTCATTCACTGTGAATCTGGAAATACTCTGAATCTGCATTCCAGGAAGGCTTTCGTTACACCACTGATGAATGTCCAAGTAATGCAATGCTGCTTCTTAGTGGTCTGTTCACACTCGAAACCGTGCTGTTCATTGGCTATCCACTCAATATCGGTCAGCTCTTCAATATCCTGTCCAGACTATCCAGATTCCTAAATGTTGGCAATCACCACTACAGAATGTTCCATTCAATCACGCGAATCTGGAATTCATCAGAGTCTCCACTCCTGGAAGGTTTTCGTGACACCACTGGTAAATGTCCAAAGAAGACAATGCTGGTTTTAAGCCGCCTGCTAACACACTCAGCCGTGCTGTTCAATTTGCTATCCACCCAACCCTATTCAGCTCTACATTTTCCTGTCCTCATAACCCAACCTTCAGAAATAATTGGTATCTCCTCCACAGAATGTTCCGTTCATTCACTGCGAATCTTAAATTCATCTGACTCTCAACTCCCGGCGGGTTATCGTTACACCACTTGTGAATGTCCAAGTAAGCCAATGCTGGTTTTCAGTGGCCTGTTCATACTAAGAGACGTGCTGTTCATTTGGCTATCCACTCCACCCTGTTCAGCTCTACATTTTCGTGTCCACAAAACCCAGCCTTCAGAAATTATTGGAATCACCACTAGAGAATGTTCCATTCATTCACTGCGAATCTGGAATTCCTCTGAACCTCCACTCCTGGCAGGTTTTCGTTACGCCACTGGTGAATGTCCAAGTAACTCAATACTGGTTTTCAGAGGCATGTTCAACTCGCAGAAGTGCTGTTCAATGGGCTATCCACTCAATATTGGTCAGCTCTTCATTTTCCTCTCCACACAAACCAGCCTTCAGAAATCATTGGGCTCTCCACTACAGACTGTTCCATTCATTCACTGCGATTCTGCAATTCATCTGACTCTCCGCTCCAGGCAGGTTTTCATTACAGCACTGGTGAATGACCAAGTAATCCAATGCTGGTTTTCAGCCGCCTTTTCACACTCGCAGTGTGCTGTTCAATTGTCTATCCACTCAAACCTGGTCAGCCTTTCATTTTCTTTTCCACAATATCAGACTTCAGAAATCATTGGAATCGCCAGTACAGAATGTTCCATTCATTCACTGCCAATCTGGAATTCATCTGAATCTGCACTCCAGGTAGGCTTTCATTACACCACTTATGAATGTCCAAGTAACACAATGCTGGTTTTCAGCGGTCTGTTCACACTCTAAGCCCTGCTTTTTACTGGGTATCCACACAACTGTGGTCAGCTCTTCATTTTCATGTCCAAACAATCCAGACTTGAGAAATCATTGCAATCTCCAGTACAGAATGTTCCATTCATTCACTGCGAATCTGGAATTCAACTGAATCTCCACTACCTGCAGATTTATCTTACACCACTTGTGAATGTCCAAGTAAAACAATGCTGGTTTTCAGAGGCCTGTTCATGTTCGCAGTCGTGCTGTTCAATTGGCTATCCACTCAACCTGTTTTGCTCCTCATTTTCCTGTGCACACAACCCAGCCTTCAGAAATCATTGTAATCTCCACTACAGGATGTTCCATTCATTCACTGGGAATCTGGAATTCATCTGAATCTGCACTCCACGCAGGCTTTCGTTACACCACTGCTGAAAGTCGAAGTAATGCAATACTGGTTTTCAGTGGTCTGTTCACATTCGAAGCCGAGGCTTTTTACAGGCTATCCACTCAACACTGGTCAGCTCTTCATTTTCGTGTCCCCACAATCCAGATTTCAGAAATCATTGCAATCTCCACTACAGAATGTTCCATTCATTCACTGCGAGTCTGGAGTTTATCTGATTCTCCACTCCCGCCTGGTTAACATTACACCACTTGTGAATGTCCAAGTAAGCCAATGCTGGTTTTCAGAGGCCTGTTCATACTCGCAGCCGTGCTGTTTAATTGACAATTCACTCCACACTGTTCAGCTCTTCATTGTCCCACCACACTACCAGCCTTCAGAAATCTTTGTTATCTCCACTACAGAATGTTCCATTCATTCACTGCGAATCTGGAATTCATCTGACTCTCAACTCCACGCAGGTTTTCATTACACCACTGTTGAATGTCCAAGTAACCCAATGCTGGTTTTCAGCGGCCTGTTCATATTCGCAGCCCTGCTGTTTACTTGGCTATCGATTCAAGCCTGGTCAGCTCTTCATTTTCCTGTCCACACAACACAGGCTTCAGAAATCATTGGAATCTCCTCTACAGAATGTTCCATTCATTCACTGCGAATGTGGAATTCAACTGACTCTCCACTCCATGCAGGTTTTCCTTACACCACTGATGAATGTCCAAGTAACCCAATGCTGGTTTTCAGCTGCATGTTCACACTCGCAGCCATGCTATACAATTGGCTTTCCACTAAATCCTGATTAGTTCTTGATTTTCCTTCCACACGACCCAGCCTTCAGAAATCGTTGGAATCTCCACTAGAGAATGTTCCATTCATTCACTGCGAATCTGGAATTCCTCTGAACCTCCACTCCCGGCAGGTTTTCGTTACACCACTGTTGAATGTCCAAGTAACCCAATGTTTTAAGTGTTTTCTTCACAAGCGCAGTGGTGCTGTTCAATTGGCTATCCACTCAACCCTGGCCAGCTCTACATTTTCCTGTCCACACCACAGAGACTGGAGAAATCATTGTTATGTCCACTACAGAATGTTCCATTCATTCACAGCGAATCTGGAATTCATCTGAATCTCCACTCCCGGCAGGTTTTCGTGACACCACTGGTAAATATCCAAGTAAGCCAATGCTGGTTTTAAGTGGCCTGCTCATACTCTCAGCCGTGCTGTTCAATTTGCTATCCACTCAACCCTCTTCAGCTCCATTTCCCTGTCCACATAACCCAAACTTCAGAAACAATTGGTATCTCCTCCACAGAATGTTCCATTCATTGACGGCAAATCTGAAATTCATCTAATTCTCAACTCCCGTCAGGTTTTCGTTACACCACTTGTGAATGTCCAATTAAGCCAAAGCTGGTTTTCAGTGGCCTGTTCTTACTACGAGACGTGCTGTTCATTTGGCTATCCATTCCACCCTGTTCAGCTCTACATTTTCGTGTCCACAAAACCCAGCCTTCAGAAATCATTGGAATCACCACTAGAGAATGTTCCATTCATTCACTGCGAATCTGGAATTCATCTGAATCTCCACTCCTGGCAGGTTTTCATTGCACCACTGCTGAATGTTCAAGTAACGCAATGATGGTTTTCAGCGGTCTATTCACACTCGAACCCGTGCTGTTCACGGTCTAGCGACTCAACACTGGTGAGTTCTTCTTTTTCCAGTTCAGACAATACAAACCTCAGAAACCATTGCAATCTACACTACAGAATGTTTCATTCATTCAGGCGAATCTTGAATTCATCTTGTTCTCCACTCCCAGCAGGTTTTCGTTTCACCAATGGTGAATGTCCAAGCAACCCAAGGCTGGTTTCAGCTGCGTGTTAACACTCGCAGCCGTGCTGTTCAATTGGCTATCCAGTGAACGCTGGTTAGCTCTTGATTTTCCTTCCACACACCGAGCCTTCAGAAATCATTCTTATCTCCACTTCAGAATGTTCCATTCGTTCCCTGCGAATCTGGAATTCCTCTGACTCTCCACACCAGGCAGATTTTCCTAACAACACTGGTGAATGACCAGGTAATCCAATGCTGGTTTTCAGCGGCTGTTCACACTCACAGCCTTGCTGTTCAATTGGCAATCCAGTCAAACCTAGTCAGCTCTTCATTTTCCTGTCCACACAACCCAGCGTTCAGAAATCATTGGAATCTCTACTACAGAAATTTCCATTCATTCACTGTGAATCTGGAAATACTCTGAATCTGCATTCCAGGAAGGCTTTCGTTACACCACTGATGAATGTCCAAGTAATGCAATGCTGCTTCTTAGTGGTCTGTTCACACTCGAAACCGTGCTGTTCATTGGCTATCCACTCAATATCGGTCAGCTCTTCAATATCCTGTCCAGACTATCCAGATTCCTAAATGTTGGCAATCACCACTACAGAATGTTCCATTCAATCACGCGAATCTGGAATTCATCAGAGTCTCCACTCCTGGAAGGTTTTCGTGACACCACTGGTAAATGTCCAAAGAAGACAATGCTGGTTTTAAGCCGCCTGCTAACACACTCAGCCGTGCTGTTCAATTTGCTATCCACCCAACCCTATTCAGCTCTACATTTTCCTGTCCTCATAACCCAACCTTCAGAAATAATTGGTATCTCCTCCACAGAATGTTCCGTTCATTCACTGCGAATCTTAAATTCATCTGACTCTCAACTCCCGGCGGGTTATCGTTACACCACTTGTGAATGTCCAAGTAAGCCAATGCTGGTTTTCAGTGGCCTGTTCATACTAAGAGACGTGCTGTTCATTTGGCTATCCACTCCACCCTGTTCAGCTCTACATTTTCGTGTCCACAAAACCCAGCCTTCAGAAATCATTGGAATCACCACTAGAGAATGTTCCATTCATTCACTGCGAATCTGGAATTCATCTGAACCTCCACTCCTGGCAGGTTTTCGTTACGCCACTGGTGAATGTCCAAGTAACTCAATACTGGTTTTCAGAGGCATGTTCAACTCGCAGAAGTGCTGTTCAATGGGCTATCCACTCAATATTGGTCAGCTCTTCATTTTCCTCTCCACACAAACCAGCCTTCAGAAATCATTGGGCTCTCCACTACAGACTGTTCCATTCATTCACTGCGATTCTGCAATTCATCTGACTCTCCGCTCCAGGCAGGTTTTCATTACAGCACTGGTGAATGACCAAGTAATCCAATGCTGGTTTTCAGCCGCCTTTTCACACTCGCAGTGTGCTGTTCAATTGTCTATCCACTCAAACCTGGTCAGCCTTTCATTTTCTTTTCCACAATATCAGACTTCAGAAATCATTGGAATCGCCAGTACAGAATGTTCCATTCATTCACTGCCAATCTGGAATTCATCTGAATCTGCACTCCAGGTAGGCTTTCATTACACCACTTATGAATGTCCAAGTAACACAATGCTGGTTTTCAGCGGTCTGTTCACACTCTAAGCCCTGCTTTTTACTGGGTATCCACACAACTGTGGTCAGCTCTTCATTTTCATGTCCAAACAATCCAGACTTGAGAAATCATTGCAATCTCCAGTACAGAATGTTCCATTCATTCACTGCGAATCTGGAATTCAACTGAATCTCCACTACCTGCAGATTTATCTTACACCACTTGTGAATGTCCAAGTAAAGCAATGCTGGTTTTCAGAGGCCTGTTCATGTTCGCAGTCGTGCTGTTCAATTGGCTATCCACTCAACCTGTTTTGCTCCTCATTTTCCTGTGCACACAACCCAGCCTTCAGAAATCATTGTAATCTCCACTACAGGATGTTCCATTCATTCACTGGGAATCTGGAATTCATCTGAATCTGCACTCCACGCAGGCTTTCGTTACACCACTGCTGAAAGTCGAAGTAATGCAATACTGGTTTTCAGTGGTCTGTTCACATTCGAAGCCGAGGCTTTTTACAGGCTATCCACTCAACACTGGTCAGCTCTTCATTTTCGTGTCCCCACAATCCAGATTTCAGAAATCATTGCAATCTCCACTACAGAATGTTCCATTCATTCACTGCGAGTCTGGAGTTTATCTGATTCTCCACTCCCGCCTGGTTAACATTACACCACTTGTGAATGTCCAAGTAAGCCAATGCTGGTTTTCAGAGGCCTGTTCATACTCGCAGCCGTGCTGTTTAATTGACAATTCACTCCACCCTGTTCAGCTCTTCATTGTCCCACCACACTACCAGCCTTCAGAAATCTTTGTTATCTCCACTACAGAATGTTCCATTCATTCACTGCGAATCTGGAATTCATCTGACTCTCAACTCCACGCAGGTTTTCATTACACCACTGTTGAATGTCCAAGTAACCCAATGCTGGTTTTCAGCGGCCTGTTCATATTCGCAGCCCTGCTGTTTACTTGGCTATCGATTCAAGCCTGGTCAGCTCTTCATTTTCCTGTCCACACAACACAGGCTTCAGAAATCATTGGAATCTCCTCTACAGAATGTTCCATTCATTCACTGCGAATGTGGAATTCAACTGACTCTCCACTCCATGCAGGTTTTCCTTACACCACTGATGAATGTCCAAGTAACCCAATGCTGGTTTTCAGCTGCATGTTCACACTCGCAGCCATGCTATACAATTGGCTTTCCACTAAATCCTGATTAGTTCTTGATTTTCCTTCCACACGACCCAGCCTTCAGAAATCGTTGGAATCTCCACTAGAGAATGTTCCATTCATTCACTGCGAATCTGGAATTCCTCTGAACCTCCACTCCCGGCAGGTTTTCGTTACACCACTGTTGAATGTCCAAGTAACCCAATGTTTTAAGTGTTTTCTTCACAAGCGCAGTGGTGCTGTTCAATTGGCTATCCACTCAACCCTGGCCAGCTCTACATTTTCCTGTCCACACCACAGAGACTGGAGAAATCATTGTTATCTCCACTACAGAATGTTCCATTCATTCACAGCGAATCTGGAATTCATCTGAATCTCCACTCCCGGCAGGTTTTCGTGACACCACTGGTAAATATCCAAGTAAGCCAATGCTGGTTTTAAGTGGCCTGCTCATACTCTCAGCCGTGCTGTTCAATTTGCTATCCACTCAACCCTCTTCAGCTCCATTTTCCTGTCCACATAACCCAAACTTCAGAAACAATTGGTATCTCCTCCACAGAATGTTCCATTCATTGACGGCAAATCTGAAATTCATCTAATTCTCAACTCCCGTCAGGTTTTCGTTACACCACTTGTGAATGTCCAATTAAGCCAAAGCTGGTTTTCAGTGGCCTGTTCTTACTACGAGACGTGCTGTTCATTTGGCTATCCATTCCACCCTGTTCAGCTCTACATTTTCGTGTCCACAAAACCCAGCCTTCAGAAATCATTGGAATCACCACTAGAGAATGTTCCATTCATTCACTGCGAATCTGGAATTCATCTGAATCTCCACTCCCGGCAGGTTTTCATTGCACCACTGCTGAATGTTCAAGTAACGCAATGATGGTTTTCAGCGGTCTATTCACACTCGAACCCGTGCTGTTCACGGTCTAGCGACTCAACACTGGTGAGTTCTTCTTTTTCCAGTTCAGACAATACAAACCTCAGAAACCATTGCAATCTACACTACAGAATGTTTCATTCATTCAGGCGAATCTTGAATTCATCTTGTTCTCCACTCCCAGCAGGTTTTCGTTTCACCACTGGTGAATGTCCAAGCAACCCAAGGCTGGTTTCAGCTGCGTGTTAACACTCGCAGCCGTGCTGTTCAATTGGCTATCCAGTGAACGCTGGTTAGCTCTTGATTTTCCTTCCACACACCGAGCCTTCAGAAATCATTCTTATCTCCACTTCAGAATGTTCCATTCGTTCCCTGCGAATCTGGAATTCCTCTGACTCTCCACACCAGGCAGATTTTCCTAACAACACTGGTGAATGACCAGGTAATCCAATGCTGGTTTTCAGCGGCTGTTCACACTCACAGCCTTGCTGTTCAATTGGCAATCCAGTCAAACCTAGTCAGCTCTTCATTTTCCTGTCCACACAACCCAGCGTTCAGAAATCATTGGAAACTCTACTACAGAAATTTCCATTCATTCACTGTGAATCTGGAAATACTCTGAATCTGCATTCCAGGAAGGCTTTCGTTACACCACTGATGAATGTCCAAGTAATGCAATGCTGCTTCTTAGTGGTCTGTTCACACTCGAAACCGTGCTGTTCATTGGCTATCCACTCAATATCGGTCAGCTCTTCAATATCCTGTCCAGACTATCCAGATTCCTAAATGTTGGCAATCACCACTACAGAATGTTCCATTCAATCACGCGAATCTGGAATTCATCAGAGTCTCCACTCCTGGAAGGTTTTCGTGACACCACTGGTAAATGTCCAAGGAAGACAATGCTGGTTTTAAGCCGCCTGCTAACACACTCAGCCGTGCTGTTCAATTTGCTATCCACCCAACCCTATTCAGCTCTACATTTTCCTGTCCTCATAACCCAACCTTCAGAAATAATTGGTATCTCCTCCACAGAATGTTCCGTTCATTCACTGCGAATCTTAAATTCATCTGACTCTCAACTCCCGGCGGGTTATCGTTACACCACTTGTGAATGTCCAAGTAAGCCAATGCTGGTTTTCAGTGGCCTGTTCATACTAAGAGACGTGCTGTTCATTTGGCTATCCACTCCACCCTGTTCAGCTCTACATTTTCGTGTCCACAAAACCCAGCCTTCAGAAATCATTGGAATCACCACTAGAGAATGTTCCATTCATTCACTGCGAATCTGGAATTCATCTGAACCTCCACTCCTGGCAGGTTTTCGTTACGCCACTGGTGAATGTCCAAGTAACTCAATACTGGTTTTCAGAGGCATGTTCAACTCGCAGAAGTGCTGTTCAATGGGCTATACACTCAATATTGGTCAGCTCTTCATTTTCCTCTCCACACAAACCAGCCTTCAGAAATCATTGGGCTCTCCACTACAGACTGTTCCATTCATTCACTGCGATTCTGCAATTCATCTGACTCTCCGCTCCAGGCAGGTTTTCATTACAGCACTGGTGAATGACCAAGTAATCCAATGCTGGTTTTCAGCCGCCTTTTCACACTCGCAGTGTGCTGTTCAATTGTCTATCCACTCAAACCTGGTCAGCCTTTCATTTTCTTTTCCACAATATCAGACTTCAGAAATCATTGGAATCGCCAGTACAGAATGTTCCATTCATTCACTGCCAATCTGGAATTCATCTGAATCTGCACTCCAGGTAGGCTTTCATTACACCACTTATGAATGTCCAAGTAACACAATGCTGGTTTTCAGCGGTCTGTTCACACTCTAAGCCCTGCTTTTTACTGGGTATCCACACAACTGTGGTCAGCTCTTCATTTTCATGTCCAAACAATCCAGACTTGAGAAATCATTGCAATCTCCAGTACAGAATGTTCCATTCATTCACTGCGAATCTGGAATTCAACTGAATCTCCACTACCTGCAGATTTATCTTACACCACTTGTGAATGTCCAAGTAAAACAATGCTGGTTTTCAGAGGCCTGTTCATGTTCGCAGTCGTGCTGTTCAATTGGCTATCCACTCAACCTGTTTTGCTCCTCATTTTCCTGTGCACACAACCCAGCCTTCAGAAATCATTGTAATCTCCACTACAGGATGTTCCATTCATTCACTGGGAATCTGGAATTCATCTGAATCTGCACTCCACGCAGGCTTTCGTTACACCACTGCTGAAAGTCGAAGTAATGCAATACTGGTTTTCAGTGGTCTGTTCACATTCGAAGCCGAGGCTTTTTACAGGCTATCCACTCAACACTGGTCAGCTCTTCATTTTCGTGTCCCCACAATCCAGATTTCAGAAATCATTGCAATCTCCACTACAGAATGTTCCATTCATTCACTGCGAGTCTGGAGTTTATCTGATTCTCCACTCCCGCCTGGTTAACATTACACCACTTGTGAATGTCCAAGTAAGCCAATGCTGGTTTTCAGAGGCCTGTTCATACTCGCAGCCGTGCTGTTTAATTGACAATTCACTCCACCCTGTTCAGCTCTTCATTGTCCCACCACACTACCAGCCTTCAGAAATCTTTGTTATCTCCACTACAGAATGTTCCATTCATTCACTGCGAATCTGGAATTCATCTGACTCTCAACTCCACGCAGGTTTTCATTACACCACTGTTGAATGTCCAAGTAACCCAATGCTGGTTTTCAGCGGCCTGTTCATATTCGCAGCCCTGCTGTTTACTTGGCTATCGATTCAAGCCTGGTCAGCTCTTCATTTTCCTGTCCACACAACACAGGCTTCAGAAATCATTGGAATCTCCTCTACAGAATGTTCCATTCATTCACTGCGAATGTGGAATTCAACTGACTCTCCACTCCATGCAGGTTTTCCTTACACCACTGATGAATGTCCAAGTAACCCAATGCTGGTTTTCAGCTGCATGTTCACACTCGCAGCCATGCTATACAATTGGCTTTCCACTAAATCCTGATTAGTTCTTGATTTTCCTTCCACACGACCCAGCCTTCAGAAATCGTTGGAATCTCCACTAGAGAATGTTCCATTCATTCACTGCGAATCTGGAATTCCTCTGAACCTCCACTCCCGGCAGGTTTTCGTTACACCACTGTTGAATGTCCAAGTAACCCAATGTTTTAAGTGTTTTCTTCACAAGCGCAGTGGTGCTGTTCAATTGGCTATCCACTCAACCCTGGCCAGCTCTACATTTTCCTGTCCACACCACAGAGACTGGAGAAATCATTGTTATCTCCACTACAGAATGTTCCATTCATTCACAGCGAATCTGGAATTCATCTGAATCTCCACTCCCGGCAGGTTTTCGTGACACCACTGGTAAATATCCAAGTAAGCCAATGCTGGTTTTAAGTGGCCTGCTCATACTCTCAGCCGTGCTGTTCAATTTGCTATCCACTCAACCCTCTTCAGCTCCATTTTCCTGTCCACATAACCCAAACTTCAGAAACAATTGGTATCTCCTCCACAGAATGTTCCATTCATTGACGGCAAATCTGAAATTCATCTAATTCTCAACTCCCGTCAGGTTTTCGTTACACCACTTGTGAATGTCCAATTAAGCCAAAGCTGGTTTTCAGTGGCCTGTTCTTACTACGAGACGTGCTGTTCATTTGGCTATCCATTCCACCCTGTTCAGCTCTACATTTTCGTGTCCACAAAACCCAGCCTTCAGAAATCATTGGAATCACCACTAGAGAATGTTCCATTCATTCACTGCGAATCTGGAATTCATCTGAATCTCCACTCCCGGCAGGTTTTCATTGCACCACTGCTGAATGTTCAAGTAACGCAATGATGGTTTTCAGCGGTCTATTCACACTCGAACCCGTGCTGTTCACGGTCTAGCGACTCAACACTGGTGAGTTCTTCTTTTTCCAGTTCAGACAATACAAACCTCAGAAACCATTGCAATCTACACTACAGAATGTTTCATTCATTCAGGCGAATCTTGAATTCATCTTGTTCTCCACTCCCAGCAGGTTTTCGTTTCACCACTGGTGAATGTCCAAGCAACCCAAGGCTGGTTTCAGCTGCGTGTTAACACTCGCAGCCGTGCTGTTCAATTGGCTATCCAGTGAACGCTGGTTAGCTCTTGATTTTCCTTCCACACACCGAGCCTTCAGAAATCATTCTTATCTCCACTTCAGAATGTTCCATTCGTTCCCTGCGAATCTGGAATTCCTCTGACTCTCCACACCAGGCAGATTTTCCTAACAACACTGGTGAATGACCAGGTAATCCAATGCTGGTTTTCAGCGGCTGTTCACACTCACAGCCTTGCTGTTCAATTGGCAATCCAGTCAAACCTAGTCAGCTCTTCATTTTCCTGTCCACACAACCCAGCGTTCAGAAATCATTGGAAACTCTACTACAGAAATTTCCATTCATTCACTGTGAATCTGGAAATACTCTGAATCTGCATTCCAGGAAGGCTTTCGTTACACCACTGATGAATGTCCAAGTAATGCAATGCTGCTTCTTAGTGGTCTGTTCACACTCGAAACCGTGCTGTTCATTGGCTATCCACTCAATATCGGTCAGCTCTTCAATATCCTGTCCAGACTATCCAGATTCCTAAATGTTGGCAATCACCACTACAGAATGTTCCATTCAATCACGCGAATCTGGAATTCATCAGAGTCTCCACTCCTGGAAGGTTTTCGTGACACCACTGGTAAATGTCCAAGGAAGACAATGCTGGTTTTAAGCCGCCTGCTAACACACTCAGCCGTGCTGTTCAATTTGCTATCCACCCAACCCTATTCAGCTCTACATTTTCCTCTCCTCATAACCCAAACTTCAGAAATAATTGGTATCTCCTCCACAGAATGTTCCGTTCATTCACTGCGAATCTTAAATTCATCTGACTCTCAACTCCCGGCGGGTTATCGTTACACCACTTGTGAATGTCCAAGTAAGCCAATGCTGGTTTTCAGTGGCCTGTTCATACTAAGAGACGTGCTGTTCATTTGGCTATCCACTCCACCCTGTTCAGCTCTACATTCTCGTGTCCACAAAACCCAGCCTTCAGAAATCATTGGAATCACCACTAGAGAATGTTCCATTCATTCACTGCGAATCTGGAATTCATCTGAACCTCCACTCCTGGCAGGTTTTCGTTACGCCACTGGTGAATGTCCAAGTAACTCAATACTGGTTTTCAGAGGCATGTTCAACTCGCAGAAGTGCTGTTCAATGGGCTATCCACTCAATATTGGTCAGCTCTTCATTTTCCTCTCCACACAAACCAGCCATCAGAAATCATTGGGCTCTCCACTACAGACTGTTCCATTCATTCACTGCGATTCTGCAATTCATCTGACTCTCCGCTCCAGGCAGGTTTTCATTACAGCACTGGTGAATGACCAAGTAATCCAATGCTGGTTTTCAGCCGCCTTTTCACACTCGCAGTGTGCTGTTCAATTGTCTATCCACTCAAACCTGGTCAGCCTTTCATTTTCTTTTCCACAATATCAGACTTCAGAAATCATTGGAATCGCCAGTACAGAATGTTCCATTCATTCACTGCCAATCTGGAATTCATCTGAATCTGCACTCCAGGTAGGCTTTCATTACACCACTTATGAATGTCCAAGTAACACAATGCTGGTTTTCAGCGGTCTGTTCACACTCTAAGCCCTGCTTTTTACTGGGTATCCACACAACTGTGGTCAGCTCTTCATTTTCATGTCCAAACAATCCAGACTTGAGAAATCATGGCAATCTCCAGTACAGAATGTTCCATTCATTCACTGCGAATCTGGAATTCAACTGAATCTCCACTACCTGCAGATTTATCTTACACCACTTGTGAATGTCCAAGTAAAACAATGCTGGTTTTCAGAGGCCTGTTCATGTTCGCAGTCGTGCTGTTCAATTGGCTATCCACTCAACCTGTTTTGCTCCTCATTTTCCTGTGCACACAACCCAGCCTTCAGAAATCATTGTAATCTCCACTACAGGATGTTCCATTCATTCACTGGGAATCTGGAATTCATCTGAATCTGCACTCCACGCAGGCTTTCGTTACACCACTGCTGAAAGTCGAAGTAATGCAATACTGGTTTTCAGTGGTCTGTTCACATTCGAAGCCGAGGCTTTTTACAGGCTATCCACTCAACACTGGTCAGCTCTTCATTTTCGTGTCCCCACAATCCAGATTTCAGAAATCATTGCAATCTCCACTACAGAATGTTCCATTCATTCACTGCGAGTCTGGAGTTTATCTGATTCTCCACTCCCGCCTGGTTAACATTACACCACTTGTGAATGTCCAAGTAAGCCAATGCTGGTTTTCAGAGGCCTGTTCATACTCGCAGCCGTGCTGTTTAATTGACAATTCACTCCACCCTGTTCAGCTCTTCATTGTCCCACCACACTACCAGCCTTCAGAAATCTTTGTTATCTCCACTACAGAATGTTCCATTCATTCACTGCGAATCTGGAATTCATCTGACTCTCAACTCCACGCAGGTTTTCATTACACCACTGTTGAATGTCCAAGTAACCCAATGCTGGTTTTCAGCGGCCTGTTCATATTCGCAGCCCTGCTGTTTACTTGGCTATCGATTCAAGCCTGGTCAGCTCTTCATTTTCCTGTCCACACAACACAGGCTTCAGAAATCATTGGAATCTCCTCTACAGAATGTTCCATTCATTCACTGCGAATGTGGAATTCAACTGACTCTCCACTCCATGCAGGTTTTCCTTACACCACTGATGAATGTCCAAGTAACCCAATGCTGGTTTTCAGCTGCATGTTCACACTCGCAGCCATGCTATACAATTGGCTTTCCACTAAATCCTGATTAGTTCTTGATTTTCCTTCCACACGACCCAGCCTTCAGAAATCGTTGGAATCTCCACTAGAGAATGTTCCATTCATTCACTGCGAATCTGGAATTCCTCTGAACCTCCACTCCCGGCAGGTTTTCGTTACACCACTGTTGAATGTCCAAGTAACCCAATGTTTTAAGTGTTTTCTTCACAAGCGCAGTGGTGCTGTTCAATTGGCTATCCACTCAACCCTGGCCAGCTCTACATTTTCCTGTCCACACCACAGAGACTGGAGAAATCATTGTTATCTCCACTACAGAATGTTCCATTCATTCACAGCGAATCTGGAATTCATCTGAATCTCCACTCCCGGCAGGTTTTCGTGACACCACTGGTAAATATCCAAGTAAGCCAATGCTGGTTTTAAGTGGCCTGCTCATACTCTCAGCCGTGCTGTTCAATTTGCTATCCACTCAACCCTCTTCAGCTCCATTTTCCTGTCCACATAACCCAAACTTCAGAAACAATTGGTATCTCCTCCACAGAATGTTCCATTCATTGACGGCAAATCTGAAATTCATCTAATTCTCAACTCCCGTCAGGTTTTCGTTACACCACTTGTGAATGTCCAATTAAGCCAAAGCTGGTTTTCAGTGGCCTGTTCTTACTACGAGAAGTGCTGTTCATTTGGCTATCCATTCCACCCTGTTCAGCTCTACATTTTCGTGTCCACAAAACCCAGCCTTCAGAAATCATTGGAATCACCACTACAGAATGTTCCATTCATTCACTGCGAATCTGGAATTCATCTGAATCTCCACTCCCGGCAGGTTTTCATTGCACCACTGCTGAATGTTCAAGTAACGCAATGATGGTTTTCAGCGGTCTATTCACACTCGAACCCGTGCTGTTCACGGTCTAGCGACTCAACACTGGTGAGTTCTTCTTTTTCCAGTTCAGACAATACAAACCTCAGAAAACATTGCAATCTACACTACAGAATGTTTCATTCATTCAGGCGAATCTTGAATTCATCTTGTTCTCCACTCCCAGCAGGTTTTCGTTTCACCACTGGTGAATGTCCAAGCAACCCAAGGCTGGTTTCAGCTGCGTGTTAACACTCGCAGCCGTGCTGTTCAATTGGCTATCCAGTGAACGCTGGTTAGCTCTTGATTTTCCTTCCACACACCGAGCCTTCAGAAATCATTCTTATCTCCACTTCAGAATGTTCCATTCGTTCCCTGCGAATCTGGAATTCCTCTGACTCTCCACACCAGGCAGATTTTCCTAACAACACTGGTGAATGACCAGGTAATCCAATGCTGGTTTTCAGCGGCTGTTCACACTCACAGCCTTGCTGTTCAATTGGCAATCCAGTCAAACCTAGTCAGCTCTTCATTTTCCTGTCCACACAACCCAGCGTTCAGAAATCATTGGAAACTCTACTACAGAAATTTCCATTCATTCACTGTGAATCTGGAAATACTCTGAATCTGCATTCCAGGAAGGCTTTCGTTACACCACTGATGAATGTCCAAGTAATGCAATGCTGCTTCTTAGTGGTCTGTTCACACTCGAAACCGTGCTGTTCATTGGCTATCCACTCAATATCGGTCAGCTCTTCAATATCCTGTCCAGACTATCCAGATTCCTAAATGTTGGCAATCACCACTACAGAATGTTCCATTCAATCACGCGAATCTGGAATTCATCAGAGTCTCCACTCCTGGAAGGTTTTCGTGACACCACTGGTAAATGTCCAAGGAAGACAATGCTGGTTTTAAGCCGCCTGCTAACACACTCAGCCGTGCTGTTCAATTTGCTATCCACCCAACCCTATTCAGCTCTACATTTTCCTCTCCTCATAACCCAAACTTCAGAAATAATTGGTATCTCCTCCACAGAATGTTCCGTTCATTCACTGCGAATCTTAAATTCATCTGACTCTCAACTCCCGGCGGGTTATCGTTACACCACTTGTGAATGTCCAAGTAAGCCAATGCTGGTTTTCAGTGGCCTGTTCATACTAAGAGACGTGCTGTTCATTTGGCTATCCACTCCACCCTGTTCAGCTCTACATTCTCGTGTCCACAAAACCCAGCCTTCAGAAATCATTGGAATCACCACTAGAGAATGTTCCATTCATTCACTGCGAATCTGGAATTCATCTGAACCTCCACTCCTGGCAGGTTTTCGTTACGCCACTGGTGAATGTCCAAGTAACTCAATACTGGTTTTCAGAGGCATGTTCAACTCGCAGAAGTGCTGTTCAATGGGCTATCCACTCAATATTGGTCAGCTCTTCATTTTCCTCTCCACACAAACCAGCCATCAGAAATCATTGGGCTCTCCACTACAGACTGTTCCATTCATTCACTGCGATTCTGCAATTCATCTGACTCTCCGCTCCAGGCAGGTTTTCATTACAGCACTGGTGAATGACCAAGTAATCCAATGCTGGTTTTCAGCCGCCTTTTCACACTCGCAGTGTGCTGTTCAATTGTCTATCCACTCAAACCTGGTCAGCCTTTCATTTTCTTTTCCACAATATCAGACTTCAGAAATCATTGGAATCGCCAGTACAGAATGTTCCATTCATTCACTGCCAATCTGGAATTCATCTGAATCTGCACTCCAGGTAGGCTTTCATTACACCACTTATGAATGTCCAAGTAACACAATGCTGGTTTTCAGCGGTCTGTTCACACTCTAAGCCCTGCTTTTTACTGGGTATCCACACAACTGTGGTCAGCTCTTCATTTTCATGTCCAAACAATCCAGACTTGAGAAATCATGGCAATCTCCAGTACAGAATGTTCCATTCATTCACTGCGAATCTGGAATTCAACTGAATCTCCACTACCTGCAGATTTATCTTACACCACTTGTGAATGTCCAAGTAAAACAATGCTGGTTTTCAGAGGCCTGTTCATGTTCGCAGTCGTGCTGTTCAATTGGCTATCCACTCAACCTGTTTTGCTCCTCATTTTCCTGTGCACACAACCCAGCCTTCAGAAATCATTGTAATCTCCACTACAGGATGTTCCATTCATTCACTGGGAATCTGGAATTCATCTGAATCTGCACTCCACGCAGGCTTTCGTTACACCACTGCTGAAAGTCGAAGTAATGCAATACTGGTTTTCAGTGGTCTGTTCACATTCGAAGCCGAGGCTTTTTACAGGCTATCCACTCAACACTGGTCAGCTCTTCATTTTCGTGTCCCCACAATCCAGATTTCAGAAATCATTGCAATCTCCACTACAGAATGTTCCATTCATTCACTGCGAGTCTGGAGTTTATCTGATTCTCCACTCCCGCCTGGTTAACATTACACCACTTGTGAATGTCCAAGTAAGCCAATGCTGGTTTTCAGAGGCCTGTTCATACTCGCAGCCGTGCTGTTTAATTGACAATTCACTCCACCCTGTTCAGCTCTTCATTGTCCCACCACACTACCAGCCTTCAGAAATCTTTGTTATCTCCACTACAGAATGTTCCATTCATTCACTGCGAATCTGGAATTCATCTGACTCTCAACTCCACGCAGGTTTTCATTACACCACTGTTGAATGTCCAAGTAACCCAATGCTGGTTTTCAGCGGCCTGTTCATATTCGCAGCCCTGCTGTTTACTTGGCTATCGATTCAAGCCTGGTCAGCTCTTCATTTTCCTGTCCACACAACACAGGCTTCAGAAATCATTGGAATCTCCTCTACAGAATGTTCCATTCATTCACTGCGAATGTGGAATTCAACTGACTCTCCACTCCATGCAGGTTTTCCTTACACCACTGATGAATGTCCAAGTAACCCAATGCTGGTTTTCAGCTGCATGTTCACACTCGCAGCCATGCTATACAATTGGCTTTCCACTAAATCCTGATTAGTTCTTGATTTTCCTTCCACACGACCCAGCCTTCAGAAATCGTTGGAATCTCCACTAGAGAATGTTCCATTCATTCACTGCGAATCTGGAATTCCTCTGAACCTCCACTCCCGGCAGGTTTTCGTTACACCACTGTTGAATGTCCAAGTAACCCAATGTTTTAAGTGTTTTCTTCACAAGCGCAGTGGTGCTGTTCAATTGGCTATCCACTCAACCCTGGCCAGCTCTACATTTTCCTGTCCACACCACAGAGACTGGAGAAATCATTGTTATCTCCACTACAGAATGTTCCATTCATTCACAGCGAATCTGGAATTCATCTGAATCTCCACTCCCGGCAGGTTTTCGTGACACCACTGGTAAATATCCAAGTAAGCCAATGCTGGTTTTAAGTGGCCTGCTCATACTCTCAGCCGTGCTGTTCAATTTGCTATCCACTCAACCCTCTTCAGCTCCATTTTCCTGTCCACATAACCCAAACTTCAGAAACAATTGGTATCTCCTCCACAGAATGTTCCATTCATTGACGGCAAATCTGAAATTCATCTAATTCTCAACTCCCGTCAGGTTTTCGTTACACCACTTGTGAATGTCCAATTAAGCCAAAGCTGGTTTTCAGTGGCCTGTTCTTACTACGAGACGTGCTGTTCATTTGGCTATCCATTCCACCCTGTTCAGCTCTACATTTTCGTGTCCACAAAACCCAGCCTTCAGAAATCATTGGAATCACCACTAGAGAATGTTCCATTCATTCACTGCGAATCTGGAATTCATCTGAATCTCCACTCCCGGCAGGTTTTCATTGCACCACTGCTGAATGTTCAAGTAACGCAATGATGGTTTTCAGCGGTCTATTCACACTCGAACCCGTGCTGTTCACGGTCTAGCGACTCAACACTGGTGAGTTCTTCTTTTTCCAGTTCAGACAATACAAACCTCAGAAAACATTGCAATCTACACTACAGAATGTTTCATTCATTCAGGCGAATCTTGAATTCATC
Source organism: Sorex fumeus (assembly GCF_029834395.1). NCBI lineage: Eukaryota > Metazoa > Chordata > Mammalia > Eulipotyphla > Soricidae > Sorex > Sorex fumeus. Next base: position 644,666 of record NW_026606251.1, read on the forward strand.
TTGTTCTCCACTCCCAGCAGGTTTTCGTTTCACCACTGGTGAATGTCCAAGCAACCCAAGGCTGGTTTCAGCTGCGTGTTAACACTCGCAGCCGTGCTGTTCAATTGGCTATCCAGTGAACGCTGGTTAGCTCTTGATTTTCCTTCCACACACCGAGCCTTCAGAAATCATTCTTATCTCCACTTCAGAATGTTCCATTCGTTCCCTGCGAATCTGGAATTCCTCTGACTCTCCACACCAGGCAGATTTTCCTAACAACACTGGTGAATGACCAGGTAATCCAATGCTGGTTTTCAGCGGCTGTTCACACTCACAGCCTTGCTGTTCAATTGGCAATCCAGTCAAACCTAGTCAGCTCTTCATTTTCCTGTCCACACAACCCAGCGTTCAGAAATCATTGGAATCTCTACTACAGAAATTTCCATTCATTCACTGTGAATCTGGAAATACTCTGAATCTGCATTCCAGGAAGGCTTTCGTTACACCACTGATGAATGTCCAAGTAATGCAATGCTGCTTCTTAGTGGTCTGTTCACACTCGAAAACCGTGCTGTTCATTGGCTATCCACTCAATATCGGTCAGCTCTTCAATATCCTGTCCAGACTATCCAGATTCCTAAATGTTGGCAATCACCACTACAGAATGGTCCATTCAATCACGCGAATCTGGAATTCATCAGAGTCTCCACTCCTGGAAGGTTTTCGTGACACCACTGGTAAATGTCCAAGGAAGACAATGCTGGTTTTAAGCCGCCTGCTAACACACTCAGCCGTGCTGTTCAATTTGCTATCCACCCAACGCTATTCAGCTCTACATTTTCCTGTCCTCATAACCCAACCTTCAGAAATAATTGGTATCTCCTCCACAGAATGTTCCGTTCATTCACTGCGAATCTTAAATTCATCTGACTCTCAACTCCCGGCGGGTTATCGTTACACCACTTGTGAATGTCCAAGTAAGCCAATGCTGGTTTTCAGTGGCCTGTTCATACTAAGAGACGTGCTGTTCATTTGGCTATCCACTCCACCCTGTTCAGCTCTACATTCTCGTGTCCACAAAACCCAGCCTTCAGAAATCATTGGAATCACCACTAGAGAATGTTCCATTCATTCACTGCGAATCTGGAATTCCTCTGAACCTCCACTCCTGGCAGGTTTTCGTTACGCCACTGGTGAATGTCCAAGTAACTCAATACTGGTTTTCAGAGGCATGTTCAACTCGCAGAAGTGCTGTTCAATGGGCTATCCACTCAATATTGGTCAGCTCTTCATTTTCCTCTCCACACAAACCAGCCTTCAGAAATCATTGGGCTCTCCACTACAGACTGTTCCATTCATTCACTGCGATTCTGCAATTCATCTGACTCTCCGCTCCAGGCAGGTTTTCATTACAGCACTGGTGAATGACCAAGTAATCCAATGCTGGTTTTCAGCCGCCTTTTCACACTCGCAGTGTGCTGTTCAATTGTCTATCCACTCAAACCTGGTCAGCCTTTCATTTTCTTTTCCACAATATCAGACTTCAGAAATCATTGGAATCGCCAGTACAGAATGTTCCATTCATTCACTGCCAATCTGGAATTCATCTGAATCTGCACTCCAGGTAGGCTTTCATTACACCACTTATGAATGTCCAAGTAACACAATGCTGGTTTTCAGCGGTCTGTTCACACTCTAAGCCCTGCTTTTTACTGGGTATCCACACAACTGTGGTCAGCTCTTCATTTTCATGTCCAAACAATCCAGACTTGAGAAATCATTGCAATCTCCAGTACAGAATGTTCCGTTCATTCACTGCGAATCTGGAATTCAACTGAATCTCCACTACCTGCAGATTTATCTTACACCACTTGTGAATGTCCAAGTAAAACAATGCTGGTTTTCAGAGGCCTGTTCATGTTCGCAGTCGTGCTGTTCAATTGGCTATCCACTCAACCTGTTTTGCTCCTCATTTTCCTGTGCACACAACCCAGCCTTCAGAAATCATTGTAATCTCCACTACAGGATGTTCCATTCATTCACTGGGAATCTGGAATTCATCTGAATCTGCACTCCACGCAGGCTTTCGTTACACCACTGCTGAAAGTCGAAGTAATGCAATACTGGTTTTCAGTGGTCTGTTCACATTCGAAGCCGAGGCTTTTTACAGGCTATCCACTCAACACTGGTCAGCTCTTCATTTTCGTGTCCCCACAATCCAGATTTCAGAAATCATTGCAATCTCCACTACAGAATGTTCCATTCATTCACTGCGAGTCTGGAGTTTATCTGATTCTCCACTCCCGCCTGGTTAACATTACACCACTTGTGAATGTCCAAGTAAGCCAATGCTGGTTTTCAGAGGCCTGTTCATGCTCGCAGCCGTGCTGTTTAATTGACAATTCACTCCACCCTGTTCAGCTCTTCATTGTCCCACCACACTACCAGCCTTCAGAAATCTTTGTTATCTCCACTACAGAATGTTCCATTCATTCACTGCGAATCTGGAATTCATCTGACTCTCAACTCCACGCAGGTTTTCATTACACCACTGTTGAATGTCCAAGTAACCCAATGCTGGTTTTCAGCGGCCTGTTCATATTCGCAGCCCTGCTGTTTACTTGGCTATCGATTCAAGCCTGGTCAGCTCTTCATTTTCCTGTCCACACAACACAGGCTTCAGAAATCATTGGAATCTCCTCTACAGAATGTTCCATTCATTCACTGCGAATGTGGAATTCAACTGACTCTCCACTCCATGCAGGTTTTCCTTACACCACTGATGAATGTCCAAGTAACCCAATGCTGGTTTTCAGCTGCATGTTCACACTCGCAGCCATGCTATACAATTGGCTTTCCACTAAATCCTGATTAGTTCTTGATTTTCCTTCCACACGACCCAGCCTTCAGAAATCATTGGAATCTCCACGAGAGAATGTTCCATTCATTCACTGCGAATCTGGAATTCCTCTGAGCCTCCACTCCCGGCACGTTTTCGTTACACCACTGTTGAATGTCCAAGTAACCCAATGTTTTAAGTGTTTTCTTCACAAGCGCAGTGGTGCTGTTCAATTGGCTATCCACTCAACCCTGGCCAGCTCTACATTTTCCTGTCCACACCACAGAGACTGGAGAAATCATTGTTATCTCCACTACAGAATGTTCCATTCATTCACAGCGAATCTGGAATTCATCTGAATCTCCACTCCCGGCAGGTTTTCGTGACACCACTGGTAAATATCCAAGTAAGCCAATGCTGGTTTTAAGTGGCCTGCTCATACTCTCAGCCGTGCTGTTCAATTTGCTATCCACTCAACCCTCTTCAGCTCCATTTTCCTGTCCACATAACCCAAACTTCAGAAACAATTGGTATCTCCTCCACAGAATGTTCCATTCATTGACGGCAAATCTGAAATTCATCTAATTCTCAACTCCCGTCAGGTTTTCGTTACACCACTTGTGAATGTCCAATTAAGCCAAAGCTGGTTTTCAGTGGCCTGTTCTTACTACGAGACGTGCTGTTCATTTGGCTATCCATTCCACCCTGTTCAGCTCTACATTTTCGTGTCCACAAAACCCAGCCTTCAGAAATCATTGGAATCACCACTAGAGAATGTTCCATTCATTCACTGCGAATCTGGAATTCATCTGAATCTCCACTCCCGGCAGGTTTTCATTGCACCACTGCTGAATGTTCAAGTAACGCAATGATGGTTTTCAGCGGTCTATTCACACTCGAACCCGTGCTGTTCACGGTCTAGCGACTCAACACTGGTGAGTTCTTCTTTTTCCAGTTCAGACAATACAAACCTCAGAAACCATTGCAATCTACACTACAGAATGTTTCATTCATTCAGGCGAATCTTGAATTCATCTTGTTCTCCACTCCCAGCAGGTTTTCGTTTCACCACTGGTGAATGTCCAAGCAACCCAAGGCTGGTTTCAGCTGCGTGTTAACACTCGCAGCCGTGCTGTTCAATTGGCTATCCAGTGAACGCTGGTTAGCTCTTGATTTTCCTTCCACACACCGAGCCTTCAGAAATCATTCTTATCTCCACTTCAGAATGTTCCATTCGTTCCCTGAGAATCTGGAATTCCTCTGACTCTCCACACCAGGCAGATTTTCCTAACAACACTGGTGAATGACCAGGTAATCCAATGCTGGTTTTCAGCGGCTGTTCACACTCACAGCCTTGCTGTTCAATTGGCAATCCAGTCAAACCTAGTCAGCTCTTCATTTTCCTGTCCACACAACCCAGCGTTCAGAAATCATTGGAATCTCTACTACAGAAATTTCCATTCATTCACTGTGAATCTGGAAATACTCTGAATCTGCATTCCAGGAAGGCTTTCGTTACACCACTGATGAATGTCCAAGTAATGCAATGCTGCTTCTTAGTGGTCTGTTCACACTCGAAACCGTGCTGTTCATTGGCTATCCACTCAATATCGGTCAGCTCTTCAATATCCTGTCCAGACTATCCAGATTCCTAAATGTTGGCAATCACCACTACAGAATGTTCCATTCAATCACGCGAATCTGGAATTCATCAGAGTCTCCACTCCTGGAAGGTTTTCGTGACACCACTGGTAAATGTCCAAGGAAGACAATGCTGGTTTTAAGCCGCCTGCTAACACACTCAGCCGTGCTGTTCAATTTGCTATCCACCCAACCCTATTCAGCTCTACATTTTCCTGTCCTCATAACCCAACCTTCAGAAATAATTGGTATCTCCTCCACAGAATGTTCCGTTCATTCACTGCGAATCTTAAATTCATCTGACTCTCAACTCCCGGCGGGTTATCGTTACACCACTTGTGAATGTCCAAGTAAGCCAATGCTGGTTTTCAGTGGCCTGTTCATACTAAGAGACGTGCTGTTCATTTGGCTATCCACTCCACCCTGTTCAGCTCTACATTTTCGTGTCCACAAAACCCAGCCTTCAGAAATCATTGGAATCACCACTAGAGAATGTTCCATTCATTCACTGCGAATCTGGAATTCCTCTGAACCTCCACTCCTGGCAGGTTTTCGTTACGCCACTGGTGAATGTCCAAGTAACTCAATACTGGTTTTCAGAGGCATGTTCAACTCGCAGAAGTGCTGTTCAATGGGCTATCCACTCAATATTGGTCAGCTCTTCATTTTCCTCTCCACACAAACCAGCCTTCAGAAATCATTGGGCTCTCCACTACAGACTGTTCCATTCATTCACTGCGATTCTGCAATTCATCTGACTCTCCGCTCCAGGCAGGTTTTCATTACAGCACTGGTGAATGACCAAGTAATCCAATGCTGGTTTTCAGCCGCCTTTTCACACTCGCAGTGTGCTGTTCAATTGTCTATCCACTCAAACCTGGTCAGCCTTTCATTTTCTTTTCCACAATATCAGACTTCAGAAATCATTGGAATCGCCAGTACAGAATGTTCCATTCATTCACTGCCAATCTGGAATTCATCTGAATCTGCACTCCAGGTAGGCTTTCATTACACCACTTATGAATGTCCAAGTAACACAATGTTGGTTTTCAGCGGTCTGTTCACACTCTAAGCCCTGCTTTTTACTGGGTATCCACACAACTGTGGTCAGCTCTTCATTTTCATGTCCAAACACTCCAGACTTGAGAAATCATGGCAATCTCCAGTACAGAATGTTCCATTCATTCACTGCGAATCTGGAATTCAACTGAATCTCCACTACCTGCAGATTTATCTTACACCACTTGTGAATGTCCAAGTAAAACAATGCTGGTTTTCAGAGGCCTGTTCATATTCGCAGTCGTGCTGTTCAATTGGCTATCCACTCAACCTGTTTTGCTCCTCATTTTCCTGTGCACACAACCCAGCCTTCAGAAATCATTGTAATCTCCACTACAGGATGTTCCATTCATTCACTGGGAATCTGGAATTCATCTGAATCTGCACTCCACGCAGGCTTTCGTTACACCACTGCTGAAAGTCGAAGTAATGCAATACTGGTTTTCAGTGGTCTGTTCACATTCGAAGCCGAGGCTTTTTACAGGCTATCCACTCAACACTGGTCAGCTCTTCATTTTCGTGTCCCCACAATCCAGATTTCAGAAATCATTGCAATCTCCACTACAGAATGTTCCATTCATTCACTGCGAGTCTGGAGTTTATCTGATTCTCCACTCCCGCCTGGTTAACATTACACCACTTGTGAATGTCCAAGTAAGCCAATGCTGGTTTTCAGAGGCCTGTTCATACTCGCAGCCGTGCTGTTTAATTGACAATTCACTCCACCCTGTTCAGCTTTCATTGTCCCACCACACTACCAGCCTTCAGAAATCTTTGTTATCTCCACTACAGAATGTTCCATTCATTCACTGCGAATCTGGAATTCATCTGACTCTCAACTCCACGCAGGTTTTCATTACACCACTGTTGAATGTCCAAGTAACCCAATGCTGGTTTTCAGCGGCCTGTTCATATTCGCAGCCCTGCTGTTTACTTGGCTATCGATTCAAGCCTGGTCAGCTCTTCATTTTCCTGTCCACACAACACAGGCTTCAGAAATCATTGGAATCTCCTCTACAGAATGTTCCATTCATTCACTGCGAATGTGGAATTCAACTGACTCTCCACTCCATGCAGGTTTTCCTTACACCACTGATGAATGTCCAAGTAACCCAATGCTGGTTTTCAGCTGCATGTTCACACTCGCAGCCATGCTATACAATTGGCTTTCCACTAAATCCTGATTAGTTCTTGATTTTCCTTCCACACGACCCAGCCTTCAGAAATCGTTGGAATCTCCACTAGAGAATGTTCCATTCATTCACTGCGAATCTGGAATTCCTCTGAACCTCCACTCCCGGCAGGTTTTCGTTACACCACTGTTGAATGTCCAAGTAACCCAATGTTTTAAGTGTTTTCTTCACAAGCGCAGTGGTGCTGTTCAATTGGCTATCCACTCAACCCTGGCCAGCTCTACATTTTCCTGTCCACACCACAGAGACTGGAGAAATCATTGTTATCTCCACTACAGAATGTTCCATTCATTCACAGCGAATCTGGAATTCATCTGAATCTCCACTCCCGGCAGGTTTTCGTGACACCACTGGTAAATATCCAAGTAAGCCAATGCTGGTTTTAAGTGGCCTGCTCATACTCTCAGCCGTGCTGTTCAATTTGCTATCCACTCAACCCTCTTCAGCTCCATTTTCCTGTCCACATAACCCAAACTTCAGAAACAATTGGTATCTCCTCCACAGAATGTTCCATTCATTGACGGCAAATCTGAAATTCATCTAATTCTCAACTCCCGTCAGGTTTTCGTTACACCACTTGTGAATGTCCAATTAAGCCAAAGCTGGTTTTCAGTGGCCTGTTCTTACTACGAGACGTGCTGTTCATTTGGCTATCCATTCCACCCTGTTCAGCTCTACATTTTCGTGTCCACAAAACCCAGCCTTCAGAAATCATTGGAATCACCACTAGAGAATGTTCCATTCATTCACTGCGAATCTGGAATTCATCTGAATCTCCACTCCCGGCAGGTTTTCATTGCACCACTGCTGAATGTTCAAGTAACGCAATGATGGTTTTCAGCGGTCTATTCACACTCGAACCCGTGCTGTTCACGATCTAGCGACTCAACACTGGTGAGTTCTTCTTTTTCCAGTTCAGACAATACAAACCTCAGAAACCATTGCAATCTACACTACAGAATGTTTCATTCATTCAGGCGAATCTTGAATTCATCTTGTTCTCCACTCCCAGCAGGTTTTCGTTTCACCACTGGTGAATGTCCAAGCAACCCAAGGCTGGTTTCAGCTGCGTGTTAACACTCGCAGCCGTGCTGTTCAATTGGCTATCCAGTGAACGCTGGTTAGCTCTTGATTTTCCTTCCACACACCGAGCCTTCAGAAATCATTCTTATCTCCACTTCAGAATGTTCCATTCGTTCCCTGCGAATCTGGAATTCCTCTGACTCTCCACACCAGGCAGATTTTCCTAACAACACTGGTGAATGACCAGGTAATCCAATGCTGGTTTTCAGCGGCTGTTCACACTCACAGCCTTGCTGTTCAATTGGCAATCCAGTCAAACCTAGTCAGCTCTTCATTTTCCTGTCCACACAACCCAGCGTTCAGAAATCATTGGAATCTCTACTACAGAAATTTCCATTCATTCACTGTGAATCTGGAAATACTCTGAATCTGCATTCCAGGAAGGCTTTCGTTACACCACTGATGAATGTCCAAGTAATGCAATGCTGCTTCTTAGTGGTCTGTTCACACTCGAAACCGTGCTGTTCATTGGCTATCCACTCAATATCGGTCAGCTCTTCAATATCCTGTCCAGACTATCCAGATTCCTAAATGTTGGCAATCACCACTACAGAATGTTCCATTCAATCACGCGAATCTGGAATTCATCAGAGTCTCCACTCCTGGAAGGTTTTCGTGACACCACTGGTAAATGTCCAAGGAAGACAATGCTGGTTTTAAGCCGCCTGCTAACACACTCAGCCGTGCTGTTCAATTTGCTATCCACCCAACCCTATTCAGCTCTACATTTTCCTGTCCTCATAACCCAACCTTCAGAAATAATTGGTATCTCCTCCACAGAATGTTCCGTTCATTCACTGCGAATCTTAAATTCATCTGACTCTCAACTCCCGGCGGGTTATCGTTACACCACTTGTGAATGTCCAAGTAAGCCAATGCTGGTTTTCAGTGGCCTGTTCATACTAAGAGACGTGCTGTTCATTTGGCTATCCACTCCACCCTGTTCAGCTCTACATTTTCGTGTCCACAAAACCCAGCCTTCAGAAATCATTGGAATCACCACTAGAGAATGTTCCATTCATTCACTGCGAATCTGGAATTCATCTGAACCTCCACTCCTGGCAGGTTTTCGTTACGCCACTGGTGAATGTCCAAGTAACTCAATACTGGTTTTCAGAGGCATGTTCAACTCGCAGAAGTGCTGTTCAATGGGCTATCCACTCAATATTGGTCAGCTCTTCATTTTCCTCTCCACACAAACCAGCCTTCAGAAATCATTGGGCTCTCCACTACAGACTGTTCCATTCATTCACTGCGATTCTGCAATTCATCTGACTCTCCGCTCCAGGCAGGTTTTCATTACAGCACTGGTGAATGACCAAGTAATCCAATGCTGGTTTTCAGCCGCCTTTTCACACTCGCAGTGTGCTGTTCAATTGTCTATCCACTCAAACCTGGTCAGCCTTTCATTTTCTTTTCCACAATATCAGACTTCAGAAATCATTGGAATCGCCAGTACAGAATGTTCCATTCATTCACTGCCAATCTGGAATTCATCTGAATCTGCACTCCAGGTAGGCTTTCATTACACCACTTATGAATGTCCAAGTAACACAATGCTGGTTTTCAGCGGTCTGTTCACACTCTAAGCCCTGCTTTTTACTGGGTATCCACACAACTGTGGTCAGCTCTTCATTTTCATGTCCAAACAATCCAGACTTGAGAAATCATTGCAATCTCCAGTACAGAATGTTCCATTCATTCACTGCGAATCTGGAATTCAACTGAATCTCCACTACCTGCAGATTTATCTTACACCACTTGTGAATGTCCAAGTAAAACAATGCTGGTTTTCAGAGGCCTGTTCATGTTCGCAGTCGTGCTGTTCAATTGGCTATCCACTCAACCTGTTTTGCTCCTCATTTTCCTGTGCACACAACCCAGCCTTCAGAAATCATTGTAATCTCCACTACAGGATGTTCCATTCATTCACTGGGAATCTGGAATTCATCTGAATCTGCACTCCACGCAGGCTTTCGTTACACCACTGCTGAAAGTCGAAGTAATGCAATACTGGTTTTCAGTGGTCTGTTCACATTCGAAGCCGAGGCTTTTTACAGGCTATCCACTCAACACTGGTCAGCTCTTCATTTTCGTGTCCCCACAATCCAGATTTCAGAAATCATTGCAATCTCCACTACAGAATGTTCCATTCATTCACTGCGAGTCTGGAGTTTATCTGATTCTCCACTCCCGCCTGGTTAACATTACACCACTTGTGAATGTCCAAGTAAGCCAATGCTGGTTTTCAGAGGCCTGTTCATACTCGCAGCCGTGCTGTTTAATTGACAATTCACTCCACCCTGTTCAGCTCTTCATTGTCCCACCACACTACCAGCCTTCAGAAATCTTTGTTATCTCCACTACAGAATGTTCCATTCATTCACTGCGAATCTGGAATTCATCTGACTCTCAACTCCACACCTCCACGCAGGTTTTCATTACACCACTGTTGAATGTCCAAGTAACCCAATGCCGGTTTTCAGCGGCCTGTTCATATTCGCAGCCCTGCTGTTTACTTGGCTATCTATTCAAGCCTGGTCAGCTCTTCATTTTCCTGTCCACACAACACAGGCTTCAGAAATCATTGGAATCTCCTCTACAGAATGTTCCATTCATTCACTGCGAATGTGGAATTCAACTGACTCTCCACTCCATGCAGGTTTTCCTTACACCACTGATGAATGTCCAAGTAACCCAATGCTGGTTTTCAGCTGCATGTTCACACTCGCAGCCATGCTATACAATTGGCTTTCCACTAAATCCTGATTAGTTCTTGATTTTCCTTCCACACGACCCAGCCTTCAGAAATCGTTGGAATCTCCACTAGAGAATGTTCCATTCATTCACTGCGAATCTGGAATTCCTCTGAACCTCCACTCCCGGCAGGTTTTCGTTACACCACTGTTGAATGTCCAAGTAACCCAATGTTTTAAGTGTTTTCTTCACAAGCGCAGTGGTGCTGTTCAATTGGCTATCCACTCAACCCTGGCCAGCTCTACATTTTCCTGTCCACACCACAGAGACTGGAGAAATCATTGTTATCTCCACTACAGAATGTTCCATTCATTCACAGCGAATCTGGAATTCATCTGAATCTCCACTCCCGGCAGGTTTTCGTGACACCACTGGTAAATATCCAAGTAAGCCAATGCTGGTTTTAAGTGGCCTGCTCATACTCTCAGCCGTGCTGTTCAATTTGCTATCCACTCAACCCTCTTCAGCTCCATTTTCCTGTCCACATAACCCAAACTTCAGAAACAATTGGTATCTCCTCCACAGAATGTTCCATTCATTGACGGCAAATCTGAAATTCATCTAATTCTCAACTCCCGTCAGGTTTTCGTTACACCACTTGTGAATGTCCAATTAAGCCAAAGCTGGTTTTCAGTGGCCTGTTCTTACTACGAGACGTGCTGTTCATTTGGCTATCCATTCCACCCTGTTCAGCTCTACATTTTCGTGTCCACAAAACCCAGCCTTCAGAAATCATTGGAATCACCACTAGAGAATGTTCCATTCATTCACTGCGAATCTGGAATTCATCTGAATCTCCACTCCCGGCAGGTTTTCATTGCACCACTGCTGAATGTTCAAGTAACGCAATGATGGTTTTCAGCGGTCTATTCACACTCGAACCCGTGCTGTTCACGGTCTAGCGACTCAACACTGGTGAGTTCTTCTTTTTCCAGTTCAGACAATACAAACCTCAGAAACCATTGCAATCTACACTACAGAATGTTTCATTCATTCAGGCGAATCTTGAATTCATCTTGTTCTCCACTCCCAGCAGGTTTTCGTTTCACCACTGGTGAATGTCCAAGCAACCCAAGGCTGGTTTCAGCTGCGTGTTAACACTCGCAGCCGTGCTGTTCAATTGGCTATCCAGTGAACGCTGGTTAGCTCTTGATTTTCCTTCCACACACCGAGCCTTCAGAAATCATTCTTATCTCCACTTCAGAATGTTCCATTCGTTCCCTGCGAATCTGGAATTCCTCTGACTCTCCACACCAGGCAGATTTTCCTAACAACACTGGTGAATGACCAGGTAATCCAATGCTGGTTTTCAGCGGCTGTTCACACTCACAGCCTTGCTGTTCAATTGGCAATCCAGTCAAACCTAGTCAGCTCTTCATTTTCCTGTCCACACAACCCAGCGTTCAGAAATCATTGGAATCTCTACTACAGAAATTTCCATTCATTCACTGTGAATCTGGAAATACTCTGAATCTGCATTCCAGGAAGGCTTTCGTTACACCACTGATGAATGTCCAAGTAATGCAATGCTGCTTCTTAGTGGTCTGTTCACACTCGAAACCGTGCTGTTCATTGGCTATCCACTCAATATCGGTCAGCTCTTCAATATCCTGTCCAGACTATCCAGATTCCTAAATGTTGGCAATCACCACTACAGAATGTTCCATTCAATCACGCGAATCTGGAATTCATCAGAGTCTCCACTCCTGGAAGGTTTTCGTGACACCACTGGTAAATGTCCAAGGAAGACAATGCTGGTTTTAAGCCGCCTGCTAACACACTCAGCCGTGCTGTTCAATTTGCTATCCACCCAACCCTATTCAGCTCTACATTTTCCTCTCCTCATAACCCAACCTTCAGAAATAATTGGTATCTCCTCCACAGAATGTTCCGTTCATTCACTGCGAATCTTAAATTCATCTGACTCTCAACTCCCGGCGGGTTATCGTTACACCACTTGTGAATGTCCAAGTAAGCCAATGCTGGTTTTCAGTGGCCTGTTCATACTAAGAGACGTGCTGTTCATTTGGCTATCCACTCCACCCTGTTCAGCTCTACATTTTCGTGTCCACAAAACCCAGCCTTCAGAAATCATTGGAATCACCACTAGAGAATGTTCCATTCATTCACTGCGAATCTGGAATTCCTCTGAACCTCCACTCCTGGCAGGTTTTCGTTACGCCACTGGTGAATGTCCAAGTAACTCAATCCTGGTTTTCAGAGGCATGTTCAACTCGCAGAAGTGCTGTTCAATGGGCTATCCACTCAATATTGGTCAGCTCTTCATTTTCCTCTCCACACAAACCAGCCTTCAGAAATCATTGGGCTCTCCACTACAGACTGTTCCATTCATTCACTGCGATTCTGCAATTCATCTGACTCTCCGCTCCAGGCAGGTTTTCATTACAGCACTGGTGAATGACCAAGTAATCCAATGCTGGTTTTCAGCCGCCTTTTCACACTCGCAGTGTGCTGTTCAATTGTCTATCCACTCAAACCTGGTCAGCCTTTCATTTTCTTTTCCACAATATCAGACTTCAGAAATCATTGGAATCGCCAGTACAGAATGTTCCATTCATTCACTGCCAATCTGGAATTCATCTGAATCTGCACTCCAGGTAGGCTTTCATTACACCACTTATGAATGTCCAAGTAACACAATGCTGGTTTTCAGCGGTCTGTTCACACTCTAAGCCCTGCTTTTTACTGGGTATCCACACAACTGTGGTCAGCTCTTCATTTTCATGTCCAAACAATCCAGACTTGAGAAATCATTGCAATCTCCAGTACAGAATGTTCCATTCATTCACTGCGAATCTGGAATTCAACTGAATCTCCACTACCTGCAGATTTATCTTACACCACTTGTGAATGTCCAAGTAAAACAATGCTGGTTTTCAGAGGCCTGTTCATGTTCGCAGTCGTGCTGTTCAATTGGCTATCCACTCAACCTGTTTTGCTCCGCATTTTCCTGTGCACACAACCCAGCCTTCAGAAATCATTGTAATCTCCACTACAGGATGTTCCATTCATTCACTGGGAATCTGGAATTCATCTGAATCTGCACTCCACGCAGGCTTTCGTTACACCACTGCTGAAAGTCGAAGTAATGCAATACTGGTTTTCAGTGGTCTGTTCACATTCGAAGCCGAGGCTTTTTACAGGCTATCCACTCAACACTGGTCAGCTCTTCATTTTCGTGTCCCCACAATCCAGATTTCAGAAATCATTGCAATCTCCACTACAGAATGTTCCATTCATTCACTGCGAGTCTGGAGTTTATCTGATTCTCCACTCCCGCCTGGTTAACATTACACCACTTGTGAATGTCCAAGTAAGCCAATGCTGGTTTTCAGAGGCCTGTTCATACTCGCAGCCGTGCTGTTTAATTGACAATTCACTCCACCCTGTTCAGCTCTTCATTGTCCCACCACACTACCAGCCTTCAGAAATCTTTGTTATCTCCACTACAGAATGTTCCATTCATTCACTGCGAATCTGGAATTCATCTGACTCTCAACTCCACGCAGGTTTTCATTACACCACTGTTGAATGTCCAAGTAACCCAATGCTGGTTTTCAGCGGCCTGTTCATATTCGCAGCCCTGCTGTTTACTTGGCTATCGATTCAAGCCTGGTCAGCTCTTCATTTTCCTGTCCACACAACACAGGCTTCAGAAATCATTGGAATCTCCTCTACAGAATGTTCCATTCATTCACTGCGAATGTGGAATTCAACTGACTCTCCACTCCATGCAGGTTTTCCTTACACCACTGATGAATGTCCAAGTAACCCAATGCTGGTTTTCAGCTGCATGTTCACACTCGCCGCCATGCTATACAATTGGCTTTCCACTAAATCCTGATTAGTTCTTGATTTTCCTTCCACACGACCCAGCCTTCAGAAATCGTTGGAATCTCCACTAGAGAATGTTCCATTCATTCACTGCGAATCTGGAATTCCTCTGAACCTCCACTCCCGGCAGGTTTTCGTTACACCACTGTTGAATGTCCAAGTAACCCAATGTTTTAAGTGTTTTCTTCACAAGCGCAGTGGTGCTGTTCAATTGGCTATCCACTCAACCCTGGCCAGCTCTACATTTTCCTGTCCACACCACAGAGACTGGAGAAATCATTGTTATCTCCACTACAGAATGTTCCATTCATTCACAGCGAATCTGGAATTCATCTGAATCTCCACTCCCGGCAGGTTTTCGTGACACCACTGGTAAATATCCAAGTAAGCCAATGCTGGTTTTAAGTGGCCTGCTCATACTCTCAGCCGTGCTGTTCAATTTGCTATCCACTCAACCCTCTTCAGCTCCATTTTCCTGTCCACATAACCCAAACTTCAGAAACAATTGGTATCTCCTCCACAGAATGTTCCATTCATTGACGGCAAATCTGAAATTCATCTAATTCTCAACTCCCGTCAGGTTTTCGTTACACCACTTGTGAATGTCCAATTAAGCCAAAGCTGGTTTTCAGTGGCCTGTTCTTACTACGAGACGTGCTGTTCATTTGGCTATCCATTCCACCCTGTTCAGCTCTACATTTTCGTGTCCACAAAACCCAGCCTTCAGAAATCATTGGAATCACCACTAGAGAATGTTCCATTCATTCACTGCGAATCTGGAATTCATCTGAATCTCCACTCCCGGCAGGTTTTCATTGCACCACTGCTGAATGTTCAAGTAACGCAATGATGGTTTTCAGCGGTCTATTCACACTCGAACCCGTGCTGTTCACGATCTAGCGACTCAACACTGGTGAGTTCTTCTTTTTCCAGTTCAGACAATACAAACCTCAGAAACCATTGCAATCTACACTACAGAATGTTTCATTCATTCAGGCGAATCTTGAATTCATCTTGTTCTCCACTCCCAGCAGGTTTTCGTTTCACCACTGGTGAATGTCCAAGCAACCCAAGGCTGGTTTCAGCTGCGTGTTAACACTCGCAGCCGTGCTGTTCAATTGGCTATCCAGTGAACGCTGGTTAGCTCTTGATTTTCCTTCCACACACCGAGCCTTCAGAAATCATTCTTATCTCCACTTCAGAATGTTCCATTCGTTCCCTGCGAATCTGGAATTCCTCTGACTCTCCACACCAGGCAGATTTTCCTAACAACACTGGTGAATGACCAGGTAATCCAATGCTGGTTTTCAGCGGCTGTTCACACTCACAGCCTTGCTGTTCAATTGGCAATCCAGTCAAACCTAGTCAGCTCTTCATTTTCCTGTCCACACAACCCAGCGTTCAGAAATCATTGGAATCTCTACTACAGAAATTTCCATTCATTCACTGTGAATCTGGAAATACTCTGAATCTGCATTCCAGGAAGGCTTTCGTTACACCACTGATGAATGTCCAAGTAATGCAATGCTGCTTCTTAGTGGTCTGTTCACACTCGAAACCGTGCTGTTCATTGGCTATCCACTCAATATCGGTCAGCTCTTCAATATCCTGTCCAGACTATCCAGATTCCTAAATGCTGGCAATCACCACTACAGAATGTTCCATTCAATCACGCGAATCTGGAATTCATCAGAGTCTCCACTCCTGGAAGGTTTTCGTGACACCACTGGTAAATGTCCAAGGAAGACAATGCTGGTTTTAAGCCGCCTGCTAACACACTCAGCCGTGCTGTTCAATTTGCTATCCACCCAACCCTATTCAGCTCTACATTTTCCTGTCCTCATAACCCAACCTTCAGAAATAATTGGTATCTCCTCCACAGAATGTTCCGTTCATTCACTGCGAATCTTAAATTCATCTGACTCTCAACTCCCGGCGGGTTATCGTTACACCACTTGTGAATGTCCAAGTAAGCCAATGCTGGTTTTCAGTGGCCTGTTCATACTAAGAGACGTGCTGTTCATTTGGCTATCCACTCCACCCTGTTCAGCTCTACATTTTCGTGTCCACAAAACCCAGCCTTCAGAAATCATTGGAATCACCACTAGAGAATGTTCCATTCATTCACTGCGAATCTGGAATTCCTCTGAACCTCCACTCCTGGCAGGTTTTCGTTACGCCACTGGTGAATGTCCAAGTAACTCAATACTGGTTTTCAGAGGCATGTTCAACTCGCAGAAGTGCTGTTCAATGGGCTATCCACTCAATATTGGTCAGCTCTTCATTTTCCTCTCCACACAAACCAGCCTTCAGAAATCATTGGGCTCTCCACTACAGACTGTTCCATTCATTCACTGCGATTCTGCAATTCATCTGACTCTCCGCTCCAGGCAGGTTTTCATTACAGCACTGGTGAATGACCAAGTAATCCAATGCTGGTTTTCAGCCGCCTTTTCACACTCGCAGTGTGCTGTTCAATTGTCTATCCACTCAAACCTGGTCAGCCTTTCATTTTCTTTTCCACAATATCAGACTTCAGAAATCATTGGAATCGCCAGTACAGAATGTTCCATTCATTCACTGCCAATCTGGAATTCATCTGAATCTGCACTCCAGGTAGGCTTTCATTACACCACTTATGAATGTCCAAGTAACACAATGCTGGTTTTCAGCGGTCTGTTCACACTCTAAGCCCTGCTTTTTACTGGGTATCCACACAACTGTGGTCAGCTCTTCATTTTCATGTCCAAACAATCCAGACTTGAGAAATCATTGCAATCTCCAGTACAGAATGTTCCATTCATTCACTGCGAATCTGGAATTCAACTGAATCTCCACTACCTGCAGATTTATCTTACACCACTTGTGAATGTCCAAGTAAAACAATGCTGGTTTTCAGAGGCCTGTTCATGTTCGCAGTCGTGCTGTTCAATTGGCTATCCACTCAACCTGTTTTGCTCCTCATTTTCCTGTGCACACAACCCAGCCTTCAGAAATCATTGTAATCTCCACTACAGGATGTTCCATTCATTCACTGGGAATCTGGAATTCATCTGAATCTGCACTCCACGCAGGCTTTCGTTACACCACTGCTGAAAGTCGAAGTAATGCAATACTGGTTTTCAGTGGTCTGTTCACATTCGAAGCCGAGGCTTTTTACAGGCTATCCACTCAACACTGGTCAGCTCTTCATTTTCGTGTCCCCACAATCCAGATTTCAGAAATCATTGCAATCTCCACTACAGAATGTTCCATTCATTCACTGCGAGTCTGGAGTTTATCTGATTCTCCACTCCCGCCTGGTTAACATTACACCACTTGTGAATGTCCAAGTAAGCCAATGCTGGTTTTAAGAGGCCTGTTCATACTCGCAGCCGTGCTGTTTAATTGACAATTCACTCCACCCTGTTCAGCTCTTCATTGTCCCACCACACTACCAGCCTTCAGAAATCTTTGTTATCTCCACTACAGAATGTTCCATTCATTCACTGCGAATCTGGAATTCATCTGACTCTCAACTCCACGCAGGTTTTCATTACACCACTGTTGAATGTCCAAGTAACCCAATGCTGGTTTTCAGCGGCCTGTTCATATTCGCAGCCCTGCTGTTTACTTGGCTATCGATTCAAGCCTGGTCAGCTCTTCATTTTCCTGTCCACACAACACAGGCTTCAGAAATCATTGGAATCTCCTCTACAGAATGTTCCATTCATTCACTGCGAATCTGGAATTCATCTGACTCTCAACTCCACGCAGGTTTTCATTACACCACTGTTGAATGTCCAAGTAACCCAATGCTGGTTTTCAGCGGCCTGTTCATATTCGCAGCCCTGCTGTTTACTTGGCTATCGATTCAAGCCTGGTCAGCTCTTCATTTTCCTGTCCACACAACACAGGCTTCAGAAATCATTGGAATCTCCTCTACAGAATGTTCCATTCATTCACTGCGAATGTGGAATTCAACTGACTCTCCACTCCATGCAGGTTTTCCTTACACCACTGATGAATGTCCAAGTAACCCAATGCTGGTTTTCAGCTGCATGTTCACACTCGCAGCCATGCTATACAATTGGCTTTCCACTAAATCCTGATTAGTTCTTGATTTTCCTTCCACACGACCCAGCCTTCAGAAATCATTGGAATCTCCACTAGAGAATGTTCCATTCATTCACTGCGAATCTGGAATTCCTCTGAACCTCCACTCCCGGCAGGTTTTCGTTACACCACTGTTGAATGTCCAAGTAACCCAATGTTTTAAGTGTTTTCTTCACAAGCGCAGCGGTGCTGTTCAATTGGCTATCCACTCAACCCTGGCCAGCTCTACATTTTCCTGTCCACACCACAGAGACTGGAGAAATCATTGTTATCTCCACTACAGAATGTTCCATTCATTCACAGCGAATCTGGAATTCATCTGAATCTCCACTCCCGGCAGGTTTTCGTGACACCACTGGTAAATATCCAAGTAAGCCAATGCTGGTTTTAAGTGGCCTGCTCATACTCTCAGCCGTGCTGTTCAATTTGCTATCCACTCAACCCTCTTCAGCTCCATTTTCCTGTCCACATAACCCAAACTTCAGAAACAATTGGTATCTCCTCCACAGAATGTTCCATTCATTGACGGCAAATCTGAAATTCATCTAATTCTCAACTCCCGTCAGGTTTTCGTTACACCACTTGTGAATGTCCAATTAAGCCAAAGCTGGTTTTCAGTGGCCTGTTCTTACTACGAGACGTGCTGTTCATTTGGCTATCCATTCCACCCTGTTCAGCTCTACATTTTCGTGTCCACAAAACCCAGCCTTCAGAAATCATTGGAATCACCACTAGAGAATGTTCCATTCATTCACTGCGAATCTGGAATTCATCTGAATCTCCACTCCCGGCAGGTTTTCATTGCACCACTGCTGAATGTTCAAGTAACGCAATGATGGTTTTCAGCGGTCTATTCACACTCGAACCCGTGCTGTTCACGGTCTAGCGACTCAACACTGGTGAGTTCTTCTTTTTCCAGTTCAGACAATACAAACCTCAGAAACCATTGCAATCTACACTACAGAATGTTTCATTCATTCAGGCGAATCTTGAATTCATCTTGTTCTCCACTCCCAGCAGGTTTTCGTTTCACCACTGGTGAATGTCCAAGCAACCCAAGGCTGGTTTCAGCTGCGTGTTAACACTCGCAGCCGTGCTGTTCAATTGGCTATCCAGTGAACGCTGGTTAGCTCTTGATTTTCCTTCCACACACCGAGCCTTCAGAAATCATTCTTATCTCCACTTCAGAATGTTCCATTCGTTCCCTGCGAATCTGGAATTCCTCTGACTCTCCACACCAGGCAGATTTTCCTAACAACACTGGTGAATGACCAGGTAATCCAATGCTGGTTTTCAGCGGCTGTTCACACTCACAGCCTTGCTGTTCAATTGGCAATCCAGTCAAACCTAGTCAGCTCTTCATTTTCCTGTCCACACAACCCAGCGTTCAGAAATCATTGGAATCTCTACTACAGAAATTTCCATTCATTCACTGTGAATCTGGAAATACTCTGAATCTGCATTCCAGGAAGGCTTTCGTTACACCACTGATGAATGTCCATGTAATGCAATGCTGCTTCTTAGTGGTCTGTTCACACTCGAAACCGTGCTGTTCATTGGCTATCCACTCAATATCGGTCAGCTCTTCAATATCCTGTCCAGACTATCCAGATTCCTAAATGTTGGCAATCACCACTACAGAATGTTCCATTCAATCACGCGAATCTGGAATTCATCAGAGTCTCCACTCCTGGAAGGTTTTCGTGACACCACTGGTAAATGTCCAAGGAAGACAATGCTGGTTTTAAGCCGCCTGCTAACACACTCAGCCGTGCTGTTCAATTTGCTATCCACCCAACGCTATTCAGCTCTACATTTTCCTGTCCTCATAACCCAACCTTCAGAAATAATTGGTATCTCCTCCACAGAATGTTCCGTTCATTCACTGCGAATCTTAAATTCATCTGACTCTCAACTCCCGGCGGGTTATCGTTACACCACTTGTGAATGTCCAAGTAAGCCAATGCTGGTTTTCAGTGGCCTGTTCATACTAAGAGACGTGCTGTTCATTTGGCTATCCACTCCACCCTGTTCAGCTCTACATTCTCGTGTCCACAAAACCCAGCCTTCAGAAATCATTGGAATCACCACTAGAGAATGTTCCATTCATTCACTGCGAATCTGGAATTCATCTGAACCTCCACTCCTGGCAGGTTTTCGTTACGCCACTGGTGAATGTCCAAGTAACTCAATACTGGTTTTCAGAGGCATGTTCAACTCGCAGAAGTGCTGTTCAATGGGCTATCCACTCAATATTGGTCAGCTCTTCATTTTCCTCTCCACACAAACCAGCCTTCAGAAATCATTGGGCTCTCCACTACAGACTGTTCCATTCATTCACTGCGATTCTGCAATTCATCTGACTCTCCGCTCCAGGCAGGTTTTCATTACAGCACTGGTGAATGACCAAGTAATCCAATGCTGGTTTTCAGCCGCCTTTTCACACTCGCAGTGTGCTGTTCAATTGTCTATCCACTCAAACCTGGTCAGCCTTTCATTTTCTTTTCCACAATATCAGACTTCAGAAATCATTGGAATCGCCAGTACAGAATGTTCCATTCATTCACTGCCAATCTGGAATTCATCTGAATCTGCACTCCAGGTAGGCTTTCATTACACCACTTATGAATGTCCAAGTAACACAATGCTGGTTTTCAGCGGTCTGTTCACACTCTAAGCCCTGCTTTTTACTGGGTATCCACACAACTGTGGTCAGCTCTTCATTTTCATGTCCAAACAATCCAGACTTGAGAAATCATTGCAATCTCCAGTACAGAATGTTCCATTCATTCACTGCGAATCTGGAATTCAACTGAATCTCCACTACCTGCAGATTTATCTTACACCACTTGTGAATGTCCAAGTAAAACAATGCTGGTTTTCAGAGGCCTGTTCATGTTCGCAGTCGTGCTGTTCAATTGGCTATCCACTCAACCTGTTTTGCTCCTCATTTTCCTGTGCACACAACCCAGCCTTCAGAAATCATTGTAATCTCCACTACAGGATGTTCCATTCATTCACTGGGAATCTGGAATTCATCTGAATCTGCACTCCACGCAGGCTTTCGTTACACCACTGCTGAAAGTCGAAGTAATGCAATACTGGTTTTCAGTGGTCTGTTCACATTCGAAGCCGAGGCTTTTTACAGGCTATCCACTCAACACTGGTCAGCTCTTCATTTTCGTGTCCCCACAATCCAGATTTCAGAAATCATTGCAATCTCCACTACAGAATGTTCCATTCATTCACTGCGAGTCTGGAGTTTATCTGATTCTCCACTCCCGCCTGGTTAACATTACACCACTTGTGAATGTCCAAGTAAGCCAATGCTGGTTTTCAGAGGCCTGTTCATACTCGCAGCCGTGCTGTTTAATTGACAATTCACTCCACCCTGTTCAGCTCTTCATTGTCCCACCACACTACCAGCCTTCAGAAATCTTTGTTATCTCCACTACAGAATGTTCCATTCATTCACTGCGAATCTGGAATTCATCTGACTCTCAACTCCACGCAGGTTTTCATTACACCACTGTTGAATGTCCAAGTAACCCAATGCTGGTTTTCAGCGGCCTGTTCATATTCGCAGCCCTGCTGTTTACTTGGCTATCGATTCAAGCCTGGTCAGCTCTTCATTTTCCTGTCCACACAACACAGGCTTCAGAAATCATTGGAATCTCCTCTACAGAATGTTCCATTCATTCACTGCGAATGTGGAATTCAACTGACTCTCCACTCCATGCAGGTTTTCCTTACACCACTGATGAATGTCCAAGTAACCCAATGCTGGTTTTCAGCTGCATGTTCACACTCGCAGCCATGCTATACAATTGGCTTTCCACTAAATCCTGATTAGTTCTTGATTTTCCTTCCACACGACCCAGCCTTCAGAAATCGTTGGAATCTCCACTAGAGAATGTTCCATTCATTCACTGCGAATCTGGAATTCCTCTGAACCTCCACTCCCGGCAGGTTTTCGTTACACCACTGTTGAATGTCCAAGTAACCCAATGTTTTAAGTGTTTTCTTCACAAGCGCAGTGGTGCTGTTCAATTGGCTATCCACTCAACCCTGGCCAGCTCTACATTTTCCTGTCCACACCACAGAGACTGGAGAAATCATTGTTATCTCCACTACAGAATGTTCCATTCATTCACAGCGAATCTGGAATTCATCTGAATCTCCACTCCCGGCAGGTTTTCGTGACACCACTGGTAAATATCCAAGTAAGCCAATGCTGGTTTTAAGTGGCCTGCTCATACTCTCAGCCGTGCTGTTCAATTTGCTATCCACTCAACCCTCTTCAGCTCCATTTTCCTGTCCACATAACCCAAACTTCAGAAACAATTGGTATCTCCTCCACAGAATGTTCCATTCATTGACGGCAAATCTGAAATTCATCTAATTCTCAACTCCCGTCAGGTTTTCGTTACACCACTTGTGAATGTCCAATTAAGCCAAAGCTGGTTTTCAGTGGCCTGTTCTTACTACGAGACGTGCTGTTCATTTGGCTATCCATTCCACCCTGTTCAGCTCTACATTTTCGTGTCCACAAAACCCAGCCTTCAGAAATCATTGGAATCACCACTAGAGAATGTTCCATTCATTCACTGCGAATCTGGAATTCATCTGAATCTCCACTCCCGGCAGGTTTTCATTGCACCACTGCTGAATGTTCAAGTAACGCAATGATGGTTTTCAGCTGTCTATTCACACTCGAACCCGTGCTGTTCACGGTCTAGCGACTCAACACTGGTGAGTTCTTCTTTTTCCAGTTCAGACAATACAAACCTCAGAAACCATTGCAATCTACACTACAGAATGTTTCATTCATTCACGCGAATCTTGAATTCATCTTGTTCTCCACTCCCAGCAGGTTTTCGTTTCACCACTGGTGAATGTCCAAGCAACCCAAGGCTGGGTTCAGCTGCGTGTTAACACTCGCAGCCGTGCTGTTCAATTGGCTATCCAGTGAACGCTGGTTAGCTCTTGATTTTCCTTCCACACACCGAGCCTTCAGAAATCATTCTTATCTCCACTTCAGAATGTTCCATTCGTTCCCTGCGAATCTGGAATTCCTCTGACTCTCCACACCAGGCAGATTTTCCTAACAACACTGGTGAATGACCAGGTAATCCAATGCTGGTTTTCAGCGGCTGTTCACACTCACAGCCTTGCTGTTCAATTGGCAATCCAGTCAAACCTAGTCAGCTCTTCATTTTCCTGTCCACACAACCCAGCGTTCAGAAATCATTGGAATCTCTACTACAGAAATTTCCATTCATTCACTGTGAATCTGGAAATACTCTGAATCTGCATTCCAGGAAGGCTTTCGTTACACCACTGATGAATGTCCAAGTAATGCAATGCTGCTTCTTAGTGGTCTGTTCACACTCGAAACCGTGCTGTTCATTGGCTATCCACTCAATATCGGTCAGCTCTTCAATATCCTGTCCAGACTATCCAGATTCCTAAATGTTGGCAATCACCACTACAGAATGTTCCATTCAATCACGCGAATCTGGAATTCATCAGAGTCTCCACTCCTGGAAGGTTTTCGTGACACCACTGGTAAATGTCCAAGGAAGACAATGCTGGTTTTAAGCCGCCTGCTAACACACTCAGCCGTGCTGTTCAATTTGCTATCCACCCAACCCTATTCAGCTCTACATTTTCCTGTCCTCATAACCCAACCTTCAGAAATAATTGGTATCTCCTCCACAGAATGTTCCGTTCATTCACTGCGAATCTTAAATTCATCTGACTCTCAACTCCCGGCGGGTTATCGTTACACCACTTGTGAATGTCCAAGTAAGCCAATGCTGGTTTTCAGTGGCCTGTTCATACTAAGAGACGTGCTGTTCATTTGGCTATCCACTCCACCCTGTTCAGCTCTACATTCTCGTGTCCACAAAACCCAGCCTTCAGAAATCATTGGAATCACCACTAGAGAATGTTCCATTCATTCACTGCGAATCTGGAATTCATCTGAACCTCCACTCCTGGCAGGTTTTCGTTACGCCACTGGTGAATGTCCAAGTAACTCAATCCTGGTTTTCAGAGGCATGTTCAACTCGCAGAAGTGCTGTTCAATGGGCTATCCACTCAATATTGGTCAGCTCTTCATTTTCCTCTCCACACAAACCAGCCTTCAGAAATCATTGGGCTCTCCACTACAGACTGTTCCATTCATTCACTGCGATTCTGCAATTCATCTGACTCTCCGCTCCAGGCAGGTTTTCATTACAGCACTGGTGAATGACCAAGTAATCCAATGCTGGTTTTCAGCCGCCTTTTCACACTCGCAGTGTGCTGTTCAATTGTCTATCCACTCAAACCTGGTCAGCCTTTCATTTTCTTTTCCACAATATCAGACTTCAGAAATCATTGGAATCGCCAGTACAGAATGTTCCATTCATTCACTGCCAATCTGGAATTCATCTGAATCTGCACTCCAGGTAGGCTTTCATTACACCACTTATGAATGTCCAAGTAACACAATGCTGGTTTTCAGCGGTCTGTTCACACTCTAAGCCCTGCTTTTTACTGGGTATCCACACAACTGTGGTCAGCTCTTCATTTTCATGTCCAAACAATCCAGACTTGAGAAATCATTGCAATCTCCAGTACAGAATGTTCCATTCATTCACTGCGAATCTGGAATTCAACTGAATCTCCACTACCTGCAGATTTATCTTACACCACTTGTGAATGTCCAAGTAAAACAATGCTGGTTTTCAGAGGCCTGTTCATGTTCGCAGTCGTGCTGTTCAATTGGCTATCCACTCAACCTGTTTTGCTCCTCATTTTCCTGTGCACACAACCCAGCCTTCAGAAATCATTGTAATCTCCACTACAGGATGTTCCATTCATTCACTGGGAATCTGGAATTCATCTGAATCTGCACTCCACGCAGGCTTTCGTTACACCACTGCTGAAAGTCGAAGTAATGCAATACTGGTTTTCAGTGGTCTGTTCACATTCGAAGCCGAGGCTTTTTACAGGCTATCCACTCAACACTGGTCAGCTCTTCATTTTCGTGTCCCCACAATCCAGATTTCAGAAATCATTGCAATCTCCACTACAGAATGTTCCATTCATTCACTGCGAGTCTGGAGTTTATCTGATTCTCCACTCCCGCCTGGTTAACATTACACCACTTGTGAATGTCCAAGTAAGCCAATGCTGGTTTTCAGAGGCCTGTTCATACTCGCAGCCGTGCTGTTTAATTGACAATTCACTCCACCCTGTTCAGCTCTTCATTGTCCCACCACACTACCAGCCTTCAGAAATCTTTGTTATCTCCACTACAGAATGTTCCATTCATTCACTGCGAATCTGGAATTCATCTGACTCTCAACTCCACGCAGGTTTTCATTACACCACTGTTGAATGTCCAAGTAACCCAATGCTGGTTTTCAGCGGCCTGTTCATATTCGCAGCCCTGCTGTTTACTTGGCTATCGATTCAAGCCTGGTCAGCTCTTCATTTTCCTGTCCACACAACACAGGCTTCAGAAATCATTGGAATCTCCTCTACAGAATGTTCCATTCATTCACTGCGAATGTGGAATTCAACTGACTCTCCACTCCATGCAGGTTTTCCTTACACCACTGATGAATGTCCAAGTAACCCAATGCTGGTTTTCAGCTGCATGTTCACACTCGCAGCCATGCTATACAATTGGCTTTCCACTAAATCCTGATTAGTTCTTGATTTTCCTTCCACACGACCCAGCCTTCAGAAATCGTTGGAATCTCCACTAGAGAATGTTCCATTCATTCACTGCGAATCTGGAATTCCTCTGAACCTCCACTCCCGGCAGGTTTTCGTTACACCACTGTTGAATGTCCAAGTAACCCAATGTTTTAAGTGTTTTCTTCACAAGCGCAGTGGTGCTGTTCAATTGGCTATCCACTCAACCCTGGCCAGCTCTACATTTTCCTGTCCACACCACAGAGACTGGAGAAATCATTGTTATCTCCACTACAGAATGTTCCATTCATTCACAGCGAATCTGGAATTCATCTGAATCTCCACTCCCGGCAGGTTTTCGTGACACCACTGGTAAATATCCAAGTAAGCCAATGCTGGTTTTAAGTGGCCTGCTCATACTCTCAGCCGTGCTGTTCAATTTGCTATCCACTCAACCCTCTTCAGCTCCATTTTCCTGTCCACATAACCCAAACTTCAGAAACAATTGGTATCTCCTCCACAGAATGTTCCATTCATTGACGGCAAATCTGAAATTCATCTAATTCTCAACTCCCGTCAGGTTTTCGTTACACCACTTGTGAATGTCCAATTAAGCCAAAGCTGGTTTTCAGTGGCCTGTTCTTACTACGAGACGTGCTGTTCATTTGGCTATCCATTCCACCCTGTTCAGCTCTACATTTTCGTGTCCACAAAACCCAGCCTTCAGAAATCATTGGAATCACCACTAGAGAATGTTCCATTCATTCACTGCGAATCTGGAATTCATCTGAATCTCCACTCCCGGCAGGTTTTCATTGCACCACTGCTGAATGTTCAAGTAACGCAATGATGGTTTTCAGCGGTCTATTCACACTCGAACCCGTGCTGTTCACGGTCTAGCGACTCAACACTGGTGAGTTCTTCTTTTTCCAGTTCAGACAATACAAACCTCAGAAACCATTGCAATCTACACTACAGAATGTTTCATTCATTCACGCGAATCTTGAATTCATCTTGTTCTCCACTCCCAGCAGGTTTTCGTTTCACCACTGGTGAATGTCCAAGCAACCCAAGGCTGGTTTCAGCTGCGTGTTAACACTCGCAGCCGTGCTGTTCAATTGGCTATCCAGTGAACGCTGGTTAGCTCTTGATTTTCCTTCCACACACCGAGCCTTCAGAAATCATTCTTATCTCCACTTCAGAATGTTCCATTCGTTCCCTGCGAATCTGGAATTCCTCTGACTCTCCACACCAGGCAGATTTTCCTAACAACACTGGTGAATGACCAGGTAATCCAATGCTGGTTTTCAGCGGCTGTTCACACTCACAGCCTTGCTGTTCAATTGGCAATCCAGTCAAACCTAGTCAGCTCTTCATTTTCCTGTCCACACAACCCAGCGTTCAGAAATCATTGGAATCTCTACTACAGAAATTTCCATTCATTCACTGTGAATCTGGAAATACTCTGAATCTGCATTCCAGGAAGGCTTTCGTTACACCACTGATGAATGTCCAAGTAATGCAATGCTGCTTCTTAGTGGTCTGTTCACACTCGAAACCGTGCTGTTCATTGGCTATCCACTCAATATCGGTCAGCTCTTCAATATCCTGTCCAGACTATCCAGATTCCTAAATGTTGGCAATCACCACTACAGAATGTTCCATTCAATCACGCGAATCTGGAATTCATCAGAGTCTCCACTCCTGGAAGGTTTTCGTGACACCACTGGTAAATGTCCAAGGAAGACAATGCTGGTTTTAAGCCGCCTGCTAACACACTCAGCCGTGCTGTTCAATTTGCTATCCACCCAACCCTATTCAGCTCTACATTTTCCTGTCCTCATAACCCAACCTTCAGAAATAATTGGTATCTCCTCCACAGAATGTTCCGTTCATTCACTGCGAATCTTAAATTCATCTGACTCTCAACTCCCGGCGGGTTATCGTTACACCACTTGTGAATGTCCAAGTAAGCCAATGCTGGTTTTCAGTGGCCTGTTCATACTAAGAGACGTGCTGTTCATTTGGCTATCCACTCCACCCTGTTCAGCTCTACATTTTCGTGTCCACAAAACCCAGCCTTCAGAAATCATTGGAATCACCACTAGAGAATGTTCCATTCATTCACTGCGAATCTGGAATTCATCTGAACCTCCACTCCTGGCAGGTTTTCGTTACGCCACTGGTGAATGTCCAAGTAACTCAATACTGGTTTTCAGAGGCATGTTCAACTCGCAGAAGTGCTGTTCAATGGGCTATCCACTCAATATTGGTCAGCTCTTCATTTTCCTCTCCACACAAACCAGCCTTCAGAAATCATTGGGCTCTCCACTACCGACTGTTCCATTCATTCACTGCGATTCTGCAATTCATCTGACTCTCCGCTCCAGGCAGGTTTTCATTACAGCACTGGTGAATGACCAAGTAATCCAATGCTGGTTTTCAGCCGCCTTTTCACACTCGCAGTGTGCTGTTCAATTGTCTATCCACTCAAACCTGGTCAGCCTTTCATTTTCTTTTCCACAATATCAGACTTCAGAAATCATTGGAATCGCCAGTACAGAATGTTCCATTCATTCACTGCCAGTCTGGAATTCATCTGAATCTGCACTCCAGGTAGGCTTTCATTACACCACTTATGAATGTCCAAGTAACACAATGCTGGTTTTCAGCGGTCTGTTCACACTCTAAGCCCTGCTTTTTACTGGGTATCCACACAACTGTGGTCAGCTCTTCATTTTCATGTCCAAACAATCCAGACTTGAGAAATCATTGCAATCTCCAGTACAGAATGTTCCATTCATTCACTGCGAATCTGGAATTCAACTGAATCTCCACTACCTGCAGATTTATCTTACACCACTTGTGAATGTCCAAGTAAAACAATGCTGGTTTTCAGAGGCCTGTTCATGTTCGCAGTCGTGCTGTTCAATTGGCTATCCACTCAACCTGTTTTGCTCCTCATTTTCCTGTGCACACAACCCAGCCTTCAGAAATCATTGTAATCTCCACTACAGGATGTTCCATTCATTCACTGGGAATCTGGAATTCATCTGAATCTGCACTCCACGCAGGCTTTCGTTACACCACTGCTGAAAGTCGAAGTAATGCAATACTGGTTTTCAGTGGTCTGTTCACATTCGAAGCCGAGGCTTTTTACAGGCTATCCACTCAACACTGGTCAGCTCTTCATTTTCGTGTCCCCACAATCCAGATTTCAGAAATCATTGCAATCTCCACTACAGAATGTTCCATTCATTCACTGCGAGTCTGGAGTTTATCTGATTCTCCACTCCCGCCTGGTTAACATTACACCACTTGTGAATGTCCAAGTAAGCCAATGCTGGTTTTCAGAGGCCTGTTCATACTCGCAGCCGTGCTGTTTAATTGACAATTCACTCCACCCTGTTCAGCTCTTCATTGTCCCACCACACTACCAGCCTTCAGAAATCTTTGTTATCTCCACTACAGAATGTTCCATTCATTCACTGCGAATCTGGAATTCATCTGACTCTCAACTCCACGCAGGTTTTCATTACACCACTGTTGAATGTCCAAGTAACCCAATGCTGGTTTTCAGCGGCCTGTTCATATTCGCAGCCCTGCTGTTTACTTGGCTATCGATTCAAGCCTGGTCAGCTCTTCATTTTCCTGTCCACACAACACAGGCTTCAGAAATCATTGGAATCTCCTCTACAGAATGTTCCATTCATTCACTGCGAATGTGGAATTCAACTGACTCTCCACTCCATGCAGGTTTTCCTTACACCACTGATGAATGTCCAAGTAACCCAATGCTGGTTTTCAGCTGCATGTTCACACTCGCAGCCATGCTATACAATTGGCTTTCCACTAAATCCTGATTAGTTCTTGATTTTCCTTCCACACGACCCAGCCTTCAGAAATCGTTGGAATCTCCACTAGAGAATGTTCCATTCATTCACTGCGAATCTGGAATTCCTCTGAACCTCCACTCCCGGCAGGTTTTCGTTACACCACTGTTGAATGTCCAAGTAACCCAATGTTTTAAGTGTTTTCTTCACAAGCGCAGTGGTGCTGTTCAATTGGCTATCCACTCAACCCTGGCCAGCTCTACATTTTCCTGTCCACACCACAGAGACTGGAGAAATCATTGTTATCTCCACTACAGAATGTTCCATTCATTCACAGCGAATCTGGAATTCATCTGAATCTCCACTCCCGGCAGGTTTTCGTGACACCACTGGTAAATATCCAAGTAAGCCAATGCTGGTTTTAAGTGGCCTGCTCATACTCTCAGCCGTGCTGTTCAATTTGCTATCCACTCAACCCTCTTCAGCTCCATTTTCCTGTCCACATAACCCAAACTTCAGAAACAATTGGTATCTCCTCCACAGAATGTTCCATTCATTGACGGCAAATCTGAAATTCATCTAATTCTCAACTCCCGTCAGGTTTTCGTTACACCACTTGTGAATGTCCAATTAAGCCAAAGCTGGTTTTCAGTGGCCTGTTCTTACTACGAGACGTGCTGTTCATTTGGCTATCCATTCCACCCTGTTCAGCTCTACATTTTCGTGTCCACAAAACCCAGCCTTCAGAAATCATTGGAATCACCACTAGAGAATGTTCCATTCATTCACTGCGAATCTGGAATTCATCTGAATCTCCACTCCCGGCAGGTTTTCATTGCACCACTGCTGAATGTTCAAGTAACGCAATGATGGTTTTCAGCGGTCTATTCACACTCGAACCCGTGCTGTTCACGGTCTAGCGACTCAACACTGGTGAGTTCTTCTTTTTCCAGTTCAGACAATACAAACCTCAGAAACCATTGCAATCTACACTACAGAATGTTTCATTCATTCACGCGAATCTTGAATTCATCTTGTTCTCCACACCCAGCAGGTTTTCGTTTCACCACTGGTGAATGTCCAAGCAACCCAAGGCTGGGTTCAGCTGCGTGTGAACACTCGCAGCCGTGCTGTTCAATTGGCTATCCAGTGAACGCTGGTTAGCTCTTGATTTTCCTTCCACACACCGAGCCTTCAGAAATCATTCTTATCTCCACTTCAGAATGTTCCATTCGTTCCCTGCGAATCTGGAATTCCTCTGACTCTCCACACCAGGCAGATTTTCCTAACAACACTGGTGAATGACCAGGTAATCCAATGCTGGTTTTCAGCGGCTGTTCACACTCACAGCCTTGCTGTTCAATTGGCAATCCAGTCAAACCTAGTCAGCTCTTCATTTTCCTGTCCACACAACCCAGCGTTCAGAAATCATTGGAATCTCTACTACAGAAATTTCCATTCATTCACTGTGAATCTGGAAATACTCTGAATCTGCATTCCAGGAAGGCTTTCGTTACACCACTGATGAATGTCCAAGTAATGCAATGCTGCTTCTTAGTGGTCTGTTCACACTCGAAACCGTGCTGTTCATTGGCTATCCACTCAATATCGGTCAGCTCTTCAATATCCTGTCCAGACTATCCAGATTCCTAAATGTTGGCAATCACCACTACAGAATGTTCCATTCAATCACGCGAATCTGGAATTCATCAGAGTCTCCACTCCTGGAAGGTTTTCGTGACACCACTGGTAAATGTCCAAGGAAGACAATGCTGGTTTTAAGCCGCCTGCTAACACACTCAGCCGTGCTGTTCAATTTGCTATCCACCCAACCCTATTCAGCTCTACATTTTCCTGTCCTCATAACCCAACCTTCAGAAATAATTGGTATCTCCTCCACAGAATGTTCCGTTCATTCACTGCGAATCTTAAATTCATCTGACTCTCAACTCCCGGCGGGTTATCGTTACACCACTTGTGAATGTCCAAGTAAGCCAATGCTGGTTTTCAGTGGCCTGTTCATACTAAGAGACGTGCTGTTCATTTGGCTATCCACTCCACCCTGTTCAGCTCTACATTTTCGTGTCCACAAAACCCAGCCTTCAGAAATCATTGGAATCACCACTAGAGAATGTTCCATTCATTCACTGCGAATCTGGAATTCCTCTGAACCTCCACTCCTGGCAGGTTTTCGTTACGCCACTGGTGAATGTCCAAGTAACTCAATACTGGTTTTCAGAGGCATGTTCAACTCGCAGAAGTGCTGTTCAATGGGCTATCCACTCAATATTGGTCAGCTCTTCATTTTCCTCTCCACACAAACCAGCCTTCAGAAATCATTGGGCTCTCCACTACAGACTGTTCCATTCATTCACTGCGATTCTGCAATTCATCTGACTCTCCGCTCCAGGCAGGTTTTCATTACAGCACTGGTGAATGACCAAGTAATCCAATGCTGGTTTTCAGCCGCCTTTTCACACTCGCAGTGTGCTGTTCAATTGTCTATCCACTCAAACCTGGTCAGCCTTTCATTTTCTTTTCCACAATATCAGACTTCAGAAATCATTGGAATCGCCAGTACAGAATGTTCCATTCATTCACTGCCAATCTGGAATTCATCTGAATCTGCACTCCAGGTAGGCTTTCATTACACCACTTATGAATGTCCAAGTAACACAATGCTGGTTTTCAGCGGTCTGTTCACACTCTAAGCCCTGCTTTTTACTGGGTATCCACACAACTGTGGTCAGCTCTTCATTTTCATGTCCAAACAATCCAGACTTGAGAAATCATTGCAATCTCCAGTACAGAATGTTCCATTCATTCACTGCGAATCTGGAATTCAACTGAATCTCCACTACCTGCAGATTTATCTTACACCACTTGTGAATGTCCAAGTAAAACAATGCTGGTTTTCAGAGGCCTGTTCATGTTCGCAGTCGTGCTGTTCAATTGGCTATCCACTCAACCTGTTTTGCTCCTCATTTTCCTGTGCACACAACCCAGCCTTCAGAAATCATTGTAATCTCCACTACAGGATGTTCCATTCATTCACTGGGAATCTGGAATTCATCTGAATCTGCACTCCACGCAGGCTTTCGTTACACCACTGCTGAAAGTCGAAGTAATGCAATACTGGTTTTCAGTGGTCTGTTCACATTCGAAGCCGAGGCTTTTTACAGGCTATCCACTCAACACTGGTCAGCTCTTCATTTTCGTGTCCCCACAATCCAGATTTCAGAAATCATTGCAATCTCCACTACAGAATGTTCCATTCATTCACTGCGAGTCTGGAGTTTATCTGATTCTCCACTCCCGCCTGGTTAACATTACACCACTTGTGAATGTCCAAGTAAGCCAATGCTGGTTTTCAGAGGCCTGTTCATACTCGCAGCCGTGCTGTTTAATTGACAATTCACTCCACCCTGTTCAGCTCTTCATTGTCCCACCACACTACCAGCCTTCAGAAATCTTTGTTATCTCCACTACAGAATGTTCCATTCATTCACTGCGAATCTGGAATTCATCTGACTCTCAACTCCACGCAGGTTTTCATTACACCACTGTTGAATGTCCAAGTAACCCAATGCTGGTTTTCAGCGGCCTGTTCATATTCGCAGCCCTGCTGTTTACTTGGCTATCGATTCAAGCCTGGTCAGCTCTTCATTTTCCTGTCCACACAACACAGGCTTCAGAAATCATTGGAATCTCCTCTACAGAATGTTCCATTCATTCACTGCGAATGTGGAATTCAACTGACTCTCCACTCCATGCAGGTTTTCCTTACACCACTGATGAATGTCCAAGTAACCCAATGCTGGTTTTCAGCTGCATGTTCACACTCGCAGCCATGCTATACAATTGGCTTTCCACTAAATCCTGATTAGTTCTTGATTTTCCTTCCACACGACCCAGCCTTCAGAAATCGTTGGAATCTCCACTAGAGAATGTTCCATTCATTCACTGCGAATCTGGAATTCCTCTGAACCTCCACTCCCGGCAGGTTTTCGTTACACCACTGTTGAATGTCCAAGTAACCCAATGTTTTAAGTGTTTTATTCACAAGCGCAGTGGTGCTGTTCAATTGGCTATCCACTCAACCCTGGCCAGCTCTACATTTTCCTGTCCACACCACAGAGACTGGAGAAATCATTGTTATCTCCACTACAGAATGTTCCATTCATTCACAGCGAATCTGGAATTCATCTGAATCTCCACTCCCGGCAGGTTTTCGTGACACCACTGGTAAATATCCAAGTAAGCCAATGCTGGTTTTAAGTGGCCTGCTCATACTCTCAGCCGTGCTGTTCAATTTGCTATCCACTCAACCCTCTTCAGCTCCATTTTCCTGTCCACATAACCCAAACTTCAGAAACAATTGGTATCTCCTCCACAGAATGTTCCATTCATTGACGGCAAATCTGAAATTCATCTAATTCTCAACTCCCGTCAGGTTTTCGTTACACCACTTGTGAATGTCCAATTAAGCCAAAGCTGGTTTTCAGTGGCCTGTTCTTACTACGAGACGTGCTGTTCATTTGGCTATCCATTCCACCCTGTTCAGCTCTACATTTTCGTGTCCACAAAACCCAGCCTTCAGAAATCATTGGAATCACCACTAGAGAATGTTCCATTCATTCACTGCGAATCTGGAATTCATCTGAATCTCCACTCCCGGCAGGTTTTCATTGCACCACTGCTGAATGTTCAAGTAACGCAATGATGGTTTTCAGCGGTCTATTCACACTCGAACCCGTGCTGTTCACGGTCTAGCGACTCAACACTGGTGAGTTCTTCTTTTTCCAGTTCAGACAATACAAACCTCAGAAACCATTGCAATCTACACTACAGAATGTTTCATTCATTCAGGCGAATCTTGAATTCATCTTGTTCTCCACTCCCAGCAGGTTTTCGTTTCACCACTGGTGAATGTCCAAGCAACCCAAGGCTGGTTTCAGCTGCGTGTTAACACTCGCAGCCGTGCTGTTCAATTGGCTATCCAGTGAACGCTGGTTAGCTCTTGATTTTCCTTCCACACACCGAGCCTTCAGAAATCATTCTTATCTCCACTTCAGAATGTTCCATTCGTTCCCTGCGAATCTGGAATTCCTCTGACTCTCCACACCAGGCAGATTTTCCTAACAACACTGGTGAATGACCAGGTAATCCAATGCTGGTTTTCAGCGGCTGTTCACACTCACAGCCTTGCTGTTCAATTGGCAATCCAGTCAAACCTAGTCAGCTCTTCATTTTCCTGTCCACACAACCCAGCGTTCAGAAATCATTGGAATCTCTACTACAGAAATTTCCATTCATTCACTGTGAATCTGGAAATACTCTGAATCTGC
Organism: Sorex fumeus; assembly: GCF_029834395.1. NCBI lineage: Eukaryota > Metazoa > Chordata > Mammalia > Eulipotyphla > Soricidae > Sorex > Sorex fumeus. Next base: position 680,040 of record NW_026606251.1, read on the forward strand.
ATTCCAGGAAGGCTTTCGTTACACCACTGATGAATGTCCAAGTAATGCAATGCTGCTTCTTAGTGGTCTGTTCACACTCGAAACCGTGCTGTTCATTGGCTATCCACTCAATATCGGTCAGCTCTTCAATATCCTGTCCAGACTATCCAGATTCCTAAATGTTGGCAATCACCACTACAGAATGTTCCATTCAATCACGCGAATCTGGAATTCATCAGAGTCTCCACTCCTGGAAGGTTTTCGTGACACCACTGGTAAATGTCCAAGGAAGACAATGCTGGTTTTAAGCCGCCTGCTAACACACTCAGCCGTGCTGTTCAATTTGCTATCCACCCAACCCTATTCAGCTCTACATTTTCCTGTCCTCATAACCCAACCTTCAGAAATAATTGGTATCTCCTCCACAGAATGTTCCGTTCATTCACTGCGAATCTTAAATTCATCTGACTCTCAACTCCCGGCGGGTTATCGTTACACCACTTGTGAATGTCCAAGTAAGCCAATGCTGGTTTTCAGTGGCCTGTTCATACTAAGAGACGTGCTGTTCATTTGGCTATCCACTCCACCCTGTTCAGCTCTACATTCTCGTGTCCACAAAACCCAGCCTTCAGAAATCATTGGAATCACCACTAGAGAATGTTCCATTCATTCACTGCGAATCTGGAATTCATCTGAACCTCCACTCCTGGCAGGTTTTCGTTACGCCACTGGTGAATGTCCAAGTAACTCAATACTGGTTTTCAGAGGCATGTTCAACTCGCAGAAGTGCTGTTCAATGGGCTATCCACTCAATATTGGTCAGCTCTTCATTTTCCTCTCCACACAAACCAGCCTTCAGAAATCATTGGGCTCTCCACTACAGACTGTTCCATTCATTCACTGCGATTCTGCAATTCATCTGACTCTCCGCTCCAGGCAGGTTTTCATTACAGCACTGGTGAATGACCAAGTAATCCAATGCTGGTTTTCAGCCGCCTTTTCACACTCGCAGTGTGCTGTTCAATTGTCTATCCACTCAAACCTGGTCAGCCTTTCATTTTCTTTTCCACAATATCAGACTTCAGAAATCATTGGAATCGCCAGTACAGAATGTTCCATTCATTCACTGCCAATCTGGAATTCATCTGAATCTGCACTCCAGGTAGGCTTTCATTACACCACTTATGAATGTCCAAGTAACACAATGCTGGTTTTCAGCGGTCTGTTCACACTCTAAGCCCTGCTTTTTACTGGGTATCCACACAACTGTGGTCAGCTCTTCATTTTCATGTCCAAACAATCCAGACTTGAGAAATCATTGCAATCTCCAGTACAGAATGTTCCATTCATTCACTGCGAATCTGGAATTCAACTGAATCTCCACTACCTGCAGATTTATCTTACACCACTTGTGAATGTCCAAGTAAAACAATGCTGGTTTTCAGAGGCCTGTTCATGTTCGCAGTCGTGCTGTTCAATTGGCTATCCACTCAACCTGTTTTGCTCCTCATTTTCCTGTGCACACAACCCAGCCTTCAGAAATCATTGTAATCTCCACTACAGGATGTTCCATTCATTCACTGGGAATCTGGAATTCATCTGAATCTGCACTCCACGCAGGCTTTCGTTACACCACTGCTGAAAGTCGAAGTAATGCAATACTGGTTTTCAGTGGTCTGTTCACATTCGAAGCCGAGGCTTTTTACAGGCTATCCACTCAACACTGGTCAGCTCTTCATTTTCGTGTCCCCACAATCCAGATTTCAGAAATCATTGCAATCTCCACTACAGAATGTTCCATTCATTCACTGCGAGTCTGCAGTTTATCTGATTCTCCACTCCCGCCTGGTTAACATTACACCACTTGTGAATGTCCAAGTAAGCCAATGCTGGTTTTCAGAGGCCTGTTCATACTCGCAGCCGTGCTGTTTAATTGACAATTCACTCCACCCTGTTCAGCTCTTCATTGTCCCACCACACTACCAGCCTTCAGAAATCTTTGTTATCTCCACTACAGAATGTTCCATTCATTCACTGCGAATCTGGAATTCATCTGACTCTCAACTCCACGCAGGTTTTCATTACACCACTGTTGAATGTCCAAGTAACCCAATGCTGGTTTTCAGCGGCCTGTTCATATTCGCAGCCCTGCTGTTTACTTGGCTATCGATTCAAGCCTGGTCAGCTCTTCATTTTCCTGTCCACACAACACAGGCTTCAGAAATCATTGGAATCTCCTCTACAGAATGTTCCATTCATTCACTGCGAATTTGGAATTCAACTGACTCTCCACTCCATGCAGGTTTTCCTTACACCACTGATGAATGTCCAAGTAACCCAATGCTGGTTTTCAGCTGCATGTTCACACTCGCAGCCATGCTATACAATTGGCTTTCCACTAAATCCTGATTAGTTCTTGATTTTCCTTCCACACGACCCAGCCTTCAGAAATCGTTGGAATCTCCACTAGAGAATGTTCCATTCATTCACTGCGAATCTGGAATTCCTCTGAACCTCCACTCCCGGCAGGTTTTCGTTACACCACTGTTGAATGTCCAAGTAACCCAATGTTTTAAGTGTTTTCTTCACAAGCGCAGTGGTGCTGTTCAATTGGCTATCCACTCAACCCTGGCCAGCTCTACATTTTCCTGTCCACACCACAGAGACTGGAGAAATCATTGTTATCTCCACTACAGAATGTTCCATTCATTCACAGCGAATCTGGAATTCATCTGAATCTCCACTCCCGGCAGGTTTTCGTGACACCACTGGTAAATATCCAAGTAAGCCAATGCTGGTTTTAAGTGGCCTGCTCATACTCTCAGCCGTGCTGTTCAATTTGCTATCCACTCAACCCTCTTCAGCTCCATTTTCCTGTCCACATAACCCAAACTTCAGAAACAATTGGTATCTCCTCCACAGAATGTTCCATTCATTGACGGCAAATCTGAAATTCATCTAATTCTCAACTCCCGTCAGGTTTTCGTTACACCACTTGTGAATGTCCAATTAAGCCAAAGCTGGTTTTCAGTGGCCTGTTCTTACTACGAGACGTGCTGTTCATTTGGCTATCCATTCCACCCTGTTCAGCTCTACATTTTCGTGTCCACAAAACCCAGCCTTCAGAAATCATTGGAATCACCACTAGAGAATGTTCCATTCATTCACTGCGAATCTGGAATTCATCTGAATCTCCACTCCCGGCAGGTTTTCATTGCACCACTGCTGAATGTTCAAGTAACGCAATGATGGTTTTCAGCGGTCTATTCACACTCGAACCCGTGCTGTTCACGGTCTAGCGACTCAACACTGGTGAGTTCTTCTTTTTCCAGTTCAGACAATACAAACCTCAGAAACCATTGCAATCTACACTACAGAATGTTTCATTCATTCACGCGAATCTTGAATTCATCTTGTTCTCCACTCCCAGCAGGTTTTCGTTTCACCACTGGTGAATGTCCAAGCAACCCAAGGCTGGGTTCAGCTGCGTGTTAACACTCGCAGCCGTGCTGTTCAATTGGCTATCCAGTGAACGCTGGTTAGCTCTTGATTTTCCTTCCACACACCGAGCCTTCAGAAATCATTCTTATCTCCACTTCAGAATGTTCCATTCGTTCCCTGCGAATCTGGAATTCCTCTGACTCTCCACACCAGGCAGATTTTCCTAACAACACTGGTGAATGACCAGGTAATCCAATGCTGGTTTTCAGCGGCTGTTCACACTCACAGCCTTGCTGTTCAATTGGCAATCCAGTCAAACCTAGTCAGCTCTTCATTTTCCTGTCCACACAACCCAGCGTTCAGAAATCATTGGAATCTCTACTACAGAAATTTCCATTCATTCACTGTGAATCTGGAAATACTCTGAATCTGCATTCCAGGAAGGCTTTCGTTACACCACTGATGAATGTCCAAGTAATGCAATGCTGCTTCTTAGTGGTCTGTTCACACTCGAAACCGTGCTGTTCATTGGCTATCCACTCAATATCGGTCAGCTCTTCAATATCCTGTCCAGACTATCCAGATTCCTAAATGTTGGCAATCACCACTACAGAATGTTCCATTCAATCACGCGAATCTGGAATTCATCAGAGTCTCCACTCCTGGAAGGTTTTCGTGACACCACTGGTAAATGTCCAAAGAAGACAATGCTGGTTTTAAGCCGCCTGCTAACACACTCAGCCGTGCTGTTCAATTTGCTATCCACCCAACCCTATTCAGCTCTACATTTTCCTGTCCTCATAACCCAACCTTCAGAAATAATTGGTATCTCCTCCACAGAATGTTCCGTTCATTCACTGCGAATCTTAAATTCATCTGACTCTCAACTCCCGGCGGGTTATCGTTACACCACTTGTGAATGTCCAAGTAAGCCAATGCTGGTTTTCAGTGGCCTGTTCATACTAAGAGACGTGCTGTTCATTTGGCTATCCACTCCACCCTGTTCAGCTCTACATTTTCGTGTCCACAAAACCCAGCCTTCAGAAATCATTGGAATCACCACTAGAGAATGTTCCATTCATTCACTGCGAATCTGGAATTCATCTGAACCTCCACTCCTGGCAGGTTTTCGTTACGCCACTGGTGAATGTCCAAGTAACTCAATACTGGTTTTCAGAGGCATGTTCAACTCGCAGAAGTGCTGTTCAATGGGCTATCCACTCAATATTGGTCAGCTCTTCATTTTCCTCTCCACACAAACCAGCCTTCAGAAATCATTGGGCTCTCCACTACAGACTGTTCCATTCATTCACTGCGATTCTGCAATTCATCTGACTCTCCGCTCCAGGCAGGTTTTCATTACAGCACTGGTGAATGACCAAGTAATCCAATGCTGGTTTTCAGCCGCCTTTTCACACTCGCAGTGTGCTGTTCAATTGTCTATCCACTCAAACCTGGTCAGCCTTTCATTTTCTTTTCCACAATATCAGACTTCAGAAATCATTGGAATCGCCAGTACAGAATGTTCCATTCATTCACTGCCAATCTGGAATTCATCTGAATCTGCACTCCAGGTAGGCTTTCATTACACCACTTATGAATGTCCAAGTAACACAATGCTGGTTTTCAGCGGTCTGTTCACACTCTAAGCCCTGCTTTTTACTGGGTATCCACACAACTGTGGTCAGCTCTTCATTTTCATGTCCAAACAATCCAGACTTGAGAAATCATTGCAATCTCCAGTACAGAATGTTCCATTCATTCACTGCGAATCTGGAATTCAACTGAATCTCCACTACCTGCAGATTTATCTTACACCACTTGTGAATGTCCAAGTAAAACAATGCTGGTTTTCAGAGGCCTGTTCATGTTCGCAGTCGTGCTGTTCAATTGGCTATCCACTCAACCTGTTTTGCTCCTCATTTTCCTGTGCACACAACCCAGCCTTCAGAAATCATTGTAATCTCCACTACAGGATGTTCCATTCATTCACTGGGAATCTGGAATTCATCTGAATCTGCACTCCACGCAGGCTTTCGTTACACCACTGCTGAAAGTCGAAGTAATGCAATACTGGTTTTCAGTGGTCTGTTCACATTCGAAGCCGAGGCTTTTTACAGGCTATCCACTCAACACTGGTCAGCTCTTCATTTTCGTGTCCCCACAATCCAGATTTCAGAAATCATTGCAATCTCCACTACAGAATGTTCCATTCATTCACTGCGAGTCTGGAGTTTATCTGATTCTCCACTCCCGCCTGGTTAACATTACACCACTTGTGAATGTCCAAGTAAGCCAATGCTGGTTTTCAGAGGCCTGTTCATACTCGCAGCCGTGCTGTTTAATTGACAATTCACTCCACCCTGTTCAGCTCTTCATTGTCCCACCACACTACCAGCCTTCAGAAATCTTTGTTATCTCCACTACAGAATGTTCCATTCATTCACTGCGAATCTGGAATTCATCTGACTCTCAACTCCACGCAGGTTTTCATTACACCACTGTTGAATGTCCAAGTAACCCAATGCTGGTTTTCAGCGGCCTGTTCATATTCGCAGCCCTGCTGTTTACTTGGCTATCGATTCAAGCCTGGTCAGCTCTTCATTTTCCTGTCCACACAACACAGGCTTCAGAAATCATTGGAATCTCCTCTACAGAATGTTCCATTCATTCACTGCGAATGTGGAATTCAACTGACTCTCCACTCCATGCAGGTTTTCCTTACACCACTGATGAATGTCCAAGTAACCCAATGCTGGTTTTCAGCTGCATGTTCACACTCGCAGCCATGCTATACAATTGGCTTTCCACTAAATCCTGATTAGTTCTTGATTTTCCTTCCACACGACCCAGCCTTCAGAAATCGTTGGAATCTCCACTAGAGAATGTTCCATTCATTCACTGCGAATCTGGAATTCCTCTGAACCTCCACTCCCGGCAGGTTTTCGTTACACCACTGTTGAATGTCCAAGTAACCCAATGTTTTAAGTGTTTTCTTCACAAGCGCAGTGGTGCTGTTCAATTGGCTATCCACTCAACCCTGGCCAGCTCTACATTTTCCTGTCCACACCACAGAGACTGGAGAAATCATTGTTATCTCCACTACAGAATGTTCCATTCATTCACAGCGAATCTGGAATTCATCTGAATCTCCACTCCCGGCAGGTTTTCGTGACACCACTGGTAAATATCCAAGTAAGCCAATGCTGGTTTTAAGTGGCCTGCTCATACTCTCAGCCGTGCTGTTCAATTTGCTATCCACTCAACCCTCTTCAGCTCCATTTTCCTGTCCACATAACCCAAACTTCAGAAACAATTGGTATCTCCTCCACAGAATGTTCCATTCATTGACGGCAAATCTGAAATTCATCTAATTCTCAACTCCCGTCAGGTTTTCGTTACACCACTTGTGAATGTCCAATTAAGCCAAAGCTGGTTTTCAGTGGCCTGTTCTTACTACGAGACGTGCTGTTCATTTGGCTATCCATTCCACCCTGTTCAGCTCGACATTTTCGTGTCCACAAAACCCAGCCTTCAGAAATCATTGGAATCACCACTAGAGAATGTTCCATTCATTCACTGCGAATCTGGAATTCATCTGAATCTCCACTCCCGGCAGGTTTTCATTGCACCACTGCTGAATGTTCAAGTAACGCAATGATGGTTTTCAGCGGTCTATTCACACTCGAACCCGTGCTGTTCACGGTCTAGCGACTCAACACTGGTGAGTTCTTCTTTTTCCAGTTCAGACAATACAAACCTCAGAAACCATTGCAATCTACACTACAGAATGTTTCATTCATTCAGGCGAATCTTGAATTCATCTTGTTCTCCACTCCCAGCAGGTTTTCGTTTCACCACTGGTGAATGTCCAAGCAACCCAAGGCTGGTTTCAGCTGCGTGTTAACACTCGCAGCCGTGCTGTTCAATTGGCTATCCAGTGAACGCTGGTTAGCTCTTGATTTTCCTTCCACACACCGAGCCTTCAGAAATCATTCTTATCTCCACTTCAGAATGTTCCATTCGTTCCCTGCGAATCTGGAATTCCTCTGACTCTCCACACCAGGCAGATTTTCCTAACAACACTGGTGAATGACCAGGTAATCCAATGCTGGTTTTCAGCGGCTGTTCACACTCACAGCCTTGCTGTTCAATTGGCAATCCAGTCAAACCTAGTCAGCTCTTCATTTTCCTGTCCACACAACCCAGCGTTCAGAAATCATTGGAATCTCTACTACAGAAATTTCCATTCATTCACTGTGAATCTGGAAATACTCTGAATCTGCATTCCAGGAAGGCTTTCGTTACACCACTGATGAATGTCCAAGTAATGCAATGCTGCTTCTTAGTGGTCTGTTCACACTCGAAACCGTGCTGTTCATTGGCTATCCACTCAATATCGGTCAGCTCTTCAATATCCTGTCCAGACTATCCAGATTCCTAAATGTTGGCAATCACCACTACAGAATGTTCCATTCAATCACGCGAATCTGGAATTCATCAGAGTCTCCACTCCTGGAAGGTTTTCGTGACACCACTGGTAAATGTCCAAGGAAGACAATGCTGGTTTTAAGCCGCCTGCTAACACACTCAGCCGTGCTGTTCAATTTGCTATCCACCCAACCCTATTCAGCTCTACATTTTCCTGTCCTCATAACCCAACCTTCAGAAATAATTGGTATCTCCTCCACAGAATGTTCCGTTCATTCACTGCGAATCTTAAATTCATCTGACTCTCAACTCCCGGCGGGTTATCGTTACACCACTTGTGAATGTCCAAGTAAGCCAATGCTGGTTTTCAGTGGCCTGTTCATACTAAGAGACGTGCTGTTCATTTGGCTATCCACTCCACCCTGTTCAGCTCTACATTTTCGTGTCCACAAAACCCAGCCTTCAGAAATCATTGGAATCACCACTAGAGAATGTTCCATTCATTCACTGCGAATCTGGAATTCATCTGAACCTCCACTCCTGGCAGGTTTTCGTTACGCCACTGGTGAATGTCCAAGTAACTCAATACTGGTTTTCAGAGGCATGTTCAACTCGCAGAAGTGCTGTTCAATGGGCTATCCACTCAATATTGGTCAGCTCTTCATTTTCCTCTCCACACAAACCAGCCTTCAGAAATCATTGGGCTCTCCACTACAGACTGTTCCATTCATTCACTGCGATTCTGCAATTCATCTGACTCTCCGCTCCAGGCAGGTTTTCATTACAGCACTGGTGAATGACCAAGTAATCCAATGCTGGTTTTCAGCCGCCTTTTCACACTCGCAGTGTGCTGTTCAATTGTCTATCCACTCAAACCTGGTCAGCCTTTCATTTTCTTTTCCACAATATCAGACTTCAGAAATCATTGGAATCGCCAGTACAGAATGTTCCATTCATTCACTGCCAATCTGGAATTCATCTGAATCTGCACTCCAGGTAGGCTTTCATTACACCACTTATGAATGTCCAAGTAACACAATGCTGGTTTTCAGCGGTCTGTTCACACTCTAAGCCCTGCTTTTTACTGGGTATCCACACAACTGTGGTCAGCTCTTCATTTTCATGTCCAAACAATCCAGACTTGAGAAATCATTGCAATCTCCAGTACAGAATGTTCCATTCATTCACTGCGAATCTGGAATTCAACTGAATCTCCACTACCTGCAGATTTATCTTACACCACTTGTGAATGTCCAAGTAAAACAATGCTGGTTTTCAGAGGCCTGTTCATGTTCGCAGTCGTGCTGTTCAATTGGCTATCCACTCAACCTGTTTTGCTCCTCATTTTCCTGTGCACACAACCCAGCCTTCAGAAATCATTGTAATCTCCACTACAGGATGTTCCATTCATTCACTGGGAATCTGGAATTCATCTGAATCTGCACTCCACGCAGGCTTTCGTTACACCACTGCTGAAAGTCGAAGTAATGCAATACTGGTTTTCAGTGGTCTGTTCACATTCGAAGCCGAGGCTTTTTACAGGCTATCCACTCAACACTGGTCAGCTCTTCATTTTCGTGTCCCCACAATCCAGATTTCAGAAATCATTGCAATCTCCACTACAGAATGTTCCATTCATTCACTGCGAGTCTGGAGTTTATCTGATTCTCCACTCCCGCCTGGTTAACATTACACCACTTGTGAATGTCCAAGTAAGCCAATGCTGGTTTTCAGAGGCCTGTTCATACTCGCAGCCGTGCTGTTTAATTGACAATTCACTCCACCCTGTTCAGCTCTTCATTGTCCCACCACACTACCAGCCTTCAGAAATCTTTGTTATCTCCACTACAGAATGTTCCATTCATTCACTGCGAATCTGGAATTCATCTGACTCTCAACTCCACGCAGGTTTTCATTACACCACTGTTGAATGTCCAAGTAACCCAATGCTGGTTTTCAGCGGCCTGTTCATATTCGCAGCCCTGCTGTTTACTTGGCTATCGATTCAAGCCTGGTCAGCTCTTCATTTTCCTGTCCACACAACAGAGGCTTCAGAAATCATTGGAATCTCCTCTACAGAATGTTCCATTCATTCACTGCGAATGTGGAATTCAACTGACTCTCCACTCCATGCAGGTTTTCCTTACACCACTGATGAATGTCCAAGTAACCCAATGCTGGTTTTCAGCTGCATGTTCACACTCGCAGCCATGCTATACAATTGGCTTTCCACTAAATCCTGATTAGTTCTTGATTTTCCTTCCACACGACCCAGCCTTCAGAAATCGTTGGAATCTCCACTAGAGAATGTTCCATTCATTCACTGCGAATCTGGAATTCCTCTGAACCTCCACTCCCGGCAGGTTTTCGTTACACCACTGTTGAATGTCCAAGTAACCCAATGTTTTAAGTGTTTTCTTCACAAGCGCAGTGGTGCTGTTCAATTGGCTATCCACTCAACCCTGGCCAGCTCTACATTTTCCTGTCCACACCACAGAGACTGGAGAAATCATTGTTATCTCCACTACAGAATGTTCCATTCATTCACAGCGAATCTGGAATTCATCTGAATCTCCACTCCCGGCAGGTTTTCGTGACACCACTGGTAAATATCCAAGTAAGCCAATGCTGGTTTTAAGTGGCCTGCTCATACTCTCAGCCGTGCTGTTCAATTTGCTATCCACTGAACCCTCTTCAGCTCCATTTTCCTGTCCACATAACCCAAACTTCAGAAACAATTGGTATCTCCTCCACAGAATGTTCCATTCATTGACGGCAAATCTGAAATTCATCTAATTCTCAACTCCCGTCAGGTTTTCGTTACACCACTTGTGAATGTCCAATTAAGCCAAAGCTGGTTTTCAGTGGCCTGTTCTTACTACGAGACGTGCTGTTCATTTGGCTATCCATTCCACCCTGTTCAGCTCTACATTTTCGTGTCCACAAAACCCAGCCTTCAGAAATCATTGGAATCACCACTAGAGAATGTTCCATTCATTCACTGCGAATCTGGAATTCATCTGAATCTCCACTCCCGGCAGGTTTTCATTGCACCACTGCTGAATGTTCAAGTAACGCAATGATGGTTTTCAGCGGTCTATTCACACTCGAACCCGTGCTGTTCACGGTCTAGCGACTCAACACTGGTGAGTTCTTCTTTTTCCAGTTCAGACAATACAAACCTCAGAAACCATTGCAATCTACACTACAGAATGTTTCATTCATTCAGGCGAATCTTGAATTCATCTTGTTCTCCACTCCCAGCAGGTTTTCGTTTCACCACTGGTGAATGTCCAAGCAACCCAAGGCTGGTTTCAGCTGCGTGTTAACACTCGCAGCCGTGCTGTTCAATTGGCTATCCAGTGAACGCTGGTTAGCTCTTGATTTTCCTTCCACACACCGAGCCTTCAGAAATCATTCTTATCTCCACTTCAGAATGTTCCATTCGTTCCCTGCGAATCTGGAATTCCTCTGACTCTCCACACCAGGCAGATTTTCCTAACAACACTGGTGAATGACCAGGTAATCCAATGCTGGTTTTCAGCGGCTGTTCACACTCACAGCCTTGCTGTTCAATTGGCAATCCAGTCAAACCTAGTCAGCTCTTCATTTTCCTGTCCACACAACCCAGCGTTCAGAAATCATTGGAATCTCTACTACAGAAATTTCCATTCATTCACTGTGAATCTGGAAATACTCTGAATCTGCATTCCAGGAAGGCTTTCGTTACACCACTGATGAATGTCCAAGTAATGCAATGCTGCTTCTTAGTGGTCTGTTCACACTCGAAACCGTGCTGTTCATTGGCTATCCACTCAATATCGGTCAGCTCTTCAATATCCTGTCCAGACTATCCAGATTCCTAAATGTTGGCAATCACCACTACACAATGTTCCATTCAATCACGCGAATCTGGAATTCATCAGAGTCTCCACTCCTGGAAGGTTTTCGTGACACCACTGGTAAATGTCCAAGGAAGACAATGCTGGTTTTAAGCCGCCTGCTAACACACTCAGCCGTGCTGTTCAATTTGCTATCCACCCAACCCTATTCAGCTCTACATTTTCCTGTCCTCATAACCCAACCTTCAGAAATAATTGGTATCTCCTCCACAGAATGTTCCGTTCATTCACTGCGAATCTTAAATTCATCTGACTCTCAACTCCCGGCGGGTTATCGTTACACCACTTGTGAATGTCCAAGTAAGCCAATGCTGGTTTTCAGTGGCCTGTTCATACTAAGAGACGTGCTGTTCATTTGGCTATCCACTCCACCCTGTTCAGCTCTACATTTTCGTGTCCACAAAACCCAGCCTTCAGAAATCATTGGAATCACCACTAGAGAATGTTCCATTCATTCACTGCGAATCTGGAATTCATCTGAACCTCCACTCCTGGCAGGTTTTCGTTACGCCACTGGTGAATGTCCAAGTAACTCAATACTGGTTTTCAGAGGCATGTTCAACTCGCAGAAGTGCTGTTCAATGGGCTATCCACTCAATATTGGTCAGCTCTTCATTTTCCTCTCCACACAAACCAGCCTTCAGAAATCATTGGGCTCTCCACTACAGACTGTTCCATTCATTCACTGCGATTCTGCAATTCATCTGACTCTCCGCTCCAGGCAGGTTTTCATTACAGCACTGGTGAATGACCAAGTAATCCAATGCTGGTTTTCAGCCGCCTTTTCACACTCGCAGTGTGCTGTTCAATTGTCTATCCACTCAAACCTGGTCAGCCTTTCATTTTCTTTTCCACAATATCAGACTTCAGAAATCATTGGAATCGCCAGTACAGAATGTTCCATTCATTCACTGCCAATCTGGAATTCATCTGAATCTGCACTCCAGGTAGGCTTTCATTACACCACTTATGAATGTCCAAGTAACACAATGCTGGTTTTCAGCGGTCTGTTCACACTCTAAGCCCTGCTTTTTACTGGGTATCCACACAACTGTGGTCAGCTCTTCATTTTCATGTCCAAACAATCCAGACTTGAGAAATCATTGCAATCTCCAGTACAGAATGTTCCATTCATTCACTGCGAATCTGGAATTCAACTGAATCTCCACTACCTGCAGATTTATCTTACACCACTTGTGAATGTCCAAGTAAAACAATGCTGGTTTTCAGAGGCCTGTTCATGTTCGCAGTCGTGCTGTTCAATTGGCTATCCACTCAACCTGTTTTGCTCCTCATTTTCCTGTGCACACAACCCAGCCTTCAGAAATCATTGTAATCTCCACTACAGGATGTTCCATTCATTCACTGGGAATCTGGAATTCATCTGAATCTGCACTCCACGCAGGCTTTCGTTACACCACTGCTGAAAGTCGAAGTAATGCAATACTGGTTTTCAGTGGTCTGTTCACATTCGAAGCCGAGGCTTTTTACAGGCTATCCACTCAACACTGGTCAGCTCTTCATTTTCGTGTCCCCACAATCCAGATTTCAGAAATCATTGCAATCTCCACTACAGAATGTTCCATTCATTCACTGCGAGTCTGGAGTTTATCTGATTCTCCACTCCCGCCTGGTTAACATTACACCACTTGTGAATGTCCAAGTAAGCCAATGCTGGTTTTCAGAGGCCTGTTCATACTCGCAGCCGTGCTGTTTAATTGACAATTCACTCCACCCTGTTCAGCTCTTCATTGTCCCACCACACTACCAGCCTTCAGAAATCTTTGTTATCTCCACTACAGAATGTTCCATTCATTCACTGCGAATCTGGAATTCATCTGACTCTCAACTCCACGCAGGTTTTCATTACACCACTGTTGAATGTCCAAGTAACCCAATGCTGGTTTTCAGCGGCCTGTTCATATTCGCAGCCCTGCTGTTTACTTGGCTATCGATTCAAGCCTGGTCAGCTCTTCATTTTCCTGTCCACACAACACAGGCTTCAGAAATCATTGGAATCTCCTCTACAGAATGTTCCATTCATTCACTGCGAATGTGGAATTCAACTGACTCTCCACTCCATGCAGGTTTTCCTTACACCACTGATGAATGTCCAAGTAACCCAATGCTGGTTTTCAGCTGCATGTTCACACTCGCAGCCATGCTATACAATTGGCTTTCCACTAAATCCTGATTAGTTCTTGATTTTCCTTCCACACGACCCAGCCTTCAGAAATCGTTGGAATCTCCACTAGAGAATGTTCCATTCATTCACTGCGAATCTGGAATTCCTCTGAACCTCCACTCCCGGCAGGTTTTCGTTACACCACTGTTGAATGTCCAAGTAACCCAATGTTTTAAGTGTTTTCTTCACAAGCGCAGTGGTGCTGTTCAATTGGCTATCCACTCAACCCTGGCCAGCTCTACATTTTCCTGTCCACACCACAGAGACTGGAGAAATCATTGTTATCTCCACTACAGAATGTTCCATTCATTCACAGCGAATCTGGAATTCATCTGAATCTCCACTCCCGGCAGGTTTTCGTGACACCACTGGTAAATATCCAAGTAAGCCAATGCTGGTTTTAAGTGGCCTGCTCATACTCTCAGCCGTGCTGTTCAATTTGCTATCCACTCAACCCTCTTCAGCTCCATTTTCCTGTCCACATAACCCAAACTTCAGAAACAATTGGTATCTCCTCCACAGAATGTTCCATTCATTGACGGCAAATCTGAAATTCATCTAATTCTCAACTCCCGTCAGGTTTTCGTTACACCACTTGTGAATGTCCAATTAAGCCAAAGCTGGTTTTCAGTGGCCTGTTCTTACTACGAGACGTGCTGTTCATTTGGCTATCCATTCCACCCTGTTCAGCTCTACATTTTCGTGTCCACAAAACCCAGCCTTCAGAAATCATTGGAATCACCACTAGAGAATGTTCCATTCATTCACTGCGAATCTGGAATTCATCTGAATCTCCACTCCCGGCAGGTTTTCATTGCACCACTGCTGAATGTTCAAGTAACGCAATGATGGTTTTCAGCGGTCTATTCACACTCGAACCCGTGCTGTTCACGGTCTAGCGACTCAACACTGGTGAGTTCTTCTTTTTCCAGTTCAGACAATACAAACCTCAGAAACCATTGCAATCTACACTACAGAATGTTTCATTCATTCAGGCGAATCTTGAATTCATCTTGTTCTCCACTCCCAGCAGGTTTTCGTTTCACCACTGGTGAATGTCCAAGCAACCCAAGGCTGGTTTCAGCTGCGTGTTAACACTCGCAGCCGTGCTGTTCAATTGGCTATCCAGTGAACGCTGGTTAGCTCTTGATTTTCCTTCCACACACCGAGCCTTCAGAAATCATTCTTATCTCCACTTCAGAATGTTCCATTCGTTCCCTGCGAATCTGGAATTCCTCTGACTCTCCACACCAGGCAGATTTTCCTAACAACACTGGTGAATGACCAGGTAATCCAATGCTGGTTTTCAGCGGCTGTTCACACTCACAGCCTTGCTGTTCAATTGGCAATCCAGTCAAACCTAGTCAGCTCTTCATTTTCCTGTCCACACAACCCAGCGTTCAGAAATCATTGGAATCTCTACTACAGAAATTTCCATTCATTCACTGTGAATCTGGAAATACTCTGAATCTGCATTCCAGGAAGGCTTTCGTTACACCACTGATGAATGTCCAAGTAATGCAATGCTGCTTCTTAGTGGTCTGTTCACACTCGAAACCGTGCTGTTCATTGGCTATCCACTCAATATCGGTCAGCTCTTCAATATCCTGTCCAGACTATCCAGATTCCTAAATGTTGGCAATCACCACTACAGAATGTTCCATTCAATCACGCGAATCTGGAATTCATCAGAGTCTCCACTCCTGGAAGGTTTTCGTGACACCACTGGTAAATGTCCAAGGAAGACAATGCTGGTTTTAAGCCGCCTGCTAACACACTCAGCCGTGCTGTTCAATTTGCTATCCACCCAACCCTATTCAGCTCTACATTTTCCTGTCCTCATAACCCAACCTTCAGAAATAATTGGTATCTCCTCCACAGAATGTTCCGTTCATTCACTGCGAATCTTAAATTCATCTGACTCTCAACTCCCGGCGGGTTATCGTTACACCACTTGTGAATGTCCAAGTAAGCCAATGCTGGTTTTCAGTGGCCTGTTCATACTAAGAGACGTGCTGTTCATTTGGCTATCCACTCCACCCTGTTCAGCTCTACATTTTCGTGTCCACAAAACCCAGCCTTCAGAAATCATTGGAATCACCACTAGAGAATGTTCCATTCATTCACTGCGAATCTGGAATTCCTCTGAACCTCCACTCCTGGCAGGTTTTCGTTACGCCACTGGTGAATGTCCAAGTAACTCAATACTGGTTTTCAGAGGCATGTTCAACTCGCAGAAGTGCTGTTCAATGGGCTATCCACTCAATATTGGTCAGCTCTTCATTTTCCTCTCCACACAAACCAGCCTTCAGAAATCATTGGGCTCTCCACTACAGACTGTTCCATTCATTCACTGCGATTCTGCAATTCATCTGACTCTCCGCTCCAGGCAGGTTTTCATTACAGCACTGGTGAATGACCAAGTAATCCAATGCTGGTTTTCAGCCGCCTTTTCACACTCGCAGTGTGCTGTTCAATTGTCTATCCACTCAAACCTGGTCAGCCTTTCATTTTCTTTTCCACAATATCAGACTTCAGAAATCATTGGAATCGCCAGTACAGAATGTTCCATTCATTCACTGCCAATCTGGAATTCATCTGAATCTGCACTCCAGGTAGGCTTTCATTACACCACTTATGAATGTCCAAGTAACACAATGCTGGTTTTCAGCGGTCTGTTCACACTCTAAGCCCTGCTTTTTACTGGGTATCCACACAACTGTGGTCAGCTCTTCATTTTCATGTCCAAACAATCCAGACTTGAGAAATCATTGCAATCTCCAGTACAGAATGTTCCATTCATTCACTGCGAATCTGGAATTCAACTGAATCTCCACTACCTGCAGATTTATCTTACACCACTTGTGAATGTCCAAGTAAAACAATGCTGGTTTTCAGAGGCCTGTTCATGTTCGCAGTCGTGCTGTTCAATTGGCTATCCACTCAACCTGTTTTGCTCCTCATTTTCCTGTGCACACAACCCAGCCTTCAGAAATCATTGTAATCTCCACTACAGGATGTTCCATTCATTCACTGGGAATCTGGAATTCATCTGAATCTGCACTCCACGCAGGCTTTCGTTACACCACTGCTGAAAGTTGAAGTAATGCAATACTGGTTTTCAGTGGTCTGTTCACATTCGAAGCCGAGGCTTTTTACAGGCTATCCACTCAACACTGGTCAGCTCTTCATTTTCGTGTCCCCACAATCCAGATTTCAGAAATCATTGCAATCTCCACTACAGAATGTTCCATTCATTCACTGCGAGTCTGGAGTTTATCTGATTCTCCACTCCCGCCTGGTTAACATTACACCACTTGTGAATGTCCAAGTAAGCCAATGCTGGTTTTCAGAGGCCTGTTCATACTCGCAGCCGTGCTGTTTAATTGACAATTCACTCCACCCTGTTCAGCTCTTCATTGTCCCACCACACTACCAGCCTTCAGAAATCTTTGTTATCTCCACTACAGAATGTTCCATTCATTCACTGCGAATCTGGAATTCATCTGACTCTCAACTCCACGCAGGTTTTCATTACACCACTGTTGAATGTCCAAGTAACCCAATGCTGGTTTTCAGCGGCCTGTTCATATTCGCAGCCCTGCTGTTTACTTGGCTATCGATTCAAGCCTGGTCAGCTCTTCATTTTCCTGTCCACACAACACAGGCTTCAGAAATCATTGGAATCTCCTCTACAGAATGTTCCATTCATTCACTGCGAATGTGGAATTCAACTGACTCTCCACTCCATGCAGGTTTTCCTTACACCACTGATGAATGTCCAAGTAACCCAATGCTGGTTTTCAGCTGCATGTTCACACTCGCAGCCATGCTATACAATTGGCTTTCCACTAAATCCTGATTAGTTCTTGATTTTCCTTCCACACGACCCAGCCTTCAGAAATCGTTGGAATCTCCACTAGAGAATGTTCCATTCATTCACTGCGAATCTGGAATTCCTCTGAACCTCCACTCCCGGCAGGTTTTCGTTACACCACTGTTGAATGTCCAAGTAACCCAATGTTTTAAGTGTTTTCTTCACAAGCGCAGTGGTGCTGTTCAATTGGCTATCCACTCAACCCTGGCCAGCTCTACATTTTCCTGTCCACACCACAGAGACTGGAGAAATCATTGTTATCTCCACTACAGAATGTTCCATTCATTCACAGCGAATCTGGAATTCATCTGAATCTCCACTCCCGGCAGGTTTTCGTGACACCACTGGTAAATATCCAAGTAAGCCAATGCTGGTTTTAAGTGGCCTGCTCATACTCTCAGCCGTGCTGTTCAATTTGCTATCCACTCAACCCTCTTCAGCTCCATTTTCCTGTCCACATAACCCAAACTTCAGAAACAATTGGTATCTCCTCCACAGAATGTTCCATTCATTGACGGCAAATCTGAAATTCATCTAATTCTCAACTCCCGTCAGGTTTTCGTTACACCACTTGTGAATGTCCAATTAAGCCAAAGCTGGTTTTCAGTGGCCTGTTCTTACTACGAGACGTGCTGTTCATTTGGCTATCCATTCCACCCTGTTCAGCTCTACATTTTCGTGTCCACAAAACCCAGCCTTCAGAAATCATTGGAATCACCACTAGAGAATGTTCCATTCATTCACTGCGAATCTGGAATTCATCTGAATCTCCACTCCCGGCAGGTTTTCATTGCACCACTGCTGAATGTTCAAGTAACGCAATGATGGTTTTCAGCGGTCTATTCACACTCGAACCCGTGCTGTTCACGGTCTAGCGACTCAACACTGGTGAGTTCTTCTTTTTCCAGTTCAGACAATACAAACCTCAGAAACCATTGCAATCTACACTACAGAATGTTTCATTCATTCAGGCGAATCTTGAATTCATCTTGTTCTCCACTCCCAGCAGGTTTTCGTTTCACCACTGGTGAATGTCCAAGCAACCCAAGGCTGGTTTCAGCTGCGTGTTAACACTCGCAGCCGTGCTGTTCAATTGGCTATCCAGTGAACGCTGGTTAGCTCTTGATTTTCCTTCCACACACCGAGCCTTCAGAAATCATTCTTATCTCCACTTCAGAATGTTCCATTCGTTCCCTGCGAATCTGGAATTCCTCTGACTCTCCACACCAGGCAGATTTTCCTAACAACACTGGTGAATGACCAGGTAATCCAATGCTGGTTTTCAGCGGCTGTTCACACTCACAGCCTTGCTGTTCAATTGGCAATCCAGTCAAACCTAGTCAGCTCTTCATTTTCCTGTCCACACAACCCAGCGTTCAGAAATCATTGGAATCTCTACTACAGAAATTTCCATTCATTCACTGTGAATCTGGAAATACTCTGAATCTGCATTCCAGGAAGGCTTTCGTTACACCACTGATGAATGTCCAAGTAATGCAATGCTGCTTCTTAGTGGTCTGTTCACACTCGAAACCGTGCTGTTCATTGGCTATCCACTCAATATCGGTCAGCTCTTCAATATCCTGTCCAGACTATCCAGATTCCTAAATGTTGGCAATCACCACTACAGAATGTTTCATTCAATCACGCGAATCTGGAATTCATCAGAGTCTCCACTCCTGGAAGGTTTTCGTGACACCACTGGTAAATGTCCAAGGAAGACAATGCTGGTTTTAAGCCGCCTGCTAACACACTCAGCCGTGCTGTTCAATTTGCTATCCACCCAACCCTATTCAGCTCTACATTTTCCTGTCCTCATAACCCAACCTTCAGAAATAATTGGTATCTCCTCCACAGAATGTTCCGTTCATTCACTGCGAATCTTAAATTCATCTGACTCTCAACTCCCGGCGGGTTATCGTTACACCACTTGTGAATGTCCAAGTAAGCCAATGCTGGTTTTCAGTGGCCTGTTCATACTAAGAGACGTGCTGTTCATTTGGCTATCCACTCCACTCTGTTCAGCTCTACATTTTCGTGTCCACAAAACCCAGCCTTCAGAAATCATTGGAATCACCACTAGAGAATGTTCCATTCATTCACTGCGAATCTGGAATTCCTCTGAACCTCCACTCCTGGCAGGTTTTCGTTACGCCACTGGTGAATGTCCAAGTAACTCAATACTGGTTTTCAGAGGCATGTTCAACTCGCAGAAGTGCTGTTCAATGGGCTATCCACTCAATATTGGTCAGCTCTTCATTTTCCTCTCCACACAAACCAGCCTTCAGAAATCATTGGGCTCTCCACTACAGACTGTTCCATTCATTCACTGCGATTCTGCAATTCATCTGACTCTCCGCTCCAGGCAGGTTTTCATTACAGCACTGGTGAATGACCAAGTAATCCAATGCTGGTTTTCAGCCGCCTTTTCACACTCGCAGTGTGCTGTTCAATTGTCTATCCACTCAAACCTGGTCAGCCTTTCATTTTCTTTTCCACAATATCAGACTTCAGAAATCATTGGAATCGCCAGTACAGAATGTTCCATTCATTCACTGCCAATCTGGAATTCATCTGAATCTGCACTCCAGGTAGGCTTTCATTACACCACTTATGAATGTCCAAGTAACACAATGCTGGTTTTCAGCGGTCTGTTCACACTCTAAGCCCTGCTTTTTACTGGGTATCCACACAACTGTGGTCAGCTCTTCATTTTCATGTCCAAACAATCCAGACTTGAGAAATCATTGCAATCTCCAGTACAGAATGTTCCATTCATTCACTGCGAATCTGGAATTCAACTGAATCTCCACTACCTGCAGATTTATCTTACACCACTTGTGAATGTCCAAGTAAAACAATGCTGGTTTTCAGAGGCCTGTTCATGTTCGCAGTCGTGCTGTTCAATTGGCTATCCACTCAACCTGTTTTGCTCCTCATTTTCCTGTGCACACAACCCAGCCTTCAGAAATCATTGTAATCTCCACTACAGGATGTTCCATTCATTCACTGGGAATCTGGAATTCATCTGAATCTGCACTCCACGCAGGCTTTCGTTACACCACTGCTGAAAGTCGAAGTAATGCAATACTGGTTTTCAGTGGTCTGTTCACATTCGAAGCCGAGGCTTTTTACAGGCTATCCACTCAACACTGGTCAGCTCTTCATTTTCGTGTCCCCACAATCCAGATTTCAGAAATCATTGCAATCTCCACTACAGAATGTTCCATTCATTCACTGCGAGTCTGGAGTTTATCTGATTCTCCACTCCCGCCTGGTTAACATTACACCACTTGTGAATGTCCAAGTAAGCCAATGCTGGTTTTCAGAGGCCTGTTCATACTCGCAGCCGTGCTGTTTAATTGACAATTCACTCCACCCTGTTCAGCTCTTCATTGTCCCACCACACTACCAGCCTTCAGAAATCTTTGTTATCTCCACTACAGAATGTTCCATTCATTCACTGCGAATCTGGAATTCATCTGACTCTCAACTCCACGCAGGTTTTCATTACACCACTGTTGAATGTCCAAGTAACCCAATGCTGGTTTTCAGCGGCCTGTTCATATTCGCAGCCCTGCTGTTTACTTGGCTATCGATTCAAGCCTGGTCAGCTCTTCATTTTCCTGTCCACACAACACAGGCTTCAGAAATCATTGGAATCTCCTCTACAGAATGTTCCATTCATTCACTGCGAATGTGGAATTCAACTGACTCTCCACTCCATGCAGGTTTTCCTTACACCACTGATGAATGTCCAAGTAACCCAATGCTGGTTTTCAGCTGCATGTTCACACTCGCAGCCATGCTATACAATTGGCTTTCCACTAAATCCTGATTAGTTCTTGATTTTCCTTCCACACGACCCAGCCTTCAGAAATCGTTGGAATCTCCACTAGAGAATGTTCCATTCATTCACTGCGAATCTGGAATTCCTCTGAACCTCCACTCCCGGCAGGTTTTCGTTACACCACTGTTGAATGTCCAAGTAACCCAATGTTTTAAGTGTTTTCTTCACAAGCGCAGTGGTGCTGTTCAATTGGCTATCCACTCAACCCTGGCCAGCTCTACATTTTCCTGTCCACACCACAGAGACTGGAGAAATCATTGTTATCTCCACTACAGAATGTTCCATTCATTCACAGCGAATCTGGAATTCATCTGAATCTCCACTCCCGGCAGGTTTTCGTGACACCACTGGTAAATATCCAAGTAAGCCAATGCTGGTTTTAAGTGGCCTGCTCATACTCTCAGCCGTGCTGTTCAATTTGCTATCCACTCAACCCTCTTCAGCTCCATTTTCCTGTCCACATAACCCAAACTTCAGAAACAATTGGTATCTCCTCCACAGAATGTTCCATTCATTGACGGCAAATCTGAAATTCATCTAATTCTCAACTCCCGTCAGGTTTTCGTTACACCACTTGTGAATGTCCAATTAAGCCAAAGCTGGTTTTCAGTGGCCTGTTCTTACTACGAGACGTGCTGTTCATTTGGCTATCCATTCCACCCTGTTCAGCTCTACATTTTCGTGTCCACAAAACCCAGCCTTCAGAAATCATTGGAATCACCACTAGAGAATGTTCCATTCATTCACTGCGAATCTGGAATTCATCTGAATCTCCACTCCCGGCAGGTTTTCATTGCACCACTGCTGAATGTTCAAGTAACGCAATGATGGTTTTCAGCGGTCTATTCACACTCGAACCCGTGCTGTTCACGGTCTAGCGACTCAACACTGGTGAGTTCTTCTTTTTCCAGTTCAGACAATACAAACCTCAGAAACCATTGCAATCTACACTACAGAATGTTTCATTCATTCAGGCGAATCTTGAATTCATCTTGTTCTCCACTCCCAGCAGGTTTTCGTTTCACCACTGGTGAATGTCCAAGCAACCCAAGGCTGGTTTCAGCTGCGTGTTAACACTCGCAGCCGTGCTGTTCAATTGGCTATCCAGTGAACGCTGGTTAGCTCTTGATTTTCCTTCCACACACCGAGCCTTCAGAAATCATTCTTATCTCCACTTCAGAATGTTCCATTCGTTCCCTGCGAATCTGGAATTCCTCTGACTCTCCACACCAGGCAGATTTTCCTAACAACACTGGTGAATGACCAGGTAATCCAATGCTGGTTTTCAGCGGCTGTTCACACTCACAGCCTTGCTGTTCAATTGGCAATCCAGTCAAACCTAGTCAGCTCTTCATTTTCCTGTCCACACAACCCAGCGTTCAGAAATCATTGGAATCTCTACTACAGAAATTTCCATTCATTCACTGTGAATCTGGAAATACTCTGAATCTGCATTCCAGGAAGGCTTTCGTTACACCACTGATGAATGTCCAAGTAATGCAATGCTGCTTCTTAGTGGTCTGTTCACACTCGAAACCGTGCTGTTCATTGGCTATCCACTCAATATCGGTCAGCTCTTCAATATCCTGTCCAGACTATCCAGATTCCTAAATGTTGGCAATCACCACTACAGAATGTTTCATTCAATCACGCGAATCTGGAATTCATCAGAGTCTCCACTCCTGGAAGGTTTTCGTGACACCACTGGTAAATGTCCAAGGAAGACAATGCTGGTTTTAAGCCGCCTGCTAACACACTCAGCCGTGCTGTTCAATTTGCTATCCACCCAACCCTATTCAGCTCTACATTTTCCTGTCCTCATAACCCAACCTTCAGAAATAATTGGTATCTCCTCCACAGAATGTTCCGTTCATTCACTGCGAATCTTAAATTCATCTGACTCTCAACTCCCGGCGGGTTATCGTTACACCACTTGTGAATGTCCAAGTAAGCCAATGCTGGTTTTCAGTGGCCTGTTCATACTAAGAGACGTGCTGTTCATTTGGCTATCCACTCCACTCTGTTCAGCTCTACATTTTCGTGTCCACAAAACCCAGCCTTCAGAAATCATTGGAATCACCACTAGAGAATGTTCCATTCATTCACTGCGAATCTGGAATTCCTCTGAACCTCCACTCCTGGCAGGTTTTCGTTACGCCACTGGTGAATGTCCAAGTAACTCAATACTGGTTTTCAGAGGCATGTTCAACTCGCAGAAGTGCTGTTCAATGGGCTATCCACTCAATATTGGTCAGCTCTTCATTTTCCTCTCCACACAAACCAGCCTTCAGAAATCATTGGGCTCTCCACTACAGACTGTTCCATTCATTCACTGCGATTCTGCAATTCATCTGACTCTCCGCTCCAGGCAGGTTTTCATTACAGCACTGGTGAATGACCAAGTAATCCAATGCTGGTTTTCAGCCGCCTTTTCACACTCGCAGTGTGCTGTTCAATTGTCTATCCACTCAAACCTGGTCAGCCTTTCATTTTCTTTTCCACAATATCAGACTTCAGAAATCATTGGAATCGCCAGTACAGAATGTTCCATTCATTCACTGCCAATCTGGAATTCATCTGAATCTGCACTCCAGGTAGGCTTTCATTACACCACTTATGAATGTCCAAGTAACACAATGCTGGTTTTCAGCGGTCTGTTCACACTCTAAGCCCTGCTTTTTACTGGGTATCCACACAACTGTGGTCAGCTCTTCATTTTCATGTCCAAACAATCCAGACTTGAGAAATCATTGCAATCTCCAGTACAGAATGTTCCATTCATTCACTGCGAATCTGGAATTCAACTGAATCTCCACTACCTGCAGATTTATCTTACACCACTTGTGAATGTCCAAGTAAAACAATGCTGGTTTTCAGAGGCCTGTTCATGTTCGCAGTCGTGCTGTTCAATTGGCTATCCACTCAACCTGTTTTGCTCCTCATTTTCCTGTGCACACAACCCAGCCTTCAGAAATCATTGTAATCTCCACTACAGGATGTTCCATTCATTCACTGGGAATCTGGAATTCATCTGAATCTGCACTCCACGCAGGCTTTCGTTACACCACTGCTGAAAGTCGAAGTAATGCAATACTGGTTTTCAGTGGTCTGTTCACATTCGAAGCCGAGGCTTTTTACAGGCTATCCACTCAACACTGGTCAGCTCTTCATTTTCGTGTCCCCACAATCCAGATTTCAGAAATCATTGCAATCTCCACTACAGAATGTTCCATTCATTCACTGCGAGTCTGGAGTTTATCTGATTCTCCACTCCCGCCTGGTTAACATTACACCACTTGTGAATGTCCAAGTAAGCCAATGCTGGTTTTCAGAGGCCTGTTCATACTCGCAGCCGTGCTGTTTAATTGACAATTCACTCCACCCTGTTCAGCTCTTCATTGTCCCACCACACTACCAGCCTTCAGAAATCTTTGTTATCTCCACTACAGAATGTTCCATTCATTCACTGCGAATCTGGAATTCATCTGACTCTCAACTCCACGCAGGTTTTCATTACACCACTGTTGAATGTCCAAGTAACCCAATGCTGGTTTTCAGCGGCCTGTTCATATTCGCAGCCCTGCTGTTTACTTGGCTATCGATTCAAGCCTGGTCAGCTCTTCATTTTCCTGTCCACACAACACAGGCTTCAGAAATCATTGGAATCTCCTCTACAGAATGTTCCATTCATTCACTGCGAATGTGGAATTCAACTGACTCTCCACTCCATGCAGGTTTTCCTTACACCACTGATGAATGTCCAAGTAACCCAATGCTGGTTTTCAGCTGCATGTTCACACTCGCAGCCATGCTATACAATTGGCTTTCCACTAAATCCTGATTAGTTCTTGATTTTCCTTCCACACGACCCAGCCTTCAGAAATCGTTGGAATCTCCACTAGAGAATGTTCCATTCATTCACTGCGAATCTGGAATTCCTCTGAACCTCCACTCCCGGCAGGTTTTCGTTACACCACTGTTGAATGTCCAAGTAACCCAATGTTTTAAGTGTTTTCTTCACAAGCGCAGTGGTGCTGTTCAATTGGCTATCCACTCAACCCTGGCCAGCTCTACATTTTCCTGTCCACACCACAGAGACTGGAGAAATCATTGTTATCTCCACTACAGAATGTTCCATTCATTCACAGCGAATCTGGAATTCATCTGAATCTCCACTCCCGGCAGGTTTTCGTGACACCACTGGTAAATATCCAAGTAAGCCAATGCTGGTTTTAAGTGGCCTGCTCATACTCTCAGCCGTGCTGTTCAATTTGCTATCCACTCAACCCTCTTCAGCTCCATTTTCCTGTCCACATAACCCAAACTTCAGAAACAATTGGTATCTCCTCCACAGAATGTTCCATTCATTGACGGCAAATCTGAAATTCATCTAATTCTCAACTCCCGTCAGGTTTTCGTTACACCACTTGTGAATGTCCAATTAAGCCAAAGCTGGTTTTCAGTGGCCTGTTCTTACTACGAGACGTGCTGTTCATTTGGCTATCCATTCCACCCTGTTCAGCTCTACATTTTCGTGTCCACAAAACCCAGCCTTCAGAAATCATTGGAATCACCACTAGAGAATGTTCCATTCATTCACTGCGAATCTGGAATTCATCTGAATCTCCACTCCCGGCAGGTTTTCATTGCACCACTGCTGAATGTTCAAGTAACGCAATGATGGTTTTCAGCGGTCTATTCACACTCGAACCCGTGCTGTTCACGGTCTAGCGACTCAACACTGGTGAGTTCTTCTTTTTCCAGTTCAGACAATACAAACCTCAGAAACCATTGCAATCTACACTACAGAATGTTTCATTCATTCAGGCGAATCTTGAATTCATCTTGTTCTCCACTCCCAGCAGGTTTTCGTTTCACCACTGGTGAATGTCCAAGCAACCCAAGGCTGGTTTCAGCTGCGTGTTAACACTCGCAGCCGTGCTGTTCAATTGGCTATCCAGTGAACGCTGGTTAGCTCTTGATTTTCCTTCCACACACCGAGCCTTCAGAAATCATTCTTATCTCCACTTCAGAATGTTCCATTCGTTCCCTGCGAATCTGGAATTCCTCTGACTCTCCACACCAGGCAGATTTTCCTAACAACACTGGTGAATGACCAGGTAATCCAATGCTGGTTTTCAGCGGCTGTTCACACTCACAGCCTTGCTGTTCAATTGGCAATCCAGTCAAACCTAGTCAGCTCTTCATTTTCCTGTCCACACAACCCAGCGTTCAGAAATCATTGGAATCTCTACTACAGAAATTTCCATTCATTCACTGTGAATCTGGAAATACTCTGAATCTGCATTCCAGGAAGGCTTTCGTTACACCACTGATGAATGTCCAAGTAATGCAATGCTGCTTCTTAGTGGTCTGTTCACACTCGAAACCGTGCTGTTCATTGGCTATCCACTCAATATCGGTCAGCTCTTCAATATCCTGTCCAGACTATCCAGATTCCTAAATGTTGGCAATCACCACTACAGAATGTTTCATTCAATCACGCGAATCTGGAATTCATCAGAGTCTCCACTCCTGGAAGGTTTTCGTGACACCACTGGTAAATGTCCAAGGAAGACAATGCTGGTTTTAAGCCGCCTGCTAACACACTCAGCCGTGCTGTTCAATTTGCTATCCACCCAACCCTATTCAGCTCTACATTTTCCTGTCCTCATAACCCAACCTTCAGAAATAATTGGTATCTCCTCCACAGAATGTTCCGTTCATTCACTGCGAATCTTAAATTCATCTGACTCTCAACTCCCGGCGGGTTATCGTTACACCACTTGTGAATGTCCAAGTAAGCCAATGCTGGTTTTCAGTGGCCTGTTCATACTAAGAGACGTGCTGTTCATTTGGCTATCCACTCCACTCTGTTCAGCTCTACATTTTCGTGTCCACAAAACCCAGCCTTCAGAAATCATTGGAATCACCACTAGAGAATGTTCCATTCATTCACTGCGAATCTGGAATTCCTCTGAACCTCCACTCCTGGCAGGTTTTCGTTACGCCACTGGTGAATGTCCAAGTAACTCAATACTGGTTTTCAGAGGCATGTTCAACTCGCAGAAGTGCTGTTCAATGGGCTATCCACTCAATATTGGTCAGCTCTTCATTTTCCTCTCCACACAAACCAGCCTTCAGAAATCATTGGGCTCTCCACTACAGACTGTTCCATTCATTCACTGCGATTCTGCAATTCATCTGACTCTCCGCTCCAGGCAGGTTTTCATTACAGCACTGGTGAATGACCAAGTAATCCAATGCTGGTTTTCAGCCGCCTTTTCACACTCGCAGTGTGCTGTTCAATTGTCTATCCACTCAAACCTGGTCAGCCTTTCATTTTCTTTTCCACAATATCAGACTTCAGAAATCATTGGAATCGCCAGTACAGAATGTTCCATTCATTCACTGCCAATCTGGAATTCATCTGAATCTGCACTCCAGGTAGGCTTTCATTACACCACTTATGAATGTCCAAGTAACACAATGCTGGTTTTCAGCGGTCTGTTCACACTCTAAGCCCTGCTTTTTACTGGGTATCCACACAACTGTGGTCAGCTCTTCATTTTCATGTCCAAACAATCCAGACTTGAGAAATCATTGCAATCTCCAGTACAGAATGTTCCATTCATTCACTGCGAATCTGGAATTCAACTGAATCTCCACTACCTGCAGATTTATCTTACACCACTTGTGAATGTCCAAGTAAAACAATGCTGGTTTTCAGAGGCCTGTTCATGTTCGCAGTCGTGCTGTTCAATTGGCTATCCACTCAACCTGTTTTGCTCCTCATTTTCCTGTGCACACAACCCAGCCTTCAGAAATCATTGTAATCTCCACTACAGGATGTTCCATTCATTCACTGGGAATCTGGAATTCATCTGAATCTGCACTCCACGCAGGCTTTCGTTACACCACTGCTGAAAGTCGAAGTAATGCAATACTGGTTTTCAGTGGTCTGTTCACATTCGAAGCCGAGGCTTTTTACAGGCTATCCACTCAACACTGGTCAGCTCTTCATTTTCGTGTCCCCACAATCCAGATTTCAGAAATCATTGCAATCTCCACTACAGAATGTTCCATTCATTCACTGCGAGTCTGGAGTTTATCTGATTCTCCACTCCCGCCTGGTTAACATTACACCACTTGTGAATGTCCAAGTAAGCCAATGCTGGTTTTCAGAGGCCTGTTCATACTCGCAGCCGTGCTGTTTAATTGACAATTCACTCCACCCTGTTCAGCTCTTCATTGTCCCACCACACTACCAGCCTTCAGAAATCTTTGTTATCTCCACTACAGAATGTTCCATTCATTCACTGCGAATCTGGAATTCATCTGACTCTCAACTCCACGCAGGTTTTCATTACACCACTGTTGAATGTCCAAGTAACCCAATGCTGGTTTTCAGCGGCCTGTTCATATTCGCAGCCCTGCTGTTTACTTGGCTATCGATTCAAGCCTGGTCAGCTCTTCATTTTCCTGTCCACACAACACAGGCTTCAGAAATCATTGGAATCTCCTCTACAGAATGTTCCATTCATTCACTGCGAATGTGGAATTCAACTGACTCTCCACTCCATGCAGGTTTTCCTTACACCACTGATGAATGTCCAAGTAACCCAATGCTGGTTTTCAGCTGCATGTTCACACTCGCAGCCATGCTATACAAATGGCTTTCCACTAAATCCTGATTAGTTCTTGATTTTCCTTCCACACGACCCAGCCTTCAGAAATCGTTGGAATCTCCACTAGAGAATGTTCCATTCATTCACTGCGAATCTGGAATTCCTCTGAACCTCCACTCCCGGCAGGTTTTCGTTACACCACTGTTGAATGTCCAAGTAACCCAATGTTTTAAGTGTTTTCTTCACAAGCGCAGTGGTGCTGTTCAATTGGCTATCCACTCAACCCTGGCCAGCTCTACATTTTCCTGTCCACACCACAGAGACTGGAGAAATCATTGTTATCTCCACTACAGAATGTTCCATTCATTCACAGCGAATCTGGAATTCATCTGAATCTCCACTCCCGGCAGGTTTTCGTGACACCACTGGTAAATATCCAAGTAAGCCAATGCTGGTTTTAAGTGGCCTGCTCATACTCTCAGCCGTGCTGTTCAATTTGCTATCCACTCAACCCTCTTCAGCTCCATTTTCCTGTCCACATAACCCAAACTTCAGAAACAATTGGTATCTCCTCCACAGAATGTTCCATTCATTGACGGCAAATCTGAAATTCATCTAATTCTCAACTCCCGTCAGGTTTTCGTTACACCACTTGTGAATGTCCAATTAAGCCAAAGCTGGTTTTCAGTGGCCTGTTCTTACTACGAGACGTGCTGTTCATTTGGCTATCCATTCCACCCTGTTCAGCTCTACATTTTCGTGTCCACAAAACCCAGCCTTCAGAAATCATTGGAATCACCACTAGAGAATGTTCCATTCATTCACTGCGAATCTGGATTTCATCTGAATCTCCACTCCCGGCAGGTTTTCATTGCACCACTGCTGAATGTTCAAGTAACGCAATGATGGTTTTCAGCGGTCTATTCACACTCGAACCCGTGCTGTTCACGGTCTAGCGACTCAACACTGGTGAGTTCTTCTTTTTCCAGTTCAGACAATACAAACCTCAGAAACCATTGCAATCTACACTACAGAATGTTTCATTCATTCAGGCGAATCTTGAATTCATCTTGTTCTCCACTCCCAGCAGGTTTTCGTTTCACCACTGGTGAATGTCCAAGCAACCCAAGGCTGGTTTCAGCTGCGTGTTAACACTCGCAGCCGTGCTGTTCAATTGGCTATCCAGTGAACGCTGGTTAGCTCTTGATTTTCCTTCCACACACCGAGCCTTCAGAAATCATTCTTATCTCCACTTCAGAATGTTCCATTCGTTCCCTGCGAATCTGGAATTCCTCTGACTCTCCACACCAGGCAGATTTTCCTAACAACACTGGTGAATGACCAGGTAATCCAATGCTGGTTTTCAGCGGCTGTTCACACTCACAGCCTTGCTGTTCAATTGGCAATCCAGTCAAACCTAGTCAGCTCTTCATTTTCCTGTCCACACAACCCAGCGTTCAGAAATCATTGGAATCTCTACTACAGAAATTTCCATTCATTCACTGTGAATCTGGAAATACTCTGAATCTGCATTCCAGGAAGGCTTTCGTTACACCACTGATGAATGTCCAAGTAATGCAATGCTGCTTCTTAGTGGTCTGTTCACACTCGAAACCGTGCTGTTCATTGGCTATCCACTCAATATCGGTCAGCTCTTCAATATCCTGTCCAGACTATCCAGATTCCTAAATGTTGGCAATCACCACTACAGAATGTTCCATTCAATCACGCGAATCTGGAATTCATCAGAGTCTCCACTCCTGGAAGGTTTTCGTGACACCACTGGTAAATGTCCAAGGAAGACAATGCTGGTTTTAAGCCGCCTGCTAACACACTCAGCCGTGCTGTTCAATTTGCTATCCACCCAACCCTATTCAGCTCTACATTTTCCTGTCCTCATAACCCAACCTTCAGAAATAATTGGTATCTCCTCCACAGAATGTTCCGTTCATTCACTGCGAATCTTAAATTCATCTGACTCTCAACTCCCGGCGGGTTATCGTTACACCACTTGTGAATGTCCAAGTAAGCCAATGCTGGTTTTCAGTGGCCTGTTCATACTAAGAGACGTGCTGTTCATTTGGCTATCCACTCCACCCTGTTCAGCTCTACATTTTCGTGTCCACAAAACCCAGCCTTCAGAAATCATTGGAATCACCACTAGAGAATGTTCCATTCATTCACTGCGAATCTGGAATTCCTCTGAACCTCCACTCCTGGCAGGTTTTCGTTACGCCACTGGTGAATGTCCAAGTAACTCAATCCTGGTTTTCAGAGGCATGTTCAACTCGCAGAAGTGCTGTTCAATGGGCTATCCACTCAATATTGGTCAGCTCTTCATTTTCCTCTCCACACAAACCAGCCTTCAGAAATCATTGGGCTCTCCACTACAGACTGTTCCATTCATTCACTGCGATTCTGCAATTCATCTGACTCTCCGCTCCAGGCAGGTTTTCATTACAGCACTGGTGAATGACCAAGTAATCCAATGCTGGTTTTCAGCCGCCTTTTCACACTCGCAGTGTGCTGTTCAATTGTCTATCCACTCAAACCTGGTCAGCCTTTCATTTTCTTTTCCACAATATCAGACTTCAGAAATCATTGGAATCGCCAGTACAGAATGTTCCATTCATTCACTGCCAATCTGGAATTCATCTGAATCTGCACTCCAGGTAGGCTTTCATTACACCACTTATGAATGTCCAAGTAACACAATGCTGGTTTTCAGCGGTCTGTTCACACTCTAAGCCCTGCTTTTTACTGGGTATCCACACAACTGTGGTCAGCTCTTCATTTTCATGTCCAAACAATCCAGACTTGAGAAATCATGGCAATCTCCAGTACAGAATGTTCCATTCATTCACTGCGAATCTGGAATTCAACTGAATCTCCACTACCTGCAGATTTATCTTACACCACTTGTGAATGTCCAAGTAAAACAATGCTGGTTTTCAGAGGCCTGTTCATGTTCGCAGTCGTGCTGTTCAATTGGCTATCCACTCAACCTGTTTTGCTCCTCATTTTCCTGTGCACACAACCCAGCCTTCAGAAATCATTGTAATCTCCACTACAGGATGTTCCATTCATTCACTGGGAATCTGGAATTCATCTGAATCTGCACTCCACGCAGGCTTTCGTTACACCACTGCTGAAAGTCGAAGTAATGCAATACTGGTTTTCAGTGGTCTGTTCACATTCGAAGCCGAGGCTTTTTACAGGCTATCCACTCAACACTGGTCAGCTCTTCATTTTCGTGTCCCCACAATCCAGATTTCAGAAATCATTGCAATCTCCACTACAGAATGTTCCATTCATTCACTGCGAGTCTGGAGTTTATCTGATTCTCCACTCCCGCCTGGTTAACATTACACCACTTGTGAATGTCCAAGTAAGCCAATGCTGGTTTTCAGAGGCCTGTTCATACTCGCAGCCGTGCTGTTTAATTGACAATTCACTCCACCCTGTTCAGCTCTTCATTGTCCCACCACACTACCAGCCTTCAGAAATCTTTGTTATCTCCACTACAGAATGTTCCATTCATTCACTGCGAATCTGGAATTCATCTGACTCTCAACTCCACGCAGGTTTTCATTACACCACTGTTGAATGTCCAAGTAACCCAATGCTGGTTTTCAGCGGCCTGTTCATATTCGCAGCCCTGCTGTTTACTTGGCTATCGATTCAAGCCTGGTCAGCTCTTCATTTTCCTGTCCACACAACACAGGCTTCAGAAATCATTGGAATCTCCTCTACAGAATGTTCCATTCATTCACTGCGAATGTGGAATTCAACTGACTCTCCACTCCATGCAGGTTTTCCTTACACCACTGATGAATGTCCAAGTAACCCAATGCTGGTTTTCAGCTGCATGTTCACACTCGCAGCCATGCTATACAATTGGCTTTCCACTAAATCCTGATTAGTTCTTGATTTTCCTTCCACACGACCCAGCCTTCAGAAATCGTTGGAATCTCCACTAGAGAATGTTCCATTCATTCACTGCGAATCTGGAATTCCTCTGAACCTCCACTCCCGGCAGGTTTTCGTTACACCACTGTTGAATGTCCAAGTAACCCAATGTTTTAAGTGTTTTCTTCACAAGCGCAGTGGTGCTGTTCAATTGGCTATCCACTCAACCCTGGCCAGCTCTACATTTTCCTGTCCACACCACAGAGACTGGAGAAATCATTGTTATCTCCACTACAGAATGTTCCATTCATTCACAGCGAATCTGGAATTCATCTGAATCTCCACTCCCGGCAGGTTTTCGTGACACCACTGGTAAATATCCAAGTAAGCCAATGCTGGTTTTAAGTGGCCTGCTCATACTCTCAGCCGTGCTGTTCAATTTGCTATCCACTCAACCCTCTTCAGCTCCATTTTCCTGTCCACATAACCCAAACTTCAGAAACAATTGGTATCTCCTCCACAGAATGTTCCATTCATTGACGGCAAATCTGAAATTCATCTAATTCTCAACTCCCGTCAGGTTTTCGTTACACCACTTGTGAATGTCCAATTAAGCCAAAGCTGGTTTTCAGTGGCCTGTTCTTACTACGAGACGTGCTGTTCATTTGGCTATCCATTCCACCCTGTTCAGCTCTACATTTTCGTGTCCACAAAACCCAGCCTTCAGAAATCATTGGAATCACCACTAGAGAATGTTCCATTCATTCACTGCGAATCTGGAATTCATCTGAATCTCCACTCCCGGCAGGTTTTCATTGCACCACTGCTGAATGTTCAAGTAACGCAATGATGGTTTTCAGCGGTCTATTCACACTCGAACCCGTGCTGTTCACGGTCTAGCGACTCAACACTGGTGAGTTCTTCTTTTTCCAGTTCAGACAATACAAACCTCAGAAACCATTGCAATCTACACTACAGAATGTTTCATTCATTCAGGCGAATCTTGAATTCATCTTGTTCTCCACTCCCAGCAGGTTTTCGTTTCACCACTGGTGAATGTCCAAGCAACCCAAGGCTGGTTTCAGCTGCGTGTTAACACTCGCAGCCGTGCTGTTCAATTGGCTATCCAGTGAACGCTGGTTAGCTCTTGATTTTCCTTCCACACACCGAGCCTTCAGAAATCATTCTTATCTCCACTTCAGAATGTTCCATTCGTTCCCTGCGAATCTGGAATTCCTCTGACTCTCCACACCAGGCAGATTTTCCTAACAACACTGGTGAATGACCAGGTAATCCAATGCTGGTTTTCAGCGGCTGTTCACACTCACAGCCTTGCTGTTCAATTGGCAATCCAGTCAAACCTAGTCAGCTCTTCATTTTCCTGTCCACACAACCCAGCGTTCAGAAATCATTGGAAACTCTACTACAGAAATTTCCATTCATTCACTGTGAATCTGGAAATACTCTGAATCTGCATTCCAGGAAGGCTTTCGTTACACCACTGATGAATGTCCAAGTAATGCAATGCTGCTTCTTAGTGGTCTGTTCACACTCGAAACCGTGCTGTTCATTGGCTATCCACTCAATATCGGTCAGCTCTTCAATATCCTGTCCAGACTATCCAGATTCCTAAATGTTGGCAATCACCACTACAGAATGTTCCATTCAATCACGCGAATCTGGAATTCATCAGAGTCTCCACTCCTGGAAGGTTTTCGTGACACCACTGGTAAATGTCCAAGGAAGACAATGCTGGTTTTAAGCCGCCTGCTAACACACTCAGCCGTGCTGTTCAATTTGCTATCCACCCAACCCTATTCAGCTCTACATTTTCCTGTCCTCATAACCCAACCTTCAGAAATAATTGGTATCTCCTCCACAGAATGTTCCGTTCATTCACTGCGAATCTTAAATTCATCTGACTCTCAACTCCCGGCGGGTTATCGTTACACCACTTGTGAATGTCCAAGTAAGCCAATGCTGGTTTTCAGTGGCCTGTTCATACTAAGAGACGTGCTGTTCATTTGGCTATCCACTCCACCCTGTTCAGCTCTACATTTTCGTGTCCACAAAACCCAGCCTTCAGAAATCATTGGAATCACCACTAGAGAATGTTCCATTCATTCACTGCGAATCTGGAATTCCTCTGAACCTCCACTCCTGGCAGGTTTTCGTTACGCCACTGGTGAATGTCCAAGTAACTCAATCCTGGTTTTCAGAGGCATGTTCAACTCGCAGAAGTGCTGTTCAATGGGCTATCCACTCAATATTGGTCAGCTCTTCATTTTCCTCTCCACACAAACCAGCCTTCAGAAATCATTGGGCTCTCCACTACAGACTGTTCCATTCATTCACTGCGATTCTGCAATTCATCTGACTCTCCGCTCCAGGCAGGTTTTCATTACAGCACTGGTGAATGACCAAGTAATCCAATGCTGGTTTTCAGCCGCCTTTTCACACTCGCAGTGTGCTGTTCAATTGTCTATCCACTCAAACCTGGTCAGCCTTTCATTTTCTTTTCCACAATATCAGACTTCAGAAATCATTGGAATCGCCAGTACAGAATGTTCCATTCATTCACTGCCAATCTGGAATTCATCTGAATCTGCACTCCAGGTAGGCTTTCATTACACCACTTATGAATGTCCAAGTAACACAATGCTGGTTTTCAGCGGTCTGTTCACACTCTAAGCCCTGCTTTTTACTGGGTATCCACACAACTGTGGTCAGCTCTTCATTTTCATGTCCAAACAATCCAGACTTGAGAAATCATGGCAATCTCCAGTACAGAATGTTCCATTCATTCACTGCGAATCTGGAATTCAACTGAATCTCCACTACCTGCAGATTTATCTTACACCACTTGTGAATGTCCAAGTAAAACAATGCTGGTTTTCAGAGGCCTGTTCATGTTCGCAGTCGTGCTGTTCAATTGGCTATCCACTCAACCTGTTTTGCTCCTCATTTTCCTGTGCACACAACCCAGCCTTCAGAAATCATTGTAATCTCCACTACAGGATGTTCCATTCATTCACTGGGAATCTGGAATTCATCTGAATCTGCACTCCACGCAGGCTTTCGTTACACCACTGCTGAAAGTCGAAGTAATGCAATACTGGTTTTCAGTGGTCTGTTCACATTCGAAGCCGAGGCTTTTTACAGGCTATCCACTCAACACTGGTCAGCTCTTCATTTTCGTGTCCCCACAATCCAGATTTCAGAAATCATTGCAATCTCCACTACAGAATGTTCCATTCATTCACTGCGAGTCTGGAGTTTATCTGATTCTCCACTCCCGCCTGGTTAACATTACACCACTTGTGAATGTCCAAGTAAGCCAATGCTGGTTTTCAGAGGCCTGTTCATACTCGCAGCCGTGCTGTTTAATTGACAATTCACTCCACCCTGTTCAGCTCTTCATTGTCCCACCACACTACCAGCCTTCAGAAATCTTTGTTATCTCCACTACAGAATGTTCCATTCATTCACTGCGAATCTGGAATTCATCTGACTCTCAACTCCACGCAGGTTTTCATTACACCACTGTTGAATGTCCAAGTAACCCAATGCTGGTTTTCAGCGGCCTGTTCATATTCGCAGCCCTGCTGTTTACTTGGCTATCGATTCAAGCCTGGTCAGCTCTTCATTTTCCTGTCCACACAACACAGGCTTCAGAAATCATTGGAATCTCCTCTACAGAATGTTCCATTCATTCACTGCGAATGTGGAATTCAACTGACTCTCCACTCCATGCAGGTTTTCCTTACACCACTGATGAATGTCCAAGTAACCCAATGCTGGTTTTCAGCTGCATGTTCACACTCGCAGCCATGCTATACAATTGGCTTTCCACTAAATCCTGATTAGTTCTTGATTTTCCTTCCACACGACCCAGCCTTCAGAAATCGTTGGAATCTCCACTAGAGAATGTTCCATTCATTCACTGCGAATCTGGAATTCCTCTGAACCTCCACTCCCGGCAGGTTTTCGTTACACCACTGTTGAATGTCCAAGTAACCCAATGTTTTAAGTGTTTTCTTCACAAGCGCAGTGGTGCTGTTCAATTGGCTATCCACTCAACCCTGGCCAGCTCTACATTTTCCTGTCCACACCACAGAGACTGGAGAAATCATTGTTATCTCCACTACAGAATGTTCCATTCATTCACAGCGAATCTGGAATTCATCTGAATCTCCACTCCCGGCAGGTTTTCGTGACACCACTGGTAAATATCCAAGTAAGCCAATGCTGGTTTTAAGTGGCCTGCTCATACTCTCAGCCGTGCTGTTCAATTTGCTATCCACTCAACCCTCTTCAGCTCCATTTTCCTGTCCACATAACCCAAACTTCAGAAACAATTGGTATCTCCTCCACAGAATGTTCCATTCATTGACGGCAAATCTGAAATTCATCTAATTCTCAACTCCCGTCAGGTTTTCGTTACACCACTTGTGAATGTCCAATTAAGCCAAAGCTGGTTTTCAGTGGCCTGTTCTTACTACGAGACGTGCTGTTCATTTGGCTATCCATTCCACCCTGTTCAGCTCTACATTTTCGTGTCCACAAAACCCAGCCTTCAGAAATCATTGGAATCACCACTAGAGAATGTTCCATTCATTCACTGCGAATCTGGAATTCATCTGAATCTCCACTCCCGGCAGGTTTTCATTGCACCACTGCTGAATGTTCAAGTAACGCAATGATGGTTTTCAGCGGTCTATTCACACTCGAACCCGTGCTGTTCACGGTCTAGCGACTCAACACTGGTGAGTTCTTCTTTTTCCAGTTCAGACAATACAAACCTCAGAAACCATTGCAATCTACACTACAGAATGTTTCATTCATTCAGGCGAATCTTGAATTCATCTTGTTCTCCACTCCCAGCAGGTTTTCGTTTCACCACTGGTGAATGTCCAAGCAACCCAAGGCTGGTTTCAGCTGCGTGTTAACACTCGCAGCCGTGCTGTTCAATTGGCTATCCAGTGAACGCTGGTTAGCTCTTGATTTTCCTTCCACACACCGAGCCTTCAGAAATCATTCTTATCTCCACTTCAGAATGTTCCGTTCGTTCCCTGCGAATCTGGAATTCCTCTGACTCTCCACACCAGGCAGATTTTCCTAACAACACTGCTGAATGACCAGGTAATCCAATGCTGGTTTTCAGCGGCTGTTCACACTCACAGCCTTGCTGTTCAATTGGCAATCCAGTCAAACCTAGTCAGCTCTTCATTTTCCTGTCCACACAACCCAGCGTTCAGAAATCATTGGAATCTCTACTACAGAAATTTCCATTCATTCACTATGAATCTGGAAATACTCTGAATCTGCATTCCAGGAAGGCTTTCGTTACACCACTGATGAATGTCCAAGTAATGCAATGCTGCTTCTTAGTGGTCTGTTCACACTCGAAACCGTGCTGTTCATTGGCTATCCACTCAATATCGGTCAGCTCTTCAATATCCTGTCCAGACTATCCAGATTCCTAAATGTTGGCAATCACCACTACAGAATGTTCCATTCAATCACGCGAATCTGGAATTCATCAGAGTCTCCACTCCTGGAAGGTTTTCGTGACACCACTGGTAAATGTCCAAGGAAGACAATGCTGGTTTTAAGCCGCCTGCTAACACACTCAGCCGTGCTGTTCAATTTGCTATCCACCCAACCCTATTCAGCTCTACATTTTCCTGTCCTCATAACCCAACCTTCAGAAATAATTGGTATCTCCTCCACAGAATGTTCCGTTCATTCACTGCGAATCTTAAATTCATCTGACTCTCAACTCCCGGCGGGTTATCGTTACACCACTTGTGAATGTCCAAGTAAGCCAATGCTGGTTTTCAGTGGCCTGTTCATACTAAGAGACGTGCTGTTCATTTGGCTATCCACTCCACCCTGTTCAGCTCTACATTCTCGTGTCCACAAAACCCAGCCTTCAGAAATCATTGGAATCACCACTAGAGAATGTTCCATTCATTCACTGCGAATCTGGAATTCATCTGAACCTCCACTCCTGGCAGGTTTTCGTTACGCCACTGGTGAATGTCCAAGTAACTCAATACTGGTTTTCAGAGGCATGTTCAACTCGCAGAAGTGCTGTTCAATGGGCTATCCACTCAATATTGGTCAGCTCTTCATTTTCCTCTCCACACAAACCAGCCATCAGAAATCATTGGGCTCTCCACTACAGACTGTTCCATTCATTCACTGCGATTCTGCAATTCATCTGACTCTCCGCTCCAGGCAGGTTTTCATTACAGCACTGGTGAATGACCAAGTAATCCAATGCTGGTTTTCAGCCGCCTTTTCACACTCGCAGTGTGCTGTTCAATTGTCTATCCACTCAAACCTGGTCAGCCTTTCATTTTCTTTTCCACAATATCAGACTTCAGAAATCATTGGAATCGCCAGTACAGAATGTTCCATTCATTCACTGCCAATCTGGAATTCATCTGAATCTGCACTCCAGGTAGGCTTTCATTACACCACTTATGAATGTCCAAGTAACACAATGCTGGTTTTCAGCGGTCTGTTCACACTCTAAGCCCTGCTTTTTACTGGGTATCCACACAACTGTGGTCAGCTCTTCATTTTCATG
Organism: Sorex fumeus; assembly: GCF_029834395.1. NCBI lineage: Eukaryota > Metazoa > Chordata > Mammalia > Eulipotyphla > Soricidae > Sorex > Sorex fumeus. The sequence continues at coordinate 719,840 of NW_026606251.1, forward strand.
TCCAAACAATCCAGACTTGAGAAATCATGGCAATCTCCAGTACAGAATGTTCCATTCATTCACTGCGAATCTGGAATTCAACTGAATCTCCACTACCTGCAGATTTATCTTACACCACTTGTGAATGTCCAAGTAAAACAATGCTGGTTTTCAGAGGCCTGTTCATGTTCGCAGTCGTGCTGTTCAATTGGCTATCCACTCAACCTGTTTTGCTCCTCATTTTCCTGTGCACACAACCCAGCCTTCAGAAATCATTGTAATCTCCACTACAGGATGTTCCATTCATTCACTGGGAATCTGGAATTCATCTGAATCTGCACTCCACGCAGGCTTTCGTTACACCACTGCTGAAAGTCGAAGTAATGCAATACTGGTTTTCAGTGGTCTGTTCACATTCGAAGCCGAGGCTTTTTACAGGCTATCCACTCAACACTGGTCAGCTCTTCATTTTCGTGTCCCCACAATCCAGATTTCAGAAATCATTGCAATCTCCACTACAGAATGTTCCATTCATTCACTGCGAGTCTGGAGTTTATCTGATTCTCCACTCCCGCCTGGTTAACATTACACCACTTGTGAATGTCCAAGTAAGCCAATGCTGGTTATCAGAGGCCTGTTCATACTCGCAGCCGTGCTGTTTAATTGACAATTCACTCCACCCTGTTCAGCTCTTCATTGTCCCACCACACTACCAGCCTTCAGAAATCTTTGTTATCTCCACTACAGAATGTTCCATTCATTCACTGCGAATCTGGAATTCATCTGACTCTCAACTCCACGCAGGTTTTCATTGCACCACTGTTGAATGTCCAAGTAACCCAATGCTGGTTTTCAGCGGCCTGTTCATATTCGCAGCCCTGCTGTTTACTTGGCTATCGATTCAAGCCTGGTCAGCTCTTCATTTTCCTGTCCACACAACACAGGCTTCAGAAATCATTGGAATCTCCTCTACAGAATGTTCCATTCATTCACTGCGAATGTGGAATTCAACTGACTCTCCACTCCATGCAGGTTTTCCTTACACCACTGATGAATGTCCAAGTAACCCAATGCTGGTTTTCAGCTGCATGTTCACACTCGCTGCCATGCTATACAATTGGCTTTCCACTAAATCCTGATTAGTTCTTGATTTTCCTTCCACACGACCCAGCCTTCAGAAATCGTTGGAATCTCCACTAGAGAATGTTCCATTCATTCACTGCGAATCTGGAATTCCTCTGAACCTCCACTCCCGGCAGGTTTTCGTTACACCACTGTTGAATGTCCAAGTAACCCAATGTTTTAAGTGTTTTCTTCACAAGCGCAGTGGTGCTGTTCAATTGGCTATCCACTCAACCCTGGCCAGCTCTACATTTTCCTGTCCACACCACAGAGACTGGAGAAATCATTGTTATCTCCACTACAGAATGTTCCATTCATTCACAGCGAATCTGGAATTCATCTGAATCTCCACTCCCGGCAGGTTTTCGTGACACCACTGGTAAATATCCAAGTAAGCCAATGCTGGTTTTAAGTGGCCTGCTCATACTCTCAGCCGTGCTGTTCAATTTGCTATCCACTCAACCCTCTTCAGCTCCATTTTCCTGTCCACATAACCCAAACTTCAGAAACAATTGGTATCTCCTCCACAGAATGTTCCATTCATTGACGGCAAATCTGAAATTCATCTAATTCTCAACTCCCGTCAGGTTTTCGTTACACCACTTGTGAATGTCCAATTAAGCCAAAGCTGGTTTTCAGTGGCCTGTTCTTACTACGAGAAGTGCTGTTCATTTGGCTATCCATTCCACCCTGTTCAGCTCTACATTTTCGTGTCCACAAAACCCAGCCTTCAGAAATCATTGGAATCACCACTAGAGAATGTTCCATTCATTCACTGCGAATCTGGAATTCATCTGAATCTCCACTCCCGGCAGGTTTTCATTGCACCACTGCTGAATGTTCAAGTAACGCAATGATGGTTTTCAGCGGTCTATTCACACTCGAACCCGTGCTGTTCACGGTCTAGCGACTCAACACTGGTGAGTTCTTCTTTTTCCAGTTCAGACAATACAAACCTCAGAAACCATTGCAATCTACACTACAGAATGTTTCATTCATTCAGGCGAATCTTGAATTCATCTTGTTCTCCACTCCCAGCAGGTTTTCGTTTCACCACTGGTGAATGTCCAAGCAACCCAAGGCTGGTTTCAGCTGCGTGTTAACACTCGCAGCCGTGCTGTTCAATTGGCTATCCAGTGAACGCTGGTTAGCTCTTGATTTTCCTTCCACACACCGAGCCTTCAGAAATCATTCTTATCTCCACTTCAGAATGTTCCATTCGTTCCCTGCGAATCTGGAATTCCTCTGACTCTCCACACCAGGCAGATTTTCCTAACAACACTGGTGAATGACCAGGTAATCCAATGCTGGTTTTCAGCGGCTGTTCACACTCACAGCCTTGCTGTTCAATTGGCAATCCAGTCAAACCTAGTCAGCTCTTCATTTTCCTGTCCACACAACCCAGCGTTCAGAAATCATTGGAAACTCTACTACAGAAATTTCCATTCATTCACTGTGAATCTGGAAATACTCTGAATCTGCATTCCAGGAAGGCTTTCGTTACACCACTGATGAATGTCCAAGTAATGCAATGCTGCTTCTTAGTGGTCTGTTCACACTCGAAACCGTGCTGTTCATTGGCTATCCACTCAATATCGGTCAGCTCTTCAATATCCTGTCCAGACTATCCAGATTCCTAAATGTTGGCAATCACCACTACAGAATGTTCCATTCAATCACGCGAATCTGGAATTCATCAGAGTCTCCACTCCTGGAAGGTTTTCGTGACACCACTGGTAAATGTCCAAGGAAGACAATGCTGGTTTTAAGCCGCCTGCTAACACACTCAGCCGTGCTGTTCAATTTGCTATCCACCCAACCCTATTCAGCTCTACATTTTCCTCTCCTCATAACCCAAACTTCAGAAATAATTGGTATCTCCTCCACAGAATGTTCCGTTCATTCACTGCGAATCTTAAATTCATCTGACTCTCAACTCCCGGCGGGTTATCGTTACACCACTTGTGAATGTCCAAGTAAGCCAATGCTGGTTTTCAGTGGCCTGTTCATACTAAGAGACGTGCTGTTCATTTGGCTATCCACTCCACCCTGTTCAGCTCTACATTCTCGTGTCCACAAAACCCAGCCTTCAGAAATCATTGGAATCACCACTAGAGAATATTCCATTCATTCACTGCGAATCTGGAAATCATCTGAACCTCCACTCCTGGCAGGTTTTCGTTACGCCACTGGTGAATGTCCAAGTAACTCAATACTGGTTTTCAGAGGCATGTTCAACTCGCAGAAGTGCTGTTCAATGGGCTATCCACTCAATATTGGTCAGCTCTTCATTTTCCTCTCCACACAAACCAGCCATCAGAAATCATTGGGCTCTCCACTACAGACTGTTCCATTCATTCACTGCGATTCTGCAATTCATCTGACTCTCCGCTCCAGGCAGGTTTTCATTACAGCACTGGTGAATGACCAAGTAATCCAATGCTGGTTTTCAGCCGCCTTTTCACACTCGCAGTGTGCTGTTCAATTGTCTATCCACTCAAACCTGGTCAGCCTTTCATTTTCTTTTCCACAATATCAGACTTCAGAAATCATTGGAATCGCCAGTACAGAATGTTCCATTCATTCACTGCCAATCTGGAATTCATCTGAATCTGCACTCCAGGTAGGCTTTCATTACACCACTTATGAATGTCCAAGTAACACAATGCTGGTTTTCAGCGGTCTGTTCACACTCTAAGCCCTGCTTTTTACTGGGTATCCACACAACTGTGGTCAGCTCTTCATTTTCATGTCCAAACAATCCAGACTTGAGAAATCATGGCAATCTCCAGTACAGAATGTTCCATTCATTCACTGCGAATCTGGAATTCAACTGAATCTCCACTACCTGCAGATTTATCTTACACCACTTGTGAATGTCCAAGTAAAACAATGCTGGTTTTCAGAGGCCTGTTCATGTTCGCAGTCGTGCTGTTCAATTGGCTATCCACTCAACCTGTTTTGCTCCTCATTTTCCTGTGCACACAACCCAGCCTTCAGAAATCATTGTAATCTCCACTACAGGATGTTCCATTCATTCACTGGGAATCTGGAATTCATCTGAATCTGCACTCCACGCAGGCTTTCGTTACACCACTGCTGAAAGTCGAAGTAATGCAATACTGGTTTTCAGTGGTCTGTTCACATTCGAAGCCGAGGCTTTTTACAGGCTATCCACTCAACACTGGTCAGCTCTTCATTTTCGTGTCCCCACAATCCAGATTTCAGAAATCATTGCAATCTCCACTACAGAATGTTCCATTCATTCACTGCGAGTCTGGAGTTTATCTGATTCTCCACTCCCGCCTGGTTAACATTACACCACTTGTGAATGTCCAAGTAAGCCAATGCTGGTTTTCAGAGGCCTGTTCATACTCGCAGCCGTGCTGTTTAATTGACAATTCACTCCACCCTGTTCAGCTCTTCATTGTCCCACCACACTACCAGCCTTCAGAAATCTTTGTTATCTCCACTACAGAATGTTCCATTCATTCACTGCGAATCTGGAATTCATCTGACTCTCAACTCCACGCAGGTTTTCATTACACCACTGTTGAATGTCCAAGTAACCCAATGCTGGTTTTCAGCGGCCTGTTCATATTCGCAGCCCTGCTGTTTACTTGGCTATCGATTCAAGCCTGGTCAGCTCTTCATTTTCCTGTCCACACAACACAGGCTTCAGAAATCATTGGAATCTCCTCTACAGAATGTTCCATTCATTCACTGCGAATGTGGAATTCAACTGACTCTCCACTCCATGCAGGTTTTCCTTACACCACTGATGAATGTCCAAGTAACCCAATGCTGGTTTTCAGCTGCATGTTCACACTCGCAGCCATGCTATACAATTGGCTTTCCACTAAATCCTGATTAGTTCTTGATTTTCCTTCCACACGACCCAGCCTTCAGAAATCGTTGGAATCTCCACTAGAGAATGTTCCATTCATTCACTGCGAATCTGGAATTCCTCTGAACCTCCACTCCCGGCAGGTTTTCGTTACACCACTGTTGAATGTCCAAGTAACCCAATGTTTTAAGTGTTTTCTTCACAAGCGCAGTGGTGCTGTTCAATTGGCTATCCACTCAACCCTGGCCAGCTCTACATTTTCCTGTCCACACCACAGAGACTGGAGAAATCATTGTTATCTCCACTACAGAATGTTCCATTCATTCACAGCGAATCTGGAATTCATCTGAATCTCCACTCCCGGCAGGTTTTCGTGACACCACTGGTAAATATCCAAGTAAGCCAATGCTGGTTTTAAGTGGCCTGCTCATACTCTCAGCCGTGCTGTTCAATTTGCTATCCACTCAACCCTCTTCAGCTCCATTTTCCTGTCCACATAACCCAAACTTCAGAAACAATTGGTATCTCCTCCACAGAATGTTCCATTCATTGACGGCAAATCTGAAATTCATCTAATTCTCAACTCCCGTCAGGTTTTCGTTACACCACTTGTGAATGTCCAATTAAGCCAAAGCTGGTTTTCAGTGGCCTGTTCTTACTACGAGACGTGCTGTTCATTTGGCTATCCATTCCACCCTGTTCAGCTCTACATTTTCGTGTCCACAAAACCCAGCCTTCAGAAATCATTGGAATCACCACTAGAGAATGTTCCATTCATTCACTGCGAATCTGGAATTCATCTGAATCTCCACTCCCGGCAGGTTTTCATTGCACCACTGCTGAATGTTCAAGTAACGCAATGATGGTTTTCAGCGGTCTATTCACACTCGAACCCGTGCTGTTCACGGTCTAGCGACTCAACACTGGTGAGTTCTTCTTTTTCCAGTTCAGACAATACAAACCTCAGAAACCATTGCAATCTACACTACAGAATGTTTCATTCATTCAGGCGAATCTTGAATTCATCTTGTTCGCCACTCCCAGCAGGTTTTCGTTTCACCACTGGTGAATGTCCAAGCAACCCAAGGCTGGTTTCAGCTGCGTGTTAACACTCGCAGCCGTGCTGTTCAATTGGCTATCCAGTGAACGCTGGTTAGCTCTTGATTTTCCTTCCACACACCGAGCCTTCAGAAATCATTCTTATCTCCACTTCAGAATGTTCCATTCGTTCCCTGCGAATCTGGAATTCCTCTGACTCTCCACACCAGGCAGATTTTCCTAACAACACTGGTGAATGACCAGGTAATCCAATGCTGGTTTTCAGCGGCTGTTCACACTCACAGCCTTGCTGTTCAATTGGCAATCCAGTCAAACCTAGTCAGCTCTTCATTTTCCTGTCCACACAACCCAGCGTTCAGAAATCATTGGAATCTCTACTACAGAAATTTCCATTCATTCACTGTGAATCTGGAAATACTCTGAATCTGCATTCCAGGAAGGCTTTCGTTACACCACTGATGAATGTCCAAGTAATGCAATGCTGCTTCTTAGTGGTCTGTTCACACTCGAAAACCGTGCTGTTCATTGGCTATCCACTCAATATCGGTCAGCTCTTCAATATCCTGTCCAGACTATCCAGATTCCTAAATGTTGGCAATCACCACTACAGAATGTTCCATTCAATCACGCGAATCTGGAATTCATCAGAGTCTCCACTCCTGGAAGGTTTTCGTGACACCACTGGTAAATGTCCAAGGAAGACAATGCTGGTTTTAAGCCGCCTGCTAACACACTCAGCCGTGCTGTTCAATTTGCTATCCACCCAACCCTATTCAGCTCTACATTTTCCTGTCCTCATAACCCAACCTTCAGAAATAATTGGTATCTCCTCCACAGAATGTTCCGTTCATTCACTGCGAATCTTAAATTCATCTGACTCTCAACTCCCGGCGGGTTATCGTTACACCACTTGTGAATGTCCAAGTAAGCCAATGCTGGTTTTCAGTGGCCTGTTCATACTAAGAGACGTGCTGTTCATTTGGCTATCCACTCCACCCTGTTCAGCTCTACATTCTCGTGTCCACAAAACCCAGCCTTCAGAAATCATTGGAATCACCACTAGAGAATGTTCCATTCATTCACTGCGAATCTGGAATTCCTCTGAACCTCCACTCCTGGCAGGTTTTCGTTACGCCACTGGTGAATGTCCAAGTAACTCAATACTGGTTTTCAGAGGCATGTTCAACTCGCAGAAGTGCTGTTCAATGGGCTATCCACTCAATATTGGTCAGCTCTTCATTTTCCTCTCCACACAAACCAGCCTTCAGAAATCATTGGGCTCTCCACTACAGACTGTTCCATTCATTCACTGCGATTCTGCAATTCATCTGACTCTCCGCTCCAGGCAGGTTTTCATTACAGCACTGGTGAATGAGCAAGTAATCCAATGCTGGTTTTCAGCCGCCTTTTCACTCTCGCAGTGTGCTGTTCAATTGTCTATCCACTCAAACCTGGTCAGCCTTTCATTTTCTTTTCCACAATATCAGACTTCAGAAATCATTGGAATCGCCAGTACAGAATGTTCCATTCATTCACTGCCAATCTGGAATTCATCTGAATCTGCACTCCAGGTAGGCTTTCATTACACCACTTATGAATGTCCAAGTAACACAATGCTGGTTTTCAGCGGTCTGTTCACACTCTAAGCCCTGCTTTTTACTGGGTATCCACACAACTGTGGTCAGCTCTTCATTTTCATGTCCAAACAATCCAGACTTGAGAAATCATTGCAATCTCCAGTACAGAATGTTCCGTTCATTCACTGCGAATCTGGAATTCAACTGAATCTCCACTACCTGCAGATTTATCTTACACCACTTGTGAATGTCCAAGTAAAACAATGCTGGTTTTCAGAGGCCTGTTCATGTTCGCAGTCGTGCTGTTCAATTGGCTATCCACTCAACCTGTTTTGCTCCTCATTTTCCTGTGCACACAACCCAGCCTTCAGAAATCATTGTAATCTCCACTACAGGATGTTCCATTCATTCACTGGGAATCTGGAATTCATCTGAATCTGCACTCCACGCAGGCTTTCGTTACACCACTGCTGAAAGTCGAAGTAATGCAATACTGGTTTTCAGTGGTCTGTTCACATTCGAAGCCGAGGCTTTTTACAGGCTATCCACTCAACACTGGTCAGCTCTTCATTTTCGTGTCCCCACAATCCAGATTTCAGAAATCATTGCAATCTCCACTACAGAATGTTCCATTCATTCACTGCGAGTCTGGAGTTTATCTGATTCTCCACTCCCGCCTGGTTAACATTACACCACTTGTGAATGTCCAAGTAAGCCAATGCTGGTTTTCAGAGGCCTGTTCATGCTCGCAGCCGTGCTGTTTAATTGACAATTCACTCCACCCTGTTCAGCTCTTCATTGTCCCACCACACTACCAGCCTTCAGAAATCTTTGTTATCTCCACTACAGAATGTTCCATTCATTCACTGCGAATCTGGAATTCATCTGACTCTCAACTCCACGCAGGTTTTCATTACACCACTGTTGAATGTCCAAGTAACCCAATGCTGGTTTTCAGCGGCCTGTTCATATTCGCAGCCCTGCTGTTTACTTGGCTATCGATTCAAGCCTGGTCAGCTCTTCATTTTCCTGTCCACACAACACAGGCTTCAGAAATCATTGGAATCTCCTCTACAGAATGTTCCATTCATTCACTGCGAATGTGGAATTCAACTGACTCTCCACTCCATGCAGGTTTTCCTTACACCACTGATGAATGTCCAAGTAACCCAATGCTGGTTTTCAGCTGCATGTTCACACTCGCAGCCATGCTATACAATTGGCTTTCCACTAAATCCTGATTAGTTCTTGATTTTCCTTCCACACGACCCAGCCTTCAGAAATCATTGGAATCTCCACGAGAGAATGTTCCATTCATTCACTGCGAATCTGGAATTCCTCTGAGCCTCCACTCCCGGCACGTTTTCGTTACACCACTGTTGAATGTCCAAGTAACCCAATGTTTTAAGTGTTTTCTTCACAAGCGCAGTGGTGCTGTTCAATTGGCTATCCACTCAACCCTGGCCAGCTCTACATTTTCCTGTCCACACCACAGAGACTGGAGAAATCATTGTTATCTCCACTACAGAATGTTCCATTCATTCACAGCGAATCTGGAATTCATCTGAATCTCCACTCCCGGCAGGTTTTCGTGACACCACTGGTAAATATCCAAGTAAGCCAATGCTGGTTTTAAGTGGCCTGCTCATACTCTCAGCCGTGCTGTTCAATTTGCTATCCACTCAACCCTCTTCAGCTCCATTTTCCTGTCCACATAACCCAAACTTCAGAAACAATTGGTATCTCCTCCACAGAATGTTCCATTCATTGACGGCAAATCTGAAATTCATCTAATTCTCAACTCCCGTCAGGTTTTCGTTACACCACTTGTGAATGTCCAATTAAGCCAAAGCTGGTTTTCAGTGGCCTGTTCTTACTACGAGACGTGCTGTTCATTTGGCTATCCATTCCACCCTGTTCAGCTCTACATTTTCGTGTCCACAAAACCCAGCCTTCAGAAATCATTGGAATCACCACTAGAGAATGTTCCATTCATTCACTGCGAATCTGGAATTCATCTGAATCTCCACTCCCGGCAGGTTTTCATTGCACCACTGCTGAATGTTCAAGTAACGCAATGATGGTTTTCAGCGGTCTATTCACACTCGAACCCGTGCTGTTCACGGTCTAGCGACTCAACACTGGTGAGTTCTTCTTTTTCCAGTTCAGACAATACAAACCTCAGAAACCATTGCAATCTACACTACAGAATGTTTCATTCATTCAGGCGAATCTTGAATTCATCTTGTTCTCCACTCCCAGCAGGTTTTCGTTTCACCACTGGTGAATGTCCAAGCAACCCAAGGCTGGTTTCAGCTGCGTGTTAACACTCGCAGCCGTGCTGTTCAATTGGCTATCCAGTGAACGCTGGTTAGCTCTTGATTTTACTTCCACACACCGAGCCTTCAGAAATCATTCTTATCTCCACTTCAGAATGTTCCATTCGTTCCCTGCGAATCTGGAATTCCTCTGACTCTCCACACCAGGCAGATTTTCCTAACAACACTGGTGAATGACCAGGTAATCCAATGCTGGTTTTCAGCGGCTGTTCACACTCACAGCCTTGCTGTTCAATTGGCAATCCAGTCAAACCTAGTCAGCTCTTCATTTTCCTGTCCACACAACCCAGCGTTCAGAAATCATTGGAATCTCTACTACAGAAATTTCCATTCATTCACTGTGAATCTGGAAATACTCTGAATCTGCATTCCAGGAAGGCTTTCGTTACACCACTGATGAATGTCCAAGTAATGCAATGCTGCTTCTTAGTGGTCTGTTCACACTCAAAACCGTGCTGTTCATTGGCTATCCACTCAATATCGGTCAGCTCTTCAATATCCTGTCCAGACTATCCAGATTCCTAAATGTTGGCAATCACCACTACAGAATGTTCCATTCAATCACGCGAATCTGGAATTCATCAGAGTCTCCACTCCTGGAAGGTTTTCGTGACACCACTGGTAAATGTCCAAGGAAGACAATGCTGGTTTTAAGCCGCCTGCTAACACACTCAGCCGTGCTGTTCAATTTGCTATCCACCCAACCCTATTCAGCTCTACATTTTCCTGTCCTCATAACCCAACCTTCAGAAATAATTGGTATCTCCTCCACAGAATGTTCCGTTCATTCACTGCGAATCTTAAATTCATCTGACTCTCAACTCCCGGCGGGTTATCGTTACACCACTTGTGAATGTCCAAGTAAGCCAATGCTGGTTTTCAGTGGCCTGTTCATACTAAGAGACGTGCTGTTCATTTGGCTATCCACTCCACCCTGTTCAGCTCTACATTTTCGTGTCCACAAAACCCAGCCTTCAGAAATCATTGGAATCACCACTAGAGAATGTTCCATTCATTCACTGCGAATCTGGAATTCATCTGAACCTCCACTCCTGGCAGGTTTTCGTTACGCCACTGGTGAATGTCCAAGTAACTCAATACTGGTTTTCAGAGGCATGTTCAACTCGCAGAAGTGCTGTTCAATGGGCTATCCACTCAATATTGGTCAGCTCTTCATTTTCCTCTCCACACAAACCAGCCTTCAGAAATCATTGGGCTCTCCACTACAGACTGTTCCATTCATTCACTGCGATTCTGCAATTCATCTGACTCTCCGCTCCAGGCAGGTTTTCATTACAGCACTGGTGAATGACCAAGTAATCCAATGCTGGTTTTCAGCCGCCTTTTCACACTCGCAGTGTGCTGTTCAATTGTCTATCCACTCAAACCTGGTCAGCCTTTCATTTTCTTTTCCACAATATCAGACTTCAGAAATCATTGGAATCGCCAGTACAGAATGTTCCATTCATTCACTGCCAATCTGGAATTCATCTGAATCTGCACTCCAGGTAGGCTTTCATTACACCACTTATGAATGTCCAAGTAACACAATGCTGGTTTTCAGCGGTCTGTTCACACTCTAAGCCCTGCTTTTTACTGGGTATCCACACAACTGTGGTCAGCTCTTCATTTTCATGTCCAAACAATCCAGACTTGAGAAATCATTGCAATCTCCAGTACAGAATGTTCCATTCATTCACTGCGAATCTGGAATTCAACTGAATCTCCACTACCTGCAGATTTATCTTACACCACTTGTGAATGTCCAAGTAAAACAATGCTGGTTTTCAGAGGCCTGTTCATGTTCGCAGTCGTGCTGTTCAATTGGCTATCCACTCAACCTGTTTTGCTCCTCATTTTCCTGTGCACACAACCCAGCCTTCAGAAATCATTGTAATCTCCACTACAGGATGTTCCATTCATTCACTGGGAATCTGGAATTCATCTGAATCTGCACTCCACGCAGGCTTTCGTTACACCACTGCTGAAAGTCGAAGTAATGCAATACTGGTTTTCAGTGGTCTGTTCACATTCGAAGCCGAGGCTTTTTACAGGCTATCCACTCAACACTGGTCAGCTCTTCATTTTCGTGTCCCCACAATCCAGATTTCAGAAATCATTGCAATCTCCACTACAGAATGTTCCATTCATTCACTGCGAGTCTGGAGTTTATCTGATTCTCCACTCCCGCCTGGTTAACATTACACCACTTGTGAATGTCCAAGTAAGCCAATGCTGGTTTTCAGAGGCCTGTTCATACTCGCAGCCGTGCTGTTTAATTGACAATTCACTCCACCCTGTTCAGCTCTTCATTGTCCCACCACACTACCAGCCTTCAGAAATCTTTGTTATCTCCACTACAGAATGTTCCATTCATTCACTGCGAATCTGGAATTCATCTGACTCTCAACTCCACGCAGGTTTTCATTACACCACTGTTGAATGTCCAAGTAACCCAATGCTGGTTTTCAGCGGCCTGTTCATATTCGCAGCCCTGCTGTTTACTTGGCTATCGATTCAAGCCTGGTCAGCTCTTCATTTTCCTGTCCACACAACACAGGCTTCAGAAATCATTGGAATCTCCTCTACAGAATGTTCCATTCATTCACTGCGAATGTGGAATTCAACTGACTCTCCACTCCATGCAGGTTTTCCTTACACCACTGATGAATGTCCAAGTAACCCAATGCTGGTTTTCAGCTGCATGTTCACACTCGCAGCCATGCTATACAATTGGCTTTCCACTAAATCCTGATTAGTTCTTGATTTTCCTTCCACACGACCCAGCCTTCAGAAATCGTTGGAATCTCCACTAGAGAATGTTCCATTCATTCACTGCGAATCTGGAATTCCTCTGAACCTCCACTCCCGGCAGGTTTTCGTTACACCACTGTTGAATGTCCAAGTAACCCAATGTTTTAAGTGTTTTCTTCACAAGCGCAGTGGTGCTGTTCAATTGGCTATCCACTCAACCCTGGCCAGCTCTACATTTTCCTGTCCACACCACAGAGACTGGAGAAATCATTGTTATCTCCACTACAGAATGTTCCATTCATTCACAGCGAATCTGGAATTCATCTGAATCTCCACTCCCGGCAGGTTTTCGTGACACCACTGGTAAATATCCAAGTAAGCCAATGCTGGTTTTAAGTGGCCTGCTCATACTCTCAGCCGTGCTGTTCAATTTGCTATCCACTCAACCCTCTTCAGCTCCATTTTCCTGTCCACATAACCCAAACTTCAGAAACAATTGGTATCTCCTCCACAGAATGTTCCATTCATTGACGGCAAATCTGAAATTCATCTAATTCTCAACTCCCGTCAGGTTTTCGTTACACCACTTGTGAATGTCCAATTAAGCCAAAGCTGGTTTTCAGTGGCCTGTTCTTACTACGAGACGTGCTGTTCATTTGGCTATCCATTCCACCCTGTTCAGCTCTACATTTTCGTGTCCACAAAACCCAGCCTTCAGAAATCATTGGAATCACCACTAGAGAATGTTCCATTCATTCACTGCGAATCTGGAATTCATCTGAATCTCCACTCCCGGCAGGTTTTCATTGCACCACTGCTGAATGTTCAAGTAACGCAATGATGGTTTTCAGCGGTCTATTCACACTCGAACCCGTGCTGTTCACGGTCTAGCGACTCAACACTGGTGAGTTCTTCTTTTTCCAGTTCAGACAATACAAACCTCAGAAACCATTGCAATCTACACTACAGAATGTTTCATTCATTCAGGCGAATCTTGAATTCATCTTGTTCTCCACTCCCAGCAGGTTTTCGTTTCACCACTGGTGAATGTCCAAGCAACCCAAGGCTGGTTTCAGCTGCGTGTTAACACTCGCAGCCGTGCTGTTCAATTGGCTATCCAGTGAACGCTGGTTAGCTCTTGATTTTCCTTCCACACACCGAGCCTTCAGAAATCATTCTTATCTCCACTTCAGAATGTTCCATTCGTTCCCTGCGAATCTGGAATTCCTCTGACTCTCCACACCAGGCAGATTTTCCTAACAACACTGGTGAATGACCAGGTAATCCAATGCTGGTTTTCAGCGGCTGTTCACACTCACAGCCTTGCTGTTCAATTCGCAATCCAGTCAAACCTAGTCAGCTCTTCATTTTCCTGTCCACACAACCCAGCGTTCAGAAATCATTGGAATCTCTACTACAGAAATTTCCATTCATTCACTGTGAATCTGGAAATACTCTGAATCTGCATTCCAGGAAGGCTTTCGTTACACCACTGATGAATGTCCAAGTAATGCAATGCTGCTTCTTAGTGGTCTGTTCACACTCGAAACCGTGCTGTTCATTGGCTATCCACTCAATATCGGTCAGCTCTTCAATATCCTGTCCAGACTATCCAGATTCCTAAATGTTGGCAATCACCACTACAGAATGTTCCATTCAATCACGCGAATCTGGAATTCATCAGAGTCTCCACTCCTGGAAGGTTTTCGTGACACCACTGGTAAATGTCCAAGGAAGACAATGCTGGTTTTAAGCCGCCTGCTAACACACTCAGCCGTGCTGTTCAATTTGCTATCCACCCAACCCTATTCAGCTCTACATTTTCCTGTCCTCATAACCCAACCTTCAGAAATAATTGGTATCTCCTCCACAGAATGTTCCGTTCATTCACTGCGAATCTTAAATTCATCTGACTCTCAACTCCCGGCGGGTTATCGTTACACCACTTGTGAATGTCCAAGTAAGCCAATGCTGGTTTTCAGTGGCCTGTTCATACTAAGAGACGTGCTGTTCATTTGGCTATCCACTCCACCCTGTTCAGCTCTACATTTTCGTGTCCACAAAACCCAGCCTTCAGAAATCATTGGAATCACCACTAGAGAATGTTCCATTCATTCACTGCGAATCTGGAATTCCTCTGAACCTCCACTCCTGGCAGGTTTTCGTTACGCCACTGGTGAATGTCCAAGTAACTCAATACTGGTTTTCAGAGGCATGTTCAACTCGCAGAAGTGCTGTTCAATGGGCTATCCACTCAATATTGGTCAGCTCTTCATTTTCCTCTCCACACAAACCAGCCTTCAGAAATCATTGGGCTCTCCACTACAGACTGTTCCATTCATTCACTGCGATTCTGCAATTCATCTGACTCTCCGCTCCAGGCAGGTTTTCATTACAGCACTGGTGAATGACCAAGTAATCCAATGCTGGTTTTCAGCCGCCTTTTCACACTCGCAGTGTGCTGTTCAATTGTCTATCCACTCAAACCTGGTCAGCCTTTCATTTTCTTTTCCACAATATCAGACTTCAGAAATCATTGGAATCGCCAGTACAGAATGTTCCATTCATTCACTGCCAATCTGGAATTCATCTGAATCTGCACTCCAGGTAGGCTTTCATTACACCACTTATGAATGTCCAAGTAACACAATGCTGGTTTTCAGCGGTCTGTTCACACTCTAAGCCCTGCTTTTTACTGGGTATCCACACAACTGTGGTCAGCTCTTCATTTTCATGTCCAAACAATCCAGACTTGAGAAATCATTGCAATCTCCAGTACAGAATGTTCCGTTCATTCACTGCGAATCTGGAATTCAACTGAATCTCCACTACCTGCAGATTTATCTTACACCACTTGTGAATGTCCAAGTAAAACAATGCTGGTTTTCAGAGGCCTGTTCATGTTCGCAGTCGTGCTGTTCAATTGGCTATCCACTCAACCTGTTTTGCTCCTCATTTTCCTGTGCACACAACCCAGCCTTCAGAAATCATTGTAATCTCCACTACAGGATGTTCCATTCATTCACTGGGAATCTGGAATTCATCTGAATCTGCACTCCACGCAGGCTTTCGTTACACCACTGCTGAAAGTCGAAGTAATGCAATACTGGTTTTCAGTGGTCTGTTCACATTCGAAGCCGAGGCTTTTTACAGGCTATCCACTCAACACTGGTCAGCTCTTCATTTTCGTGTCCCCACAATCCAGATTTCAGAAATCATTGCAATCTCCACTACAGAATGTTCCATTCATTCACTGCGAGTCTGGAGTTTATCTGATACTCCACTCCCGCCTGGTTAACATTACACCACTTGTGAATGTCCAAGTAAGCCAATGCTGGTTTTCAGAGGCCTGTTCATACTCGCAGCCGTGCTGTTTAATTGACAATTCACTCCACCCTGTTCAGCTCTTCATTGTCCCACCACACTACCAGCCTTCAGAAATCTTTGTTATCTCCACTACAGAATGTTCCATTCATTCACTACGAATCTGGAATTCATCTGACTCTCAACTCGACGCAGGTTTTCATTACACCACTGTTGAATGTCCAAGTAACCCAATGCTGGTTTTCAGCGGCCTGTTCATATTCGCAGCCCTGCTGTTTACTTGGCTATCGATTCAAGCCTGGTCAGCTCTTCATTTTCCTGTCCACACAACACAGGCTTCAGAAATCATTGGAATCTCCTCTACAGAATGTTCCATTCATTCACTGCGAATGTGGAATTCAACTGACTCTCCACTCCATGCAGGTTTTCCTTACACCACTGATGAATGTCCAAGTAACCCAATGCTGGTTTTCAGCTGCATGTTCACACTCGCAGCCATGCTATACAATTGGCTTTCCACTAAATCCTGATTAGTTCTTGATTTTCCTTCCACACGACCCAGCCTTCAGAAATCATTGGAATCTCCACTAGAGAATGTTCCATTCATTCACTGCGAATCTGGAATTCCTCTGAACCTCCACTCCCGGCAGGTTTTCGTTACACCACTGTTGAATGTCCAAGTAACCCAATGTTTTAAGTGTTTTCTTCACAAGCGCAGTGGTGCTGTTCAATTGGCTATCCACTCAACCCTGGCCAGCTCTACATTTTCCTGTCCACACCACAGAGACTGGAGAAATCATTGTTATCTCCACTACAGAATGTTCCATTCATTCACAGCGAATCTGGAATTCATCTGAATCTCCACTCCCGGCAGGTTTTCGTGACACCACTGGTAAATATCCAAGTAAGCCAATGCTGGTTTTAAGTGGCCTGCTCATACTCTCAGCCGTGCTGTTCAATTTGCTATCCACTCAACCCTCTTCAGCTCCATTTTCCTGTCCACATAACCCAAACTTCAGAAACAATTGGTATCTCCTCCACAGAATGTTCCATTCATTGACGGCAAATCTGAAATTCATCTAATTCTCAACTCCCGTCAGGTTTTCGTTACACCACTTGTGAATGTCCAATTAAGCCAAAGCTGGTTTTCAGTGGCCTGTTCTTACTACGAGACGTGCTGTTCATTTGGCTATCCATTCCACCCTGTTCAGCTCTACATTTTCGTGTCCACAAAACCCAGCCTTCAGAAATCATTGGAATCACCACTAGAGAATGTTCCATTCATTCACTGCGAATCTGGAATTCATCTGAATCTCCACTCCCGGCAGGTTTTCATTGCACCACTGCTGAATGTTCAAGTAACGCAATGATGGTTTTCAGCGGTCTATTCACACTCGAACCCGTGCTGTTCACGGTCTAGCGACTCAACACTGGTGAGTTCTTCTTTTTCCAGTTCAGACAATACAAACCTCAGAAACCATTGCAATCTACACTACAGAATGTTTCATTCATTCAGGCGAATCTTGAATTCATCTTGTTCTCCACTCCCAGCAGGTTTTCGTTTCACCACTGGTGAATGTCCAAGCAACCCAAGGCTGGTTTCAGCTGCGTGTTAACACTCGCAGCCGTGCTGTTCAATTGGCTATCCAGTGAACGCTGGTTAGCTCTTGATTTTCCTTCCACACACCGAGCCTTCAGAAATCATTCTTATCTCCACTTCAGAATGTTCCATTCGTTCCCTGAGAATCTGGAATTCCTCTGACTCTCCACACCAGGCAGATTTTCCTAACAACACTGGTGAATGACCAGGTAATCCAATGCTGGTTTTCAGCGGCTGTTCACACTCACAGCCTTGCTGTTCAATTGGCAATCCAGTCAAACCTAGTCAGCTCTTCATTTTCCTGTCCACACAACCCAGCGTTCAGAAATCATTGGAATCTCTACTACAGAAATTTCCATTCATTCACTGTGAATCTGGAAATACTCTGAATCTGCATTCCAGGAAGGCTTTCGTTACACCACTGATGAATGTCCAAGTAATGCAATGCTGCTTCTTAGTGGTCTGTTCACACTCGAAACCGTGCTGTTCATTGGCTATCCACTCAATATCGGTCAGCTCTTCAATATCCTGTCCAGACTATCCAGATTCCTAAATGTTGGCAATCACCACTACAGAATGTTCCATTCAATCACGCGAATCTGGAATTCATCAGAGTCTCCACTCCTGGAAGGTTTTCGTGACACCACTGGTAAATGTCCAAGGAAGACAATGCTGGTTTTAAGCCGCCTGCTAACACACTCAGCCGTGCTGTTCAATTTGCTATCCACCCAACCCTATTCAGCTCTACATTTTCCTGTCCTCATAACCCAACCTTCAGAAATAATTGGTATCTCCTCCACAGAATGTTCCGTTCATTCACTGCGAATCTTAAATTCATCTGACTCTCAACTCCCGGCGGGTTATCGTTACACCACTTGTGAATGTCCAAGTAAGCCAATGCTGGTTTTCAGTGGCCTGTTCATACTAAGAGACGTGCTGTTCATTTGGCTATCCACTCCACCCTGTTCAGCTCTACATTTTCGTGTCCACAAAACCCAGCCTTCAGAAATCATTGGAATCACCACTAGAGAATGTTCCATTCATTCACTGCGAATCTGGAATTCATCTGAACCTCCACTCCTGGCAGGTTTTCGTTACGCCACTGGTGAATGTCCAAGTAACTCAATACTGGTTTTCAGAGGCATGTTCAACTCGCAGAAGTGCTGTTCAATGGGCTATCCACTCAATATTGGTCAGCTCTTCATTTTCCTCTCCACACAAACCAGCCTTCAGAAATCATTGGGCTCTCCACTACAGACTGTTCCATTCATTCACTGCGATTCTGCAATTCATCTGACTCTCCGCTCCAGGCAGGTTTTC
Organism: Sorex fumeus; assembly: GCF_029834395.1. Classification (NCBI taxonomy): domain Eukaryota; kingdom Metazoa; phylum Chordata; class Mammalia; order Eulipotyphla; family Soricidae; genus Sorex; species Sorex fumeus. The sequence goes on from NW_026606251.1 coordinate 738,761, forward strand.
ATTACAGCACTGGTGAATGACCAAGTAATCCAATGCTGGTTTTCAGCCGCCTTTTCACACTCGCAGTGTGCTGTTCAATTGTCTATCCACTCAAACCTGGTCAGCCTTTCATTTTCTTTTCCACAATATCAGACTTCAGAAATCATTGGAATCGCCAGTACAGAATGTTCCATTCATTCACTGCCAATCTGGAATTCATCTGAATCTGTACTCCAGGTAGGCTTTCATTACACCACTTATGAATGTCCAAGTAACACAATGCTGGTTTTCAGCGGTCTGTTCACACTCTAAGCCCTGCTTTTTACTGGGTATCCACACAACTGTGGTCAGCTCTTCATTTTCATGTCCAAACAATCCAGACTTGAGAAATCATTGCAATCTCCAGTACAGAATGTTCCGTTCATTCACTGCGAATCTGGAATTCAACTGAATCTCCACTACCTGCAGATTTATCTTACACCACTTGTGAATGTCCAAGTAAAACAATGCTGGTTTTCAGAGGCCTGTTCATGTTCGCAGTCGTGCTGTTCAATTGGCTATCCACTCAACCTGTTTTGCTCCTCATTTTCCTGTGCACACAACCCAGCCTTCAGAAATCATTGTAATCTCCACTACAGGATGTTCCATTCATTCACTGGGAATCTGGAATTCATCTGAATCTGCACTCCACGCAGGCTTTCGTTACACCACTGCTGAAAGTCGAAGTAATGCAATACTGGTTTTCAGTGGTCTGTTCACATTCGAAGCCGAGGCTTTTTACAGGCTATCCACTCAACACTGGTCAGCTCTTCATTTTCGTGTCCCCACAATCCAGATTTCAGAAATCATTGCAATCTCCACTACAGAATGTTCCATTCATTCACTGCGAGTCTGGAGTTTATCTGATACTCCACTCCCGCCTGGTTAACATTACACCACTTGTGAATGTCCAAGTAAGCCAATGCTGGTTTTCAGAGGCCTGTTCATACTCGCAGCCGTGCTGTTTAATTGACAATTCACTCCACCCTGTTCAGCTCTTCATTGTCCCACCACACTACCAGCCTTCAGAAATCTTTGTTATCTCCACTACAGAATGTTCCATTCATTCACTACGAATCTGGAATTCATCTGACTCTCAACTCGACGCAGGTTTTCATTACACCACTGTTGAATGTCCAAGTAACCCAATGCTGGTTTTCAGCGGCCTGTTCATATTCGCAGCCCTGCTGTTTACTTGGCTATCGATTCAAGCCTGGTCAGCTCTTCATTTTCCTGTCCACACAACACAGGCTTCAGAAATCATTGGAATCTCCTCTACAGAATGTTCCATTCATTCACTGCGAATGTGGAATTCAACTGACTCTCCACTCCATGCAGGTTTTCCTTACACCACTGATGAATGTCCAAGTAACCCAATGCTGGTTTTCAGCTGCATGTTCACACTCGCAGCCATGCTATACAATTGGCTTTCCACTAAATCCTGATTAGTTCTTGATTTTCCTTCCACACGACCCAGCCTTCAGAAATCGTTGGAATCTCCACTAGAGAATGTTCCATTCATTCACTGCGAATCTGGAATTCCTCTGAACCTCCACTCCCGGCAGGTTTTCGTTACACCACTGTTGAATGTCCAAGTAACCCAATGTTTTAAGTGTTTTCTTCACAAGCGCAGTGGTGCTGTTCAATTGGCTATCCACTCAACCCTGGCCAGCTCTACATTTTCCTGTCCACACCACAGAGACTGGAGAAATCATTGTTATCTCCACTACAGAATGTTCCATTCATTCACAGCGAATCTGGAATTCATCTGAATCTCCACTCCCGGCAGGTTTTCGTGACACCACTGGTAAATATCCAAGTAAGCCAATGCTGGTTTTAAGTGGCCTGCTCATACTCTCAGCCGTGCTGTTCAATTTGCTATCCACTCAACCCTCTTCAGCTCCATTTTCCTGTCCACATAACCCAAACTTCAGAAACAATTGGTATCTCCTCCACAGAATGTTCCATTCATTGACGGCAAATCTGAAATTCATCTAATTCTCAACTCCCGTCAGGTTTTCGTTACACCACTTGTGAATGTCCAATTAAGCCAAAGCTGGTTTTCAGTGGCCTGTTCTTACTACGAGACGTGCTGTTCATTTGGCTATCCATTCCACCCTGTTCAGCTCTACATTTTCGTGTCCACAAAACCCAGCCTTCAGAAATCATTGGAATCACCACTAGAGAATGTTCCATTCATTCACTGCGAATCTGGAATTCATCTGAATCTCCACTCCCGGCAGGTTTTCATTGCACCACTGCTGAATGTTCAAGTAACGCAATGATGGTTTTCAGCGGTCTATTCACACTCGAACCCGTGCTGTTCACGGTCTAGCGACTCAACACTGGTGAGTTCTTCTTTTTCCAGTTCAGACAATACAAACCTCAGAAACCATTGCAATCTACACTACAGAATGTTTCATTCATTCAGGCGAATCTTGAATTCATCTTGTTCTCCACTCCCAGCAGGTTTTCGTTTCACCACTGGTGAATGTCCAAGCAACCCAAGGCTGGTTTCAGCTGCGTGTTAACACTCGCAGCCGTGCTGTTCAATTGGCTATCCAGTGAACGCTGGTTAGCTCTTGATTTTCCTTCCACACACCGAGCCTTCAGAAATCATTCTTATCTCCACTTCAGAATGTTCCATTCGTTCCCTGCGAATCTGGAATTCCTCTGACTCTCCACACCAGGCAGATTTTCCTAACAACACTGGTGAATGACCAGGTAATCCAATGCTGGTTTTCAGCGGCTGTTCACACTCACAGCCTTGCTGTTCAATTGGCAATCCAGTCAAACCTAGTCAGCTCTTCATTTTCCTGTCCACACAACCCAGCGTTCAGAAATCATTGGAATCTCTACTACAGAAATTTCCATTCATTCACTGTGAATCTGGAAATACTCTGAATCTGCATTCCAGGAAGGCTTTCGTTACACCACTGATGAATGTCCAAGTAATGCAATGCTGCTTCTTAGTGGTCTGTTCACACTCGAAACCGTGCTGTTCATTGGCTATCCACTCAATATCGGTCAGCTCTTCAATATCCTGTCCAGACTATCCAGATTCCTAAATGTTGGCAATCACCACTACAGAATGTTCCATTCAATCACGCGAATCTGGAATTCATCAGAGTCTCCACTCCTGGAAGGTTTTCGTGACACCACTGGTAAATGTCCAAGGAAGACAATGCTGGTTTTAAGCCGCCTGCTAACACACTCAGCCGTGCTGTTCAATTTGCTATCCACCCAACCCTATTCAGCTCTACATTTTCCTGTCCTCATAACCCAACCTTCAGAAATAATTGGTATCTCCTCCACAGAATGTTCCGTTCATTCACTGCGAATCTTAAATTCATCTGACTCTCAACTCCCGGCGGGTTATCGTTACACCACTTGTGAATGTCCAAGTAAGCCAATGCTGGTTTTCAGTGGCCTGTTCATACTAAGAGACGTGCTGTTCATTTGGCTATCCACTCCACCCTGTTCAGCTCTACATTTTCGTGTCCACAAAACCCAGCCTTCAGAAATCATTGGAATCACCACTAGAGAATGTTCCATTCATTCACTGCGAATCTGGAATTCCTCTGAACCTCCACTCCTGGCAGGTTTTCGTTACGCCACTGGTGAATGTCCAAGTAACTCAATACTGGTTTTCAGAGGCATGTTCAACTCGCAGAAGTGCTGTTCAATGGGCTATCCACTCAATATTGGTCAGCTCTTCATTTTCCTCTCCACACAAACCAGCCTTCAGAAATCATTGGGCTCTCCACTACAGACTGTTCCATTCATTCACTGCGATTCTGCAATTCATCTGACTCTCCGCTCCAGGCAGGTTTTCATTACAGCACTGGTGAATGACCAAGTAATCCAATGCTGGTTTTCAGCCGCCTTTTCACACTCGCAGTGTGCTGTTCAATTGTCTATCCACTCAAACCTGGTCAGCCTTTCATTTTCTTTTCCACAATATCAGACTTCAGAAATCATTGGAATCGCCAGTACAGAATGTTCCATTCATTCACTGCCAATCTGGAATTCATCTGAATCTGCACTCCAGGTAGGCTTTCATTACACCACTTATGAATGTCCAAGTAACACAATGTTGGTTTTCAGCGGTCTGTTCCCACTCTAAGCCCTGCTTTTTACTGGGTATCCACACAACTGTGGTCAGCTCTTCATTTTCATGTCCAAACACTCCAGACTTGAGAAATCATGGCAATCTCCAGTACAGAATGTTCCATTCATTCACTGCGAATCTGGAATTCAACTGAATCTCCACTACCTGCAGATTTATCTTACACCACTTGTGAATGTCCAAGTAAAACAATGCTGGTTTTCAGAGGCCTGTTCATATTCGCAGTCGTGCTGTTCAATTGGCTATCCACTCAACCTGTTTTGCTCCTCATTTTCCTGTGCACACAACCCAGCCTTCAGAAATCATTGTAATCTCCACTACAGGATGTTCCATTCATTCACTGGGAATCTGGAATTCATCTGAATCTGCACTCCACGCAGGCTTTCGTTACACCACTGCTGAAAGTCGAAGTAATGCAATACTGGTTTTCAGTGGTCTGTTCACATTCGAAGCCGAGGCTTTTTACAGGCTATCCACTCAACACTGGTCAGCTCTTCATTTTCGTGTCCCCACAATCCAGATTTCAGAAATCATTGCAATCTCCACTACAGAATGTTCCATTCATTCACTGCGAGTCTGGAGTTTATCTGATTCTCCACTCCCGCCTGGTTAACATTACACCACTTGTGAATGTCCAAGTAAGCCAATGCTGGTTTTCAGAGGCCTGTTCATACTCGCAGCCGTGCTGTTTAATTGACAATTCACTCCACCCTGTTCAGCTCTTCATTGTCCCACCACACTACCAGCCTTCAGAAATCTTTGTTATCTCCACTACAGAATGTTCCATTCATTCACTGCGAATCTGGAATTCATCTGACTCTCAACTCCACGCAGGTTTTCATTACACCACTGTTGAATGTCCAAGTAACCCAATGCTGGTTTTCAGCGGCCTGTTCATATTCGCAGCCCTGCTGTTTACTTGGCTATCGATTCAAGCCTGGTCAGCTCTTCATTTTCCTGTCCACACAACACAGGCTTCAGAAATCATTGGAATCTCCTCTACAGAATGTTCCATTCATTCACTGCGAATGTGGAATTCAACTGACTCTCCACTCCATGCAGGTTTTCCTTACACCACTGATGAATGTCCAAGTAACCCAATGCTGGTTTTCAGCTGCATGTTCACACTCGCAGCCATGCTATACAATTGGCTTTCCACTAAATCCTGATTAGTTCTTGATTTTCCTTCCACACGACCCAGCCTTCAGAAATCGTTGGAATCTCCACTAGAGAATGTTCCATTCATTCACTGCGAATCTGGAATTCCTCTGAACCTCCACTCCCGGCAGGTTTTCGTTACACCACTGTTGAATGTCCAAGTAACCCAATGTTTTAAGTGTTTTCTTCACAAGCGCAGTGGTGCTGTTCAATTGGCTATCCACTCAACCCTGGCCAGCTCTACATTTTCCTGTCCACACCACAGAGACTGGAGAAATCATTGTTATCTCCACTACAGAATGTTCCATTCATTCACAGCGAATCTGGAATTCATCTGAATCTCCACTCCCGGCAGGTTTTCGTGACACCACTGGTAAATATCCAAGTAAGCCAATGCTGGTTTTAAGTGGCCTGCTCATACTCTCAGCCGTGCTGTTCAATTTGCTATCCACTCAACCCTCTTCAGCTCCATTTTCCTGTCCACATAACCCAAACTTCAGAAACAATTGGTATCTCCTCCACAGAATGTTCCATTCATTGACGGCAAATCTGAAATTCATCTAATTCTCAACTCCCGTCAGGTTTTCGTTACACCACTTGTGAATGTCCAATTAAGCCAAAGCTGGTTTTCAGTGGCCTGTTCTTACTACGAGACGTGCTGTTCATTTGGCTATCCATTCCACCCTGTTCAGCTCTACATTTTCGTGTCCACAAAACCCAGCCTTCAGAAATCATTGGAATCACCACTAGAGAATGTTCCATTCATTCACTGCGAATCTGGAATTCATCTGAATCTCCACTCCCGGCAGGTTTTCATTGCACCACTGCTGAATGTTCAAGTAACGCAATGATGGTTTTCAGCGGTCTATTCACACTCGAACCCGTGCTGTTCACGATCTAGCGACTCAACACTGGTGAGTTCTTCTTTTTCCAGTTCAGACAATACAAACCTCAGAAACCATTGCAATCTACACTACAGAATGTTTCATTCATTCAGGCGAATCTTGAATTCATCTTGTTCTCCACTCCCAGCAGGTTTTCGTTTCACCACTGGTGAATGTCCAAGCAACCCAAGGCTGGTTTCAGCTGCGTGTTAACACTCGCAGCCGTGCTGTTCAATTGGCTATCCAGTGAACGCTGGTTAGCTCTTGATTTTCCTTCCACACACCGAGCCTTCAGAAATCATTCTTATCTCCACTTCAGAATGTTCCATTCGTTCCCTGCGAATCTGGAATTCCTCTGACTCTCCACACCAGGCAGATTTTCCTAACAACACTGGTGAATGACCAGGTAATCCAATGCTGGTTTTCAGCGGCTGTTCACACTCACAGCCTTGCTGTTCAATTGGCAATCCAGTCAAACCTAGTCAGCTCTTCATTTTCCTGTCCACACAACCCAGCGTTCAGAAATCATTGGAATCTCTACTACAGAAATTTCCATTCATTCACTGTGAATCTGGAAATACTCTGAATCTGCATTCCAGGAAGGCTTTCGTTACACCACTGATGAATGTCCAAGTAATGCAATGCTGCTTCTTAGTGGTCTGTTCACACTCGAAACCGTGCTGTTCATTGGCTATCCACTCAATATCGGTCAGCTCTTCAATATCCTGTCCAGACTATCCAGATTCCTAAATGTTGGCAATCACCACTACAGAATGTTCCATTCAATCACGCGAATCTGGAATTCATCAGAGTCTCCACTCCTGGAAGGTTTTCGTGACACCACTGGTAAATGTCCAAGGAAGACAATGCTGGTTTTAAGCCGCCTGCTAACACACTCAGCCGTGCTGTTCAATTTGCTATCCACCCAACCCTATTCAGCTCTACATTTTCCTGTCCTCATAACCCAACCTTCAGAAATAATTGGTATCTCCTCCACAGAATGTTCCGTTCATTCACTGCGAATCTTAAATTCATCTGACTCTCAACTCCCGGCGGGTTATCGTTACACCACTTGTGAATGTCCAAGTAAGCCAATGCTGGTTTTCAGTGGCCTGTTCATACTAAGAGACGTGCTGTTCATTTGGCTATCCACTCCACCCTGTTCAGCTCTACATTTTCGTGTCCACAAAACCCAGCCTTCAGAAATCATTGGAATCACCACTAGAGAATGTTCCATTCATTCACTGCGAATCTGGAATTCATCTGAACCTCCACTCCTGGCAGGTTTTCGTTACGCCACTGGTGAATGTCCAAGTAACTCAATACTGGTTTTCAGAGGCATGTTCAACTCGCAGAAGTGCTGTTCAATGGGCTATCCACTCAATATTGGTCAGCTCTTCATTTTCCTCTCCACACAAACCAGCCTTCAGAAATCATTGGGCTCTCCACTACAGACTGTTCCATTCATTCACTGCGATTCTGCAATTCATCTGACTCTCCGCTCCAGGCAGGTTTTCATTACAGCACTGGTGAATGACCAAGTAATCCAATGCTGGTTTTCAGCCGCCTTTTCACACTCGCAGTGTGCTGTTCAATTGTCTATCCACTCAAACCTGGTCAGCCTTTCATTTTCTTTTCCACAATATCAGACTTCAGAAATCATTGGAATCGCCAGTACAGAATGTTCCATTCATTCACTGCCAATCTGGAATTCATCTGAATCTGCACTCCAGGTAGGCTTTCATTACACCACTTATGAATGTCCAAGTAACACAATGCTGGTTTTCAGCGGTCTGTTCACACTCTAAGCCCTGCTTTTTACTGGGTATCCACACAACTGTGGTCAGCTCTTCATTTTCATGTCCAAACAATCCAGACTTGAGAAATCATTGCAATCTCCAGTACAGAATGTTCCATTCATTCACTGCGAATCTGGAATTCAACTGAATCTCCACTACCTGCAGATTTATCTTACACCACTTGTGAATGTCCAAGTAAAACAATGCTGGTTTTCAGAGGCCTGTTCATGTTCGCAGTCGTGCTGTTCAATTGGCTATCCACTCAACCTGTTTTGCTCCTCATTTTCCTGTGCACACAACCCAGCCTTCAGAAATCATTGTAATCTCCACTACAGGATGTTCCATTCATTCACTGGGAATCTGGAATTCATCTGAATCTGCACTCCACGCAGGCTTTCGTTACACCACTGCTGAAAGTCGAAGTAATGCAATACTGGTTTTCAGTGGTCTGTTCACATTCGAAGCCGAGGCTTTTTACAGGCTATCCACTCAACACTGGTCAGCTCTTCATTTTCGTGTCCCCACAATCCAGATTTCAGAAATCATTGCAATCTCCACTACAGAATGTTCCATTCATTCACTGCGAGTCTGGAGTTTATCTGATTCTCCACTCCCGCCTGGTTAACATTACACCACTTGTGAATGTCCAAGTAAGCCAATGCTGGTTTTCAGAGGCCTGTTCATACTCGCAGCCGTGCTGTTTAATTGACAATTCACTCCACCCTGTTCAGCTCTTCATTGTCCCACCACACTACCAGCCTTCAGAAATCTTTGTTATCTCCACTACAGAATGTTCCATTCATTCACTGCGAATCTGGAATTCATCTGACTCTCAACTCCACACCTCCACGCAGGTTTTCATTACACCACTGTTGAATGTCCAAGTAACCCAATGCCGGTTTTCAGCGGCCTGTTCATATTCGCAGCCCTGCTGTTTACTTGGCTATCTATTCAAGCCTGGTCAGCTCTTCATTTTCCTGTCCACACAACACAGGCTTCAGAAATCATTGGAATCTCCTCTACAGAATGTTCCATTCATTCACTGCGAATGTGGAATTCAACTGACTCTCCACTCCATGCAGGTTTTCCTTACACCACTGATGAATGTCCAAGTAACCCAATGCTGGTTTTCAGCTGCATGTTCACACTCGCAGCCATGCTATACAATTGGCTTTCCACTAAATCCTGATTAGTTCTTGATTTTCCTTCCACACGACCCAGCCTTCAGAAATCGTTGGAATCTCCACTAGAGAATGTTCCATTCATTCACTGCGAATCTGGAATTCCTCTGAACCTCCACTCCCGGCAGGTTTTCGTTACACCACTGTTGAATGTCCAAGTAACCCAATGTTTTAAGTGTTTTCTTCACAAGCGCAGTGGTGCTGTTCAATTGGCTATCCACTCAACCCTGGCCAGCTCTACATTTTCCTGTCCACACCACAGAGACTGGAGAAATCATTGTTATCTCCACTACAGAATGTTCCATTCATTCACAGCGAATCTGGAATTCATCTGAATCTCCACTCCCGGCAGGTTTTCGTGACACCACTGGTAAATATCCAAGTAAGCCAATGCTGGTTTTAAGTGGCCTGCTCATACTCTCAGCCGTGCTGTTCAATTTGCTATCCACTCAACCCTCTTCAGCTCCATTTTCCTGTCCACATAACCCAAACTTCAGAAACAATTGGTATCTCCTCCACAGAATGTTCCATTCATTGACGGCAAATCTGAAATTCATCTAATTCTCAACTCCCGTCAGGTTTTCGTTACACCACTTGTGAATGTCCAATTAAGCCAAAGCTGGTTTTCAGTGGCCTGTTCTTACTACGAGACGTGCTGTTCATTTGGCTATCCATTCCACCCTGTTCAGCTCTACATTTTCGTGTCCACAAAACCCAGCCTTCAGAAATCATTGGAATCACCACTAGAGAATGTTCCATTCATTCACTGCGAATCTGGAATTCATCTGAATCTCCACTCCCGGCAGGTTTTCATTGCACCACTGCTGAATGTTCAAGTAACGCAATGATGGTTTTCAGCGGTCTATTCACACTCGAACCCGTGCTGTTCACGGTCTAGCGACTCAACACTGGTGAGTTCTTCTTTTTCCAGTTCAGACAATACAAACCTCAGAAACCATTGCAATCTACACTACAGAATGTTTCATTCATTCAGGCGAATCTTGAATTCATCTTGTTCTCCACTCCCAGCAGGTTTTCGTTTCACCACTGGTGAATGTCCAAGCAACCCAAGGCTGGTTTCAGCTGCGTGTTAACACTCGCAGCCGTGCTGTTCAATTGGCTATCCAGTGAACGCTGGTTAGCTCTTGATTTTCCTTCCACACACCGAGCCTTCAGAAATCATTCTTATCTCCACTTCAGAATGTTCCATTCGTTCCCTGCGAATCTGGAATTCCTCTGACTCTCCACACCAGGCAGATTTTCCTAACAACACTGTTGAATGACCAGGTAATCCAATGCTGGTTTTCAGCGGCTGTTCACACTCACAGCCTTGCTGTTCAATTGGCAATCCAGTCAAACCTAGTCAGCTCTTCATTTTCCTGTCCACACAACCCAGCGTTCAGAAATCATTGGAATCTCTACTACAGAAATTTCCATTCATTCACTGTGAATCTGGAAATACTCTGAATCTGCATTCCAGGAAGGCTTTCGTTACACCACTGATGAATGTCCAAGTAATGCAATGCTGCTTCTTAGTGGTCTGTTCACACTCGAAACCGTGCTGTTCATTGGCTATCCACTCAATATCGGTCAGCTCTTCAATATCCTGTCCAGACTATCCAGATTCCTAAATGTTGGCAATCACCACTACAGAATGTTCCATTCAATCACGCGAATCTGGAATTCATCAGAGTCTCCACTCCTGGAAGGTTTTCGTGACACCACTGGTAAATGTCCAAGGAAGACAATGCTGGTTTTAAGCCGCCTGCTAACACACTCAGCCGTGCTGTTCAATTTGCTATCCACCCAACCCTATTCAGCTCTACATTTTCCTCTCCTCATAACCCAACCTTCAGAAATAATTGGTATCTCCTCCACAGAATGTTCCGTTCATTCACTGCGAATCTTAAATTCATCTGACTCTCAACTCCCGGCGGGTTATCGTTACACCACTTGTGAATGTCCAAGTAAGCCAATGCTGGTTTTCAGTGGCCTGTTCATACTAAGAGACGTGCTGTTCATTTGGCTATCCACTCCACCCTGTTCAGCTCTACATTTTCGTGTCCACAAAACCCAGCCTTCAGAAATCATTGGAATCACCACTAGAGAATGTTCCATTCATTCACTGCGAATCTGGAATTCCTCTGAACCTCCACTCCTGGCAGGTTTTCGTTACGCCACTGGTGAATGTCCAAGTAACTCAATCCTGGTTTTCAGAGGCATGTTCAACTCGCAGAAGTGCTGTTCAATGGGCTATCCACTCAATATTGGTCAGCTCTTCATTTTCCTCTCCACACAAACCAGCCTTCAGAAATCATTGGGCTCTCCACTACAGACTGTTCCATTCATTCACTGCGATTCTGCAATTCATCTGACTCTCCGCTCCAGGCAGGTTTTCATTACAGCACTGGTGAATGACCAAGTAATCCAATGCTGGTTTTCAGCCGCCTTTTCACACTCGCAGTGTGCTGTTCAATTGTCTATCCACTCAAACCTGGTCAGCCTTTCATTTTCTTTTCCACAATATCAGACTTCAGAAATCATTGGAATCGCCAGTACAGAATGTTCCATTCATTCACTGCCAATCTGGAATTCATCTGAATCTGCACTCCAGGTAGGCTTTCATTACACCACTTATGAATGTCCAAGTAACACAATGCTGGTTTTCAGCGGTCTGTTCACACTCTAAGCCCTGCTTTTTACTGGGTATCCACACAACTGTGGTCAGCTCTTCATTTTCATGTCCAAACAATCCAGACTTGAGAAATCATTGCAATCTCCAGTACAGAATGTTCCATTCATTCACTGCGAATCTGGAATTCAACTGAATCTCCACTACCTGCAGATTTATCTTACACCACTTGTGAATGTCCAAGTAAAACAATGCTGGTTTTCAGAGGCCTGTTCATGTTCGCAGTCGTGCTGTTCAATTGGCTATCCACTCAACCTGTTTTGCTCCGCATTTTCCTGTGCACACAACCCAGCCTTCAGAAATCATTGTAATCTCCACTACAGGATGTTCCATTCATTCACTGGGAATCTGGAATTCATCTGAATCTGCACTCCACGCAGGCTTTCGTTACACCACTGCTGAAAGTCGAAGTAATGCAATACTGGTTTTCAGTGGTCTGTTCACATTCGAAGCCGAGGCTTTTTACAGGCTATCCACTCAACACAGGTCAGCTCTTCATTTTCGTGTCCCCACAATCCAGATTTCAGAAATCATTGCAATCTCCACTACAGAATGTTCCATTCATTCACTGCGAGTCTGGAGTTTATCTGATTCTCCACTCCCGCCTGGTTAACATTACACCACTTGTGAATGTCCAAGTAAGCCAATGCTGGTTTTCAGAGGCCTGTTCATACTCGCAGCCGTGCTGTTTAATTGACAATTCACTCCACCCTGTTCAGCTCTTCATTGTCCCACCACACTACCAGCCTTCAGAAATCTTTGTTATCTCCACTACAGAATGTTCCATTCATTCACTGCGAATCTGGAATTCATCTGACTCTCAACTCCACGCAGGTTTTCATTACACCACTGTTGAATGTCCAAGTAACCCAATGCTGGTTTTCAGCGGCCTGTTCATATTCGCAGCCCTGCTGTTTACTTGGCTATCGATTCAAGCCTGGTCAGCTCTTCATTTTCCTGTCCACACAACACAGGCTTCAGAAATCATTGGAATCTCCTCTACAGAATGTTCCATTCACTCACTGCGAATGTGGAATTCAACTGACTCTCCACTCCATGCAGGTTTTCCTTACACCACTGATGAATGTCCAAGTAACCCAATGCTGGTTTTCAGCTGCATGTTCACACTCGCAGCCATGCTATACAATTGGCTTTCCACTAAATCCTGATTAGTTCTTGATTTTCCTTCCACACGACCCAGCCTTCAGAAATCGTTGGAATCTCCACTAGAGAATGTTCCATTCATTCACTGCGAATCTGGAATTCCTCTGAACCTCCACTCCCGGCAGGTTTTCGTTACACCACTGTTGAATGTCCAAGTAACCCAATGTTTTAAGTGTTTTCTTCACAAGCGCAGTGGTGCTGTTCAATTGGCTATCCACTCAACCCTGGCCAGCTCTACATTTTCCTGTCCACACCACAGAGACTGGAGAAATCATTGTTATCTCCACTACAGAATGTTCCATTCATTCACAGCGAATCTGGAATTCATCTGAATCTCCACTCCCGGCAGGTTTTCGTGACACCACTGGTAAATATCCAAGTAAGCCAATGCTGGTTTTAAGTGGCCTGCTCATACTCTCAGCCGTGCTGTTCAATTTGCTATCCACTCAACCCTCTTCAGCTCCATTTTCCTGTCCACATAACCCAAACTTCAGAAACAATTGGTATCTCCTCCACAGAATGTTCCATTCATTGACGGCAAATCTGAAATTCATCTAATTCTCAACTCCCGTCAGGTTTTCGTTACACCACTTGTGAATGTCCAATTAAGCCAAAGCTGGTTTTCAGTGGCCTGTTCTTACTACGAGACGTGCTGTTCATTTGGCTATCCATTCCACCCTGTTCAGCTCTACATTTTCGTGTCCACAAAACCCAGCCTTCAGAAATCATTGGAATCACCACTAGAGAATGTTCCATTCATTCACTGCGAATCTGGAATTCATCTGAATCTCCACTCCCGGCAGGTTTTCATTGCACCACTGCTGAATGTTCAAGTAACGCAATGATGGTTTTCAGCGGTCTATTCACACTCGAACCCGTGCTGTTCACGATCTAGCGACTCAACACTGGTGAGTTCTTCTTTTTCCAGTTCAGACAATACAAACCTCAGAAACCATTGCAATCTACACTACAGAATGTTTCATTCATTCAGGCGAATCTTGAATTCATCTTGTTCTCCACTCCCAGCAGGTTTTCGTTTCACCACTGGTGAATGTCCAAGCAACCCAAGGCTGGTTTCAGCTGCGTGTTAACACTCGCAGCCGTGCTGTTCAATTGGCTATCCAGTGAACGCTGGTTAGCTCTTGATTTTCCTTCCACACACCGAGCCTTCAGAAATCATTCTTATCTCCACTTCAGAATGTTCCATTCGTTCCCTGCGAATCTGGAATTCCTCTGACTCTCCACACCAGGCAGATTTTCCTAACAACACTGGTGAATGACCAGGTAATCCAATGCTGGTTTTCAGCGGCTGTTCACACTCACAGCCTTGCTGTTCAATTGGCAATCCAGTCAAACCTAGTCAGCTCTTCATTTTCCTGTCCACACAACCCAGCGTTCAGAAATCATTGGAATCTCTACTACAGAAATTTCCATTCATTCACTGTGAATCTGGAAATACTCTGAATCTGCATTCCAGGAAGGCTTTCGTTACACCACTGATGAATGTCCAAGTAATGCAATGCTGCTTCTTAGTGGTCTGTTCACACTCGAAACCGTGCTGTTCATTGGCTATCCACTCAATATCGGTCAGCTCTTCAATATCCTGTCCAGACTATCCAGATTCCTAAATGTTGGCAATCACCACTACAGAATGTTCCATTCAATCACGCGAATCTGGAATTCATCAGAGTCTCCACTCCTGGAAGGTTTTCGTGACACCACTGGTAAATGTCCAAGGAAGACAATGCTGGTTTTAAGCCGCCTGCTAACACACTCAGCCGTGCTGTTCAATTTGCTATCCACCCAACCCTATTCAGCTCTACATTTTCCTGTCTTCATAACCCAACCTTCAGAAATAATTGGTATCTCCTCCACAGAATGTTCCGTTCATTCACTGCGAATCTTAAATTCATCTGACTCTCAACTCCCGGCGGGTTATCGTAACACCACTTGTGAATGTCCAAGTAAGCCAATGCTGGTTTTCAGTGGCCTGTTCATACTAAGCGACGTGCTGTTCATTTGGCTATCCACTCCACCCTGTTCAGCTCTACATTTTCGTGTCCACAAAACCCAGCCTTCAGAAATCATTGGAATCACCACTAGAGAATGTTCCATTCATTCACTGCGAATCTGGAATTCATCTGAACCTCCACTCCTGGCAGGTTTTCGTTACGCCACTGGTGAATGTCCAAGTAACTCAATACTGGTTTTCAGAGGCATGTTCAACTCGCAGAAGTGCTGTTCAATGGGCTATCCACTCAATATTGGTCAGCTCTTCATTTTCCTCTCCACACAAACCAGCCTTCAGAAATCATTGGGCTCTCCACTACAGACTGTTCCATTCATTCACTGTGATTCTGCAATTCATCTGACTCTCCGCTCCAGGCAGGTTTTCATTACAGCACTGGTGAATGACCAAGTAATCCAATGCTGGTTTTCAGCCGCCTTTTCACACTCGCAGTGTGCTGTTCAATTGTCTATCCACTCAAACCTGGTCAGCCTTTCATTTTCTTTTCCACAATATCAGACTTCAGAAATCATTGGAATCGCCAGTACAGAATGTTCCATTCATTCACTGCCAATCTGGAATTCATCTGAATCTGCACTCCAGGTAGGCTTTCATTACACCACTTATGAATGTCCAAGTAACACAATGCTGGTTTTCAGCGGTCTGTTCACACTCTAAGCCCTGCTTTTTACTGGGTATCCACACAACTGTGGTCAGCTCTTCATTTTCATGTCCAAACAATCCAAACTTGAGAAATCATTGCAATCTCCAGTACAGAATGTTCCATTCATTCACTGCGAATCTGGAATTCAACTGAATCTCCACTACCTGCAGATTTATCTTACACCACTTGTGAATGTCCAAGTAAAACAATGCTGGTTTTCAGAGGCCTGTTCATGTTCGCAGTCGTGCTGTTCAATTGGCTATCCACTCAACCTGTTTTGCTCCTCATTTTCCTGTGCACACAACCCAGCCTTCAGAAATCATTGTAATCTCCACTACAGGATGTTCCATTCATTCACTGGGAATCTGGAATTCATCTGAATCTGCACTCCACGCAGGCTTTCGTTACACCACTGCTGAAAGTCGAAGTAATGCAATACTGGTTTTCAGTGGTCTGTTCACATTCGAAGCCGAGGCTTTTTACAGGCTATCCACTCAACACTGGTCAGCTCTTCATTTTCGTGTCCCCACAATCCAGATTTCAGAAATCATTGCAATCTCCACTACAGAATGTTCCATTCATTCACTGCGAGTCTGGAGTTTATCTGATTCTCCACTCCCGCCTGGTTAACATTACACCACTTGTGAATGTCCAAGTAAGCCAATGCTGGTTTTCAGAGGCCTGTTCATACTCGCAGCCGTGCTGTTTAATTGACAATTCACTCCACCCTGTTCAGCTCTTCATTGTCCCACCACACTACCAGCCTTCAGAAATCTTTGTTATCTCCACTACAGAATGTTCCATTCATTCACTGCGAATCTGGAATTCATCTGACTCTCAACTCCACGCAGGTTTTCATTACACCACTGTTGAATGTCCAAGTAACCCAATGCT
Source organism: Sorex fumeus (assembly GCF_029834395.1). Lineage (NCBI taxonomy): Eukaryota > Metazoa > Chordata > Mammalia > Eulipotyphla > Soricidae > Sorex > Sorex fumeus. The sequence goes on from NW_026606251.1 coordinate 755,352, forward strand.
GGTTTTCAGCGGCCTGTTCATATTCGCAGCCCTGCTGTTTACTTGGCTATCGATTCAAGCCTGGTCAGCTCTTCATTTTCCTGTCCACACAACACAGGCTTCAGAAATCATTGGAATCTCCTCTACAGAATGTTCCATTCATTCACTGCGAATGTGGAATTCAACTGACTCTCCACTCCATGCAGGTTTTCCTTACACCACTGATGAATGTCCAAGTAACCCAATGCTGGTTTTCAGCTGCATGTTCACACTCGCAGCCATGCTATACAATTGGCTTTCCACTAAATCCTGATTAGTTTTGGATTTTCCTTCCACACGACCCAGCCTTCAGAAATCGTTGGAATCTCCACTAGAGAATGTTCCATTCATTCACTGCGAATCTGGAATTCCTCTGAACCTCCACTCCCGGCAGGTTTTCGTTACACCACTGTTGAATGTCCAAGTAACCCAATGTTTTAAGTGTTTTCTTCACAAGCGCAGTGGTGCTGTTCAATTGGCTATCCACTCAACCCTGGCCAGCTCTACATTTTCCTGTCCACACCACAGAGACTGGAGAAATCATTGTTATCTCCACTACAGAATGTTCCATTCATTCACAGCGAATCTGGAATTCATCTGAATCTCCACTCCCGGCAGGTTTTCGTGACACCACTGGTAAATATCCAAGTAAGCCAATGCTGGTTTTAAGTGGCCTGCTCATACTCTCAGCCGTGCTGTTCAATTTGCTATCCACTCAACCCTCTTCAGCTCCATTTTCCTGTCCACATAACCCAAACTTCAGAAACAATTGGTATCTCCTCCACAGAATGTTCCATTCATTGACGGCAAATCTGAAATTCATCTAATTCTCAACTCCCGTCAGGTTTTCGTTACACCACTTGTGAATGTCCAATTAAGCCAAAGCTGGTTTTCAGTGGCCTGTTCTTACTACGAGACGTGCTGTTCATTTGGCTATCCATTCCACCCTGTTCAGCTCTACATTTTCGTGTCCACAAAACCCAGCCTTCAGAAATCATTGGAATCACCACTAGAGAATGTTCCATTCATTCACTGCGAATCTGGAATTCATCTGAATCTCCACTCCCGGCAGGTTTTCATTGCACCACTGCTGAATGTTCAAGTAACGCAATGATGGTTTTCAGCGGTCTATTCACACTCGAACCCGTGCTGTTCACGGTCTAGCGACTCAACACTGGTGAGTTCTTCTTTTTCCAGTTCAGACAATACAAACCTCAGAAACCATTGCAATCTACACTACAGAATGTTTCATTCATTCAGGCGAATCTTGAATTCATCTTGTTCTCCACTCCCAGCAGGTTTTCGTTTCACCACTGGTGAATGTCCAAGCAACCCAAGGCTGGTTTCAGCTGCGTGTTAACACTCGCAGCCGTGCTGTTCAATTGGCTATCCAGTGAACGCTGGTTAGCTCTTGATTTTCCTTCCACACACCGAGCCTTCAGAAATCATTCTTATCTCCACTTCAGAATGTTCCATTCGTTCCCTGCGAATCTGGAATTCCTCTGACTCTCCACACCAGGCAGATTTTCCTAACAACACTGGTGAATGACCAGGTAATCCAATGCTGGTTTTCAGCGGCTGTTCACACTCACAGCCTTGCTGTTCAATTGGCAATCCAGTCAAACCTAGTCAGCTCTTCATTTTCCTGTCCACACAACCCAGCGTTCAGAAATCATTGGAATCTCTACTACAGAAATTTCCATTCATTCACTGTGAATCTGGAAATACTCTGAATCTGCATTCCAGGAAGGCTTTCGTTACACCACTGATGAATGTCCAAGTAATGCAATGCTGCTTCTTAGTGGTCTGTTCACACTCGAAACCGTGCTGTTCATTGGCTATCCACTCAATATCGGTCAGCTCTTCAATATCCTGTCCAGACTATCCAGATTCCTAAATGTTGGCAATCACCACTACAGAATGTTCCATTCAATCACGCGAATCTGGAATTCATCAGAGTCTCCACTCCTGGAAGGTTTTCGTGACACCACTGGTAAATGTCCAAGGAAGACAATGCTGGTTTTAAGCCGCCTGCTAACACACTCAGCCGTGCTGTTCAATTTGCTATCCACCCAACCCTATTCAGCTCTACATTTTCCTGTCCTCATAACCCAACCTTCAGAAATAATTGGTATCTCCTCCACAGAATGTTCCGTTCATTCACTGCGAATCTTAAATTCATCTGACTCTCAACTCCCGGCGGGTTATCGTTACACCACTTGTGAATGTCCAAGTAAGCCAATGCTGGTTTTCAGTGGCCTGTTCATACTAAGAGACGTGCTGTTCATTTGGCTATCCACTCCACCCTGTTCAGCTCTACATTCTCGTGTCCACAAAACCCAGCCTTCAGAAATCATTGGAATCACCACTAGAGAATGTTCCATTCATTCACTGCGAATCTGGAATTCATCTGAACCTCCACTCCTGGCAGGTTTTCGTTACGCCACTGGTGAATGTCCAAGTAACTCAATACTGGTTTTCAGAGGCATGTTCAACTCGCAGAAGTGCTGTTCAATGGGCTATCCACTCAATATTGGTCAGCTCTTCATTTTCCTCTCCACACAAACCAGCCTTCAGAAATCATTGGGCTCTCCACTACCGACTGTTCCATTCATTCACTGCGATTCTGCAATTCATCTGACTCTCCGCTCCAGGCAGGTTTTCATTACAGCACTGGTGAATGACCAAGTAATCCAATGCTGGTTTTCAGCCGCCTTTTCACACTCGCAGTGTGCTGTTCAATTGTCTATCCACTCAAACCTGGTCAGCCTTTCATTTTCTTTTCCACAATATCAGACTTCAGAAATCATTGGAATCGCCAGTACAGAATGTTCCATTCATTCACTGCCAATCTGGAATTCATCTGAATCTGCACTCCAGGTAGGCTTTCATTACACCACTTATGAATGTCCAAGTAACACAATGCTGGTTTTCAGCGGTCTGTTCACACTCTAAGCCCTGCTTTTTACTGGGTATCCACACAACTGTGGTCAGCTCTTCATTTTCATGTCCAAACAATCCAGACTTGAGAAATCATTGCAATCTCCAGTACAGAATGTTCCATTCATTCACTGCGAATGTGGAATTCAACTGACTCTCCACTCCATGCAGGTTTTCCTTACACCACTGATGAATGTCCAAGTAACCCAATGCTGGTTTTCAGCTGCATGTTCACACTCGCAGCCATGCTATACAATTGGCTTTCCACTAAATCCTGATTAGTTCTTGATTTTCCTTCCACACGACCCAGCCTTCAGAAATCGTTGGAATCTCCACTAGAGAATGTTCCATTCATTCACTGCGAATCTGGAATTCCTCTGAACCTCCACTCCCGGCAGGTTTTCGTTACACCACTGTTGAATGTCCAAGTAACCCAATGTTTTAAGTGTTTTCTTCACAAGCGCAGTGGTGCTGTTCAATTGGCTATCCACTCAACCCTGGCCAGCTCTACATTTTCCTGTCCACACCACAGAGACTGGAGAAATCATTGTTATCTCCACTACAGAATGTTCCATTCATTCACAGCGAATCTGGAATTCATCTGAATCTCCACTCCCGGCAGGTTTTCGTGACACCACTGGTAAATATCCAAGTAAGCCAATGCTGGTTTTAAGTGGCCTGCTCATACTCTCAGCCGTGCTGTTCAATTTGCTATCCACTCAACCCTCTTCAGCTCCATTTTCCTGTCCACATAACCCAAACTTCAGAAACAATTGGTATCTCCTCCACAGAATGTTCCATTCATTGACGGCAAATCTTAAATTCATCTGACTCTCAACTCCCGGCGGGTTATCGTTACACCACTTGTGAATGTCCAAGTAAGCCAATGCTGGTTTTCAGTGGCCTGTTCATACTACGAGACGTGCTGTTCATTTGGCTATCCATTCCACCCTGTTCAGCTCTACATTTTCGTGTCCACAAAACCCAGCCTTCAGAAATCATTGGAATCACCACTAGAGAATGTTCCATTCATTCACTGCGAATCTGGAATTCATCTGAACCTCCACTCCTGGCAGGTTTTCGTTACGCCACTGGTGAATGTCCAAGTAACTCAATACTGGTTTTCAGAGGCATGTTCAACTCGCAGAAGTGCTGTTCAATGGGCTATCCACTCAATATTGGTCAGCTCTTCATTTTCCTCTCCACACAAACCAGCCTTCAGAAATCATTGGGCTCTCCACTACAGACTGTTCCATTCATTCACTGCGATTCTGCAATTCATCTGACTCTCCGCTCCAGGCAGGTTTTCATTACAGCACTGGTGAATGACCAAGTAATCCAATGCTGGTTTTCAGCCGCCTTTTCACACTCGCAGTGTGCTGTTCAATTGTCTATCCACTCAAACCTGGTCAGCCTTTCATTTTCTTTTCCACAATATCAGACTTCAGAAATCATTGGAATCGCCAGTACAGAATGTTCCATTCATTCACTGCCAATCTGGAATTCATCTGAATCTGCACTCCAGGTAGGCTTTCATTACACCACTTATGAATGTCCAAGTAACACAATGCTGGTTTTCAGCGGTCTGTTCACACTCTAAGCCCTGCTTTTTACTGGGTATCCACACAACTGTGGTCAGCTCTTCATTTTCATGTCCAAACAATCCAGACTTGAGAAATCATTGCAATCTCCAGTACAGAATGTTCCATTCATTCACTGCGAATCTGGAATTCAACTGAATCTCCACTACCTGCAGATTTATCTTACACCACTTGTGAATGTCCAAGTAAAACAATGCTGGTTTTCAGAGGCCTGTTCATGTTCGCAGTCGTGCTGTTCAATTGGCTATCCACTCAACCTGTTTTGCTCCTCATTTTCCTGTGCACACAACCCAGCCTTCAGAAATCATTGTAATCTCCACTACAGGATGTTCCATTCATTCACTGGGAATCTGGAATTCATCTGAATCTGCACTCCACGCAGGCTTTCGTTACACCACTGCTGAAAGTCGAAGTAATGCAATACTGGTTTTCAGTGGTCTGTTCACATTCGAAGCCGAGGCTTTTTACAGGCTATCCACTCAACACTGGTCAGCTCTTCATTTTCGTGTCCCCACAATCCAGATTTCAGAAATCATTGCAATCTCCACTACAGAATGTTCCATTCATTCACTGCGAGTCTGGAGTTTATCTGATTCTCCACTCCCGCCTGGTTAACATTACACCACTTGTGAATGTCCAAGTAAGCCAATGCTGGTTTTCAGAGGCCTGTTCATACTCGCAGCCGTGCTGTTTAATTGACAATTCACTCCACCCTGTTCAGCTCTTCATTGTCCCACCACACTACCAGCCTTCAGAAATCTTTGTTATCTCCACTACAGAATGTTCCATTCATTCACTGCGAATCTGGAATTCATCTGACTCTCAACTCCACGCAGGTTTTCATTACACCACTGTTGAATGTCCAAGTAACCCAATGCCGGTTTTCAGCGGCCTGTTCATATTCGCAGCCCTGCTGTTTACTTGGCTATCGATTCAAGCCTGGTCAGCTCTTCATTTTCCTGTCCACACAACACAGGCTTCAGAAATCATTGGAATCTCCTCTACAGAATGTTCCATTCATTCACTGCGAATGTGGAATTCAACTGACTCTCCACTCCATGCAGGTTTTCCTTACACCACTGATGAATGTCCAAGTAACCCAATGCTGGTTTTCAGCTGCATGTTCACACTCGCAGCCATGCTATACAATTGGCTTTCCACTAAATCCTGATTAGTTCTTGATTTTCCTTCCACACGACCCAGCCTTCAGAAATCGTTGGAATCTCCACTAGAGAATGTTCCATTCATTCACTGCGAATCTGGAATTCCTCTGAACCTCCACTCCCGGCAGGTTTTCGTTACACCACTGTTGAATGTCCAAGTAACCCAATGTTTTAAGTGTTTTCTTCACAAGCGCAGTGGTGCTGTTCAATTGGCTATCCACTCAACCCTGGCCAGCTCTACATTTTCCTGTCCACACCACAGAGACTGGAGAAATCATTGTTATCTCCACTACAGAATGTTCCATTCATTCACAGCGAATCTGGAACTCATCTGAATCTCCACTCCCGGCAGGTTTTCGTGACACCACTGGTAAATATCCAAGTAAGCCAATGCTGGTTTTAAGTGGCCTGCTCATACTCTCAGCCGTGCTGTTCAATTTGCTATCCACTCAACCCTCTTCAGCTCCATTTTCCTGTCCACATAACCCAAACTTCAGAAACAATTGGTATCTCCTCCACAGAATGTTCCATTCATTGACGGCAAATCTGAAATTCATCTAATTCTCAACTCCCGTCAGGTTTTCGTTACACCACTTGTGAATGTCCAATTAAGCCAAAGCTGGTTTTCAGTGGCCTGTTCTTACTACGAGACGTGCTGTTCATTTGGCTATCCATTCCACCCTGTTCAGCTCTACATTTTCGTGTCCACAAAACCCAGCCTTCAGAAATCATTGGAATCACCACTAGAGAATGTTCCATTCATTCACTGCGAATCTGGAATTCATCTGAATCTCCACTCCCGGCAGGTTTTCATTGCACCACTGCTGAATGTTCAAGTAACGCAATGATGGTTTTCAGCGGTCTATTCACACTCGAACCCGTGCTGTTCACGGTCTAGCGACTCAACACTGGTGAGTTCTTCTTTTTCCAGTTCAGACAATACAAACCTCAGAAACCATTGCAATCTACACTACAGAATGTTTCATTCATTCAGGCGAATCTTGAATTCATCTTGTTCTCCACTCCCAGCAGGTTTTCGTTTCACCACTGGTGAATGTCCAAGCAACCCAAGGCTGGTTTCAGCTGCGTGTTAACACTCGCAGCCGTGCTGTTCAATTGGCTATCCAGTGAACGCTGGTTAGCTCTTGATTTTCCTTCCACACACCGAGCCTTCAGAAATCATTCTTATCTCCACTTCAGAATGTTCCATTCGTTCCCTGCGAATCTGGAATTCCTCTGACTCTCCACACCAGGCAGATTTTCCTAACAACACTGGTGAATGACCAGGTAATCCAATGCTGGTTTTCAGCGGCTGTTCACACTCACAGCCTTGCTGTTCAATTGGCAATCCAGTCAAACCTAGTCAGCTCTTCATTTTCCTGTCCACACAACCCAGCGTTCAGAAATCATTGGAATCTCTACTACAGAAATTTCCATTCATTCACTGTGAATCTGGAAATACTCTGAATCTGCATTCCAGGAAGGCTTTCGTTACACCACTGATGAATGTCCAAGTAATGCAATGCTGCTTCTTAGTGGTCTGTTCACACTCGAAACCGTGCTGTTCATTGGCTATCCACTCAATATCGGTCAGCTCTTCAATATCCTGTCCAGACTATCCAGATTCCTAAATGTTGGCAATCACCACTACAGAATGTTCCATTCAATCACGCGAATCTGGAATTCATCAGAGTCTCCACTCCTGGAAGGTTTTCGTGACACCACTGGTAAATGTCCAAGGAAGACAATGCTGGTTTTAAGCCGCCTGCTAACACACTCAGCCGTGCTGTTCAATTTGCTATCCACCCAACCCTATTCAGCTCTACATTTTCCTGTCCTCATAACCCAACCTTCAGAAATAATTGGTATCTCCTCCACAGAATGTTCCGTTCATTCACTGCGAATCTTAAATTCATCTGACTCTCAACTCCCGGCGGGTTATCGTTACACCACTTGTGAATGTCCAAGTAAGCCAATGCTGGTTTTCAGTGGCCTGTTCATACTAAGAGACGTGCTGTTCATTTGGCTATCCACTCCACCCTGTTCAGCTCTACATTTTCGTGTCCACAAAACCCAGCCTTCAGAAATCATTGGAATCACCACTAGAGAATGTTCCATTCATTCACTGCGAATCTGGAATTCCTCTGAACCTCCACTCCTGGCAGGTTTTCGTTACGCCACTGGTGAATGTCCAAGTAACTCAATACTGGTTTTCAGAGGCATGTTCAACTCGCAGAAGTGCTGTTCAATGGGCTATCCACTCAATATTGGTCAGCTCTTCATTTTCCTCTCCACACAAACCAGCCTTCAGAAATCATTGGGCTCTCCACTACAGACTGTTCCATTCATTCACTGCGATTCTGCAATTCATCTGACTCTCCGCTCCAGGCAGGTTTTCATTACAGCACTGGTGAATGACCAAGTAATCCAATGCTGGTTTTCAGCCGCCTTTTCACACTCGCAGTGTGCTGTTCAATTGTCTATCCACTCAAACCTGGTCAGCCTTTCATTTTCTTTTCCACAATATCAGACTTCAGAAATCATTGGAATCGCCAGTACAGAATGTTCCATTCATTCACTGCCAATCTGGAATTCATCTGAATCTGCACTCCAGGTAGGCTTTCATTACACCACTTATGAATGTCCAAGTAACACAATGCTGGTTTTCAGCGGTCTGTTCACACTCTAAGCCCTGCTTTTTACTGGGTATCCACACAACTGTGGTCAGCTCTTCATTTTCATGTCCAAACAATCCAGACTTGAGAAATCATTGCAATCTCCAGTACAGAATGTTCCATTCATTCACTGCGAATCTGGAATTCAACTGAATCTCCACTACCTGCAGATTTATCTTACACCACTTGTGAATGTCCAAGTAAAACAATGCTGGTTTTCAGAGGCCTGTTCATGTTCGCAGTCGTGCTGTTCAATTGGCTATCCACTCAACCTGTTTTGCTCCTCATTTTCCTGTGCACACAACCCAGCCTTCAGAAATCATTGTAATCTCCACTACAGGATGTTCCATTCATTCACTGGGAATCTGGAATTCATCTGAATCTGCACTCCACGCAGGCTTTCGTTACACCACTGCTGAAAGTCGAAGTAATGCAATACTGGTTTTCAGTGGTCTGTTCACATTCGAAGCCGAGGCTTTTTACAGGCTATCCACTCAACACTGGTCAGCTCTTCATTTTCGTGTCCCCACAATCCAGATTTCAGAAATCATTGCAATCTCCACTACAGAATGTTCCATTCATTCACTGCGAGTCTGGAGTTTATCTGATTCTCCACTCCCGCCTGGTTAACATTACACCACTTGTGAATGTCCAAGTAAGCCAATGCTGGTTTTCAGAGGCCTGTTCATACTCGCAGCCGTGCTGTTTAATTGACAATTCACTCCACCCTGTTCAGCTCTTCATTGTCCCACCACACTACCAGCCTTCAGAAATCTTTGTTATCTCCACTACAGAATGTTCCATTCATTCACTGCGAATCTGGAATTCATCTGACTCTCAACTCCACGCAGGGTTTCATTACACCACTGTTGAATGTCCAAGTAACCCAATGCCGGTTTTCAGCGGCCTGTTCATATTCGCAGCCCTGCTGTTTACTTGGCTATCGATTCAAGCCTGGTCAGCTCTTCATTTTCCTGTCCACACAACACAGGCTTCAGAAATCATTGGAATCTCCTCTACAGAATGTTCCATTCATTCACTGCGAATGTGGAATTCAACTGACTCTCCACTCCATGCAGGTTTTCCTTACACCACTGATGAATGTCCAAGTAACCCAATGCTGGTTTTCAGCTGCATGTTCACACTCGCAGCCATGCTATACAATTGGCTTTCCACTAAATCCTGATTAGTTCTTGATTTTCCTTCCACACGACCCAGCCTTCAGAAATCGTTGGAATCTCCACTAGAGAATGTTCCATTCATTCACTGCGAATCTGGAATTCCTCTGAACCTCCACTCCCGGCAGGTTTTCGTTACACCACTGTTGAATGTCCAAGTAACCCAATGTTTTAAGTGTTTTCTTCACAAGCGCAGTGGTGCTGTTCAATTGGCTATCCACTCAACCCTGGCCAGCTCTACATTTTCCTGTCCACACCACAGAGACTGGAGAAATCATTGTTATCTCCACTACAGAATGTTCCATTCATTCACAGCGAATCTGGAATTCATCTGAATCTCCACTCCCGGCAGGTTTTCGTGACACCACTGGTAAATATCCAAGTAAGCCAATGCTGGTTTTAAGTGGCCTGCTCATACTCTCAGCCGTGCTGTTCAATTTGCTATCCACTCAACCCTCTTCAGCTCCATTTTCCTGTCCACATAACCCAAACTTCAGAAACAATTGGTATCTCCTCCACAGAATGTTCCATTCATTGACGGCAAATCTGAAATTCATCTAATTCTCAACTCCCGTCAGGTTTTCGTTACACCACTTGTGAATGTCCAATTAAGCCAAAGCTGGTTTTCAGTGGCCTGTTCTTACTACGAGACGTGCTGTTCATTTGGCTATCCATTCCACCCTGTTCAGCTCTACATTTTCGTGTCCACAAAACCCAGCCTTCAGAAATCATTGGAATCACCACTAGAGAATGTTCCATTCATTCACTGCGAATCTGGAATTCATCTGAATCTCCACTCCCGGCAGGTTTTCATTGCACCACTGCTGAATGTTCAAGTAACGCAATGATGGTTTTCAGCGGTCTATTCACACTCGAACCCGTGCTGTTCACGGTCTAGCGACTCAACACTGGTGAGTTCTTCTTTTTCCAGTTCAGACAATACAAACCTCAGAAACCATTGCAATCTACACTACAGAATGTTTCATTCATTCAGGCGAATCTTGAATTCATCTTGTTCTCCACTCCCAGCAGGTTTTCGTTTCACCACTGGTGAATGTCCAAGCAACCCAAGGCTGGTTTCAGCTGCGTGTTAACACTCGCAGCCGTGCTGTTCAATTGGCTATCCAGTGAACGCTGGTTAGCTCTTGATTTTCCTTCCACACACCGAGCCTTCAGAAATCATTCTTATCTCCACTTCAGAATGTTCCATTCGTTCCCTGCGAATCTGGAATTCCTCTGACTCTCCACACCAGGCAGATTTTCCTAACAACACTGGTGAATGACCAGGTAATCCAATGCTGGTTTTCAGCGGCTGTTCACACTCACAGCCTTGCTGTTCAATTGGCAATCCAGTCAAACCTAGTCAGCTCTTCATTTTCCTGTCCACACAACCCAGCGTTCAGAAATCATTGGAATCTCTACTACAGAAATTTCCATTCATTCACTGTGAATCTGGAAATACTCTGAATCTGCATTCCAGGAAGGCTTTCGTTACACCACTGATGAATGTCCAAGTAATGCAATGCTGCTTCTTAGTGGTCTGTTCACACTCGAAACCGTGCTGTTCATTGGCTATCCACTCAATATCGGTCAGCTCTTCAATATCCTGTCCAGACTATCCAGATTCCTAAATGTTGGCAATCACCACTACAGAATGTTCCATTCAATCACGCGAATCTGGAATTCATCAGAGTCTCCACTCCTGGAAGGTTTTCGTGACACCACTGGTAAATGTCCAAGGAAGACAATGCTGGTTTTAAGCCGCCTGCTAACACACTCAGCCGTGCTGTTCAATTTGCTATCCACCCAACCCTATTCAGCTCTACATTTTCCTGTCCTCATAACCCAACCTTCAGAAATAATTGGTATCTCCTCCACAGAATGTTCCGTTCATTCACTGCGAATCTTAAATTCATCTGACTCTCAACTCCCGGCGGGTTATCGTTACACCACTTGTGAATGTCCAAGTAAGCCAATGCTGGTTTTCAGTGGCCTGTTCATACTAAGAGACGTGCTGTTCATTTGGCTATCCACTCCACCCTGTTCAGCTCTACATTTTCGTGTCCACAAAACCCAGCCTTCAGAAATCATTGGAATCACCACTAGAGAATGTTCCATTCATTCACTGCGAATCTGGAATTCCTCTGAACCTCCACTCCTGGCAGGTTTTCGTTACGCCACTGGTGAATGTCCAAGTAACTCAATACTGGTTTTCAGAGGCATGTTCAACTCGCAGAAGTGCTGTTCAATGGGCTATCCACTCAATATTGGTCAGCTCTTCATTTTCCTCTCCACACAAACCAGCCTTCAGAAATCATTGGGCTCTCCACTACAGACTGTTCCATTCATTCACTGCGATTCTGCAATTCATCTGACTCTCCGCTCCAGGCAGGTTTTCATTACAGCACTGGTGAATGACCAAGTAATCCAATGCTGGTTTTCAGCCGCCTTTTCACACTCGCAGTGTGCTGTTCAATTGTCTATCCACTCAAACCTGGTCAGCCTTTCATTTTCTTTTCCACAATATCAGACTTCAGAAATCATTGGAATCGCCAGTACAGAATGTTCCATTCATTCACTGCCAATCTGGAATTCATCTGAATCTGCACTCCAGGTAGGCTTTCATTACACCACTTATGAATGTCCAAGTAACACAATGCTGGTTTTCAGCGGTCTGTTCACACTCTAAGCCCTGCTTTTTACTGGGTATCCACACAACTGTGGTCAGCTCTTCATTTTCATGTCCAAACAATCCAGACTTGAGAAATCATTGCAATCTCCAGTACAGAATGTTCCATTCATTCACTGCGAATCTGGAATTCAACTGAATCTCCACTACCTGCAGATTTATCTTACACCACTTGTGAATGTCCAAGTAAAACAATGCTGGTTTTCAGAGGCCTGTTCATGTTCGCAGTCGTGCTGTTCAATTGGCTATCCACTCAACCTGTTTTGCTCCTCATTTTCCTGTGCACACAACCCAGCCTTCAGAAATCATTGTAATCTCCACTACAGGATGTTCCATTCATTCACTGGGAATCTGGAATTCATCTGAATCTGCACTCCACGCAGGCTTTCGTTACACCACTGCTGAAAGTCGAAGTAATGCAATACTGGTTTTCAGTGGTCTGTTCACATTCGAAGCCGAGGCTTTTTACAGGCTATCCACTCAACACTGGTCAGCTCTTCATTTTCGTGTCCCCACAATCCAGATTTCAGAAATCATTGCAATCTCCACTACAGAATGTTCCATTCATTCACTGCGAGTCTGGAGTTTATCTGATTCTCCACTCCCGCCTGGTTAACATTACACCACTTGTGAATGTCCAAGTAAGCCAATGCTGGTTTTCAGAGGCCTGTTCATACTCGCAGCCGTGCTGTTTAATTGACAATTCACTCCACCCTGTTCAGCTATTCATTGTCCCACCACACTACCAGCCTTCAGAAATCTTTGTTATCTCCACTACAGAATGTTCCATTCATTCACTGCGAATCTGGAATTCATCTGACTCTCAACTCCACGCAGGTTTTCATTACACCACTGTTGAATGTCCAAGTAACCCAATGCCGGTTTTCAGCGGCCTGTTCATATTCGCAGCCCTGCTGTTTACTTGGCTATCGATTCAAGCCTGGTCAGCTCTTCATTTTCCTGTCCACACAACACAGGCTTCAGAAATCATTGGAATCTCCTCTACAGAATGTTCCATTCATTCACTGCGAATGTGGAATTCAACTGACTCTCCACTCCATGCAGGTTTTCCTTACACCACTGATGAATGTCCAAGTAACCCAATGCTGGTTTTCAGCTGCATGTTCACACTCGCAGCCATGCTATACAATTGGCTTTCCACTAAATCCTGATTAGTTCTTGATTTTCCTTCCACACGACCCAGCCTTCAGAAATCGTTGGAATCTCCACTAGAGAATGTTCCATTCATTCACTGCGAATCTGGAATTCCTCTGAACCTCCACTCCCGGCAGGTTTTCGTTACACCACTGTTGAATGTCCAAGTAACCCAATGTTTTAAGTGTTTTCTTCACAAGCGCAGTGGTGCTGTTCAATTGGCTATCCACTCAACCCTGGCCAGCTCTACATTTTCCTGTCCACACCACAGAGACTGGAGAAATCATTGTTATCTCCACTACAGAATGTTCCATTCATTCACAGCGAATCTGGAATTCATCTGAATCTCCACTCCCGGCAGGTTTTCGTGACACCACTGGTAAATATCCAAGTAAGCCAATGCTGGTTTTAAGTGGCCTGCTCCTACTCTCAGCCGTGCTGTTCAATTTGCTATCCACTCAACCCTCTTCAGCTCCATTTTCCTGTCCACATAACCCAAACTTCAGAAACAATTGGTATCTCCTCCACAGAATGTTCCATTCATTGACGGCAAATCTGAAATTCATCTAATTCTCAACTCCCGTCAGGTTTTCGTTACACCACTTGTGAATGTCCAATTAAGCCAAAGCTGGTTTTCAGTGGCCTGTTCTTACTACGAGACGTGCTGTTCATTTGGCTATCCATTCCACCCTGTTCAGCTCTACATTTTCGTGTCCACAAAACCCAGCCTTCAGAAATCATTGGAATCACCACTAGAGAATGTTCCATTCATTCACTGCGAATCTGGAATTCATCTGAATCTCCACTCCCGGCAGGTTTTCATTGCACCACTGCTGAATGTTCAAGTAACGCAATGATGGTTTTCAGCGGTCTATTCACACTCGAACCCGTGCTGTTCACGGTCTAGCGACTCAACACTGGTGAGTTCTTCTTTTTCCAGTTCAGACAATACAAACCTCAGAAACCATTGCAATCTACACTACAGAATGTTTCATTCATTCAGGCGAATCTTGAATTCATCTTGTTCTCCACTCCCAGCAGGTTTTCGTTTCACCACTGGTGAATGTCCAAGCAACCCAAGGCTGGTTTCAGCTGCGTGTTAACACTCGCAGCCGTGCTGTTCAATTGGCTATCCAGTGAACGCTGGTTAGCTCTTGATTTTCCTTCCACACACCGAGCCTTCAGAAATCATTCTTATCTCCACTTCAGAATGTTCCATTCGTTCCCTGCGAATCTGGAATTCCTCTGACTCTCCACACCAGGCAGATTTTCCTAACAACACTGGTGAATGACCAGGTAATCCAATGCTGGTTTTCAGCGGCTGTTCACACTCACAGCCTTGCTGTTCAATTGGCAATCCAGTCAAACCTAGTCAGCTCTTCATTTTCCTGTCCACACAACCCAGCGTTCAGAAATCATTGGAATCTCTACTACAGAAATTTCCATTCATTCACTGTGAATCTGGAAATACTCTGAATCTGCATTCCAGGAAGGCTTTCGTTACACCACTGATGAATGTCCAAGTAATGCAATGCTGCTTCTTAGTGGTCTGTTCACACTCGAAACCGTGCTGTTCATTGGCTATCCACTCAATATCGGTCAGCTCTTCAATATCCTGTCCAGACTATCCAGATTCCTAAATGTTGGCAATCACCACTACAGAATGTTCCATTCAATCACGCGAATCTGGAATTCATCAGAGTCTCCACTCCTGGAAGGTTTTCGTGACACCACTGGTAAATGTCCAAGGAAGACAATGCTGGTTTTAAGCCGCCTGCTAACACACTCAGCCGTGCTGTTCAATTTGCTATCCACCCAACCCTATTCAGCTCTACATTTTCCTGTCCTCATAACCCAACCTTCAGAAATAATTGGTATCTCCTCCACAGAATGTTCCGTTCATTCACTGCGAATCTTAAATTCATCTGACTCT
Source organism: Sorex fumeus (assembly GCF_029834395.1). Taxonomy (NCBI): domain Eukaryota; kingdom Metazoa; phylum Chordata; class Mammalia; order Eulipotyphla; family Soricidae; genus Sorex; species Sorex fumeus. The sequence continues at coordinate 770,704 of NW_026606251.1, forward strand.
CAACTCCCGGCGGGTTATCGTTACACCACTTGTGAATGTCCAAGTAAGCCAATGCTGGTTTTCAGTGGCCTGTTCATACTAAGAGACGTGCTGTTCATTTGGCTATCCACTCCACCCTGTTCAGCTCTACATTTTCGTGTCCACAAAACCCAGCCTTCAGAAATCATTGGAATCACCACTAGAGAATGTTCCATTCATTCACTGCGAATCTGGAATTCCTCTGAACCTCCACTCCTGGCAGGTTTTCGTTACGCCACTGGTGAATGTCCAAGTAACTCAATACTGGTTTTCAGAGGCATGTTCAACTCGCAGAAGTGCTGTTCAATGGGCTATCCACTCAATATTGGTCAGCTCTTCATTTTCCTCTCCACACAAACCAGCCTTCAGAAATCATTGGGCTCTCCACTACAGACTGTTCCATTCATTCACTGCGATTCTGCAATTCATCTGACTCTCCGCTCCAGGCAGGTTTTCATTACAGCACTGGTGAATGACCAAGTAATCCAATGCTGGTTTTCAGCCGCCTTTTCACACTCGCAGTGTGCTGTTCAATTGTCTATCCACTCAAACCTGGTCAGCCTTTCATTTTCTTTTCCACAATATCAGACTTCAGAAATCATTGGAATCGCCAGTACAGAATGTTCCATTCATTCACTGCCAATCTGGAATTCATCTGAATCTGCACTCCAGGTAGGCTTTCATTACACCACTTATGAATGTCCAAGTAACACAATGCTGGTTTTCAGCGGTCTGTTCACACTCTAAGCCCTGCTTTTTACTGGGTATCCACACAACTGTGGTCAGCTCTTCATTTTCATGTCCAAACAATCCAGACTTGAGAAATCATTGCAATCTCCAGTACAGAATGTTCCATTCATTCACTGCGAATCTGGAATTCAACTGAATCTCCACTACCTGCAGATTTATCTTACACCACTTGTGAATGTCCAAGTAAAACAATGCTGGTTTTCAGAGGCCTGTTCATGTTCGCAGTCGTGCTGTTCAATTGGCTATCCACTCAACCTGTTTTGCTCCTCATTTTCCTGTGCACACAACCCAGCCTTCAGAAATCATTGTAATCTCCACTACAGGATGTTCCATTCATTCACTGGGAATCTGGAATTCATCTGAATCTGCACTCCACGCAGGCTTTCGTTACACCACTGCTGAAAGTCGAAGTAATGCAATACTGGTTTTCAGTGGTCTGTTCACATTCGAAGCCGAGGCTTTTTACAGGCTATCCACTCAACACTGGTCAGCTCTTCATTTTCGTGTCCCCACAATCCAGATTTCAGAAATCATTGCAATCTCCACTACAGAATGTTCCATTCATTCACTGCGAGTCTGGAGTTTATCTGATTCTCCACTCCCGCCTGGTTAACATTACACCACTTGTGAATGTCCAAGTAAGCCAATGCTGGTTTTCAGAGGCCTGTTCATACTCGCAGCCGTGCTGTTTAATTGACAATTCACTCCACCCTGTTCAGCTCTTCATTGTCCCACCACACTACCAGCCTTCAGAAATCTTTGTTATCTCCACTACAGAATGTTCCATTCATTCACTGCGAATCTGGAATTCATCTGACTCTCAACTCCACGCAGGTTTTCATTACACCACTGTTGAATGTCCAAGTAACCCAATGCCGGTTTTCAGCGGCCTGTTCATATTCGCAGCCCTGCTGTTTACTTGGCTATCGATTCAAGCCTGGTCAGCTCTTCATTTTCCTGTCCACACAACACAGGCTTCAGAAATCATTGGAATCTCCTCTACAGAATGTTCCATTCATTCACTGCGAATGTGGAATTCAACTGACTCTCCACTCCATGCAGGTTTTCCTTACACCACTGATGAATGTCCAAGTAACCCAATGCTGGTTTTCAGCTGCATGTTCACACTCGCAGCCATGCTATACAATTGGCTTTCCACTAAATCCTGATTAGTTCTTGATTTTCCTTCCACACGACCCAGCCTTCAGAAATCGTTGGAATCTCCACTAGAGAATGTTCCATTCATTCACTGCGAATCTGGAATTCCTCTGAACCTCCACTCCCGGCAGGTTTTCGTTACACCACTGTTGAATGTCCAAGTAACCCAATGTTTTAAGTGTTTTCTTCACAAGCGCAGTGGTGCTGTTCAATTGGCTATCCACTCAACCCTGGCCAGCTCTACATTTTCCTGTCCACACCACAGAGACTGGAGAAATCATTGTTATCTCCACTACAGAATGTTCCATTCATTCACAGCGAATCTGGAATTCATCTGAATCTCCACTCCCGGCAGGTTTTCGTGACACCACTGGTAAATATCCAAGTAAGCCAATGCTGGTTTTAAGTGGCCTGCTCATACTCTCAGCCGTGCTGTTCAATTTGCTATCCACTCAACCCTCTTCAGCTCCATTTTCCTGTCCACATAACCCAAACTTCAGAAACAATTGGTATCTCCTCCACAGAATGTTCCATTCATTGACGGCAAATCTGAAATTCATCTAATTCTCAACTCCCGTCAGGTTTTCGTTACACCACTTGTGAATGTCCAATTAAGCCAAAGCTGGTTTTCAGTGGCCTGTTCTTACTACGAGACGTGCTGTTCATTTGGCTATCCATTCCACCCTGTTCAGCTCTACATTTTCGTGTCCACAAAACCCAGCCTTCAGAAATCATTGGAATCACCACTAGAGAATGTTCCATTCATTCACTGCGAATCTGGAATTCATCTGAATCTCCACTCCCGGCAGGTTTTCATTGCACCACTGCTGAATGTTCAAGTAACGCAATGATGGTTTTCAGCGGTCTATTCACACTCGAACCCGTGCTGTTCACGGTCTAGCGACTCAACACTGGTGAGTTCTTCTTTTTCCAGTTCAGACAATACAAACCTCAGAAACCATTGCAATCTACACTACAGAATGTTTCATTCATTCAGGCGAATCTTGAATTCATCTTGTTCTCCACTCCCAGCAGGTTTTCGTTTCACCACTGGTGAATGTCCAAGCAACCCAAGGCTGGTTTCAGCTGCGTGTTAACACTCGCAGCCGTGCTGTTCAATTGGCTATCCAGTGAACGCTGGTTAGCTCTTGATTTTCCTTCCACACACCGAGCCTTCAGAAATCATTCTTATCTCCACTTCAGAATGTTCCATTCGTTCCCTGCGAATCTGGAATTCCTCTGACTCTCCACACCAGGCAGATTTTCCTAACAACACTGGTGAATGACCAGGTAATCCAATGCTGGTTTTCAGCGGCTGTTCACACTCACAGCCTTGCTGTTCAATTGGCAATCCAGTCAAACCTAGTCAGCTCTTCATTTTCCTGTCCACACAACCCAGCGTTCAGAAATCATTGGAATCTCTACTACAGAAATTTCCATTCATTCACTGTGAATCTGGAAATACTCTGAATCTGCATTCCAGGAAGGCTTTCGTTACACCACTGATGAATGTCCAAGTAATGCAATGCTGCTTCTTAGTGGTCTGTTCACACTCGAAACCGTGCTGTTCATTGGCTATCCACTCAATATCGGTCAGCTCTTCAATATCCTGTCCAGACTATCCAGATTCCTAAATGTTGGCAATCACCACTACACAATGTTCCATTCAATCACGCGAATCTGGAATTCATCAGAGTCTCCACTCCTGGAAGGTTTTCGTGACACCACTGGTAAATGTCCAAGGAAGACAATGCTGGTTTTAAGCCGCCTGCTAACACACTCAGCCGTGCTGTTCAATTTGCTATCCACCCAACCCTATTCAGCTCTACATTTTCCTGTCCTCATAACCCAACCTTCAGAAATAATTGGTATCTCCTCCACAGAATGTTCCGTTCATTCACTGCGAATCTTAAATTCATCTGACTCTCAACTCCCGGCGGGTTATCGTTACACCACTTGTGAATGTCCAAGTAAGCCAATGCTGGTTTTCAGTGGCCTGTTCATACTAAGAGACGTGCTGTTCATTTGGCTATCCACTCCACCCTGTTCAGCTCTACATTTTCGTGTCCACAAAACCCAGCCTTCAGAAATCATTGGAATCACCACTAGAGAATGTTCCATTCATTCACTGCGAATCTGGAATTCCTCTGAACCTCCACTCCTGGCAGGTTTTCGTTACGCCACTGGTGAATGTCCACGTAACTCAATACTGGTTTTCAGAGGCATGTTCAACTCGCAGAAGTGCTGTTCAATGGGCTATCCACTCAATATTGGTCAGCTCTTCATTTTCCTCTCCACACAAACCAGCCTTCAGAAATCATTGGGCTCTCCACTACAGACTGTTCCATTCATTCACTGCGATTCTGCAATTCATCTGACTCTCCGCTCCAGGCAGGTTTTCATTACAGCACTGGTGAATGACCAAGTAATCCAATGCTGGTTTTCAGCCGCCTTTTCACACTCGCAGTGTGCTGTTCAATTGTCTATCCACTCAAACCTGGTCAGCCTTTCATTTTCTTTTCCACAATATCAGACTTCAGAAATCATTGGAATCGCCAGTACAGAATGTTCCATTCATTCACTGCCAATCTGGAATTCATCTGAATCTGCACTCCAGGTAGGCTTTCATTACACCACTTATGAATGTCCAAGTAACACAATGCTGGTTTTCAGCGGTCTGTTCACACTCTAAGCCCTGCTTTTTACTGGGTATCCACACAACTGTGGTCAGCTCTTCATTTTCATGTCCAAACAATCCAGACTTGAGAAATCATTGCAATCTCCAGTACAGAATGTTCCATTCATTCACTGCGAATCTGGAATTCAACTGAATCTCCACTACCTGCAGATTTATCTTACACCACTTGTGAATGTCCAAGTAAAACAATGCTGGTTTTCAGAGGCCTGTTCATGTTCGCAGTCGTGCTGTTCAATTGGCTATCCACTCAACCTGTTTTGCTCCTCATTTTCCTGTGCACACAACCCAGCCTTCAGAAATCATTGTAATCTCCACTACAGGATGTTCCATTCATTCACTGGGAATCTGGAATTCATCTGAATCTGCACTCCACGCAGGCTTTCGTTACACCACTGCTGAAAGTCGAAGTAATGCAATACTGGTTTTCAGTGGTCTGTTCACATTCGAAGCCGAGGCTTTTTACAGGCTATCCACTCAACACTGGTCAGCTCTTCATTTTCGTGTCCCCACAATCCAGATTTCAGAAATCATTGCAATCTCCACTACAGAATGTTCCATTCATTCACTGCGAGTCTGGAGTTTATCTGATTCTCCACTCCCGCCTGGTTAACATTACACCACTTGTGAATGTCCAAGTAAGCCAATGCTGGTTTTCAGAGGCCTGTTCATACTCGCAGCCGTGCTGTTTAATTGACAATTCACTCCACCCTGTTCAGCTCTTCATTGTCCCACCACACTACCAGCCTTCAGAAATCTTTGTTATCTCCACTACAGAATGTTCCATTCATTCACTGCGAATCTGGAATTCATCTGACTCTCAACTCCACGCAGGTTTTCATTACACCACTGTTGAATGTCCAAGTAACCCAATGCCGGTTTTCAGCGGCCTGTTCATATTCGCAGCCCTGCTGTTTACTTGGCTATCGATTCAAGCCTGGTCAGCTCTTCATTTTCCTGTCCACACAACACAGGCTTCAGAAATCATTGGAATCTCCTCTACAGAATGTTCCATTCATTCACTGCGAATGTGGAATTCAACTGACTCTCCACTCCATGCAGGTTTTCCTTACACCACTGATGAATGTCCAAGTAACCCAATGCTGGTTTTCAGCTGCATGTTCACACTCGCAGCCATGCTATACAATTGGCTTTCCACTAAATCCTGATTAGTTCTTGATTTTCCTTCCACACGACCCAGCCTTCAGAAATCGTTGGAATCTCCACTAGAGAATGTTCCATTCATTCACTGCGAATCTGGAATTCCTCTGAACCTCCACTCCCGGCAGGTTTTCGTTACACCACTGTTGAATGTCCAAGTAACCCAATGTTTTAAGTGTTTTCTTCACAAGCGCAGTGGTGCTGTTCAATTGGCTATCCACTCAACCCTGGCCAGCTCTACATTTTCCTGTCCACACCACAGAGACTGGAGAAATCATTGTTATCTCCACTACAGAATGTTCCATTCATTCACAGCGAATCTGGAATTCATCTGAATCTCCACTCCCGGCAGGTTTTCGTGACACCACTGGTAAATATCCAAGTAAGCCAATGCTGGTTTTAAGTGGCCTGCTCCTACTCTCAGCCGTGCTGTTCAATTTGCTATCCACTCAACCCTCTTCAGCTCCATTTTCCTGTCCACATAACCCAAACTTCAGAAACAATTGGTATCTCCTCCACAGAATGTTCCATTCATTGACGGCAAATCTGAAATTCATCTAATTCTCAACTCCCGTCAGGTTTTCGTTACACCACTTGTGAATGTCCAATTAAGCCAAAGCTGGTTTTCAGTGGCCTGTTCTTACTACGAGACGTGCTGTTCATTTGGCTATCCATTCCACCCTGTTCAGCTCTACATTTTCGTGTCCACAAAACCCAGCCTTCAGAAATCATTGGAATCACCACTAGAGAATGTTCCATTCATTCACTGCGAATCTGGAATTCATCTGAATCTCCACTCCCGGCAGGTTTTCATTGCACCACTGCTGAATGTTCAAGTAACGCAATGATGGTTTTCAGCGGTCTATTCACACTCGAACCCGTGCTGTTCACGGTCTAGCGACTCAACACTGGTGAGTTCTTCTTTTTCCAGTTCAGACAATACAAACCTCAGAAACCATTGCAATCTACACTACAGAATGTTTCATTCATTCAGGCGAATCTTGAATTCATCTTGTTCTCCACTCCCAGCAGGTTTTCGTTTCACCACTGGTGAATGTCCAAGCAACCCAAGACTGGTTTCAGCTGCGTGTTAACACTCGCAGCCGTGCTGTTCAATTGGCTATCCAGTGAACGCTGGTTAGCTCTTGATTTTCCTTCCACACACCGAGCCTTCAGAAATCATTCTTATCTCCACTTCAGAATGTTCCATTCGTTCCCTGCGAATCTGGAATTCCTCTGACTCTCCACACCAGGCAGATTTTCCTAACAACACTGGTGAATGACCAGGTAATCCAATGCTGGTTTTCAGCGGCTGTTCACACTCACAGCCTTGCTGTTCAATTGGCAATCCAGTCAAACCTAGTCAGCTCTTCATTTTCCTGTCCACACAACCCAGCGTTCAGAAATCATTGGAATCTCTACTACAGAAATTTCCATTCATTCACTGTGAATCTGGAAATACTCTGAATCTGCATTCCAGGAAGGCTTTCGTTACACCACTGATGAATGTCCAAGTAATGCAATGCTGCTTCTTAGTGGTCTGTTCACACTCGAAACCGTGCTGTTCATTGGCTATCCACTCAATATCGGTCAGCTCTTCAATATCCTGTCCAGACTATCCAGATTCCTAAATGTTGGCAATCACCACTACAGAATGTTCCATTCAATCACGCGAATCTGGAATTCATCAGAGTCTCCACTCCTGGAAGGTTTTCGTGACACCACTGGTAAATGTCCAAGGAAGACAATGCTGGTTTTAAGCCGCCTGCTAACACACTCAGCCGTGCTGTTCAATTTGCTATCCACCCAACCCTATTCAGCTCTACATTTTCCTGTCCTCATAACCCAACCTTCAGAAATAATTGGTATCTCCTCCACAGAATGTTCCGTTCATTCACTGCGAATCTTAAATTCATCTGACTCTCAACTCCCGGCGGGTTATCGTTACACCACTTGTGAATGTCCAAGTAAGCCAATGCTGGTTTTCAGTGGCCTGTTCATACTAAGAGACGTGCTGTTCATTTGGCTATCCACTCCACCCTGTTCAGCTCTACATTTTCGTGTCCACAAAACCCAGCCTTCAGAAATCATTGGAATCACCACTAGAGAATGTTCCATTCATTCACTGCGAATCTGGAATTCCTCTGAACCTCCACTCCTGGCAGGTTTTCGTTACGCCACTGGTGAATGTCCACGTAACTCAATACTGGTTTTCAGAGGCATGTTCAACTCGCAGAAGTGCTGTTCAATGGGCTATCCACTCAATATTGGTCAGCTCTTCATTTTCCTCTCCACACAAACCAGCCTTCAGAAATCATTGGGCTCTCCACTACAGACTGTTCCATTCATTCACTGCGATTCTGCAATTCATCTGACTCTCCGCTCCAGGCAGGTTTTCATTACAGCACTGGTGAATGACCAAGTAATCCAATGCTGGTTTTCAGCCGCCTTTTCACACTCGCAGTGTGCTGTTCAATTGTCTATCCACTCAAACCTGGTCAGCCTTTCATTTTCTTTTCCACAATATCAGACTTCAGAAATCATTGGAATCGCCAGTACAGAATGTTCCATTCATTCACTGCCAATCTGGAATTCATCTGAATCTGCACTCCAGGTAGGCTTTCATTACACCACTTATGAATGTCCAAGTAACACAATGCTGGTTTTCAGCGGTCTGTTCACACTCTAAGCCCTGCTTTTTACTGGGTATCCACACAACTGTGGTCAGCTCTACATTTTCATGTCCAAACAATCCAGACTTGAGAAATCATTGCAATCTCCAGTACAGAATGTTCCATTCATTCACTGCGAATCTGGAATTCAACTGAATCTCCACTACCTGCAGATTTATCTTACACCACTTGTGAATGTCCAAGTAAAACAATGCTGGTTTTCAGAGGCCTGTTCATATTCGCAGTCGTGCTGTTCAATTGGCTATCCACTCAACCTGTTTTGCTCCTCATTTTCCTGTGCACACAACCCAGCCTTCAGAAATCATTGTAATCTCCACTACAGGATGTTCCATTCATTCACTGGGAATCTGGAATTCATCTGAATCTGCACTCCACGCAGGCTTTCGTTACACCACTGCTGAAAGTCGAAGTAATGCAATACTGGTTTTCAGTGGTCTGTTCACATTCGAAGCCGAGGCTTTTTACAGGCTATCCACTCAACACTGGTCAGCTCTTCATTTTCGTGTCCCCACAATCCAGATTTCAGAAATCATTGCAATCTCCACTACAGAATGTTCCATTCATTCACTGCGAGTCTGGAGTTTATCTGATTCTCCACTCCCGCCTGGTTAACATTACACCACTTGTGAATGTCCAAGTAAGCCAATGCTGGTTTTCAGAGGCCTGTTCATACTCGCAGCCGTGCTGTTTAATTGACAATTCACTCCACCCTGTTCAGCTCTTCATTGTCCCACCACACTACCAGCCTTCAGAAATCTTTGTTATCTCCACTACAGAATGTTCCATTCATTCACTGCGAATCTGGAATTCATCTGACTCTCAACTCCACGCAGGTTTTCATTACACCACTGTTGAATGTCCAAGTAACCCAATGCCGGTTTTCAGCGGCCTGTTCATATTCGCAGCCCTGCTGTTTACTTGGCTATCGATTCAAGCCTGGTCAGCTCTTCATTTTCCTGTCCACACAACACAGGCTTCAGAAATCATTGGAATCTCCTCTACAGAATGTTCCATTCATTCACTGCGAATGTGGAATTCAACTGACTCTCCACTCCATGCAGGTTTTCCTTACACCACTGATGAATGTCCAAGTAACCCAATGCTGGTTTTCAGCTGCATGTTCACACTCGCAGCCATGCTATACAATTGGCTTTCCACTAAATCCTGATTAGTTCTTGATTTTCCTTCCACACGACCCAGCCTTCAGAAATCGTTGGAATCTCCACTAGAGAATGTTCCATTCATTCACTGCGAATCTGGAATTCCTCTGAACCTCCACTCCCGGCAGGTTTTCGTTACACCACTGTTGAATGTCCAAGTAACCCAATGTTTTAAGTGTTTTCTTCACAAGCGCAGTGGTGCTGTTCAATTGGCTATCCACTCAACCCTGGCCAGCTCTACATTTTCCTGTCCACACCACAGAGACTGGAGAAATCATTGTTATCTCCACTACAGAATGTTCCATTCATTCACAGCGAATCTGGAATTCATCTGAATCTCCACTCCCGGCAGGTTTTCGTGACACCACTGGTAAATATCCAAGTAAGCCAATGCTGGTTTTAAGTGGCCTGCTCCTACTCTCAGCCGTGCTGTTCAATTTGCTATCCACTCAACCCTCTTCAGCTCCATTTTCCTGTCCACATAACCCAAACTTCAGAAACAATTGGTATCTCCTCCACAGAATGTTCCATTCATTGACGGCAAATCTGAAATTCATCTAATTCTCAACTCCCGTCAGGTTTTCGTTACACCACTTGTGAATGTCCAATTAAGCCAAAGCTGGTTTTCAGTGGCCTGTTCTTACTACGAGACGTGCTGTTCATTTGGCTATCCATTCCACCCTGTTCAGCTCTACATTTTCGTGTCCACAAAACCCAGCCTTCAGAAATCATTGGAATCACCACTAGAGAATGTTCCATTCATTCACTGCGAATCTGGAATTCATCTGAATCTCCACTCCCGGCAGGTTTTCATTGCACCACTGCTGAATGTTCAAGTAACGCAATGATGGTTTTCAGCGGTCTATTCACACTCGAACCCGTGCTGTTCACGGTCTAGCGACTCAACACTGGTGAGTTCTTCTTTTTCCAGTTCAGACAATACAAACCTCAGAAACCATTGCAATCTACACTACAGAATGTTTCATTCATTCAGGCGAATCTTGAATTCATCTTGTTCTCCACTCCCAGCAGGTTTTCGTTTCACCACTGGTGAATGTCCAAGCAACCCAAGGCTGGTTTCAGCTGCGTGTTAACACTCGCAGCCGTGCTGTTCAATTGGCTATCCAGTGAACGCTGGTTAGCTCTTGATTTTCCTTCCACACACCGAGCCTTCAGAAATCATTCTTATCTCCACTTCAGAATGTTCCATTCGTTCCCTGCGAATCTGGAATTCCTCTGACTCTCCACACCAGGCAGATTTTCCTAACAACACTGGTGAATGACCAGGTAATCCAATGCTGGTTTTCAGCGGCTGTTCACACTCACAGCCTTGCTGTTCAATTGGCAATCCAGTCAAACCTAGTCAGCTCTTCATTTTCCTGTCCACACAACCCAGCGTTCAGAAATCATTGGAATCTCTACTACAGAAATTTCCATTCATTCACTGTGAATCTGGAAATACTCTGAATCTGCATTCCAGGAAGGCTTTCGTTACACCACTGATGAATGTCCAAGTAATGCAATGCTGCTTCTTAGTGGTCTGTTCACACTCGAAACCGTGCTGTTCATTGGCTATCCACTCAATATCGGTCAGCTCTTCAATATCCTGTCCAGACTATCCAGATTCCTAAATGTTGGCAATCACCACTACAGAATGTTCCATTCAATCACGCGAATCTGGAATTCATCAGAGTCTCCACTCCTGGAAGGTTTTCGTGACACCACTGGTAAATGTCCAAGGAAGACAATGCTGGTTTTAAGCCGCCTGCTAACACACTCAGCCGTGCTGTTCAATTTGCTATCCACCCAACCCTATTCAGCTCTACATTTTCCTGTCCTCATAACCCAACCTTCAGAAATAATTGGTATCTCCTCCACAGAATGTTCCGTTCATTCACTGCGAATCTTAAATTCATCTGACTCTCAACTCCCGGCGGGTTATCGTTACACCACTTGTGAATGTCCAAGTAAGCCAATGCTGGTTTTCAGTGGCCTGTTCATACTAAGAGACGTGCTGTTCATTTGGCTATCCACTCCACCCTGTTCAGCTCTACATTTTCGTGTCCACAAAACCCAGCCTTCAGAAATCATTGGAATCACCACTAGAGAATGTTCCATTCATTCACTGCGAATCTGGAATTCCTCTGAACCTCCACTCCTGGCAGGTTTTCGTTACGCCACTGGTGAATGTCCACGTAACTCAATACTGGTTTTCAGAGGCATGTTCAACTCGCAGAAGTGCTGTTCAATGGGCTATCCACTCAATATTGGTCAGCTCTTCATTTTCCTCTCCACACAAACCAGCCTTCAGAAATCATTGGGCTCTCCACTACAGACTGTTCCATTCATTCACTGCGATTCTGCAATTCATCTGACTCTCCGCTCCAGGCAGGTTTTCATTACAGCACTGGTGAATGACCAAGTAATCCAATGCTGGTTTTCAGCCGCCTTTTCACACTCGCAGTGTGCTGTTCAATTGTCTATCCACTCAAACCTGGTCAGCCTTTCATTTTCTTTTCCACAATATCAGACTTCAGAAATCATTGGAATCGCCAGTACAGAATGTTCCATTCATTCACTGCCAATCTGGAATTCATCTGAATCTGCACTCCAGGTAGGCTTTCATTACACCACTTATGAATGTCCAAGTAACACAATGCTGGTTTTCAGCGGTCTGTTCACACTCTAAGCCCTGCTTTTTACTGGGTATCCACACAACTGTGGTCAGCTCTTCATTTTCATGTCCAAACAATCCAGACTTGAGAAATCATTGCAATCTCCAGTACAGAATGTTCCATTCATTCACTGCGAATCTGGAATTCAACTGAATCTCCACTACCTGCAGATTTATCTTACACCACTTGTGAATGTCCAAGTAAAACAATGCTGGTTTTCAGAGGCCTGTTCATGTTCGCAGTCGTGCTGTTCAATTGGCTATCCACTCAACCTGTTTTGCTCCTCATTTTCCTGTGCACACAACCCAGCCTTCAGAAATCATTGTAATCTCCACTACAGGATGTTCCATTCATTCACTGGGAATCTGGAATTCATCTGAATCTGCACTCCACGCAGGCTTTCGTTACACCACTGCTGAAAGTCGAAGTAATGCAATACTGGTTTTCAGTGGTCTTTTCACATTCGAAGCCGAGGCTTTTTACAGGCTATCCACTCAACACTGGTCAGCTCTTCATTTTCGTGTCCCCACAATCCAGATTTCAGAAATCATTGCAATCTCCACTACAGAATGTTCCATTCATTCACTGCGAGTCTGGAGTTTATCTGATTCTCCACTCCCGCCTGGTTAACATTACACCACTTGTGAATGTCCAAGTAAGCCAATGCTGGTTTTCAGAGGCCTGTTCATACTCGCAGCCGTGCTGTTTAATTGACAATTCACTCCACCCTGTTCAGCTCTTCATTGTCCCACCACACTACCAGCCTTCAGAAATCTTTGTTATCTCCACTACAGAATGTTCCATTCATTCACTGCGAATCTGGAATTCATCTGACTCTCAACTCCACGCAGGTTTTCATTACACCACTGTTGAATGTCCAAGTAACCCAATGCTGGTTTTCAGCGGCCTGTTCATATTCGCAGCCCTGCTGTTTACTTGGCTATCGATTCAAGCCTGGTCAGCTCTTCATTTTCCTGTCCACACAACACAGGCTTCAGAAATCATTGGAATCTCCTCTACAGAATGTTCCATTCATTCACTGCGAATGTGGAATTCAACTGACTCTCCACTCCATGCAGGTTTTCCTTACACCACTGATGAATGTCCAAGTAACCCAATGCTGGTTTTCAGCTGCATGTTCACACTCGCAGCCATGCTATACAATTGGCTTTCCACTAAATCCTGATTAGTTCTTGATTTTCCTTCCACACGACCCAGCCTTCAGAAATCGTTGGAATCTCCACTAGAGAATGTTCCATTCATTCACTGCGAATCTGGAATTCCTCTGAACCTCCACTCCCGGCAGGTTTTCGTTACACCACTGTTGAATGTCCAAGTAACCCAATGTTTTAAGTGTTTTCTTCACAAGCGCAGTGGTGCTGTTCAATTGGCTATCCACTCAACCCTGGCCAGCTCTACATTTTCCTGTCCACACCACAGAGACTGGAGAAATCATTGTTATCTCCACTACAGAATGTTCCATTCATTCACAGCGAATCTGGAATTCATCTGAATCTCCACTCCCGGCAGGTTTTCGTGACACCACTGGTAAATATCCAAGTAAGCCAATGCTGGTTTTAAGTGGCCTGCTCCTACTCTCAGCCGTGCTGTTCAATTTGCTATCCACTCAACCCTCTTCAGCTCCATTTTCCTGTCCACATAACCCAAACTTCAGAAACAATTGGTATCTCCTCCACAGAATGTTCCATTCATTGACGGCAAATCTGAAATTCATCTAATTCTCAACTCCCGTCAGGTTTTCGTTACACCACTTGTGAATGTCCAATTAAGCCAAAGCTGGTTTTCAGTGGCCTGTTCTTACTACGAGACGTGCTGTTCATTTGGCTATCCATTCCACCCTGTTCAGCTCTACATTTTCGTGTCCACAAAACCCAGCCTTCAGAAATCATTGGAATCACCACTAGAGAATGTTCCATTCATTCACTGCGAATCTGGAATTCATCTGAATCTCCACTCCCGGCAGGTTTTCATTGCACCACTGCTGAATGTTCAAGTAACGCAATGATGGTTTTCAGCGGTCTATTCACACTCGAACCCGTGCTGTTCACGGTCTAGCGACTCAACACTGGTGAGTTCTTCTTTTTCCAGTTCAGACAATACAAACCTCAGAAACCATTGCAATCTACACTACAGAATGTTTCATTCATTCAGGCGAATCTTGAATTCATCTTGTTCTCCACTCCCAGCAGGTTTTCGTTTCACCACTGGTGAATGTCCAAGCAACCCAAGGCTGGTTTCAGCTGCGTGTTAACACTCGCAGCCGTGCTGTTCAATTGGCTATCCAGTGAACGCTGGTTAGCTCTTGATTTTCCTTCCACACACCGAGCCTTCAGAAATCATTCTTATCTCCACTTCAGAATGTTCCATTCGTTCCCTGCGAATCTGGAATTCCTCTGACTCTCCACACCAGGCAGATTTTCCTAACAACACTGGTGAATGACCAGGTAATCCAATGCTGGTTTTCAGCGGCTGTTCAAACTCACAGCCTTGCTGTTCAATTGGCAATCCAGTCAAACCTAGTCAGCTCTTCATTTTCCTGTCCACACAACCCAGCGTTCAGAAATCATTGGAATCTCTACTACAGAAATTTCCATTCATTCACTGTGAATCTGGAAATACTCTGAATCTGCATTCCAGGAAGGCTTTCGTTACACCACTGATGAATGTCCAAGTAATGCAATGCTGCTTCTTAGTGGTCTGTTCACACTCGAAACCGTGCTGTTCATTGGCTATCCACTCAATATCGGTCAGCTCTTCAATATCCTGTCCAGACTATCCAGATTCCTAAATGTTGGCAATCACCACTACAGAATGTTCCATTCAATCACGCGAATCTGGAATTCATCAGAGTCTCCACTCCTGGAAGGTTTTCGTGACACCACTGGTAAATGTCCAAGGAAGACAATGCTGGTTTTAAGCCGCCTGCTAACACACTCAGCCGTGCTGTTCAATTTGCTATCCACCCAACCCTATTCAGCTCTACATTTTCCTGTCCTCATAACCCAACCTTCAGAAATAATTGGTATCTCCTCCACAGAATGTTCCGTTCATTCACTGCGAATCTTAAATTCATCTGACTCTCAACTCCCGGCGGGTTATCGTTACACCACTTGTGAATGTCCAAGTAAGCCAATGCTGGTTTTCAGTGGCCTGTTCATACTAAGAGACGTGCTGTTCATTTGGCTATCCACTCCACCCTGTTCAGCTCTACATTTTCGTGTCCACAAAACCCAGCCTTCAGAAATCATTGGAATCACCACTAGAGAATGTTCCATTCATTCACTGCGAATCTGGAATTCCTCTGAACCTCCACTCCTGGCAGGTTTTCGTTACGCCACTGGTGAATGTCCACGTAACTCAATACTGGTTTTCAGAGGCATGTTCAACTCGCAGAAGTGCTGTTCAATGGGCTATCCACTCAATATTGGTCAGCTCTTCATTTTCCTCTCCACACAAACCAGCCTTCAGAAATCATTGGGCTCTCCACTACAGACTGTTCCATTCATTCACTGCGATTCTGCAATTCATCTGACTCTCCGCTCCAGGCAGGTTTTCATTACAGCACTGGTGAATGACCAAGTAATCCAATGCTGGTTTTCAGCCGCCTTTTCACACTCGCAGTGTGCTGTTCAATTGTCTATCCACTCAAACCTGGTCAGCCTTTCATTTTCTTTTCCACAATATCAGACTTCAGAAATCATTGGAATCGCCAGTACAGAATGTTCCATTCATTCACTGCCAATCTGGAATTCATCTGAATCTGCACTCCAGGTAGGCTTTCATTACACCACTTATGAATGTCCAAGTAACACAATGCTGGTTTTCAGCGGTCTGTTCACACTCTAAGCCCTGCTTTTTACTGGGTATCCACACAACTGTGGTCAGCTCTTCATTTTCATGTCCAAACAATCCAGACTTGAGAAATCATTGCAATCTCCAGTACAGAATGTTCCATTCATTCACTGCGAATCTGGAATTCAACTGAATCTCCACTACCTGCAGATTTATCTTACACCACTTGTGAATGTCCAAGTAAAACAATGCTGGTTTTCAGAGGCCTGTTCATGTTCGCAGTCGTGCTGTTCAATTGGCTATCCACTCAACCTGTTTTGCTCCTCATTTTCCTGTGCACACAACCCAGCCTTCAGAAATCATTGTAATCTCCACTACAGGATGTTCCATTCATTCACTGGGAATCTGGAATTCATCTGAATCTGCACTCCACGCAGGCTTTCGTTACACCACTGCTGAAAGTCGAAGTAATGCAATACTGGTTTTCAGTGGTCTGTTCACATTCGAAGCCGAGGCTTTTTACAGGCTATCCACTCAACACTGGTCAGCTCTTCATTTTCGTGTCCCCACAATCCAGATTTCAGAAATCATTGCAATCTCCACTACAGAATGTTCCATTCATTCACTGCGAGTCTGGAGTTTATCTGATTCTCCACTCCCGCCTGGTTAACATTACACCACTTGTGAATGTCCAAGTAAGCCAATGCTGGTTTTCAGAGGCCTGTTCATACTCGCAGCCGTGCTGTTTAATTGACAATTCACTCCACCCTGTTCAGCTCTTCATTGTCCCACCACACTACCAGCCTTCAGAAATCTTTGTTATCTCCACTACAGAATGTTCCATTCATTCACTGCGAATCTGGAATTCATCTGACTCTCAACTCCACGCAGGTTTTCATTACACCACTGTTGAATGTCCAAGTAACCCAATGCTGGTTTTCAGCGGCCTGTTCATATTCGCAGCCCTGCTGTTTACTTGGCTATCGATTCAAGCCTGGTCAGCTCTTCATTTTCCTGTCCACACAACACAGGCTTCAGAAATCATTGGAATCTCCTCTACAGAATGTTCCATTCATTCACTGCGAATGTGGAATTCAACTGACTCTCCACTCCATGCAGGTTTTCCTTACACCACTGATGAATGTCCAAGTAACCCAATGCTGGTTTTCAGCTGCATGTTCACACTCGCAGCCATGCTATACAATTGGCTTTCCACTAAATCCTGATTAGTTCTTGATTTTCCTTCCACACGACCCAGCCTTCAGAAATCGTTGGAATCTCCACTAGAGAATGTTCCATTCATTCACTGCGAATCTGGAATTCCTCTGAACCTCCACTCCCGGCAGGTTTTCGTTACACCACTGTTGAATGTCCAAGTAACCCAATGTTTTAAGTGTTTTCTTCACAAGCGCAGTGGTGCTGTTCAATTGGCTATCCACTCAACCCTGGCCAGCTCTACATTTTCCTGTCCACACCACAGAGACTGGAGAAATCATTGTTATCTCCACTACAGAATGTTCCATTCATTCACAGCGAATCTGGAATTCATCTGAATCTCCACTCCCGGCAGGTTTTCGTGACACCACTGGTAAATATCCAAGTAAGCCAATGCTGGTTTTAAGTGGCCTGCTCCTACTCTCAGCCGTGCTGTTCAATTTGCTATCCACTCAACCCTCTTCAGCTCCATTTTCCTGTCCACATAACCCAAACTTCAGAAACAATTGGTATCTCCTCCACAGAATGTTCCATTCATTGACGGCAAATCTGAAATTCATCTAATTCTCAACTCCCGTCAGGTTTTCGTTACACCACTTGTGAATGTCCAATTAAGCCAAAGCTGGTTTTCAGTGGCCTGTTCTTACTACGAGACGTGCTGTTCATTTGGCTATCCATTCCACCCTGTTCAGCTCGACATTTTCGTGTCCACAAAACCCAGCCTTCAGAAATCATTGGAATCACCACTAGAGAATGTTCCATTCATTCACTGCGAATCTGGAATTCATCTGAATCTCCACTCCCGGCAGGTTTTCATTGCACCACTGCTGAATGTTCAAGTAACGCAATGATGGTTTTCAGCGGTCTATTCACACTCGAACCCGTGCTGTTCACGGTCTAGCGACTCAACACTGGTGAGTTCTTCTTTTTCCAGTTCAGACAATACAAACCTCAGAAACCATTGCAATCTACACTACAGAATGTTTCATTCATTCAGGCGAATCTTGAATTCATCTTGTTCTCCACTCCCAGCAGGTTTTCGTTTCACCACTGGTGAATGTCCAAGCAACCCAAGGCTGGTTTCAGCTGCGTGTTAACACTCGCAGCCGTGCTGTTCAATTGGCTATCCAGTGAACGCTGGTTAGCTCTTGATTTTCCTTCCACACACCGAGCCTTCAGAAATCATTCTTATCTCCACTTCAGAATGTTCCATTCGTTCCCTGCGAATCTGGAATTCCTCTGACTCTCCACACCAGGCAGATTTTCCTAACAACACTGGTGAATGACCAGGTAATCCAATGCTGGTTTTCAGCGGCTGTTCACACTCACAGCCTTGCTGTTCAATTGGCAATCCAGTCAAACCTAGTCAGCTCTTCATTTTCCTGTCCACACAACCCAGCGTTCAGAAATCATTGGAATCTCTACTACAGAAATTTCCATTCATTCACTGTGAATCTGGAAATACTCTGAATCTGCATTCCAGGAAGGCTTTCGTTACACCACTGATGAATGTCCAAGTAATGCAATGCTGCTTCTTAGTGGTCTGTTCACACTCGAAACCGTGCTGTTCATTGGCTATCCACTCAATATCGGTCAGATCTTCAATATCCTGTCCAGACTATCCAGATTCCTAAATGTTGGCAATCACCACTACAGAATGTTCCATTCAATCACGCGAATCTGGAATTCATCAGAGTCTCCACTCCTGGAAGGTTTTCGTGACACCACTGGTAAATGTCCAAGGAAGACAATGCTGGTTTTAAGCCGCCTGCTAACACACTCAGCCGTGCTGTTCAATTTGCTATCCACCCAACCCTATTCAGCTCTACATTTTCCTGTCCTCATAACCCAACCTTCAGAAATAATTGGTATCTCCTCCACAGAATGTTCCGTTCATTCACTGCGAATCTTAAATTCATCTGACTCTCAACTCCCGGCGGGTTATCGTTACACCACTTGTGAATGTCCAAGTAAGCCAATGCTGGTTTTCAGTGGCCTGTTCATACTAAGAGACGTGCTGTTCATTTGGCTATCCACTCCACCCTGTTCAGCTCTACATTTTCGTGTCCACAAAACCCAGCCTTCAGAAATCATTGGAATCACCACTAGAGAATGTTCCATTCATTCACTGCGAATCTGGAATTCCTCTGAACCTCCACTCCTGGCAGGTTTTCGTTACGCCACTGGTGAATGTCCACGTAACTCAATACTGGTTTTCAGAGGCATGTTCAACTCGCAGAAGTGCTGTTCAATGGGCTATCCACTCAATATTGGTCAGCTCTTCATTTTCCTCTCCACACAAACCAGCCTTCAGAAATCATTGGGCTCTCCACTACAGACTGTTCCATTCATTCACTGCGATTCTGCAATTCATCTGACTCTCCGCTCCAGGCAGGTTTTCATTACAGCACTGGTGAATGACCAAGTAATCCAATGCTGGTTTTCAGCCGCCTTTTCACACTCGCAGTGTGCTGTTCAATTGTCTATCCACTCAAACCTGGTCAGCCTTTCATTTTCTTTTCCACAATATCAGACTTCAGAAATCATTGGAATCGCCAGTACAGAATGTTCCATTCATTCACTGCCAATCTGGAATTCATCTGAATCTGCACTCCAGGTAGGCTTTCATTACACCACTTATGAATGTCCAAGTAACACAATGCTGGTTTTCAGCGGTCTGTTCACACTCTAAGCCCTGCTTTTTACTGGGTATCCACACAACTGTGGTCAGCTCTTCATTTTCATGTCCAAACAATCCAGACTTGAGAAATCATTGCAATCTCCAGTACAGAATGTTCCATTCATTCACTGCGAATCTGGAATTCAACTGAATCTCCACTACCTGCAGATTTATCTTACACCACTTGTGAATGTCCAAGTAAAACAATGCTGGTTTTCAGAGGCCTGTTCATGTTCGCAGTCGTGCTGTTCAATTGGCTATCCACTCAACCTGTTTTGCTCCTCATTTTCCTGTGCACACAACCCAGCCTTCAGAAATCATTGTAATCTCCACTACAGGATGTTCCATTCATTCACTGGGAATCTGGAATTCATCTGAATCTGCACTCCACGCAGGCTTTCGTTACACCACTGCTGAAAGTCGAAGTAATGCAATACTGGTTTTCAGTGGTCTGTTCACATTCGAAGCCGAGGCTTTTTACAGGCTATCCACTCAACACTGGTCAGCTCTTCATTTTCGTGTCCCCACAATCCAGATTTCAGAAATCATTGCAATCTCCACTACAGAATGTTCCATTCATTCACTGCGAGTCTGGAGTTTATCTGATTCTCCACTCCCGCCTGGTTAACATTACACCACTTGTGAATGTCCAAGTAAGCCAATGCTGGTTTTCAGAGGCCTGTTCATACTCGCAGCCGTGCTGTTTAATTGACAATTCACTCCACCCTGTTCAGCTCTTCATTGTCCCACCACACTACCAGCCTTCAGAAATCTTTGTTATCTCCACTACAGAATGTTCCATTCATTCACTGCGAATCTGGAATTCATCTGACTCTCAACTCCACGCAGGTTTTCATTACACCACTGTTGAATGTCCAAGTAACCCAATGCTGGTTTTCAGCGGCCTGTTCATATTCGCAGCCCTGCTGTTTACTTGGCTATCGATTCAAGCCTGGTCAGCTCTTCATTTTCCTGTCCACACAACACAGGCTTCAGAAATCATTGGAATCTCCTCTACAGAATGTTCCATTCATTCACTGCGAATGTGGAATTCAACTGACTCTCCACTCCATGCAGGTTTTCCTTACACCACTGATGAATGTCCAAGTAACCCAATGCTGGTTTTCAGCTGCATGTTCACACTCGCAGCCATGCTATACAATTGGCTTTCCACTAAATCCTGATTAGTTCTTGATTTTCCTTCCACACGACCCAGCCTTCAGAAATCGTTGGAATCTCCACTAGAGAATGTTCCATTCATTCACTGCGAATCTGGAATTCCTCTGAACCTCCACTCCCGGCAGGTTTTCGTTACACCACTGTTGAATGTCCAAGTAACCCAATGTTTTAAGTGTTTTCTTCACAAGCGCAGTGGTGCTGTTCAATTGGCTATCCACTCAACCCTGGCCAGCTCTACATTTTCCTGTCCACACCACAGAGACTGGAGAAATCATTGTTATCTCCACTACAGAATGTTCCATTCATTCACAGCGAATCTGGAATTCATCTGAATCTCCACTCCCGGCAGGTTTTCGTGACACCACTGGTAAATATCCAAGTAAGCCAATGCTGGTTTTAAGTGGCCTGCTCCTACTCTCAGCCGTGCTGTTCAATTTGCTATCCACTCAACCCTCTTCAGCTCCATTTTCCTGTCCACATAACCCAAACTTCAGAAACAATTGGTATCTCCTCCACAGAATGTTCCATTCATTGACGGCAAATCTGAAATTCATCTAATTCTCAACTCCCGTCAGGTTTTCGTTACACCACTTGTGAATGTCCAATTAAGCCAAAGCTGGTTTTCAGTGGCCTGTTCTTACTACGAGACGTGCTGTTCATTTGGCTATCCATTCCACCCTGTTCAGCTCGACATTTTCGTGTCCACAAAACCCAGCCTTCAGAAATCATTGGAATCACCACTAGAGAATGTTCCATTCATTCACTGCGAATCTGGAATTCATCTGAATCTCCACTCCCGGCAGGTTTTCATTGCACCACTGCTGAATGTTCAAGTAACGCAATGATGGTTTTCAGCGGTCTATTCACACTCGAACCCGTGCTGTTCACGGTCTAGCGACTCAACACTGGTGAGTTCTTCTTTTTCCAGTTCAGACAATACAAACCTCAGAAACCATTGCAATCTACACTACAGAATGTTTCATTCATTCAGGCGAATCTTGAATTCATCTTGTTCTCCACTCCCAGCAGGTTTTCGTTTCACCACTGGTGAATGTCCAAGCAACCCAAGGCTGGTTTCAGCTGCGTGTTAACACTCGCAGCCGTGCTGTTCAATTGGCTATCCAGTGAACGCTGGTTAGCTCTTGATTTTCCTTCCACACACCGAGCCTTCAGAAATCATTCTTATCTCCACTTCAGAATGTTCCATTCGTTCCCTGCGAATCTGGAATTCCTCTGACTCTCCACACCAGGCAGATTTTCCTAACAACACTGGTGAATGACCAGGTAATCCAATGCTGGTTTTCAGCGGCTGTTCACACTCACAGCCTTGCTGTTCAATTGGCAATCCAGTCAAACCTAGTCAGCTCTTCATTTTCCTGTCCACACAACCCAGCGTTCAGAAATCATTGGAATCTCTACTACAGAAATTTCCATTCATTCACTGTGAATCTGGAAATACTCTGAATCTGCATTCCAGGAAGGCTTTCGTTACACCACTGATGAATGTCCAAGTAATGCAATGCTGCTTCTTAGTGGTCTGTTCACACTCGAAACCGTGCTGTTCATTGGCTATCCACTCAATATCGGTCAGCTCTTCAATATCCTGTCCAGACTATCCAGATTCCTAAATGTTGGCAATCACCACTACAGAATGTTCCATTCAATCACGCGAATCTGGAATTCATCAGAGTCTCCACTCCTGGAAGGTTTTCGTGACACCACTGGTAAATGTCCAAGGAAGACAATGCTGGTTTTAAGCCGCCTGCTAACACACTCAGCCGTGCTGTTCAATTTGCTATCCACCCAACCCTATTCAGCTCTACATTTTCCTGTCCTCATAACCCAACCTTCAGAAATAATTGGTATCTCCTCCACAGAATGTTCCGTTCATTCACTGCGAATCTTAAATTCATCTGACTCTCAACTCCCGGCGGGTTATCGTTACACCACTTGTGAATGTCCAAGTAAGCCAATGCTGGTTTTCAGTGGCCTGTTCATACTAAGAGACGTGCTGTTCATTTGGCTATCCACTCCACCCTGTTCAGCTCTACATTTTCGTGTCCACAAAACCCAGCCTTCAGAAATCATTGGAATCACCACTAGAGAATGTTCCATTCATTCACTGCGAATCTGGAATTCCTCTGAACCTCCACTCCTGGCAGGTTTTCGTTACGCCACTGGTGAATGTCCACGTAACTCAATACTGGTTTTCAGAGGCATGTTCAACTCGCAGAAGTGCTGTTCAATGGGCTATCCACTCAATATTGGTCAGCTCTTCATTTTCCTCTCCACACAAACCAGCCTTCAGAAATCATTGGGCTCTCCACTACAGACTGTTCCATTCATTCACTGCGATTCTGCAATTCATCTGACTCTCCGCACCAGGCAGGTTTTCATTACAGCACTGGTGAATGACCAAGTAATCCAATGCTGGTTTTCAGCCGCCTTTTCACACTCGCAGTGTGCTGTTCAATTGTCTATCCACTCAAACCTGGTCAGCCTTTCATTTTCTTTTCCACAATATCAGACTTCAGAAATCATTGGAATCGCCAGTACAGAATGTTCCATTCATTCACTGCCAATCTGGAATTCATCTGAATCTGCACTCCAGGTAGGCTTTCATTACACCACTTATGAATGTCCAAGTAACACAATGCTGGTTTTCAGCGGTCTGTTCACACTCTAAGCCCTGCTTTTTACTGGGTATCCACACAACTGTGGTCAGCTCTTCATTT
This sequence comes from Sorex fumeus, assembly GCF_029834395.1. Lineage (NCBI taxonomy): Eukaryota > Metazoa > Chordata > Mammalia > Eulipotyphla > Soricidae > Sorex > Sorex fumeus. The sequence goes on from NW_026606251.1 coordinate 794,636, forward strand.
TCATGTCCAAACAATCCAGACTTGAGAAATCATTGCAATCTCCAGTACAGAATGTTCCATTCATTCACTGCGAATCTGGAATTCAACTGAATCTCCACTACCTGCAGATTTATCTTACACCACTTGTGAATGTCCAAGTAAAACAATGCTGGTTTTCAGAGGCCTGTTCATGTTCGCAGTCGTGCTGTTCAATTGGCTATCCACTCAACCTGTTTTGCTCCTCATTTTCCTGTGCACACAACCCAGCCTTCAGAAATCATTGTAATCTCCACTACAGGATGTTCCATTCATTCACTGGGAATCTGGAATTCATCTGAATCTGCACTCCACGCAGGCTTTCGTTACACCACTGCTGAAAGTCGAAGTAATGCAATACTGGTTTTCAGTGGTCTGTTCACATTCGAAGCCGAGGCTTTTTACAGGCTATCCACTCAACACTGGTCAGCTCTTCATTTTCGTGTCCCCACAATCCAGATTTCAGAAATCATTGCAATCTCCACTACAGAATGTTCCATTCATTCACTGCGAGTCTGGAGTTTATCTGATTCTCCACTCCCGCCTGGTTAACATTACACCACTTGTGAATGTCCAAGTAAGCCAATGCTGGTTTTCAGAGGCCTGTTCATACTCGCAGCCGTGCTGTTTAATTGACAATTCACTCCACCCTGTTCAGCTCTTCATTGTCCCACCACACTACCAGCCTTCAGAAATCTTTGTTATCTCCACTACAGAATGTTCCATTCATTCACTGCGAATCTGGAATTCATCTGACTCTCAACTCCACGCAGGTTTTCATTACACCACTGTTGAATGTCCAAGTAACCCAATGCTGGTTTTCAGCGGCCTGTTCATATTCGCAGCCCTGCTGTTTACTTGGCTATCGATTCAAGCCTGGTCAGCTCTTCATTTTCCTGTCCACACAACACAGGCTTCAGAAATCATTGGAATCTCCTCTACAGAATGTTCCATTCATTCACTGCGAATGTGGAATTCAACTGACTCTCCACTCCATGCAGGTTTTCCTTACACCACTGATGAATGCCCAAGTAACCCAATGCTGGTTTTCAGCTGCATGTTCACACTCGCAGCCATGCTATACAATTGGCTTTCCACTAAATCCTGATTAGTTCTTGATTTTCCTTCCACACGACCCAGCCTTCAGAAATCGTTGGAATCTCCACTAGAGAATGTTCCATTCATTCACTGCGAATCTGGAATTCCTCTGAACCTCCACTCCCGGCAGGTTTTCGTTACACCACTGTTGAATGTCCAAGTAACCCAATGTTTTAAGTGTTTTCTTCACAAGCGCAGTGGTGCTGTTCAATTGGCTATCCACTCAACCCTGGCCAGCTCTACATTTTCCTGTCCACACCACAGAGACTGGAGAAATCATTGTTATCTCCACTACAGAATGTTCCATTCATTCACAGCGAATCTGGAATTCATCTGAATCTCCACTCCCGGCAGGTTTTCGTGACACCACTGCTAAATATCCAAGTAAGCCAATGCTGGTTTTAAGTGGCCTGCTCATACTCTCAGCCGTGCTGTTCAATTTGCTATCCACTCAACCCTCTTCAGCTCCATTTTCCTGTCCACATAACCCAAACTTCAGAAACAATTGGTATCTCCTCCACAGAATGTTCCATTCATTGACGGCAAATCTGAAATTCATCTAATTCTCAACTCCCGTCAGGTTTTCGTTACACCACTTGTGAATGTCCAATTAAGCCAAAGCTGGTTTTCAGTGGCCTGTTCTTACTACGAGACGTGCTGTTCATTTGGCTATCCATTCCACCCTGTTCAGCTCTACATTTTCGTGTCCACAAAACCCAGCCTTCAGAAATCATTGGAATCACCACTAGAGAATGTTCCATTCATTCACTGCGAATCTGGAATTCATCTGAATCTCCACTCCCGGCAGGTTTTCATTGCACCACTGCTGAATGTTCAAGTAACGCAATGATGGTTTTCAGCGGTCTATTCACACTCGAACCCGTGCTGTTCACGGTCTACCGACTCAACACTGGTGAGTTCTTCTTTTTCCAGTTCAGACAATACAAACCTCAGAAACCATTGCAATCTACACTACAGAATGTTTCATTCATTCAGGCGAATCTTGAATTCATCTTGTTCTCCACTCCCAGTAGGTTTTCGTTTCACCACTGGTGAATGTCCAAGCAACCCAAGGATGGTTTCAGCTGCGTGTTAACACTCGCAGCCGTGCTGTTCAATTGGCTATCCAGTGAACGCTGGTTAGCTCTTGATTTTCCTTCCACACTCCGAGCCTTCAGAAATCATTCTTATCTCCACTTCAGAATGTTCCATTCGTTCCCTGCGAATCTGGAATTCCTCTGACTCTCCACACCAGGCAGATTTTCCTAACAACACTGGTGAATGACCAGGTAATCCAATGCTGGTTTTCAGCGGCTGTTCACACTCACAGCCTTGCTGTTCAATTGGCAATCCAGTCAAACCTAGTCAGCTCTTCATTTTCCTGTCCACACAACCCAGCGTTCAGAAATCATTGGAATCTCTACTACAGAAATTTCCATTCATTCACTGTGAATCTGGAAATACTCTGAATCTGCATTCCAGGAAGGCTTTCGTTACACCACTGATGAATGTCCAAGTAATGCAATGCTGCTTCTTAGTGGTCTGTTCACACTCGAAACCGTGCTGTTCATTGGCTATCCACTCAATATCGGTCAGCTCTTCAATATCCTGTCCAGACTATCCAGATTCCTAAATGTTGGCAATCACCACTACAGAATGTTCCATTCAATCACGCGAATCTGGAATTCATCAGAGTCTCCACTCCTGGAAGGTTTTCGTGACACCACTGGTAAATGTCCAAGGAAGACAATGCTGGTTTTAAGCCGCCTGCTAACACACTCAGCCGTGCTGTTCAATTTGCTATCCACCCAACCCTATTCAGCTCTACATTTTCCTGTCCTCATAACCCAACCTTCAGAAATAATTGGTATCTCCTCCACAGAATGTTCCGTTCATTCACTGCGAATCTTAAATTCATCTGACTCTCAACTCCCGGCGGGTTATCGTTACACCACTTGTGAATGTCCAAGTAAGCCAATGCTGGTTTTCAGTGGCCTGTTCATACTAAGAGACGTGCTGTTCATTTGGCTATCCACTCCACCCTGTTCAGCTCTACATTTTCGTGTCCACAAAACCCAGCCTTCAGAAATCATTGGAATCACCACTAGAGAATGTTCCATTCATTCACTGCGAATCTGGAATTCCTCTGAACCTCCACTCCTGGCAGGTTTTCGTTACGCCACTGGTGAATGTCCAAGTAACTCAATACTGGTTTTCAGAGGCATGTTCAACTCGCAGAAGTGCTGTTCAATGGGCTATCCACTCAATATTGGTCAGCTCTTCATTTTCCTCTCCACACAAACCAGCCTTCAGAAATCATTGGGCTCTCCACTACAGACTGTTCCATTCATTCACTGCGATTCTGCAATTCATCTGACTCTCCGCTCCAGGCAGGTTTTCATTACAGCACTGGTGAATGACCAAGTAATCCAATGCTGGTTTTCAGCCGCCTTTTCACACTCGCAGTGTGCTGTTCAATTGTCTATCCACTCAAACCTGGTCAGCCTTTCATTTTCTTTTCCACAATATCAGACTTCAGAAATCATTGGAATCGCCAGTACAGAATGTTCCATTCATTCACTGCCAATCTGGAATTCATCTGAATCTGCACTCCAGGTAGGCTTTCATTACACCACTTATGAATGTCCAAGTAACACAATGCTGGTTTTCAGCGGTCTGTTCACACTCTAAGCCCTGCTTTTTACTGGGTATCCACACAACTGTGGTCAGCTCTTCATTTTCATGTCCAAACAATCCAGACTTGAGAAATCATTGCAATCTCCAGTACAGAATGTTCCATTCATTCACTGCGAATCTGGAATTCAACTGAATCTCCACTACCTGCAGATTTATCTTACACCACTTGTGAATGTCCAAGTAAAACAATGCTGGTTTTCAGAGGCCTGTTCATGTTCGCAGTCGTGCTGTTCAATTGGCTATCCACTCAACCTGTTTTGCTCCTCATTTTCCTGTGCACACAACCCAGCCTTCAGAAATCATTGTAATCTCCACTACAGGATGTTCCATTCATTCACTGGGAATCTGGAATTCATCTGAATCTGCACTCCACGCAGGCTTTCGTTACACCACTGCTGAAAGTCGAAGTAATGCAATACTGGTTTTCAGTGGTCTGTTCACATTCGAAGCCGAGGCTTTTTACAGGCTATCCACTCAACACTGGTCAGCTCTTCATTTTCGTGTCCCCACAATCCAGATTTCAGAAATCATTGCAATCTCCACTACAGAATGTTCCATTCATTCACTGCGAGTCTGGAGTTTATCTGATTCTCCACTCCCGCCTGGTTAACATTACACCACTTGTGAATGTCCAAGTAAGCCAATGCTGGTTTTCAGAGGCCTGTTCATACTCGCAGCCGTGCTGTTTAATTGACAATTCACTCCACCCTGTTCAGCTCTTCATTGTCCCACCACACTACCAGCCTTCAGAAATCTTTGTTATCTCCACTACAGAATGTTCCATTCATTCACTGCGAATCTGGAATTCATCTGACTCTCAACTCCACGCAGGTTTTCATTACACCACTGTTGAATGTCCAAGAAACCCAATGCCGGTTTTCAGCGGCCTGTTCATATTCGCAGCCCTGCTGTTTACTTGGCTATCGATTCAAGCCTGGTCAGCTCTTCATTTTCCTGTCCACACAACACAGGCTTCAGAAATCATTGGAATCTCCTCTACAGAATGTTCCATTCATTCACTGCGAATGTGGAATTCAACTGACTCTCCACTCCATGCAGGTTTTCCTTACACCACTGATGAATGTCCAAGTAACCCAATGCTGGTTTTCAGCTGCATGTTCACACTCGCAGCCATGCTATACAATTGGCTTTCCACTAAATCCTGATTAGTTCTTGATTTTCCTTCCACACGACCCAGCCTTCAGAAATCGTTGGAATCTCCACTAGAGAATGTTCCATTCATTCACTGCGAATCTGGAATTCCTCTGAACCTCCACTCCCGGCAGGTTTTCGTTACACCACTGTTGAATGTCCAAGTAACCCAATGTTTTAAGTGTTTTCTTCACAAGCGCAGTGGTGCTGTTCAATTGGCTATCCACTCAACCCTGGCCAGCTCTACATTTTCCTGTCCACACCACAGAGACTGGAGAAATCATTGTTATCTCCACTACAGAATGTTCCATTCATTCACAGCGAATCTGGAATTCATCTGAATCTCCACTCCCGGCAGGTTTTCGTGACACCACTGGTAAATATCCAAGTAAGCCAATGCTGGTTTTAAGTGGCCTGCTCCTACTCTCAGCCGTGCTGTTCAATTTGCTATCCACTCAACCCTCTTCAGCTCCATTTTCCTGTCCACATAACCCAAACTTCAGAAACAATTGGTATCTCCTCCACAGAATGTTCCATTCATTGACGGCAAATCTGAAATTCATCTAATTCTCAACTCCCGTCAGGTTTTCGTTACACCACTTGTGAATGTCCAATTAAGCCAAAGCTGGTTTTCAGTGGCCTGTTCTTACTACGAGACGTGCTGTTCATTTGGCTATCCATTCCACCCTGTTCAGCTCTACATTTTCGTGTCCACAAAACCCAGCCTTCAGAAATCATTGGAATCACTACTAGAGAATGTTCCATTCATTCACTGCGAATCTGGAATTCATCTGAATCTCCACTCCCGGCAGGTTTTCATTGCACCACTGCTGAATGTTCAAGTAACGCAATGATGGTTTTCAGCGGTCTATTCACACTCGAACCCGTGCTGTTCACGGTCTAGCGACTCAACACTGGTGAGTTCTTCTTTTTCCAGTTCAGACAATACAAACCTCAGAAACCATTGCAATCTACACTACAGAATGTTTCATTCATTCAGGCGAATCTTGAATTCATCTTGTTCTCCACTCCCAGCAGGTTTTCGTTTCACCACTGGTGAATGTCCAAGCAACCCAAGGCTGGTTTCAGCTGCGTGTTAACACTCGCAGCCGTGCTGTTCAATTGGCTATCCAGTGAACGCTGGTTAGCTCTTGATTTTCCTTCCACACACCGAGCCTTCAGAAATCATTCTTATCTCCACTTCAGAATGTTCCATTCGTTCCCTGCGAATCTGGAATTCCTCTGACTCTCCACACCAGGCAGATTTTCCTAACAACACTGGTGAATGACCAGGTAATCCAATGCTGGTTTTCAGCGGCTGTTCACACTCACAGCCTTGCTGTTCAATTGGCAATCCAGTCAAACCTAGTCAGCTCTTCATTTTCCTGTCCACACAACCCAGCGTTCAGAAATCATTGGAATCTCTACTACAGAAATTTCCATTCATTCACTGTGAATCTGGAAATACTCTGAATCTGCATTCCAGGAAGGCTTTCGTTACACCACTGATGAATGTCCAAGTAATGCAATGCTGCTTCTTAGTGGTCTGTTCACACTCGAAACCGTGCTGTTCATTGGCTATCCACTCAATATCGGTCAGCTCTTCAATATCCTGTCCAGACTATCCAGATTCCTAAATGTTGGCAATCACCACTACAGAATGTTCCATTCAATCACGCGAATCTGGAATTCATCAGAGTCTCCACTCCTGGAAGGTTTTCGTGACACCACTGGTAAATGTCCAAGGAAGACAATGCTGGTTTTAAGCCGCCTGCTAACACACTCAGCCGTGCTGTTCAATTTGCTATCCACCCAACCCTATTCAGCTCTACATTTTCCTGTCCTCATAACCCAACCTTCAGAAATAATTGGTATCTCCTCCACAGAATGTTCCGTTCATTCACTGCGAATCTTAAATTCATCTGACTCTCAACTCCCGGCGGGTTATCGTTACACCACTTGTGAATGTCCAAGTAAGCCAATGCTGGTTTTCAGTGGCCTGTTCATACTAAGAGACGTGCTGTTCATTTGGCTATCCACTCCACCCTGTTCAGCTCTACATTTTCGTGTCCACAAAACCCAGCCTTCAGAAATCATTGGAATCACCACTAGAGAATGTTCCATTCATTCACTGCGAATCTGGAATTCCTCTGAACCTCCACTCCTGGCAGGTTTTCGTTACGCCACTGGTGAATGTCCAAGTAACTCAATACTGGTTTTCAGAGGCATGTTCAACTCGCAGAAGTGCTGTTCAATGGGCTATCCACTCAATATTGGTCAGCTCTTCATTTTCCTCTCCACACAAACCAGCCTTCAGAAATCATTGGGCTCTCCACTACAGACTGTTCCATTCATTCACTGCGATTCTGCAATTCATCTGACTCTCCGCTCCAGGCAGGTTTTCATTACAGCACTGGTGAATGACCAAGTAATCCAATGCTGGTTTTCAGCCGCCTTTTCACACTCGCAGTGTGCTGTTCAATTGTCTATCCACTCAAACCTGGTCAGCCTTTCATTTTCTTTTCCACAATATCAGACTTCAGAAATCATTGGAATCGCCAGTACAGAATGTTCCATTCATTCACTGCCAATCTGGAATTCATCTGAATCTGCACTCCAGGTAGGCTTTCATTACACCACTTATGAATGTCCAAGTAACACAATGCTGGTTTTCAGCGGTCTGTTCACACTCTAAGCCCTGCTTTTTACTGGGTATCCACACAACTGTGGTCAGCTCTTCATTTTCATGTCCAAACAATCCAGACTTGAGAAATCATTGCAATCTCCAGTACAGAATGTTCCATTCATTCACTGCGAATCTGGAATTCAACTGAATCTCCACTACCTGCAGATTTATCTTACACCACTTGTGAATGTCCAAGTAAAACAATGCTGGTTTTCAGAGGCCTGTTCATGTTCGCAGTCGTGCTGTTCAATTGGCTATCCACTCAACCTGTTTTGCTCCTCATTTTCCTGTGCACACAACCCAGCCTTCAGAAATCATTGTAATCTCCACTACAGGATGTTCCATTCATTCACTGGGAATCTGGAATTCATCTGAATCTGCACTCCACGCAGGCTTTCGTTACACCACTGCTGAAAGTCGAAGTAATGCAATACTGGTTTTCAGTGGTCTGTTCACATTCGAAGCCGAGGCTTTTTACAGGCTATCCACTCAACACTGGTCAGCTCTTCATTTTCGTGTCCCCACAATCCAGATTTCAGAAATCATTGCAATCTCCACTACAGAATGTTCCATTCATTCACTGCGAGTCTGGAGTTTATCTGATTCTCCACTCCCGCCTGGTTAACATTACAACACTTGTGAATGTCCAAGTAAGCCAATGCTGGTTTTCAGAGGCCTGTTCATACTCGCAGCCGTGCTGTTTAATTGACAATTCACTCCACCCTGTTCAGCTCTTCATTGTCCCACCACACTACCAGCCTTCAGAAATCTTTGTTATCTCCACTACAGAATGTTCCATTCATTCACTGCGAATCTGGAATTCATCTGACTCTCAACTCCACGCAGGTTTTCATTACACCACTGTTGAATGTCCAAGTAACCCAATGCTGGTTTTCAGCGGCCTGTTCATATTCGCAGCCCTGCTGTTTACTTGGCTATCGATTCAAGCCTGGTCAGCTCTTCATTTTCCTGTCCACACAACACAGGCTTCAGAAATCATTGGAATCTCCTCTACAGAATGTTCCATTCATTCACTGCGAATGTGGAATTCAACTGACTCTCCACTCCATGCAGGTTTTCCTTACACCACTGATGAATGTCCAAGTAACCCAATGCTGGTTTTCAGCTGCATGTTCACACTCGCAGCCATGCTATACAATTGGCTTTCCACTAAATCCTGATTAGTTCTTGATTTTCCTTCCACACGACCCAGCCTTCAGAAATCGTTGGAATCTCCACTAGAGAATGTTCCATTCATTCACTGCGAATCTGGAATTCCTCTGAACCTCCACTCCCGGCAGGTTTTCGTTACACCACTGTTGAATGTCCAAGTAACCCAATGTTTTAAGTGTTTTCTTCACAAGCGCAGTGGTGCTGTTCAATTGGCTATCCACTCAACCCTGGCCAGCTCTACATTTTCCTGTCCACACCACAGAGACTGGAGAAATCATTGTTATCTCCACTACAGAATGTTCCATTCATTCACAGCGAATCTGGAATTCATCTGAATCTCCACTCCCGGCAGGTTTTCGTGACACCACTGGTAAATATCCAAGTAAGCCAATGCTGGTTTTAAGTGGCCTGCTCATACTCTCAGCCGTGCTGTTCAATTTGCTATCCACTCAACCCTCTTCAGCTCCATTTTCCTGTCCACATAACCCAAACTTCAGAAACAATTGGTATCTCCTCCACAGAATGTTCCATTCATTGACGGCAAATCTGAAATTCATCTAATTCTCAACTCCCGTCAGGTTTTCGTTACACCACTTGTGAATGTCCAATTAAGCCAAAGCTGGTTTTCAGTGGCCTGTTCTTACTACGAGACGTGCTGTTCATTTGGCTATCCATTCCACCCTGTTCAGCTCTACATTTTCGTGTCCACAAAACCCAGCCTTCAGAAATCATTGGAATCACCACTAGAGAATGTTCCATTCATTCACTGCGAATCTGGAATTCATCTGAATCTCCACTCCCGGCAGGTTTTCATTGCACCACTGCTGAATGTTCAAGTAACGCAATGATGGTTTTCAGCGGTCTATTCACACTCGAACCCGTGCTGTTCACGGTCTAGCGACTCAACACTGGTGAGTTCTTCTTTTTCCAGTTCAGACAATACAAACCTCAGAAACCATTGCAATCTACACTACAGAATGTTTCATTCATTCAGGCGAATCTTGAATTCATCTTGTTCTCCACTCCCAGCAGGTTTTCGTTTCACCACTGGTGAATGTCCAAGCAACCCAAGGCTGGTTTCAGCTGCGTGTTAACACTCGCAGCCGTGCTGTTCAATTGGCTATCCAGTGAACGCTGGTTAGCTCTTGATTTTCCTTCCACACACCGAGCCTTCAGAAATCATTCTTATCTCCACTTCAGAATGTTCCATTCGTTCCCTGCGAATCTGGAATTCCTCTGACTCTCCACACCAGGCAGATTTTCCTAACAACACTGGTGAATGACCAGGTAATCCAATGCTGGTTTTCAGCGGCTGTTCACACTCACAGCCTTGCTGTTCAATTGGCAATCCAGTCAAACCTAGTCAGCTCTTCATTTTCCTGTCCACACAACCCAGCGTTCAGAAATCATTGGAATCTCTACTACAGAAATTTCCATTCATTCACTGTGAATCTGGAAATACTCTGAATCTGCATTCCAGGAAGGCTTTCGTTACACCACTGATGAATGTCCAAGTAATGCAATGCTGCTTCTTAGTGGTCTGTTCACACTCGAAACCGTGCTGTTCATTGGCTATCCACTCAATATCGGTCAGCTCTTCAATATCCTGTCCAGACTATCCAGATTCCTAAATGTTGGCAATCACCACTACACAATGTTCCATTCAATCACGCGAATCTGGAATTCATCAGAGTCTCCACTCCTGGAAGGTTTTCGTGACACCACTGGTAAATGTCCAAGGAAGACAATGCTGGTTTTAAGCCGCCTGCTAACACACTCAGCCGTGCTGTTCAATTTGCTATCCACCCAACCCTATTCAGCTCTACATTTTCCTGTCCTCATAACCCAACCTTCAGAAATAATTGGTATCTCCTCCACAGAATGTTCCGTTCATTCACTGCGAATCTTAAATTCATCTGACTCTCAACTCCCGGCGGGTTATCGTTACACCACTTGTGAATGTCCAAGTAAGCCAATGCTGGTTTTCAGTGGCCTGTTCATACTAAGAGACGTGCTGTTCATTTGGCTATCCACTCCACCCTGTTCAGCTCTACATTTTCGTGTCCACAAAACCCAGCCTTCAGAAATCATTGGAATCACCACTAGAGAATGTTCCATTCATTCACTGCGAATCTGGAATTCCTCTGAACCTCCACTCCTGGCAGGTTTTCGTTACGCCACTGGTGAATGTCCAAGTAACTCAATACTGGTTTTCAGAGGCATGTTCAACTCGCAGAAGTGCTGTTCAATGGGCTATCCACTCAATATTGGTCAGCTCTTCATTTTCCTCTCCACACAAACCAGCCTTCAGAAATCATTGGGCTCTCCACTACAGACTGTTCCATTCATTCACTGCGATTCTGCAATTCATCTGACTCTCCGCTCCAGGCAGGTTTTCATTACAGCACTGGTGAATGACCAAGTAATCCAATGCTGGTTTTCAGCCGCCTTTTCACACTCGCAGTGTGCTGTTCAATTGTCTATCCACTCAAACCTGGTCAGCCTTTCATTTTCTTTTCCACAATATCAGACTTCAGAAATCATTGGAATCGCCAGTACAGAATGTTCCATTCATTCACTGCCAATCTGGAATTCATCTGAATCTGCACTCCAGGTAGGCTTTCATTACACCACTTATGAATGTCCAAGTAACACAATGCTGGTTTTCAGCGGTCTGTTCACACTCTAAGCCCTGCTTTTTACTGGGTATCCACACAACTGTGGTCAGCTCTTCATTTTCATGTCCAAACAATCCAGACTTGAGAAATCATTGCAATCTCCAGTACAGAATGTTCCATTCATTCACTGCGAATCTGGAATTCAACTGAATCTCCACTACCTGCAGATTTATCTTACACCACTTGTGAATGTCCAAGTAAAACAATGCTGGTTTTCAGAGGCCTGTTCATGTTCGCAGTCGTGCTGTTCAATTGGCTATCCACTCAACCTGTTTTGCTCCTCATTTTCCTGTGCACACAACCCAGCCTTCAGAAATCATTGTAATCTCCACTACAGGATGTTCCATTCATTCACTGGGAATCTGGAATTCATCTGAATCTGCACTCCACGCAGGCTTTCGTTACACCACTGCTGAAAGTCGAAGTAATGCAATACTGGTTTTCAGTGGTCTGTTCACATTCGAAGCCGAGGCTTTTTACAGGCTATCCACTCAACACTGGTCAGCTCTTCATTTTCGTGTCCCCACAATCCAGATTTCAGAAATCATTGCAATCTCCACTACAGAATGTTCCATTCATTCACTGCGAGTCTGGAGTTTATCTGATTCTCCACTCCCGCCTGGTTAACATTACACCACTTGTGAATGTCCAAGTAAGCCAATGCTGGTTTTCAGAGGCCTGTTCATACTCGCAGCCGTGCTGTTTAATTGACAATTCACTCCACCCTGTTCAGCTCTTCATTGTCCCACCACACTACCAGCCTTCAGAAATCTTTGTTATCTCCACTACAGAATGTTCCATTCATTCACTGCGAATCTGGAATTCATCTGACTCTCAACCCCACGCAGGTTTTCATTACACCACTGTTGAATGTCCAAGTAACCCAATGCTGGTTTTCAGCGGCCTGTTCACATTCGCAGCCCTGCTGTTTACTTGGCTATCGATTCAAGCCTGGTCAGCTCTTCATTTTCCTGTCCACACAACACAGGCTTCAGAAATCATTGGAATCTCCTCTACAGAATGTTCCATTCATTCACTGCGAATGTGGAATTCAACTGACTCTCCACTCCATGCAGGTTTTCCTTACACCACTGATGAATGTCCAAGTAACCCAATGCTGGTTTTCAGCTGCATGTTCACACTCGCAGCCATGCTATACAATTGGCTTTCCACTAAATCCTGATTAGTTCTTGATTTTCCTTCCACACGACACAGCCTTCAGAAATCGTTGGAATCTCCACTAGAGAATGTTCCATTCTTTCACTGCGAATCTGGAATTCCTCTGAACCTCCACTCCCGGCAGGTTTTCGTTACACCACTGTTGAATGTCCAAGTAACCCAATGTTTTAAGTGTTTTCTTCACAAGCGCAGTGGTGCTGTTCAATTGGCTATCCACTCAACCCTGGCCAGCTCTACATTTTCCTGTCCACACCACAGAGACTGGAGAAATCATTGTTATCTCCACTACAGAATGTTCCATTCATTCACAGCGAATCTGGAATTCATCTGAATCTCCACTCCCGGCAGGTTTTCGTGACACCACTGGTAAATATCCAAGTAAGCCAATGCTGGTTTTAAGTGGCCTGCTCCTACTCTCAGCCGTGCTGTTCAATTTGCTATCCACTCAACCCTCTTCAGCTCCATTTTCCTGTCCACATAACCCAAACTTCAGAAACAATTGGTATCTCCTCCACAGAATGTTCCATTCATTGACGGCAAATCTGAAATTCATCTAATTCTCAACTCCCGTCAGGTTTTCGTTACACCACTTGTGAATGTCCAATTAAGCCAAAGCTGGTTTTCAGTGGCCTGTTCTTACTACGAGACGTGCTGTTCATTTGGCTATCCATTCCACCCTGTTCAGCTCTACATTTTCGTGTCCACAAAACCCAGCCTTCAGAAATCATTGGAATCACCACTAGAGAATGTTCCATTCATTCACTGCGAATCTGGAATTCATCTGAATCTCCACTCCCGGCAGGTTTTCATTGCACCACTGCTGAATGTTCAAGTAACGCAATGATGGTTTTCAGCGGTCTATTCACACTCGAACCCGTGCTGTTCACGGTCTAGCGACTCAACACTGGTGAGTTCTTCTTTTTCCAGTTCAGACAATACAAACCTCAGAAACCATTGCAATCTACACTACAGAATGTTTCATTCATTCAGGCGAATCTTGAATTCATCTTGTTCTCCACTCCCAGCAGGTTTTCGTTTCACCACTGGTGAATGTCCAAGCAACCCAAGGCTGGTTTCAGCTGCGTGTTAACACTCGCAGCCGTGCTGTTCAATTGGCTATCCAGTGAACGCTGGTTAGCTCTTGATTTTCCTTCCACACACCGAGCCTTCAGAAATCATTCTTATCTCCACTTCAGAATGTTCCATTCGTTCCCTGCGAATCTGGAATTCCTCTGACTCTCCACACCAGGCAGATTTTCCTAACAACACTGGTGAATGACCAGGTAATCCAATGCTGGTTTTCAGCGGCTGTTCACACTCACAGCCTTGCTGTTCAATTGGCAATCCAGTCAAACCTAGTCAGCTCTTCATTTTCCTGTCCACACAACCCAGCGTTCAGAAATCATTGGAATCTCTACTACAGAAATTTCCATTCATTCACTGTGAATCTGGAAATACTCTGAATCTGCATTCCAGGAAGGCTTTCGTTACACCACGGATGAATGTCCAAGTAATGCAATGCTGCTTCTTAGTGGTCTGTTCACACTCGAAACCGTGCTGTTCATTGGCTATCCACTCAATATCGGTCAGCTCTTCAATATCCTGTCCAGACTATCCAGATTCCTAAATGTTGGCAATCACCACTACAGAATGTTCCATTCAATCACGCGAATCTGGAATTCATCAGAGTCTCCACTCCTGGAAGGTTTTCGTGACACCACTGGTAAATGTCCAAGGAAGACAATGCTGGTTTTAAGCCGCCTGCTAACACACTCAGCCGTGCTGTTCAATTTGCTATCCACCCAACCCTATTCAGCTCTACATTTTCCTGTCCTCATAACCCAACCTTCAGAAATAATTGGTATCTCCTCCACAGAATGTTCCGTTCATTCACTGCGAATCTTAAATTCATCTGACTCTCAACTCCCGGCGGGTTATCGTTACACCACTTGTGAATGTCCAAGTAAGCCAATGCTGGTTTTCAGTGGCCTGTTCATACTAAGAGACGTGCTGTTCATTTGGCTATCCACTCCACCCTGTTCAGCTCTACATTTTCGTGTCCACAAAACCCAGCCTTCAGAAATCATTGGAATCACCACTAGAGAATGTTCCATTCATTCACTGCGAATCTGGAATTCCTCTGAACCTCCACTCCTGGCAGGTTTTCGTTACGCCACTGGTGAATGTCCAAGTAACTCAATACTGGTTTTCAGAGGCATGTTCAACTCGCAGAAGTGCTGTTCAATGGGCTATCCACTCAATATTGGTCAGCTCTTCATTTTCCTCTCCACACAAACCAGCCTTCAGAAATCATTGGGCTCTCCACTACAGACTGTTCCATTCATTCACTGCGATTCTGCAATTCATCTGACTCTCCGCTCCAGGCAGGTTTTCATTACAGCACTGGTGAATGACCAAGTAATCCAATGCTGGTTTTCAGCCGCCTTTTCACACTCGCAGTGTGCTGTTCAATTGTCTATCCACTCAAACCTGGTCAGCCTTTCATTTTCTTTTCCACAATATCAGACTTCAGAAATCATTGGAATCGCCAGTACAGAATGTTCCATTCATTCACTGCCAATCTGGAATTCATCTGAATCTGCACTCCAGGTAGGCTTTCATTACACCACTTATGAATGTCCAAGTAACACAATGCTGGTTTTCAGCGGTCTGTTCACACTCTAAGCCCTGCTTTTTACTGGGTATCCACACAACTGTGGTCAGCTCTTCATTTTCATGTCCAAACAATCCAGACTTGAGAAATCATTGCAATCTCCAGTACAGAATGTTCCATTCATTCACTGCGAATCTGGAATTCAACTGAATCTCCACTACCTGCAGATTTATCTTACACCACTTGTGAATGTCCAAGTAAAACAATGCTGGTTTTCAGAGGCCTGTTCATGTTCGCAGTCGTGCTGTTCAATTGGCTATACACTCAACCTGTTTTGCTCCTCATTTTCCTGTGCACACAACCCAGCCTTCAGAAATCATTGTAATCTCCACTACAGGATGTTCCATTCATTCACTGGGAATCTGGAATTCATCTGAATCTGCACTCCACGAAGGCTTTCGTTACACCACTGCTGAAAGTCGAAGTAATGCAATACTGGTTTTCAGTGGTCTGTTCACATTCGAAGCCGAGGCTTTTTACAGGCTATCCACTCAACACTGGTCAGCTCTTCATTTTCGTGTCCCCACAATCCAGATTTCAGAAATCATTGCAATCTCCACTACAGAATGTTCCATTCATTCACTGCGAGTCTGGAGTTTATCTGATTCTCCACTCCCGCCTGGTTAACATTACACCACTTGTGAATGTCCAAGTAAGCCAATGCTGGTTTTCAGAGGACTGTTCATACTCGCAGCCGTGCTGTTTAATTGACAATTCACTCCACCCTGTTCAGCTCTTCATTGTCCCACCACACTACCAGCCTTCAGAAATCTTTGTTATCTCCACTACAGAATGTTCCATTCATTCACTGCGAATCTGGAATTCATCTGACTCTCAACTCCACGCAGGTTTTCATTACACCACTGTTGAATGTCCAAGTAACCCAATGCCGGTTTTCAGCGGCCTGTTCACATTCGCAGCCCTGCTGTTTACTTGGCTATCGATTCAAGCCTGGTCAGCTCTTCATTTTCCTGTCCACACAACACAGGCTTCAGAAATCATTGGAATCTCCTCTACAGAATGTTCCATTCATTCACTGCGAATGTGGAATTCAACTGACTCTCCACTCCATGCAGGTTTTCCTTACACCACTGATGAATGTCCAAGTAACCCAATGCTGGTTTTCAGCTGCATGTTCACACTCGCAGCCATGCTATACAATTGGCTTTCCACTAAATCCTGATTAGTTCTTGATTTTCCTTCCACACGACCCAGCCTTCAGAAATCGTTGGAATCTCCACTAGAGAATGTTCCATTCATTCACTGCGAATCTGGAATTCCTCTGAACCTCCACTCCCGGCAGGTTTTCGTTACACCACTGTTGAATGTCCAAGTAACCCAATGTTTTAAGTGTTTTCTTCACAAGCGCAGTGGTGCTGTTCAATTGGCTATCCACTCAACCCTGGCCAGCTCTACATTTTCCTGTCCACACCACAGAGACTGGAGAAATCATTGTTATCTCCACTACAGAATGTTCCATTCATTCACAGCGAATCTGGAATTCATCTGAATCTCCACTCCCGGCAGGTTTTCGTGACACCACTGGTAAATATCCAAGTAAGCCAATGCTGGTTTTAAGTGGCCTGCTCATACTCTCAGCCGTGCTGTTCAATTTGCTATCCACTCAACCCTCTTCAGCTCCATTTTCCTGTCCACATAACCCAAACTTCAGAAACAATTGGTATCTCCTCCACAGAATGTTCCATTCATTGACGGCAAATCTGAAATTCATCTAATTCTCAACTCCCGTCAGGTTTTCGTTACACCACTTGTGAATGTCCAATTAAGCCAAAGCTGGTTTTCAGTGGCCTGTTCTTACTACGAGACGTGCTGTTCATTTGGCTATCCATTCCACCCTGTTCAGCTCTACATTTTCGTGTCCACAAAACCCAGCCTTCAGAAATCATTGGAATCACCACTAGAGAATGTTCCATTCATTCACTGCGAATCTGGAATTCATCTGAATCTCCACTCCCGGCAGGTTTTCATTGCACCACTGCTGAATGTTCAAGTAACGCAATGATGGTTTTCAGCGGTCTATTCACACTCGAACCCGTGCTGTTCACGGTCTAGCGACTCAACACTGGTGAGTTCTTCTTTTTCCAGTTCAGACAATACAAACCTCAGAAACCATTGCAATCTACACTACAGAATGTTTCATTCATTCAGGCGAATCTTGAATTCATCTTGTTCTCCACTCCCAGCAGGTTTTCGTTTCACCACTGGTGAATGTCCAAGCAACCCAAGGCTGGTTTCAGCTGCGTGTTAACACTCGCAGCCGTGCTGTTCAATTGGCTATCCAGTGAACGCTGGTTAGCTCTTGATTTTCCTTCCACACACCGAGCCTTCAGAAATCATTCTTATCTCCACTTCAGAATGTTCCATTCGTTCCCTGCGAATCTGGAATTCCTCTGACTCTCCACACCAGGCAGATTTTCCTAACAACACTGGTGAATGACCAGGTAATCCAATGCTGGTTTTCAGCGGCTGTTCACACTCACAGCCTTGCTGTTCAATTGGCAATCCAGTCAAACCTAGTCAGCTCTTCATTTTCCTGTCCACACAACCCAGCGTTCAGAAATCATTGGAATCTCTACTACAGAAATTTCCATTCATTCACTGTGAATCTGGAAATACTCTGAATCTGCATTCCAGGAAGGCTTTCGTTACACCACTGATGAATGTCCAAGTAATGCAATGCTGCTTCTTAGTGGTCTGTTCACACTCGAAACCGTGCTGTTCATTGGCTATCCACTCAATATCGGTCAGCTCTTCAATATCCTGTCCAGACTATCCAGATTCCTAAATGTTGGCAATCACCACTACACAATGTTCCATTCAATCACGCGAATCTGGAATTCATCAGAGTCTCCACTCCTGGAAGGTTTTCGTGACACCACTGGTAAATGTCCAAGGAAGACAATGCTGGTTTTAAGCCGCCTGCTAACACACTCAGGCGTGCTGTTCAATTTGCTATCCACCCAACCCTATTCAGCTCTACATTTTCCTGTCCTCATAACCCAACCTTCAGAAATAATTGGTATCTCCTCCACAGAATGTTCCGTTCATTCACTGCGAATCTTAAATTCATCTGACTCTCAACTCCCGGCGGGTTATCGTTACACCACTTGTGAATGTCCAAGTAAGCCAATGCTGGTTTTCAGTGGCCTGTTCATACTAAGAGACGTGCTGTTCATTTGGCTATCCACTCCACCCTGTTCAGCTCTACATTTTCGTGTCCACAAAACCCAGCCTTCAGAAATCATTGGAATCACCACTAGAGAATGTTCCATTCATTCACTGCGAATCTGGAATTCCTCTGAACCTCCACTCCTGGCAGGTTTTCGTTACGCCACTGGTGAATGTCCAAGTAACTCAATACTGGTTTTCAGAGGCATGTTCAACTCGCAGAAGTGCTGTTCAATGGGCTATCCACTCAATATTGGTCAGCTCTTCATTTTCCTCTCCACACAAACCAGCCTTCAGAAATCATTGGGCTCTCCACTACAGACTGTTCCATTCATTCACTGCGATTCTGCAATTCATCTGACTCTCCGCTCCAGGCAGGTTTTCATTACAGCACTGGTGAATGACCAAGTAATCCAATGCTGGTTTTCAGCCGCCTTTTCACACTCGCAGTGTGCTGTTCAATTGTCTATCCACTCAAACCTGGTCAGCCTTTCATTTTCTTTTCCACAATATCAGACTTCAGAAATCATTGGAATCGCCAGTACAGAATGTTCCATTCATTCACTGCCAATCTGGAATTCATCTGAATCTGCACTCCAGGTAGGCTTTCATTACACCACTTATGAATGTCCAAGTAACACAATGCTGGTTTTCAGCGGTCTGTTCACACTCTAAGCCCTGCTTTTTACTGGGTATCCACACAACTGTGGTCAGCTCTTCATTTTCATGTCCAAACAATCCAGACTTGAGAAATCATTGCAATCTCCAGTACAGAATGTTCCATTCATTCACTGCGAATCTGGAATTCAACTGAATCTCCACTACCTGCAGATTTATCTTACACCACTTGTGAATGTCCAAGTAAAACAATGCTGGTTTTCAGAGGCCTGTTCATGTTCGCAGTCGTGCTGTTCAATTGGCTATCCACTCAACCTGTTTTGCTCCTCATTTTCCTGTGCACACAACCCAGCCTTCAGAAATCATTGTAATCTCCACTACAGGATGTTCCATTCATTCACTGGGAATCTGGAATTCATCTGAATCTGCACTCCACGCAGGCTTTCGTTACACCACTGCTGAAAGTCGAAGTAATGCAATACTGGTTTTCAGTGGTCTGTTCACATTCGAAGCCGAGGCTTTTTACAGGCTATCCACTCAACACTGGTCAGCTCTTCATTTTCGTGTCCCCACAATCCAGATTTCAGAAATCATTGCAATCTCCACTACAGAATGTTCCATTCATTCACTGCGAGTCTGGAGTTTATCTGATTCTCCACTCCCGCCTGGTTAACATTACACCACTTGTGAATGTCCAAGTAAGCCAATGCTGGTTTTCAGAGGCCTGTTCATACTCGCAGCCGTGCTGTTTAATTGACAATTCACTCCACCCTGTTCAGCTCTTCATTGTCCCACCACACTACCAGCCTTCAGAAATCTTTGTTATCTCCACTACAGAATGTTCCATTCATTCACTGCGAATCTGGAATTCATCTGACTCTCAACTCCACGCAGGTTTTCATTACACCACTGTTGAATGTCCAAGTAACCCAATGCTGGTTTTCAGCGGCCTGTTCACATTCGCAGCCCTGCTGTTTACTTGGCTATCGATTCAAGCCTGGTCAGCTCTTCATTTTCCTGTCCACACAACACAGGCTTCAGAAATCATTGGAATCTCCTCTACAGAATGTTCCATTCATTCACTGCGAATGTGGAATTCAACTGACTCTCCACTCCATGCAGGTTTTCCTTACACCACTGATGAATGTCCAAGTAACCCAATGCTGGTTTTCAGCTGCATGTTCACACTCGCAGCCATGCTATACAATTGGCTTTCCACTAAATCCTGATTAGTTCTTGATTTTCCTTCCACACGACACAGCCTTCAGAAATCGTTGGAATCTCCACTAGAGAATGTTCCATTCTTTCACTGCGAATCTGGAATTCCTCTGAACCTCCACTCCCGGCAGGTTTTCGTTACACCACTGTTGAATGTCCAAGTAACCCAATGTTTTAAGTGTTTTCTTCACAAGCGCAGTGGTGCTGTTCAATTGGCTATCCACTCAACCCTGGCCAGCTCTACATTTTCCTGTCCACACCACAGAGACTGGAGAAATCATTGTTATCTCCACTACAGAATGTTCCATTCATTCACAGCGAATCTGGAATTCATCTGAATCTCCACTCCCGGCAGGTTTTCGTGACACCACTGGTAAATATCCAAGTAAGCCAATGCTGGTTTTAAGTGGCCTGCTCCTACTCTCAGCCGTGCTGTTCAATTTGCTATCCACTCAACCCTCTTCAGCTCCATTTTCCTGTCCACATAACCCAAACTTCAGAAACAATTGGTATCTCCTCCACAGAATGTTCCATTCATTGACGGCAAATCTGAAATTCATCTAATTCTCAACTCCCGTCAGGTTTTCGTTACACCACTTGTGAATGTCCAATTAAGCCAAAGCTGGTTTTCAGTGGCCTGTTCTTACTACGAGACGTGCTGTTCATTTGGCTATCCATTCCACCCTGTTCAGCTCTACATTTTCGTGTCCACAAAACCCAGCCTTCAGAAATCATTGGAATCACCACTAGAGAATGTTCCATTCATTCACTGCGAATCTGGAATTCATCTGAATCTCCACTCCCGGCAGGTTTTCATTGCACCACTGCTGAATGTTCAAGTAACGCAATGATGGTTTTCAGCGGTCTATTCACACTCGAACCCGTGCTGTTCACGGTCTAGCGACTCAACACTGGTGAGTTCTTCTTTTTCCAGTTCAGACAATACAAACCTCAGAAACCATTGCAATCTACACTACAGAATGTTTCATTCATTCAGGCGAATCTTGAATTCATCTTGTTCTCCACTCCCAGCAGGTTTTCGTTTCACCACTGGTGAATGTCCAAGCAACCCAAGGCTGGTTTCAGCTGCGTGTTAACACTCGCAGCCGTGCTGTTCAATTGGCTATCCAGTGAACGCTGGTTAGCTCTTGATTTTCCTTCCACACACCGAGCCTTCAGAAATCATTCTTATCTCCACTTCAGAATGTTCCATTCGTTCCCTGCGAATCTGGAATTCCTCTGACTCTCCACACCAGGCAGATTTTCCTAACAACACTGGTGAATGACCAGGTAATCCAATGCTGGTTTTCAGCGGCTGTTCACACTCACAGCCTTGCTGTTCAATTGGCAATCCAGTCAAACCTAGTCAGCTCTTCATTTTCCTGTCCACACAACCCAGCGTTCAGAAATCATTGGAATCTCTACTACAGAAATTTCCATTCATTCACTGTGAATCTGGAAATACTCTGAATCTGCATTCCAGGAAGGCTTTCGTTACACCACGGATGAATGTCCAAGTAATGCAATGCTGCTTCTTAGTGGTCTGTTCACACTCGAAACCGTGCTGTTCATTGGCTATCCAGTCAATATCGGTCAGCTCTTCAATATCCTGTCCAGACTATCCAGATTCCTAAATGTTGGCAATCACCACTACAGAATGTTCCATTCAATCACGCGAATCTGGAATTCATCAGAGTCTCCACTCCTGGAAGGTTTTCGTGACACCACTGGTAAATGTCCAAGGAAGACAATGCTGGTTTTAAGCCGCCTGCTAACACACTCAGCCGTGCTGTTCAATTTGCTATCCACCCAACCCTATTCAGCTCTACATTTTCCTGTCCTCATAACCCAACCTTCAGAAATAATTGGTATCTCCTCCACAGAATGTTCCGTTCATTCACTGCGAATCTTAAATTCATCTGACTCTCAACTCCCGGCGGGTTATCGTTACACCACTTGTGAATGTCCAAGTAAGCCAATGCTGGTTTTCAGTGGCCTGTTCATACTAAGAGACGTGCTGTTCATTTGGCTATCCACTCCACCCTGTTCAGCTCTACATTTTCGTGTCCACAAAACCCAGCCTTCAGAAATCATTGGAATCACCACTAGAGAATGTTCCATTCATTCACTGCGAATCTGGAATTCCTCTGAACCTCCACTCCTGGCAGGTTTTCGTTACGCCACTGGTGAATGTCCAAGTAACTCAATACTGGTTTTCAGAGGCATGTTCAACTCGCAGAAGTGCTGTTCAATGGGCTATCCACTCAATATTGGTCAGCTCTTCATTTTCCTCTCCACACAAACCAGCCTTCAGAAATCATTGGGCTCTCCACTACAGACTGTTCCATTCATTCACTGCGATTCTGCAATTCATCTGACTCTCCGCTCCAGGCAGGTTTTCATTACAGCACTGGTGAATGACCAAGTAATCCAATGCTGGTTTTCAGCCGCCTTTTCACACTCGCAGTGTGCTGTTCAATTGTCTATCCACTCAAACCTGGTCAGCCTTTCATTTTCTTTTCCACAATATCAGACTTCAGAAATCATTGGAATCGCCAGTACAGAATGTTCCATTCATTCACTGCCAATCTGGAATTCATCTGAATCTGCACTCCAGGTAGGCTTTCATTACACCACTTATGAATGTCCAAGTAACACAATGCTGGTTTTCAGCGGTCTGTTCACACTCTAAGCCCTGCTTTTTACTGGGTATCCACACAACTGTGGTCAGCTCTTCATTTTCATGTCCAAACAATCCAGACTTGAGAAATCATTGCAATCTCCAGTACAGAATGTTCCATTCATTCACTGCGAATCTGGAATTCAACTGAATCTCCACTACCTGCAGATTTATCTTACACCACTTGTGAATGTCCAAGTAAAACAATGCTGGTTTTCAGAGGCCTGTTCATGTTCGCAGTCGTGCTGTTCAATTGGCTATCCACTCAACCTGTTTTGCTCCTCATTTTCCTGTGCACACAACCCAGCCTTCAGAAATCATTGTAATCTCCACTACAGGATGTTCCATTCATTCACTGGGAATCTGGAATTCATCTGAATCTGCACTCCACGCAGGCTTTCGTTACACCACTGCTGAAAGTCGAAGTAATGCAATACTGGTTTTCAGTGGTCTGTTCACATTCGAAGCCGAGGCTTTTTACAGGCTATCCACTCAACACTGGTCAGCTCTTCATTTTCGTGTCCCCACAATCCAGATTTCAGAAATCATTGCAATCTCCACTACAGAATGTTCCATTCATTCACTGCGAGTCTGGAGTTTATCTGATTCTCCACTCCCGCCTGGTTAACATTACACCACTTGTGAATGTCCAAGTAAGCCAATGCTGGTTTTCAGAGGCCTGTTCATACTCGCAGCCGTGCTGTTTAATTGACAATTCACTCCACCCTGTTCAGCTCTTCATTGTCCCACCACACTACCAGCCTTCAGAAATCTTTGTTATCTCCACTACAGAATGTTCCATTCATTCACTGCGAATCTGGAATTCAACTGAATCTCCACTACCTGCAGATTTATCTTACACCACTTGTGAATGTCCAAGTAAAACAATGCTGGTTTTCAGAGGCCTGTTCATGTTCGCAGTCGTGCTGTTCAATTGGCTATCCACTCAACCTGTTTTGCTCCTCATTTTCCTGTGCACACAACCCAGCCTTCAGAAATCATTGTAATCTCCACTACAGGATGTTCCATTCATTCACTGGGAATCTGGAATTCATCTGAATCTGCACTCCACGCAGGCTTTCGTTACACCACTGCTGAAAGTCGAAGTAATGCAATACTGGTTTTCAGTGGTCTGTTCACATTCGAAGCCGAGGCTTTTTACAGGCTATCCACTCAACACTGGTCAGCTCTTCATTTTCGTGTCCCCACAATCCAGATTTCAGAAATCATTGCAATCTCCACTACAGAATGTTCCATTCATTCACTGCGAGTCTGGAGTTTATCTGATTCTCCACTCCCGCCTGGTTAACATTACACCACTTGTGAATGTCCAAGTAAGCCAATGCTGGTTTTCAGAGGCCTGTTCATACTCGCAGCCGTGCTGTTTAATTGACAATTCACTCCACCCTGTTCAGCTCTTCATTGTCCCACCACACTACCAGCCTTCAGAAATCTTTGTTATCTCCACTACAGAATGTTCCATTCATTCACTGCGAATCTGGAATTCATCTGACTCTCAACTCCACGCAGGTTTTCATTACACCACTGTTGAATGTCCAAGTAACCCAATGCCGGTTTTCAGCGGCCTGTTCATATTCGCAGCCCTGCTGTTTACTTGGCTATCGATTCAAGCCTGGTCAGCTCTTCATTTTCCTGTCCACACAACACAGGCTTCAGAAATCATTGGAATCTCCTCTACAGAATGTTCCATTCATTCACTGCGAATGTGGAATTCAACTGACTCTCCACTCCATGCAGGTTTTCCTTACACCACTGATGAATGTCCAAGTAACCCAATGCTGGTTTTCAGCTGCATGTTCACACTCGCAGCCATGCTATACAATTGGCTTTCCACTAAATCCTGATTAGTTCTTGATTTTCCTTCCACACGACCCAGCCTTCAGAAATCGTTGGAATCTCCACTAGAGAATGTTCCATTCATTCACTGCGAATCTGGAATTCCTCTGAACCTCCACTCCCGGCAGGTTTTCGTTACACCACTGTTGAATGTCCAAGTAACCCAATGTTTTAAGTGTTTTCTTCACAAGCGCAGTGGTGCTGTTCAATTGGCTATCCACTCAACCCTGGCCAGCTCTACATTTTCCTGTCCACACCACAGAGACTGGAGAAATCATTGTTATCTCCACTACAGAATGTTCCATTCATTCACAGCGAATCTGGAATTCATCTGAATCTCCACTCCCGGCAGGTTTTCGTGACACCACTGGTAAATATCCAAGTAAGCCAATGCTGGTTTTAAGTGGCCTGCTCATACTCTCAGCCGTGCTGTTCAATTTGCTATCCACTCAACCCTCTTCAGCTCCATTTTCCTGTCCACATAACCCAAACTTCAGAAACAATTGGTATCTCCTCCACAGAATGTTCCATTCATTGACGGCAAATCTGAAATTCATCTAATTCTCAACTCCCGTCAGGTTTTCGTTACACCACTTGTGAATGTCCAATTAAGCCAAAGCTGGTTTTCAGTGGCCTGTTCTTACTACGAGACGTGCTGTTCATTTGGCTATCCATTCCACCCTGTTCAGCTCTACATTTTCGTGTCCACAAAACCCAGCCTTCAGAAATCATTGGAATCACCACTAGAGAATGTTCCATTCATTCACTGCGAATCTGGAATTCATCTGAATCTCCACTCCCGGCAGGTTTTCATTGCACCACTGCTGAATGTTCAAGTAACGCAATGATGGTTTTCAGCGGTCTATTCACACTCGAACCCGTGCTGTTCACGGTCTAGCGACTCAACACTGGTGAGTTCTTCTTTTTCCAGTTCAGACAATACAAACCTCAGAAACCATCGCAATCTACACTACAGAATGTTTCATTCATTCAGGCGAATCTTGAATTCATCTTGTTCTCCACTCCCAGCAGGTTTTCGTTTCACCACTGGTGAATGTCCAAGCAACCCAAGGCTGGTTTCAGCTGCGTGTTAACACTCGCAGCCGTGCTGTTCAATTGGCTATCCAGTGAACGCTGGTTAGCTCTTGATTTTCCTTCCACACACCGAGCCTTCAGAAATCATTCTTATCTCCACTTCAGAATGTTCCATTCGTTCCCTGCGAATCTGGAATTCCTCTGACTCTCCACACCAGGCAGATTTTCCTAACAACACTGGTGAATGACCAGGTAATCCAATGCTGGTTTTCAGCGGCTGTTCACACTCACAGCCTTGCTGTTCAATTGGCAATCCAGTCAAACCTAGTCAGCTCTTCATTTTCCTGTCCACACAACCCAGCGTTCAGAAATCATTGGAATCTCTACTACAGAAATTTCCATTCATTCACTGTGAATCTGGAAATACTCTGAATCTGCATTCCAGGAAGGCTTTCGTTACACCACTGATGAATGTCCAAGTAATGCAATGCTGCTTCTTAGTGGTCTGTTCACACTCGAAACCGTGCTGTTCATTGGCTATCCAGTCAATATCGGTCAGCTCTTCAATATCCTGTCCAGACTATCCAGATTCCTAAATGTTGGCAATCACCACTACAGAATGTTCCATTCAATCACGCGAATCTGGAATTCATCAGAGTCTCCACTCCTGGAAGGTTTTCGTGACACCACTGGTAAATGTCCAAGGAAGACAATGCTGGTTTTAAGCCGCCTGCTAACACACTCAGCCGTGCTGTTCAATTTGCTATCCACCCAACCCTATTCAGCTCTACATTTTCCTGTCCTCATAACCCAACCTTCAGAAATAATTGGTATCTCCTCCACAGAATGTTCCGTTCATTCACTGCGAATCTTAAATTCATCTGACTCTCAACTCCCGGCGGGTTATCGTTACACCACTTGTGAATGTCCAAGTAAGCCAATGCTGGTTTTCAGTGGCCTGTTCATACTAAGAGACGTGCTGTTCATTTGGCTATCCACTCCACCCTGTTCAGCTCGACATTCTCGTGTCCACAAAACCCAGCCTTCAGAAATCATTGGAATCACCACTAGAGAATGTTCCATTCATTCACTGCGAATCTGGAATTCCTCTGAACCTCCACTCCTGGCAGGTTTTCGTTACGCCACTGGTGAATGTCCAAGTAACTCAATACTGGTTTTCAGAGGCATGTTCAACTCGCAGAAGTGCTGTTCAATGGGCTATCCACTCAATATTGGTCAGCTCTTCATTTTCCTCTCCACACAAACCAGCCTTCAGAAATCATTGGGCTCTCCACTACAGACTGTTCCATTCATTCACTGCGATTCTGCAATTCATCTGACTCTCCGCTCCAGGCAGGTTTTCATTACAGCACTGGTGAATGACCAAGTAATCCAATGCTGGTTTTCAGCCGCCTTTTCACACTCGCAGTGTGCTGTTCAATTGTCTATCCACTCAAACCTGGTCAGCCTTTCATTTTCTTTTCCACAATATCAGACTTCAGAAATCATTGGAATCGCCAGTACAGAATGTTCCATTCATTCACTGCCAATCTGGAATTCATCTGAATCTGCACTCCAGGTAGGCTTTCATTACACCACTTATGAATGTCCAAGTAACACAATGCTGGTTTTCAGCGGTCTGTTCACACTCTAAGCCCTGCTTTTTACTGGGTATCCACACAACTGTGGTCAGCTCTTCATTTTCATGTCCAAACAATCCAGACTTGAGAAATCATTGCAATCTCCAGTACAGAATGTTCCATTCATTCACTGCGAATCTGGAATTCAACTGAATCTCCACTACCTGCAGATTTATCTTACACCACTTGTGAATGTCCAAGTAAAACAATGCTGGTTTTCAGAGGCCTGTTCATGTTCGCAGTCGTGCTGTTCAATTGGCTATCCACTCAACCTGTTTTGCTCCTCATTTTCCTGTGCACACAACCCAGCCTTCAGAAATCATTGTAATCTCCACTACAGGATGTTCCATTCATTCACTGGGAATCTGGAATTCATCTGAATCTGCACTCCACGCAGGCTTTCGTTACACCACTGCTGAAAGTCGAAGTAATGCAATACTGGTTTTCAGTGGTCTGTTCACATTCGAAGCCGAGGCTTTTTACAGGCTATCCACTCAACACTGGTCAGCTCTTCATTTTCGTGTCCCCACAATCCAGATTTCAGAAATCATTGCAATCTCCACTACAGAATGTTCCATTCATTCACTGCGAGTCTGGAGTTTATCTGATTCTCCACTCCCGCCTGGTTAACATTACACCACTTGTGAATGTCCAAGTAAGCCAATGCTGGTTTTCAGAGGCCTGTTCATACTCGCAGCCGTGCTGTTTAATTGACAATTCACTCCACCCTGTTCAGCTCTTCATTGTCCCACCACACTACCAGCCTTCAGAAATCTTTGTTATCTCCACTACAGAATGTTCCATTCATTCACTGCGAATCTGGAATTCATCTGACTCTCAACTCCACGCAGGTTTTCATTACACCACTGTTGAATGTCCAAGTAACCCAATGCTGGTTTTCAGCGGCCTGTTCATATTCGCAGCCCTGCTGTTTACTTGGCTATCGATTCAAGCCTGGTCAGCTCTTCATTTTCCTGTCCACACAACACAGGCTTCAGAAATCATTGGAATCTCCTCTACAGAATGTTCCATTCATTCACTGCGAATGTGGAATTCAACTGACTCTCCACTCCATGCAGGTTTTCCTTACACCACTGATGAATGTCCAAGTAACCCAATGCTGGTTTTCAGCTGCATGTTCACACTCGCAGCCATGCTATACAATTGGCTTTCCACTAAATCCTGATTAGTTCTTGATTTTCCTTCCACACGACCCAGCCTTCAGAAATCGTTGGAATCTCCACTAGAGAATGTTCCATTCATTCACTGCGAATCTGGAATTCCTCTGAACCTCCACTCCCGGCAGGTTTTCGTTACACCACTGTTGAATGTCCAAGTAACCCAATGTTTTAAGTGTTTTCTTCACAAGCGCAGTGGTGCTGTTCAATTGGCTATCCACTCAACCCTGGCCAGCTCTACATTTTCCTGTCCACACCACAGAGACTGGAGAAATCATTGTTATCTCCACTACAGAATGTTCCATTCATTCACAGCGAATCTGGAATTCATCTGAATCTCCACTCCCGGCAGGTTTTCGTGACACCACTGGTAAATATCCAAGTAAGCCAATGCTGGTTTTAAGTGGCCTGCTCCTACTCTCAGCCGTGCTGTTCAATTTGCTATCCACTCAACCCTCTTCAGCTCCATTTTCCTGTCCACATAACCCAAACTTCAGAAACAATTGG
Organism: Sorex fumeus; assembly: GCF_029834395.1. Lineage (NCBI taxonomy): Eukaryota > Metazoa > Chordata > Mammalia > Eulipotyphla > Soricidae > Sorex > Sorex fumeus. The sequence goes on from NW_026606251.1 coordinate 823,910, forward strand.
TATCTCCTCCACAGAATGTTCCATTCATTGACGGCAAATCTGAAATTCATCTAATTCTCAACTCCCGTCAGGTTTTCGTTACACCACTTGTGAATGTCCAATTAAGCCAAAGCTGGTTTTCAGTGGCCTGTTCTTACTACGAGACGTGCTGTTCATTTGGCTATCCATTCCACCCTGTTCAGCTCTACATTTTCGGGTCCACAAAACCCAGCCTTCAGAAATCATTGGAATCACCACTAGAGAATGTTCCATTCATTCACTGCGAATCTGGAATTCATCTGAATCTCCACTCCCGGCAGGTTTTCATTGCACCACTGCTGAATGTTCAAGTAACGCAATGATGGTTTTCAGCGGTCTATTCACACTCGAACCCGTGCTGTTCACGGTCTAGCGACTCAACACTGGTGAGTTCTTCTTTTTCCAGTTCAGACAATACAAACCTCAGAAACCATCGCAATCTACACTACAGAATGTTTCATTCATTCAGGCGAATCTTGAATTCATCTTGTTCTCCACTCCCAGTAGGTTTTCGTTTCACCACTGGTGAATGTCCAAGCAACCCAAGGCTGGTTTCAGCTGCGTGTTAACACTCGCAGCCGTGCTGTTCAATTGGCTATCCAGTGAACGCTGGTTAGCTTTTGATTTTCCTTCCACACACCGAGCCTTCAGAAATCATTCTTATCTCCACTTCAGAATGTTCCATTCGTTCCCTGCGAATCTGGAATTCCTCTGACTCTCCACACCAGGCAGATTTTCCTAACAACACTGGTGAATGACCAGGTAATCCAATGCTGGTTTTCAGCGGCTGTTCACACTCACAGCCTTGCTGTTCAATTGGCAATCCAGTCAAACCTAGTCAGCTCTTCATTTTCCTGTCCACACAACCCAGCGTTCAGAAATCATTGGAATCTCTACTACAGAAATTTCCATTCATTCACTGTGAATCTGGAAATACTCTGAATCTGCATTCCAGGAAGGCTTTCGTTACACCACTGATGAATGTCCAAGTAATGCAATGCTGCTTCTTAGTGGTCTGTTCACACTCGAAACCGTGCTGTTCATTGGCTATCCACTCAATATCGGTCAGCTCTTCAATATCCTGTCCAGACTATCCAGATTCCTAAATGTTGGCAATCACCACTACAGAATGTTCCATTCAATCACGCGAATCTGGAATTCATCAGAGTCTCCACTCCTGGAAGGTTTTCGTGACACCACTGGTAAATGTCCAAGGAAGACAATGCTGGTTTTAAGCCGCCTGCTAACACACTCAGCCCTGCTGTTCAATTTGCTATCCACCCAACCCTATTCAGCTCTACATTTTCCTGTCCTCATAACCCAACCTTCAGAAATAATTGGTATCTCCTCCACAGAATGTTCCGTTCATTCACTGCGAATCTTAAATTCATCTGACTCTCAACTCCCGGCGGGTTATCGTTACACCACTTGTGAATGTCCAAGTAAGCCAATGCTGGTTTTCAGTGGCCTGTTCATACTAAGAGACGTGCTGTTCATTTGGCTATCCACTCCACCCTGTTCAGCTCTACATTTTCGTGTCCACAAAACCCAGCCTTCAGAAATCATTGGAATCACCACTAGAGAATGTTCCATTCATTCACTGCGAATCTGGAATTCCTCTGAACCTCCACTCCTGGCAGGTTTTCGTTACGCCACTGGTGAATGTCCAAGTAACTCAATACTGGTTTTCAGAGGCATGTTCAACTCGCAGAAGTGCTGTTCAATGGGCTATCCACTCAATATTGGTCAGCTCTTCATTTTCCTCTCCACACAAACCAGCCTTCAGAAATCATTGGGCTCTCCACTACAGACTGTTCCATTCATTCACTGCGATTCTGCAATTCATCTGACTCTCCGCTCCAGGCAGGTTTTCATTACAGCACTGGTGAATGACCAAGTAATCCAATGCTGGTTTTCAGCCGCCTTTTCACACTCGCAGTGTGCTGTTCAATTGTCTATCCACTCAAACCTGGTCAGCCTTTCATTTTCTTTTCCACAATATCAGACTTCAGAAATCATTGGAATCGCCAGTACAGAATGTTCCATTCATTCACTGCCAATCTGGAATTCATCTGAATCTGCACTCCAGGTAGGCTTTCATTACACCACTTATGAATGTCCAAGTAACACAATGCTGGTTTTCAGCGGTCTGTTCACACTCTAAGCCCTGCTTTTTACTGGGTATCCACACAACTGTGGTCAGCTCTTCATTTTCATGTCCAAACAATCCAGACTTGAGAAATCATGGCAATCTCCAGTACAGAATGTTCCATTCATTCACTGCGAATCTGGAATTCAACTGAATCTCCACTACCTGCAGATTTATCTTACACCACTTGTGAATGTCCAAGTAAAACAATGCTGGTTTTCAGAGGCCTGTTCATGTTCGCAGTCGTGCTGTTCAATTGGCTATCCACTCAACCTGTTTTGCTCCTCATTTTCCTGTGCACACAACCCAGCCTTCAGAAATCATTGTAATCTCCACTACAGGATGTTCCATTCATTCACTGGGAATCTGGAATTCATCTGAATCTGCACTCCACGCAGGCTTTCGTTACACCACTGCTGAAAGTCGAAGTAATGCAATACTGGTTTTCAGTGGTCTGTTCACATTCGAAGCCGAGGCTTTTTACAGGCTATCCACTCAACACTGGTCAGCTCTTCATTTTCGTGTCCCCACAATCCAGATTTCAGAAATCATTGCAATCTCCACTACAGAATGTTCCATTCATTCACTGCGAGTCTGGAGTTTATCTGATTCTCCACTCCCGCCTGGTTAACATTACACCACTTGTGAATGTCCAAGTAAGCCAATGCTGGTTTTCAGAGGCCTGTTCATACTCGCAGCCGTGCTGTTTAATTGACAATTCACTCCACCCTGTTCAGCTCTTCATTGTCCCACCACACTACCAGCCTTCAGAAATCTTTGTTATCTCCACTACAGAATGTTCCATTCATTCACTGCGAATCTGGAATTCATCTGACTCTCAACTCCACGCAGGTTTTCATTACACCACTGTTGAATGTCCAAGTAACCCAATGCCGGTTTTCAGCGGCCTGTTCATATTCGCAGCCCTGCTGTTTACTTGGCTATCGATTCAAGCCTGGTCAGCTCTTCATTTTCCTGTCCACACAACACAGGCTTCAGAAATCATTGGAATCTCCTCTACAGAATGTTCCATTCATTCACTGCGAATGTGGAATTCAACTGACTCTCCACTCCATGCAGGTTTTCCTTACACCACTGATGAATGTCCAAGTAACCCAATGCTGGTTTTCAGCTGCATGTTCACACTCGCAGCCATGCTATACAATTGGCTTTCCACTAAATCCTGATTAGTTCTTGATTTTCCTTCCACACGACCCAGCCTTCAGAAATCGTTGGAATCTCCACTAGAGAATGTTCCATTCATTCACTGCGAATCTGGAATTCCTCTGAACCTCCACTCCCGGCAGGTTTTCGTTACACCACTGTTGAATGTCCAAGTAACCCAATGTTTTAAGTGTTTTCTTCACAAGCGCAGTGGTGCTGTTCAATTGGCTATCCACTCAACCCTGGCCAGCTCTACATTTTCCTGTCCACACCACAGAGACTGGAGAAATCATTGTTATCTCCACTACAGAATGTTCCATTCATTCACAGCGAATCTGGAATTCATCTGAATCTCCACTCCCGGCAGGTTTTCGTGACACCACTGGTAAATATCCAAGTAAGCCAATGCTGGTTTTAAGTGGCCTGCTCCTACTCTCAGCCGTGCTGTTCAATTTGCTATCCACTCAACCCTCTTCAGCTCCATTTTCCTGTCCACATAACCCAAACTTCAGAAACAATTGGTATCTCCTCCACAGAATGTTCCATTCATTGACGGCAAATCTGAAATTCATCTAATTCTCAACTCCCGTCAGGTTTTCGTTACACCACTTGTGAATGTCCAATTAAGCCAAAGCTGGTTTTCAGTGGCCTGTTCTTACTACGAGACGTGCTGTTCATTTGGCTATCCATTCCACCCTGTTCAGCTCTACATTTTCGTGTCCACAAAACCCAGCCTTCAGAAATCATTGGAATCACCACTAGAGAATGTTCCATTCATTCACTGCGAATCTGGAATTCATCTGAATCTCCACTCCCGGCAGGTTTTCATTGCACCACTGCTGAATGTTCAAGTAACGCAATGATGGTTTTCAGCGGTCTATTCACACTCGAACCCGTGCTGTTCACGGTCTAGCGACTCAACACTGGTGAGTTCTTCTTTTTCCAGTTCAGACAATACAAACCTCAGAAACCATTGCAATCTACACTACAGAATGTTTCATTCATTCAGGCGAATCTTGAATTCATCTTGTTCTCCACTCCCAGCAGGTTTTCGTTTCACCACTGGTGAATGTCCAAGCAACCCAAGGCTGGTTTCAGCTGCGTGTTAACACTCGCAGCCGTGCTGTTCAATTGGCTATCCAGTGAACGCTGGTTAGCTCTTGATTTTCCTTCCACACACCGAGCCTTCAGAAATCATTCTTATCTCCACTTCAGAATGTTCCATTCGTTCCCTGCGAATCTGGAATTCCTCTGACTCTCCACACCAGGCAGATTTTCCTAACAACACTGGTGAATGACCAGGTAATCCAATGCTGGTTTTCAGCGGCTGTTCACACTCACAGCCTTGCTGTTCAATTGGCAATCCAGTCAAACCTAGTCAGCTCTTCATTTTCCTGTCCACACAACCCAGCGTTCAGAAATCATTGGAATCTCTACTACAGAAATTTCCATTCATTCACTGTGAATCTGGAAATACTCTGAATCTGCATTCCAGGAAGGCTTTCGTTACACCACTGATGAATGTCCAAGTAATGCAATGCTGCTTCTTAGTGGTCTGTTCACACTCGAAACCGTGCTGTTCATTGGCTATCCACTCAATATCGGTCAGCTCTTCAATATCCTGTCCAGACTATCCAGATTCCTAAATGTTGGCAATCACCACTACAGAATGTTCCATTCAATCACGCGAATCTGGAATTCATCAGAGTCTCCACTCCTGGAAGGTTTTCGTGACACCACTGGTAAATGTCCAAGGAAGACAATGCTGGTTTTAAGCCGCCTGCTAACACACTCAGCCGTGCTGTTCAATTTGCTATCCACCCAACCCTATTCAGCTCTACATTTTCCTGTCCTCATAACCCAACCTTCAGAAATAATTGGTATCTCCTCCACAGAATGTTCCGTTCATTCACTGCGAATCTTAAATTCATCTGACTCTCAACTCCCGGCGGGTTATCGTTACACCACTTGTGAATGTCCAAGTAAGCCAATGCTGGTTTTCAGTGGCCTGTTCATACTAAGAGACGTGCTGTTCATTTGGCTATCCACTCCACCCTGTTCAGCTCTACATTTTCGTGTCCACAAAACCCAGCCTTCAGAAATCATTGGAATCACCACTAGAGAATGTTCCATTCATTCACTGCGAATCTGGAATTCCTCTGAACCTCCACTCCTGGCAGGTTTTCGTTACGCCACTGGTGAATGTCCACGTAACTCAATACTGGTTTTCAGAGGCATGTTCAACTCGCAGAAGTGCTGTTCAATGGGCTATCCACTCAATATTGGTCAGCTCTTCATTTTCCTCTCCACACAAACCAGCCTTCAGAAATCATTGGGCTCTCCACTACAGACTGTTCCATTCATTCACTGCGATTCTGCAATTCATCTGACTCTCCGCTCCAGGCAGGTTTTCATTACAGCACTGGTGAATGACCAAGTAATCCAATGCTGGTTTTCAGCCGCCTTTTCACACTCGCAGTGTGCTGTTCAATTGTCTATCCACTCAAACCTGGTCAGCCTTTCATTTTCTTTTCCACAATATCAGACTTCAGAAATCATTGGAATCGCCAGTACAGAATGTTCCATTCATTCACTGCCAATCTGGAATTCATCTGAATCTGCACTCCAGGTAGGCTTTCATTACACCACTTATGAATGTCCAAGTAACACAATGCTGGTTTTCAGCGGTCTGTTCACACTCTAAGCCCTGCTTTTTACTGGGTATCCACACAACTGTGGTCAGCTCTTCATTTTCATGTCCAAACAATCCAGACTTGAGAAATCATTGCAATCTCCAGTACAGAATGTTCCATTCATTCACTGCGAATCTGGAATTCAACTGAATCTCCACTACCTGCAGATTTATCTTACACCACTTGTGAATGTCCAAGTAAAACAATGCTGGTTTTCAGAGGCCTGTTCATGTTCGCAGTCGTGCTGTTCAATTGGCTATCCACTCAACCTGTTTTGCTCCTCATTTTCCTGTGCACACAACCCAGCCTTCAGAAATCATTGTAATCTCCACTACAGGATGTTCCATTCATTCACTGGGAATCTGGAATTCATCTGAATCTGCACTCCACGCAGGCTTTCGTTACACCACTGCTGAAAGTCGAAGTAATGCAATACTGGTTTTCAGTGGTCTGTTCACATTCGAAGCCGAGGCTTTTTACAGGCTATCCACTCAACACTGGTCAGCTCTTCATTTTCGTGTCCCCACAATCCAGATTTCAGAAATCATTGCAATCTCCACTACAGAATGTTCCATTCATTCACTGCGAGTCTGGAGTTTATCTGATTCTCCACTCCCGCCTGGTTAACATTACACCACTTGTGAATGTCCAAGTAAGCCAATGCTGGTTTTCAGAGGCCTGTTCATACTCGCAGCCGTGCTGTTTAATTGACAATTCACTCCACCCTGTTCAGCTCTTCATTGTCCCACCACACTACAAGCCTTCAGAAATCTTTGTTATCTCCACTACAGAATGTTCCATTCATTCACTGCGAATCTGGAATTCATCTGACTCTCAACTCCACGCAGGTTTTCATTACACCACTGTTGAATGTCCAAGTAACCCAATGCCGGTTTTCAGCGGCCTGTTCATATTCGCAGCCCTGCTGTTTACTTGGCTATCGATTCAAGCCTGGTCAGCTCTTCATTTTCCTGTCCACACAACACAGGCTTCAGAAATCATTGGAATCTCCTCTACAGAATGTTCCATTCATTCACTGCGAATGTGGAATTCAACTGACTCTCCACTCCATGCAGGTTTTCCTTACACCACTGATGAATGTCCAAGTAACCCAATGCTGGTTTTCAGCTGCATGTTCACACTCGCAGCCATGCTATACAATTGGCTTTCCACTAAATCCTGATTAGTTCTTGATTTTCCTTCCACACGACCCAGCCTTCAGAAATCGTTGGAATCTCCACTAGAGAATGTTCCATTCATTCACTGCGAATCTGGAATTCCTCTGAACCTCCACTCCCGGCAGGTTTTCGTTACACCACTGTTGAATGTCCAAGTAACCCAATGTTTTAAGTGTTTTCTTCACAAGCGCAGTGGTGCTGTTCAATTGGCTATCCACTCAACCCTGGCCAGCTCTACATTTTCCTGTCCACACCACAGAGACTGGAGAAATCATTGTTATCTCCACTACAGAATGTTCCATTCATTCACAGCGAATCTGGAATTCATCTGAATCTCCACTCCCGGCAGGTTTTCGTGACACCACTGGTAAATATCCAAGTAAGCCAATGCTGGTTTTAAGTGGCCTGCTCATACTCTCAGCCGTGCTGTTCAATTTGCTATCCACTCAACCCTCTTCAGCTCCATTTTCCTGTCCACATAACCCAAACTTCAGAAACAATTGGTATCTCCTCCACAGAATGTTCCATTCATTGACGGCAAATCTGAAATTCATCTAATTCTCAACTCCCGTCAGGTTTTCGTTACACCACTTGTGAATGTCCAATTAAGCCAAAGCTGGTTTTCAGTGGCCTGTTCTTACTACGAGACGTGCTGTTCATTTGGCTATCCATTCCACCCTGTTCAGCTCTACATTTTCGTGTCCACAAAACCCAGCCTTCAGAAATCATTGGAATCACCACTAGAGAATGTTCCATTCATTCACTGCGAATCTGGAATTCATCTGAATCTCCACTCCCGGCAGGTTTTCATTGCACCACTGCTGAATGTTCAAGTAACGCAATGATGGTTTTCAGCGGTCTATTCACACTCGAACCCGTGCTGTTCACGGTCTAGCGACTCAACACTGGTGAGTTCTTCTTTTTCCAGTTCAGACAATACAAACCTCAGAAACCATTGCAATCTACACTACAGAATATTTCATTCATTCAGGCGAATCTTGAATTCATCTTGTTCTCCACTCCCAGCAGGTTTTCGTTTCACCACTGGTGAATGTCCAAGCAACCCAAGGCTGGTTTCAGCTGCGTGTTAACACTCGCAGCCGTGCTGTTCAATTGGCTATCCAGTGAACGCTGGTTAGCTCTTGATTTTCCTTCCACACACCGAGCCTTCAGAAATCATTCTTATCTCCACTTCAGAATGTTCCATTCGTTCCCTGCGAATCTGGAATTCCTCTGACTCTCCACACCAGGCAGATTTTCCTAACAACACTGGTGAATGACCAGGTAATCCAATGCTGGTTTTCAGCGGCTGTTCACACTCACAGCCTTGCTGTTCAATTGGCAATCCAGTCAAACCTAGTCAGCTCTTCATTTTCCTGTCCACACAACCCAGCGTTCAGAAATCATTGGAATCTCTACTACAGAAATTTCCATTCATTCACTGTGAATCTGGAAATACTCTGAATCTGCATTCCAGGAAGGCTTTCGTTACACCACTGATGAATGTCCAAGTAATGCAATGCTGCTTCTTAGTGGTCTGTTCACACTCGAAACCGTGCTGTTCATTGGCTATCCACTCAATATCGGTCAGCTCTTCAATATCCTGTCCAGACTATCCAGATTCCTAAATGTTGGCAATCACCACTACAGAATGTTCCATTCAATCACGCGAATCTGGAATTCATCAGAGTCTCCACTCCTGGAAGGTTTTCGTGACACCACTGGTAAATGTCCAAGGAAGACAATGCTGGTTTTAAGCCGCCTGCTAACACACTCAGCCGTGCTGTTCAATTTGCTATCCACCCAACCCTATTCAGCTCTACATTTTCCTGTCCTCATAACCCAACCTTCAGAAATAATTGGTATCTCCTCCACAGAATGTTCCGTTCATTCACTGCGAATCTTAAATTCATCTGACTCTCAACTCCCGGCGGGTTATCGTTACACCACTTGTGAATGTCCAAGTAAGCCAATGCTGGTTTTCAGTGGCCTGTTCATACTAAGAGACGTGCTGTTCATTTGGCTATCCACTCCACCCTGTTCAGCTCTACATTTTCGTGTCCACAAAACCCAGCCTTCAGAAATCATTGGAATCACCACTAGAGAATGTTCCATTCATTCACTGCGAATCTGGAATTCATCTGAACCTCCACTCCTGGCAGGTTTTCGTTACGCCACTGGTGAATGTCCAAGTAACTCAATACTGGTTTTCAGAGGCATGTTCAACTCGCAGAAGTGCTGTTCAATGGGCTATCCACTCAATATTGGTCAGCTCTTCATTTTCCTCTCCACACAAACCAGCCTTCAGAAATCATTGGGCTCTCCACTACAGACTGTTCCATTCATTCACTGCGATTCTGCAATTCATCTGACTCTCCGCTCCAGGCAGGTTTTCATTACAGCACTGGTGAATGACCAAGTAATCCAATGCTGGTTTTCAGCCGCCTTTTCACACTCGCAGTGTGCTGTTCAATTGTCTATCCACTCAAACCTGGTCAGCCTTTCATTTTCTTTTCCACAATATCAGACTTCAGAAATCATTGGAATCGCCAGTACAGAATGTTCCATTCATTCACTGCCAATCTGGAATTCATCTGAATCTGCACTCCAGGTAGGCTTTCATTACACCACTTATGAATGTCCAAGTAACACAATGCTGGTTTTCAGCGGTCTGTTCACACTCTAAGCCCTGCTTTTTACTGGGTATCCACACAACTGTGGTCAGCTCTTCATTTTCATGTCCAAACAATCCAGACTTGAGAAATCATTGCAATCTCCAGTACAGAATGTTCCATTCATTCACTGCGAATCTGGAATTCAACTGAATCTCCACTACCTGCAGATTTATCTTACACCACTTGTGAATGTCCAAGTAAAACAATGCTGGTTTTCAGAGGCCTGTTCATGTTCGCAGTCGTGCTGTTCAATTGGCTATCCACTCAACCTGTTTTGCTCCTCATTTTCCTGTGCACACAACCCAGCCTTAAGAAATCATTGTAATCTCCACTACAGGATGTTCCATTCATTCACTGGGAATCTGGAATTCATCTGAATCTGCACTCCACGCAGGCTTTCGTTACACCACTGCTGAAAGTCGAAGTAATGCAATACTGGTTTTCAGTGCTCTGTTCACATTCGAAGCCGAGGCTTTTTACAGGCTATCCACTCAACACTGGTCAGCTCTTCATTTTCGTGTCCCCACAATCCAGATTTCAGAAATCATTGCAATCTCCACTACAGAATGTTCCATTCATTCACTGCGAGTCTGGAGTTTATCTGATTCTCCACTCCCGCCTGGTTAACATTACACCACTTGTGAATGTCCAAGTAAGCCAATGCTGGTTTTCAGAGGCCTGTTCATACTCGCAGCCGTGCTGTTTAATTGACAATTCACTCCACCCTGTTCAGCTCTTCATTGTCCCACCACACTACAAGCCTTCAGAAATCTTTGTTATCTCCACTACAGAATGTTCCATTCATTCACTGCGAATCTGGAATTCATCTGACTCTCAACTCCACGCAGGTTTTCATTACACCACTGTTGAATGTCCAAGTAACCCAATGCTGGTTTTCAGCGGCCTGTTCATATTCGCAGCCCTGCTGTTTACTTGGCTATCGATTCAAGCCTGGTCAGCTCTTCATTTTCCTGTCCACACAACACAGGCTTCAGAAATCATTGGAATCTCCTCTACAGAATGTTCCATTCATTCACTGCGAATGTGGAATTCAACTGACTCTCCACTCCATGCAGGTTTTCCTTACACCACTGATGAATGTCCAAGTAACCCAATGCTGGTTTTCAGCTGCATGTTCACACTCGCAGCCATGCTATACAATTGGCTTTCCACTAAATCCTGATTAGTTCTTGATTTTCCTTCCACACGACCCAGCCTTCAGAAATCGTTGGAATCTCCACTAGAGAATGTTCCATTCATTCACTGCGAATCTGGAATTCCTCTGAACCTCCACTCCCGGCAGGTTTTCGTTACACCACTGTTGAATGTCCAAGTAACCCAATGTTTTAAGTGTTTTCTTCACAAGCGCAGTGGTGCTGTTCAATTGGCTATCCACTCAACCCTGGCCAGCTCTACATTTTCCTGTCCACACCACAGAGACTGGAGAAATCATTGTTATCTCCACTACAGAATGTTCCATTCATTCACAGCGAATCTGGAATTCATCTGAATCTCCACTCCCGGCAGGTTTTCGTGACACCACTGGTAAATATCCAAGTAAGCCAATGCTGGTTTTAAGTGGCCTGCTCCTACTCTCAGCCGTGCTGTTCAATTTGCTATCCACTCAACCCTCTTCAGCTCCATTTTCCTGTCCACATAACCCAAACTTCAGAAACAATTGGTATCTCCTCCACAGAATGTTCCATTCATTGACGGCAAATCTGAAATTCATCTAATTCTCAACTCCCGTCAGGTTTTCGTTACACCACTTGTGAATGTCCAATTAAGCCAAAGCTGGTTTTCAGTGGCCTGTTCTTACTACGAGACGTGCTGTTCATTTGGCTATCCATTCCACCCTGTTCAGCTCTACATTTTCGTGTCCACAAAACCCAGCCTTCAGAAATCATTGGAATCACCACTAGAGAATGTTCCATTCATTCACTGCGAATCTGGAATTCATCTGAATCTCCACTCCCGGCAGGTTTTCATTGCACCACTGCTGAATGTTCAAGTAACGCAATGATGGTTTTCAGCGGTCTATTCACACTCGAACCCGTGCTGTTCACGGTCTAGCGACTCAACACTGGTGAGTTCTTCTTTTTCCAGTTCAGACAATACAAACCTCAGAAACCATTGCAATCTACACTACAGAATGTTTCATTCATTCAGGCGAATCTTGAATTCATCTTGTTCTCCACTCCCAGCAGGTTTTCGTTTCACCACTGGTGAATGTCCAAGCAACCCAAGGCTGGTTTCAGCTGCGTGTTAACACTCGCAGCCGTGCTGTTCAATTGGCTATCCAGTGAACGCTGGTTAGCTCTTGATTTTCCTTCCACACACCGAGCCTTCAGAAATCATTCTTATCTCCACTTCAGAATGTTCCATTCGTTCCCTGCGAATCTGGAATTCCTCTGACTCTCCACACCAGGCAGATTTTCCTAACAACACTGGTGAATGACCAGGTAATCCAATGCTGGTTTTCAGCGGCTGTTCACACTCACAGCCTTGCTGTTCAATTGGCAATCCAGTCAAACCTAGTCAGCTCTTCATTTTCCTGTCCACACAACCCAGCGTTCAGAAATCATTGGAATCTCTACTACAGAAATTTCCATTCATTCACTGTGAATCTGGAAATACTCTGAATCTGCATTCCAGGAAGGCTTTCGTTACACCACTGATGAATGTCCAAGTAATGCAATGCTGCTTCTTAGTGGTCTGTTCACACTCGAAACCGTGCTGTTCATTGGCTATCCACTCAATATCGGTCAGCTCTTCAATATCCTGTCCAGACTATCCAGATTCCTAAATGTTGGCAATCACCACTACAGAATGTTCCATTCAATCACGCGAATCTGGAATTCATCAGAGTCTCCACTCCTGGAAGGTTTTCGTGACACCACTGGTAAATGTCCAAGGAAGACAATGCTGGTTTTAAGCCGCCTGCTAACACACTCAGCCGTGCTGTTCAATTTGCTATCCACCCAACCCTATTCAGCTCTACATTTTCCTGTCCTCATAACCCAACCTTCAGAAATAATTGGTATCTCCTCCACAGAATGTTCCGTTCATTCACTGCGAATCTTAAATTCATCTGACTCTCAACTCCCGGCGGGTTATCGTTACACCACTTGTGAATGTCCAAGTAAGCCAATGCTGGTTTTCAGTGGCCTGTTCATACTAAGAGACGTGCTGTTCATTTGGCTATCCACTCCACCCTGTTCAGCTCTACATTTTCGTGTCCACAAAACCCAGCCTTCAGAAATCATTGGAATCACCACTAGAGAATGTTCCATTCATTCACTGAGAATCTGGAATTCATCTGAACCTCCACTCCTGGCAGGTTTTCGTTACGCCACTGGTGAATGTCCAAGTAACTCAATACTGGTTTTCAGAGGCATGTTCAACTCGCAGAAGTGCTGTTCAATGGGCTATCCACTCAATATTGGTCAGCTCTTCATTTTCCTCTCCACACAAACCAGCCTTCAGAAATCATTGGGCTCTCCACTACAGACTGTTCCATTCATTCACTGCGATTCTGCAATTCATCTGACTCTCCGCTCCAGGCAGGTTTTCATTACAGCACTGGTGAATGACCAAGTAATCCAATGCTGGTTTTCAGCCGCCTTTTCACACTCGCAGTGTGCTGTTCAATTGTCTATCCACTCAAACCTGGTCAGCCTTTCATTTTCTTTTCCACAATATCAGACTTCAGAAATCATTGGAATCGCCAGTACAGAATGTTCCATTCATTCACTGCCAATCTGGAATTCATCTGAATCTGCACTCCAGGTAGGCTTTCATTACACCACTTATGAATGTCCAAGTAACACAATGCTGGTTTTCAGCGGTCTGTTCACACTCTAAGCCCTGCTTTTTACTGGGTATCCACACAACTGTGGTCAGCTCTTCATTTTCATGTCCAAACAATCCAGACTTGAGAAATCATTGCAATCTCCAGTACAGAATGTTCCATTCATTCACTGCGAATCTGGAATTCAACTGAATCTCCACTACCTGCAGATTTATCTTACACCACTTGTGAATGTCCAAGTAAAACAATGCTGGTTTTCAGAGGCCTGTTCATGTTCGCAGTCGTGCTGTTCAATTGGCTATCCACTCAACCTGTTTTGCTCCTCATTTTCCTGTGCACACAACCCAGCCTTCAGAAATCATTGTAATCTCCACTACAGGATGTTCCATTCATTCACTGGGAATCTGGAATTCATCTGAATCTGCACTCCACGCAGGCTTTCGTTACACCACTGCTGAAAGTCGAAGTAATGCAATACTGGTTTTCAGTGCTCTGTTCACATTCGAAGCCGAGGCTTTTTACAGGCTATCCACTCAACACTGGTCAGCTCTTCATTTTCGTGTCCCCACAATCCAGATTTCAGAAATCATTGCAATCTCCACTACAGAATGTTCCATTCATTCACTGCGAGTCTGGAGTTTATCTGATTCTCCACTCCCGCCTGGTTAACATTACACCACTTGTGAATGTCCAAGTAAGCCAATGCTGGTTTTCAGAGGCCTGTTCATACTCGCAGCCGTGCTGTTTAATTGACAATTCACTCCACCCTGTTCAGCTCTTCATTGTCCCACCACACTACCAGCCTTCAGAAATCTTTGTTATCTCCACTACAGAATGTTCCATTCATTCACTGCGAATCTGGAATTCATCTGACTCTCAACTCCACGCAGGGTTTCATTACACCACTGTTGAATGTCCAAGTAACCCAATGCTGGTTTTCAGCGGCCTGTTCATATTCGCAGCCCTGCTGTTTACTTGGCTATCGATTCAAGCCTGGTCAGCTCTTCATTTTCCTGTCCACACAACACAGGCTTCAGAAATCATTGGAATCTCCTCTACAGAATGTTCCATTCATTCACTGCGAATGTGGAATTCAACTGACTCTCCACTCCATGCAGGTTTTCCTTACACCACTGATGAATGTCCAAGTAACCCAATGCTGGTTTTCAGCTGCATGTTCACACTCGCAGCCATGCTATACAATTGGCTTTCCACTAAATCCTGATTAGTTCTTGATTTTCCTTCCACACGACCCAGCCTTCAGAAATCGTTGGAATCTCCACTAGAGAATGTTCCATTCATTCACTGCGAATCTGGAATTCCTCTGAACCTCCACTCCCGGCAGGTTTTCGTTACACCACTGTTGAATGTCCAAGTAACCCAATGTTTTAAGTGTTTTCTTCACAAGCGCAGTGGTGCTGTTCAATTGGCTATCCACTCAACCCTGGCCAGCTCTACATTTTCCTGTCCACACCACAGAGACTGGAGAAATCATTGTTATCTCCACTACAGAATGTTCCATTCATTCACAGCGAATCTGGAATTCATCTGAATCTCCACTCCCGGCAGGTTTTCGTGACACCACTGGTAAATATCCAAGTAAGCCAATGCTGGTTTTAAGTGGCCTGCTCATACTCTCAGCCGTGCTGTTCAATTTGCTATCCACTCAACCCTCTTCAGCTCCATTTTCCTGTCCACATAACCCAAACTTCAGAAACAATTGGTATCTCCTCCACAGAATGTTCCATTCATTGACGGCAAATCTGAAATTCATCTAATTCTCAACTCCCGTCAGGTTTTCGTTACACCACTTGTGAATGTCCAATTAAGCCAAAGCTGGTTTTCAGTGGCCTGTTCTTACTACGAGACGTGCTGTTCATTTGGCTATCCATTCCACCCTGTTCAGCTCTACATTTTCGTGTCCACAAAACCCAGCCTTCAGAAATCATTGGAATCACCACTAGAGAATGTTCCATTCATTCACTGCGAATCTGGAATTCATCTGAATCTCCACTCCCGGCAGGTTTTCATTGCACCACTGCTGAATGTTCAAGTAACGCAATGATGGTTTTCAGCGGTCTATTCACACTCGAACCCGTGCTGTTCACGGTCTAGCGACTCAACACTGGTGAGTTCTTCTTTTTCCAGTTCAGACAATACAAACCTCAGAAACCATTGCAATCTACACTACAGAATGTTTCATTCATTCAGGCGAATCTTGAATTCATCTTGTTCTCCACTCCCAGCAGGTTTTCGTTTCACCACTGGTGAATGTCCAAGCAACCCAAGGCTGGTTTCAGCTGCGTGTTAACACTCGCAGCCGTGCTGTTCAATTGGCTATCCAGTGAACGCTGGTTAGCTCTTGATTTTCCTTCCACACACCGAGCCTTCAGAAATCATTCTTATCTCCACTTCAGAATGTTCCATTCGTTCCCTGCGAATCTGGAATTCCTCTAACTCTCCACACCAGGCAGATTTTCCTAACAACACTGGTGAATGACCAGGTAATCCAATGCTGGTTTTCAGCGGCTGTTCACACTCACAGCCTTGCTGTTCAATTGGCAATCCAGTCAAACCTAGTCAGCTCTTCATTTTCCTGTCCACACAACCCAGCGTTCAGAAATCATTGGAATCTCTACTACAGAAATTTCCATTCATTCACTGTGAATCTGGAAATACTCTGAATCTGCATTCCAGGAAGGCTTTCGTTACACCACTGATGAATGTCCAAGTAATGCAATGCTGCTTCTTAGTGGTCTGTTCACACTCGAAACCGTGCTGTTCATTGGCTATCCACTCAATATCGGTCAGCTCTTCAATATCCTGTCCAGACTATCCAGATTCCTAAATGTTGGCAATCACCACTACAGAATGTTCCATTCAATCACGCGAATCTGGAATTCATCAGAGTCTCCACTCCTGGAAGGTTTTCGTGACACCACTGGTAAATGTCCAAGGAAGACAATGCTGGTTTTAAGCCGCCTGCTAACACACTCAGCCGTGCTGTTCAATTTGCTATCCACCCAACCCTATTCAGCTCTACATTTTCCTGTCCTCATAACCCAACCTTCAGAAATAATTGGTATCTCCTCCACAGAATGTTCCGTTCATTCACTGCGAATCTTAAATTCATCTGACTCTCAACTCCCGGCGGGTTATCGTTACACCACTTGTGAATGTCCAAGTAAGCCAATGCTGGTTTTCAGTGGCCTGTTCATACTAAGAGACGTGCTGTTCATTTGGCTATCCACTCCACCCTGTTCAGCTCTACATTTTCGTGTCCACAAAACCCAGCCTTCAGAAATCATTGGAATCACCACTAGAGAATGTTCCATTCATTCACTGCGAATCTGGAATTCATCTGAACCTCCACTCCTGGCAGGTTTTCGTTACGCCACTGGTGAATGTCCAAGTAACTCAATCCTGGTTTTCAGAGGCATGTTCAACTCGCAGAAGTGCTGTTCAATGGGCTATCCACTCAATATTGGTCAGCTCTTCATTTTCCTCTCCACACAAACCAGCCTTCAGAAATCATTGGGCTCTCCACTACAGACTGTTCCATTCATTCACTGCGATTCTGCAATTCATCTGACTCTCCGCTCCAGGCAGGTTTTCATTACAGCACTGGTGAATGACCAAGTAATCCAATGCTGGTTTTCAGCCGCCTTTTCACACTCGCAGTGTGCTGTTCAATTGTCTATCCACTCAAACCTGGTCAGCCTTTCATTTTCTTTTCCACAATATCAGACTTCAGAAATCATTGGAATCGCCAGTACAGAATTTTCCATTCATTCACTGCCAATCTGGAATTCATCTGAATCTGCACTCCAGGTAGGCTTTCATTACACCACTTATGAATGTCCAAGTAACACAATGCTGGTTTTCAGCGGTCTGTTCACACTCTAAGCCCTGCTTTTTACTGGGTATCCACACAACTGTGGTCAGCTCTTCATTTTCATGTCCAAACAATCCAGACTTGAGAAATCATTGCAATCTCCAGTACAGAATGTTCCATTCATTCACTGCGAATCTGGAATTCAACTGAATCTCCACTACCTGCAGATTTATCTTACACCACTTGTGAATGTCCAAGTAAAACAAAGCTGGTTTTCAGAGGCCTGTTCATGTTCGCAGTCGTGCTGTTCAATTGGCTATCCACTCAACCTGTTTTGCTCCTCATTTTCCTGTGCACACAACCCAGCCTTCAGAAATCATTGTAATCTCCACTACAGGATGTTCCATTCATTCACTGGGAATCTGGAATTCATCTGAATCTGCACTCCACGCAGGCTTTCGTTACACCACTGCTGAAAGTCGAAGTAATGCAATACTGGTTTTCAGTGGTCTGTTCACATTCGAAGCCGAGGCTTTTTACAGGCTATCCACTCAACACTGGTCAGCTCTTCATTTTCGTGTCCCCACAATCCAGATTTCAGAAATCATTGCAATCTCCACTACAGAATGTTCCATTCATTCACTGCGAGTCTGGAGTTTATCTGATTCTCCACTCCCGCCTGGTTAACATTACACCACTTGTGAATGTCCAAGTAAGCCAATGCTGGTTTTCAGAGGCCTGTTCATACTCGCAGCCGTGCTGTTTAATTGACAATTCACTCCACCCTGTTCAGCTCTTCATTGTCCCACCACACTACCAGCCTTCAGAAATCTTTGTTATCTCCACTACAGAATGTTCCATTCATTCACTGCGAATCTGGAATTCAACTGAATCTCCACTACCTGCAGATTTATCTTACACCACTTGTGAATGTCCAAGTAAAACAATGCTGGTTTTCAGAGGCCTGTTCATGTTCGCAGTCGTGCTGTTCAATTGGCTATCCACTCAACCTGTTTTGCTCCTCATTTTCTTGTGCACACAACCCAGCCTTCAGAAATCATTGTAATCTCCACTACAGGATGTTCCATTCATTCACTGGGAATCTGGAATTCATCTGAATCTGCACTCCACGCAGGCTTTCGTTACACCACTGCTGAAAGTCGAAGTAATGCAATACTGGTTTTCAGTGGTCTGTTCACATTCGAAGCCGAGGCTTTTTACAGGCTATCCACTCAACACTGGTCAGCTCTTCATTTTCGTGTCCCCACAATACAGATTTCAGAAATCATTGCAATCTCCACTACAGAATGTTCCATTCATTCACTGCGAGTCTGGAGTTTATCTGATTCTCCACTCCCGCCTGGTTAACATTACACCACTTGTGAATGTCCAAGTAAGCCAATGCTGGTTTTCAGAGGCCTGTTCATACTCGCAGCCGTGCTGTTTAATTGACAATTCACTCCACCCTGTTCAGCTCTTCATTGTCCCACCACACTACCAGCCTTCAGAAATCTTTGTTATCTCCACTACAGAATGTTCCATTCATTCACTGCGAATCTGGAATTCATCTGACTCTCAACTCCACGCAGGTTTTCATTACACCACTGTTGAATGTCCAAGTAACCCAATGCTGGTTTTCAGCGGCCTGTTCATATTCGCAGCCCTGCTGTTTACTTGGCTATCGATTCAAGCCTGGTCAGCTCTTCATTTTCCTGTCCACACAACACAGGCTTCAGAAATCATTGGAATCTCCTCTACAGAATGTTCCATTCATTCACTGCGAATGTGGAATTCAACTGACTCTCCACTCCATGCAGGTTTTCCTTACACCACTGATGAATGTCCAAGTAACCCAATGCTGGTTTTCAGCTGCATGTTCACACTCGCAGCCATGCTATACAATTGGCTTTCCACTAAATCCTGATTAGTTCTTGATTTTCCTTCCACACGACCCAGCCTTCAGAAATCGTTGGAATCTCCACTAGAGAATGTTCCATTCATTCACTGCGAATCTGGAATTCCTCTGAACCTCCACTCCCGGCAGGTTTTCGTTACACCACTGTTGAATGTCCAAGTAACCCAATGTTTTAAGTGTTTTCTTCACAAGCGCAGTGGTGCTGTTCAATTGGCTATCCACTCAACCCTGGCCAGCTCTACATTTTCCTGTCCACACCACAGAGACTGGAGAAATCATTGTTATCTCCACTACAGAATGTTCCATTCATTCACAGCGAATCTGGAATTCATCTGAATCTCCACTCCCGGCAGGTTTTCGTGACACCACTGGTAAATATCCAAGTAAGCCAATGCTGGTTTTAAGTGGCCTGCTCATACTCTCAGCCGTGCTGTTCAATTTGCTATCCACTCAACCCTCTTCAGCTCCATTTTCCTGTCCACATAACCCAAACTTCAGAAACAATTGGTATCTCCTCCACAGAATGTTCCATTCATTGACGGCAAATCTGAAATTCATCTAATTCTCAACTCCCGTCAGGTTTTCGTTACACCACTTGTGAATGTCCAATTAAGCCAAAGCTGGTTTTCAGTGGCCTGTTCTTACTACGAGACGTGCTGTTCATTTGGCTATCCGTTCCACCCTGTTCAGCTCTACATTTTCGTGTCCACAAAACCCAGCCTTCAGAAATCATTGGAATCACCACTAGAGAATGTTCCATTCATTCACTGCGAATCTGGAATTCATCTGAATCTCCACTCCCGGCAGGTTTTCATTGCACCACTGCTGAATGTTCAAGTAACGCAATGATGGTTTTCAGCGGTCTATTCACACTCGAACCCGTGCTGTTCACGGTCTAGCGACTCAACACTGGTGAGTTCTTCTTTTTCCAGTTCAGACAATACAAACCTCAGAAACCATTGCAATCTACACTACAGAATGTTTCATTCATTCAGGCGAATCTTGAATTCATCTTGTTCTCCACTCCCAGCAGGTTTTCGTTTCACCACTGGTGAATGTCCAAGCAACCCAAGGCTGGTTTCAGCTGCGTGTTAACACTCGCAGCCGTGCTGTTCAATTGGCTATCCAGTGAACGCTGGTTAGCTCTTGATTTTCCTTCCACACACCGAGCCTTCAGAAATCATTCTTATCTCCACTTCAGAATGTTCCATTCGTTCCCTGCGAATCTGGAATTCCTCTGACTCTCCACACCAGGCAGATTTTCCTAACAACACTGGTGAATGACCAGGTAATCCAATGCTGGTTTTCAGCGGCTGTTCACACTCACAGCCTTGCTGTTCAATTGGCAATCCAGTCAAACCTAGTCAGCTCTTCATTTTCCTGTCCACACAACCCAGCGTTCAGAAATCATTGGAATCTCTACTACAGAAATTTCCATTCATTCACTGTGAATCTGGAAATACTCTGAATCTGCATTCCAGGAAGGCTTTCGTTACACCACTGATGAATGTCCAAGTAATGCAATGCTGCTTCTTAGTGGTCTGTTCACACTCGAAACCGTGCTGTTCATTGGCTATCCACTCAATATCGGTCAGCTCTTCAATATCCTGTCCAGACTATCCAGATTCCTAAATGTTGGCAATCACCACTACAGAATGTTCCATTCAATCACGCGAATCTGGAATTCATCAGAGTCTCCACTCCTGGAAGGTTTTCGTGACACCACTGGTAAATGTCCAAGGAAGACAATGCTGGTTTTAAGCCGCCTGCTAACACACTCAGCCGTGCTGTTCAATTTGCTATCCACCCAACCCTATTCAGCTCTACATTTTCCTGTCCTCATAACCCAACCTTCAGAAATAATTGGTATCTCCTCCACAGAATGTTCCGTTCATTCACTGCGAATCTTAAATTCATCTGACTCTCAACTCCCGGCGGGTTATCGTTACACCACTTGTGAATGTCCAAGTAAGCCAATGCTGGTTTTCAGTGGCCTGTTCATACTAAGAGACGTGCTGTTCATTTGGCTATCCACTCCACCCTGTTCAGCTCTACATTTTCGTGTCCACAAAACCCAGCCTTCAGAAATCATTGGAATCACCACTAGAGAATGTTCCATTCATTCACTGCGAATCTGGAATTCCTCTGAACCTCCACTCCTGGCAGGTTTTCGTTACGCCACTGGTGAATGTCCAAGTAACTCAATACTGGTTTTCAGAGGCAGGTTCAACTCGCAGAAGTGCTGTTCAATGGGCTATCCACTCAATATTGGTCAGCTCTTCATTTTCCTCTCCACACAAACCAGCCTTCAGAAATCATTGGGCTCTCCACTACAGACTGTTCCATTCATTCACTGCGATTCTGCAATTCATCTGACTCTCCGCTCCAGGCAGGTTTTCATTACAGCACTGGTGAATGACCAAGTAATCCAATGCTGGTTTTCAGCCGCCTTTTCACACTCGCAGTGTGCTGTTCAATTGTCTATCCACTCAAACCTGGTCAGCCTTTCATTTTCTTTTCCACAATATCAGACTTCAGAAATCATTGGAATCGCCAGTACAGAATGTTCCATTCATTCACTGCCAATCTGGAATTCATCTGAATCTGCACTCCAGGTAGGCTTTCATTACACCACTTATGAATGTCCAAGTAACACAATGCTGGTTTTCAGCGGTCTGTTCACACTCTAAGCCCTGCTTTTTACTGGGTATCCACACAACTGTGGTCAGCTCTTCATTTTCATGTCCAAACAATCCAGACTTGAGAAATCATTGCAATCTCCAGTACAGAATGTTCCATTCATTCACTGCGAATCTGGAATTCAACTGAATCTCCACTACCTGCAGATTTATCTTACACCACTTGTGAATGTCCAAGTAAAACAATGCTGGTTTTCAGAGGCCTGTTCATGTTCGCAGTCGTGCTGTTCAATTGGCTATCCACTCAACCTGTTTTGCTCCTCATTTTCCTGTGCACACAACCCAGCCTTCAGAAATCATTGTAATCTCCACTACAGGATGTTCCATTCATTCACTGGGAATCTGGAATTCATCTGAATCTGCACTCCACGCAGGCTTTCGTTACACCACTGCTGAAAGTCGAAGTAATGCAATACTGGTTTTCAGTGGTCTGTTCACATTCGAAGCCGAGGCTTTTTACAGGCTATCCACTCAACACTGGTCAGCTCTTCATTTTCGTGTCCCCACAATCCAGATTTCAGAAATCATTGCAATCTCCACTACATAATGTTCCATTCATTCACTGCGAGTCTGGAGTTTATCTGATTCTCCACTCCCGCCTGGTTAACATTACACCACTTGTGAATGTCCAAGTAAGCCAATGCTGGTTTTCAGAGGCCTGTTCATACTCGCAGCCGTGCTGTTTAATTGACAATTCACTCCACCCTGTTCAGCTCTTCATTGTCCCACCACACTACCAGCCTTCAGAAATCTTTGTTATCTCCACTACAGAATGTTCCATTCATTCACTGCGAATCTGGAATTCATCTGACTCTCAACTCCACGCAGGTTTTCATTACACCACTGTTGAATGTCCAAGTAACCCAATGCTGGTTTTCAGCGGCCTGTTCATATTCGCAGCCCTGCTGTTTACTTGGCTATCGATTCAAGCCTGGTCAGCTCTTCATTTTCCTGTCCACACAACACAGGCTTCAGAAATCATTGGAATCTCCTCTACAGAATGTTCCATTCATTCACTGCGAATGTGGAATTCAACTGACTCTCCACTCCATGCAGGTTTTCCTTACACCACTGATGAATGTCCAAGTAACCCAATGCTGGTTTTCAGCTGCATGTTCACACTCGCAGCCATGCTATACAATTGGCTTTCCACTAAATCCTGATTAGTTCTTGATTTTCCTTCCACACGACCCAGCCTTCAGAAATCGTTGGAATCTCCACTAGAGAATGTTCCATTCATTCACTGCGAATCTGGAATTCCTCTGAACCTCCACTCCCGGCAGGTTTTCGTTACACCACTGTTGAATGTCCAAGTAACCCAATGTTTTAAGTGTTTTCTTCACAAGCGCAGTGGTGCTGTTCAATTGGCTATCCACTCAACCCTGGCCAGCTCTACATTTTCCTGTCCACACCACAGAGACTGGAGAAATCATTGTTATCTCCACTACAGAATGTTCCATTCATTCACAGCGAATCTGGAATTCATCTGAATCTCCACTCCCGGCAGGTTTTCGTGACACCACTGGTAAATATCCAAGTAAGCCAATGCTGGTTTTAAGTGGCCTGCTCATACTCTCAGCCGTGCTGTTCAATTTGCTATCCACTCAACCCTCTTCAGCTCCATTTTCCTGTCCACATAACCCAAACTTCAGAAACAATTGGTATCTCCTCCACAGAATGTTCCATTCATTGACGGCAAATCTGAAATTCATCTAATTCTCAACTCCCGTCAGGTTTTCGTTACACCACTTGTGAATGTCCATTTAAGCCAAAGCTGGTTTTCAGTGGCCTGTTCTTACTACGAGACGTGCTGTTCATTTGGCTATCCATTCCACCCTGTTCAGCTCTACATTTTCGTGTCCACAAAACCCAGCCTTCAGAAATCATTGGAATCACCACTAGAGAATGTTCCATTCATTCACTGCGAATCTGGAATTCATCTGAATCTCCACTCCCGGCAGGTTTTCATTGCACCACTGCTGAATGTTCAAGTAACGCAATGATGGTTTTCAGCGGTCTATTCACACTCGAACCCGTGCTGTTCACGGTCTAGCGACTCAACACTGGTGAGTTCTTCTTTTTCCAGTTCAGACAATACAAACCTCAGAAACCATTGCAATCTACACTACAGAATGTTTCATTCATTCAGGCGAATCTTGAATTCATCTTGTTCTCCACTCCCAGCAGGTTTTCGTTTCACCACTGGTGAATGTCCAAGCAACCCAAGGCTGGTTTCAGCTGCGTGTTAACACTCGCAGCCGTGCTGTTCAATTGGCTATCCAGTGAACGCTGGTTAGCTCTTGATTTTCCTTCCACACACCGAGCCTTCAGAAATCATTCTTATCTCCACTTCAGAATGTTCCATTCGTTCCCTGCGAATCTGGAATTCCTCTGACTCTCCACACCAGGCAGATTTTCCTAACAACACTGGTGAATGACCAGGTAATCCAATGCTGGTTTTCAGCGGCTGTTCACACTCACAGCCTTGCTGTTCAATTGGCAATCCAGTCAAACCTAGTCAGCTCTTCATTTTCCTGTCCACACAACCCAGCGTTCAGAAATCATTGGAATCTCTACTACAGAAATTTCCATTCATTCACTGTGAATCTGGAAATACTCTGAATCTGCATTCCAGGAAGGCTTTCGTTACACCACTGATGAATGTCCAAGTAATGCAATGCTGCTTCTTAGTGGTCTGTTCACACTCGAAACCGTGCTGTTCATTGGCTATCCACTCAATATCGGTCAGCTCTTCAATATCCTGTCCAGACTATCCAGATTCCTAAATGTTGGCAATCACCACTACAGAATGTTCCATTCAATCACGCGAATCTGGAATTCATCAGAGTCTCCACTCCTGGAAGGTTTTCGTGACACCACTGGTAAATGTCCAAGGAAGACAATGCTGGTTTTAAGCCGCCTGCTAACACACTCAGCCGTGCTGTTCAATTTGCTATCCACCCAACCCTATTCAGCTCTACATTTTCCTGTCCTCATAACCCAACCTTCAGAAATAATTGGTATCTCCTCCACAGAATGTTCCGTTCATTCACTGCGAATCTTAAATTCATCTGACTCTCAACTCCCGGCGGGTTATCGTTACACCACTTGTGAATGTCCAAGTAAGCCAATGCTGGTTTTCAGTGGCCTGTTCATACTAAGAGACGTGCTGTTCATTTGGCTATCCACTCCACCCTGTTCAGCTCTACATTTTCGTGTCCACAAAACCCAGCCTTCAGAAATCATTGGAATCACCACTAGAGAATGTTCCATTCATTCACTGCGAATCTGGAATTCATCTGAACCTCCACTCCTGGCAGGTTTTCGTTACGCCACTGGTGAATGTCCAAGTAACTCAATACTGGTTTTCAGAGGCATGTTCAACTCGCAGAAGTGCTGTTCAATGGGCTATCCACTCAATATTGGTCAGCTCTTCATTTTCCTCTCCACACAAACCAGCCTTCAGAAATCATTGGGCTCTCCACTACAGACTGTTCCATTCATTCACTGCGATTCTGCAATTCATCTGACTCTCCGCTCCAGGCAGGTTTTCATTACAGCACTGGTGAATGACCAAGTAATCCAATGCTGGTTTTCAGCCGCCTTTTCACACTCGCAGTGTGCTGTTCAATTGTCTATCCACTCAAACCTGGTCAGCCTTTCATTTTCTTTTCCACAATATCAGACTTCAGAAATCATTGGAATCGCCAGTACAGAATGTTCCATTCATTCACTGCCAATCTGGAATTCATCTGAATCTGCACTCCAGGTAGGCTTTCATTACACCACTTATGAATGTCCAAGTAACACAATGCTGGTTTTCAGCGGTCTGTTCACACTCTAAGCCCTGCTTTTTACTGGGTATCCACACAACTGTGGTCAGCTCTTCATTTTCATGTCCAAACAATCCAGACTTGAGAAATCATTGCAATCTCCAGTACAGAATGTTCCATTCATTCACTGCGAATCTGGAATTCAACTGAATCTCCACTACCTGCAGATTTATCTTACACCACTTGTGAATGTCCAAGTAAAACAATGCTGGTTTTCAGAGGCCTGTTCATGTTCGCAGTCGTGCTGTTCAATTGGCTATCCACTCAACCTGTTTTGCTCCTCATTTTCCTGTGCACACAACCCAGCCTTCAGAAATCATTGTAATCTCCACTACAGGATGTTCCATTCATTCACTGGGAATCTGGAATTCATCTGAATCTGCACTCCACGCAGGCTTTCGTTACACCACTGCTGAAAGTCGAAGTAATGCAATACTGGTTTTCAGTGGTCTGTTCACATTCGAAGCCGAGGCTTTTTACAGGCTATCCACTCAACACTGGTCAGCTCTTCATTTTCGTGTCCCCACAATCCAGATTTCAGAAATCATTGCAATCTCCACTACAGAATGTTCCATTCATTCACTGCGAGTCTGGAGTTTATCTGATTCTCCACTCCCGCCTGGTTAACATTACACCACTTGTGAATGTCCAAGTAAGCCAATGCTGGTTTTCAGAGGCCTGTTCATACTCGCAGCCGTGCTGTTTAATTGACAATTCACTCCACCCTGTTCAGCTCTTCATTGTCCCACCACACTACCAGCCTTCAGAAATCTTTGTTATCTCCACTACAGAATGTTCCATTCATTCACTGCGAATCTGGAATTCATCTGACTCTCAACTCCACGCAGGTTTTCATTACACCACTGTTGAATGTCCAAGAAACCCAATGCCGGTTTTCAGCGGCCTGTTCATATTCGCAGCCCTGCTGTTTACTTGGCTATCGATTCAAGCCTGGTCAGCTCTTCATTTTCCTGTCCACACAACACAGGCTTCAGAAATCATTGGAATCTCCTCTACAGAATGTTCCATTCATTCACTGCGAATGTGGAATTCAACTGACTCTCCACTCCATGCAGGTTTTCCTTACACCACTGATGAATGTCCAAGTAACCCAATGCTGGTTTTCAGCTGCATGTTCACACTCGCAGCCATGCTATACAATTGGCTTTCCACTAAATCCTGATTAGTTCTTGATTTTCCTTCCACACGACCCAGCCTTCAGAAATCGTTGGAATCTCCACTAGAGAATGTTCCATTCATTCACTGCGAATCTGGAATTCCTCTGAACCTCCACTCCCGGCAGGTTTTCGTTACACCACTGTTGAATGTCCAAGTAACCCAATGTTTTAAGTGTTTTCTTCACAAGCGCAGTGGTGCTGTTCAATTGGCTATCCACTCAACCCTGGCCAGCTCTACATTTTCCTGTCCACACCACAGAGACTGGAGAAATCATTGTTATCTCCACTACAGAATGTTCCATTCATTCACAGCGAATCTGGAATTCATCTGAATCTCCACTCCCGGCAGGTTTTCGTGACACCACTGGTAAATATCCAAGTAAGCCAATGCTGGTTTTAAGTGGCCTGCTCATACTCTCAGCCGTGCTGTTCAATTTGCTATCCACTCAACCCTCTTCAGCTCCATTTTCCTGTCCACATAACCCAAACTTCAGAAACAATTGGTATCTCCTCCACAGAATGTTCCATTCATTGACGGCAAATCTGAAATTCATCTAATTCTCAACTCCCGTCAGGTTTTCGTTACACCACTTGTGAATGTCCAATTAAGCCAAAGCTGGTTTTCAGTGGCCTGTTCTTACTACGAGACGTGCTGTTCATTTGGCTATCCATTCCACCCTGTTCAGCTCTACATTTTCGTGTCCACAAAACCCAGCCTTCAGAAATCATTGGAATCACTACTAGAGAATGTTCCATTCATTCACTGCGAATCTGGAATTCATCTGAATCTCCACTCCCGGCAGGTTTTCATTGCACCACTGCTGAATGTTCAAGTAACGCAATGATGGTTTTCAGCGGTCTATTCACACTCGAACCCGTGCTGTTCACGGTCTAGCGACTCAACACTGGTGAGTTCTTCTTTTTCCAGTTCAGACAATACAAACCTCAGAAACCATTGCAATCTACACTACAGAATGTTTCATTCATTCAGGCGAATCTTGAATTCATCTTGTTCTCCACTCCCAGCAGGTTTTCGTTTCACCACTGGTGAATGTCCAAGCAACCCAAGGCTGGTTTCAGCTGCGTGTTAACACTCGCAGCCGTGCTGTTCAATTGGCTATCCAGTGAACGCTGGTTAGCTCTTGATTTTCCTTCCACACACCGAGCCTTCAGAAATCATTCTTATCTCCACTTCAGAATGTTCCATTCGTTCCCTGCGAATCTGGAATTCCTCTGACTCTCCACACCAGGCAGATTTTCCTAACAACACTGGTGAATGACCAGGTAATCCAATGCTGGTTTTCAGCGGCTGTTCACACTCACAGCCTTGCTGTTCAATTGGCAATCCAGTCAAACCTAGTCAGCTCTTCATTTTCCTGTCCACACAACCCAGCGTTCAGAAATCATTGGAATCTCTACTACAGAAATTTCCATTCATTCACTGTGAATCTGGAAATACTCTGAATCTGCATTCCAGGAAGGCTTTCGTTACACCACTGATGAATGTCCAAGTAATGCAATGCTGCTTCTTAGTGGTCTGTTCACACTCGAAACCGTGCTGTTC
This sequence comes from Sorex fumeus, assembly GCF_029834395.1. Taxonomy (NCBI): domain Eukaryota; kingdom Metazoa; phylum Chordata; class Mammalia; order Eulipotyphla; family Soricidae; genus Sorex; species Sorex fumeus. The sequence continues at coordinate 852,622 of NW_026606251.1, forward strand.
ATTGGCTATCCACTCAATATCGGTCAGCTCTTCAATATCCTGTCCAGACTATCCAGATTCCTAAATGTTGGCAATCACCACTACAGAATGTTCCATTCAATCACGCGAATCTGGAATTCATCAGAGTCTCCACTCCTGGAAGGTTTTCGTGACACCACTGGTAAATGTCCAAGGAAGACAATGCTGGTTTTAAGCCGCCTGCTAACACACTCAGCCGTGCTGTTCAATTTGCTATCCACCCAACCCTATTCAGCTCTACATTTTCCTGTCCTCATAACCCAACCTTCAGAAATAATTGGTATCTCCTCCACAGAATGTTCCGTTCATTCACTGCGAATCTTAAATTCATCTGACTCTCAACTCCCGGCGGGTTATCGTTACACCACTTGTGAATGTCCAAGTAAGCCAATGCTGGTTTTCAGTGGCCTGTTCATACTAAGAGACGTGCTGTTCATTTGGCTATCCACTCCACCCTGTTCAGCTCTACATTTTCGTGTCCACAAAACCCAGCCTTCAGAAATCATTGGAATCACCACTAGAGAATGTTCCATTCATTCACTGCGAATCTGGAATTCCTCTGAACCTCCACTCCTGGCAGGTTTTCGTTACGCCACTGGTGAATGTCCAAGTAACTCAATACTGGTTTTCAGAGGCAGGTTCAACTCGCAGAAGTGCTGTTCAATGGGCTATCCACTCAATATTGGTCAGCTCTTCATTTTCCTCTCCACACAAACCAGCCTTCAGAAATCATTGGGCTCTCCACTACAGACTGTTCCATTCATTCACTGCGATTCTGCAATTCATCTGACTCTCCGCTCCAGGCAGGTTTTCATTACAGCACTGGTGAATGACCAAGTAATCCAATGCTGGTTTTCAGCCGCCTTTTCACACTCGCAGTGTGCTGTTCAATTGTCTATCCACTCAAACCTGGTCAGCCTTTCATTTTCTTTTCCACAATATCAGACTTCAGAAATCATTGGAATCGCCAGTACAGAATGTTCCATTCATTCACTGCCAATCTGGAATTCATCTGAATCTGCACTCCAGGTAGGCTTTCATTACACCACTTATGAATGTCCAAGTAACACAATGCTGGTTTTCAGCGGTCTGTTCACACTCTAAGCCCTGCTTTTTACTGGGTATCCACACAACTGTGGTCAGCTCTTCATTTTCATGTCCAAACAATCCAGACTTGAGAAATCATTGCAATCTCCAGTACAGAATGTTCCATTCATTCACTGCGAATCTGGAATTCAACTGAATCTCCACTACCTGCAGATTTATCTTACACCACTTGTGAATGTCCAAGTAAAACAATGCTGGTTTTCAGAGGCCTGTTCATGTTCGCAGTCGTGCTGTTCAATTGGCTATCCACTCAACCTGTTTTGCTCCTCATTTTCCTGTGCACACAACCCAGCCTTCAGAAATCATTGTAATCTCCACTACAGGATGTTCCATTCATTCACTGGGAATCTGGAATTCATCTGAATCTGCACTCCACGCAGGCTTTCGTTACACCACTGCTGAAAGTCGAAGTAATGCAATACTGGTTTTCAGTGGTCTGTTCACATTCGAAGCCGAGGCTTTTTACAGGCTATCCACTCAACACTGGTCAGCTCTTCATTTTCGTGTCCCCACAATCCAGATTTCAGAAATCATTGCAATCTCCACTACAGAATGTTCCATTCATTCACTGCGAGTCTGGAGTTTATCTGATTCTCCACTCCCGCCTGGTTAACATTACACCACTTGTGAATGTCCAAGTAAGCCAATGCTGGTTTTCAGAGGCCTGTTCATACTCGCAGCCGTGCTGTTTAATTGACAATTCACTCCACCCTGTTCAGCTCTTCATTGTCCCACCACACTACCAGCCTTCAGAAATCTTTGTTATCTCCACTACAGAATGTTCCATTCATTCACTGCGAATCTGGAATTCATCTGACTCTCAACTCCACGCAGGTTTTCATTACACCACTGTTGAATGTCCAAGTAACCCAATGCTGGTTTTCAGCGGCCTGTTCATATTCGCAGCCCTGCTGTTTACTTGGCTATCGATTCAAGCCTGGTCAGCTCTTCATTTTCCTGTCCACACAACACAGGCTTCAGAAATCATTGGAATCTCCTCTACAGAATGTTCCATTCATTCACTGCGAATGTGGAATTCAACTGACTCTCCACTCCATGCAGGTTTTCCTTACACCACTGATGAATGTCCAAGTAACCCAATGCTGGTTTTCAGCTGCATGTTCACACTCGCAGCCATGCTATACAATTGGCTTTCCACTAAATCCTGATTAGTTCTTGATTTTCCTTCCACACGACCCAGCCTTCAGAAATCGTTGGAATCTCCACTAGAGAATGTTCCATTCATTCACTGCGAATCTGGAATTCCTCTGAACCTCCACTCCCGGCAGGTTTTCGTTACACCACTGTTGAATGTCCAAGTAACCCAATGTTTTAAGTGTTTTCTTCACAAGCGCAGTGGTGCTGTTCAATTGGCTATCCACTCAACCCTGGCCAGCTCTACATTTTCCTGTCCACACCACAGAGACTGGAGAAATCATTGTTATCTCCACTACAGAATGTTCCATTCATTCACAGCGAATCTGGAATTCATCTGAATCTCCACTCCCGGCAGGTTTTCGTGACACCACTGGTAAATATCCAAGTAAGCCAATGCTGGTTTTAAGTGGCCTGCTCCTACTCTCAGCCGTGCTGTTCAATTTGCTATCCACTCAACCCTCTTCAGCTCCATTTTCCTGTCCACATAACCCAAACTTCAGAAACAATTGGTATCTCCTCCACAGAATGTTCCATTCATTGACGGCAAATCTGAAATTCATCTAATTCTCAACTCCCGTCAGGTTTTCGTTACACCACTTGTGAATGTCCAATTAAGCCAAAGCTGGTTTTCAGTGGCCTGTTCTTACTACGAGACGTGCTGTTCATTTGGCTATCCATTCCACCCTGTTCAGCTCTACATTTTCGTGTCCACAAAACCCAGCCTTCAGAAATCATTGGAATCACCACTAGAGAATGTTCCATTCATTCACTGCGAATCTGGAATTCATCTGAATCTCCACTCCCGGCAGGTTTTCATTGCACCACTGCTGAATGTTCAAGTAACGCAATGATGGTTTTCAGCGGTCTATTCACACTCGAACCCGTGCTGTTCACGGTCTAGCGACTCAACACTGGTGAGTTCTTCTTTTTCCAGTTCAGACAATACAAACCTCAGAAACCATTGCAATCTACACTACAGAATGTTTCATTCATTCAGGCGAATCTTGAATTCATCTTGTTCTCCACTCCCAGCAGGTTTTCGTTTCACCACTGGTGAATGTCCAAGCAACCCAAGGCTGGTTTCAGCTGCGTGTTAACACTCGCAGCCGTGCTGTTCAATTGGCTATCCAGTGAACGCTGGTTAGCTCTTGATTTTCCTTCCACACACCGAGCCTTCAGAAATCATTCTTATCTCCACTTCAGAATGTTCCATTCGTTCCCTGCGAATCTGGAATTCCTCTGACTCTCCACACCAGGCAGATTTTCCTAACAACACTGGTGAATGACCAGGTAATCCAATGCTGGTTTTCAGCGGCTGTTCACACTCACAGCCTTGCTGTTCAATTGGCAATCCAGTCAAACCTAGTCAGCTCTTCATTTTCCTGTCCACACAACCCAGCGTTCAGAAATCATTGGAATCTCTACTACAGAAATTTCCATTCATTCACTGTGAATCTGGAAATACTCTGAATCTGCATTCCAGGAAGGCTTTCGTTACACCACTGATGAATGTCCAAGTAATGCAATGCTGCTTCTTAGTGGTCTGTTCACACTCGAAACCGTGCTGTTCATTGGCTATCCACTCAATATCGGTCAGCTCTTCAATATCCTGTCCAGACTATCCAGATTCCTAAATGTTGGCAATCACCACTACAGAATGTTCCATTCAATCACGCGAATCTGGAATTCATCAGAGTCTCCACTCCTGGAAGGTTTTCGTGACACCACTGGTAAATGTCCAAGGAAGACAATGCTGGTTTTAAGCCGCCTGCTAACACACTCAGCCGTGCTGTTCAATTTGCTATCCACCCAACCCTATTCAGCTCTACATTTTCCTGTCCTCATAACCCAACCTTCAGAAATAATTGGTATCTCCTCCACAGAATGTTCCGTTCATTCACTGCGAATCTTAAATTCATCTGACTCTCAACTCCCGGCGGGTTATCGTTACACCACTTGTGAATGTCCAAGTAAGCCAATGCTGGTTTTCAGTGGCCTGTTCATACTAAGAGACGTGCTGTTCATTTGGCTATCCACTCCACCCTGTTCAGCTCTACATTTTCGTGTCCACAAAACCCAGCCTTCAGAAATCATTGGAATCACCACTAGAGAATGTTCCATTCATTCACTGCGAATCTGGAATTCCTCTGAACCTCCACTCCTGGCAGGTTTTCGTTACGCCACTGGTGAATGTCCAAGTAACTCAATACTGCTTTTCAGAGGCATGCTGTTCAATGGGCTATCCACTCAATATTGGTCAGCTCTTCATTTTCCTCTCCACACAAACCAGCCTTCAGAAATCATTGGGCTCTCCACTACAGACTGTTCCATTCATTCACTGCGATTCTGCAATTCATCTGACTCTCCGCTCCAGGCAGGTTTTCATTACAGCACTGGTGAATGACCAAGTAATCCAATGCTGGTTTTCAGCCGCCTTTTCACACTCGCAGTGTGCTGTTCAATTGTCTATCCACTCAAACCTGGTCAGCCTTTCATTTTCTTTTCCACAATATCAGACTTCAGAAATCATTGGAATCGCCAGTACAGAATGTTCCATTCATTCACTGCCAATCTGGAATTCATCTGAATCTGCACTCCAGGTAGGCTTTCATTACACCACTTATGAATGTCCAAGTAACACAATGCTGGTTTTCAGCGGTCTGTTCACACTCTAAGCCCTGCTTTTTACTGGGTATCCACACAACTGTGGTCAGCTCTTCATTTTCATGTCCAAACAATCCAGACTTGAGAAATCATTGCAATCTCCAGTACAGAATGTTCCATTCATTCACTGCGAATCTGGAATTCAACTGAATCTCCACTACCTGCAGATTTATCTTACACCACTTGTGAATGTCCAAGTAAAACAATGCTGGTTTTCAGAGGCCTGTTCATGTTCGCAGTCGTGCTGTTCAATTGGCTATCCACTCAACCTGTTTTGCTCCTCATTTTCCTGTGCACACAACCCAGCCTTCAGAAATCATTGTAATCTCCACTACAGGATGTTCCATTCATTCACTGGGAATCTGGAATTCATCTGAATCTGCACTCCACGCAGGCTTTCGTTACACCACTGCTGAAAGTCGAAGTAATGCAATACTGGTTTTCAGTGGTCTGTTCACATTCGAAGCCGAGGCTTTTTACAGGCTATCCACTCAACACTGGTCAGCTCTTCATTTTCGTGTCCCCACAATCCAGATTTCAGAAATCATTGCAATCTCCACTACAGAATGTTCCATTCATTCACTGCGAGTCTGGAGTTTATCTGATTCTCCACTCCCGCCTGGTTAACATTACACCACTTGTGAATGTCCAAGTAAGCCAATGCTGGTTTTCAGAGGCCTGTTCATACTCGCAGCCGTGCTGTTTAATTGACAATTCACTCCACCCTGTTCAGCTCTTCATTGTCCCACCACACTACCAGCCTTCAGAAATCTTTGTTATCTCCACTACAGAATGTTCCATTCATTCACTGCGAATCTGGAATTCATCTGACTCTCAACTCCACGCAGGTTTTCATTACACCACTGTTGAATGTCCAAGTAACCCAATGCTGGTTTTCAGCGGCCTGTTCATATTCGCAGCCCTGCTGTTTACTTGGCTATCGATTCAAGCCTGGTCAGCTCTTCATTTTCCTGTCCACACAACACAGGCTTCAGAAATCATTGGAATCTCCTCTACAGAATGTTCCATTCATTCACTGCGAATGTGGAATTCAACTGACTCTCCACTCCATGCAGGTTTTCCTTACACCACTGATGAATGTCCAAGTAACCCAATGCTGGTTTTCAGCTGCATGTTCACACTCGCAGCCATGCTATACAATTGGCTTTCCACTAAATCCTGATTAGTTCTTGATTTTCCTTCCACACGACCCAGCCTTCAGAAATCGTTGGAATCTCCACTAGAGAATGTTCCATTCATTCACTGCGAATCTGGAATTCCTCTGAACCTCCACTCCCGGCAGGTTTTCGTTACACCACTGTTGAATGTCCAAGTAACCCAATGTTTTAAGTGTTTTCTTCACAAGCGCAGTGGTGCTGTTCAATTGGCTATCCACTCAACCCTGGCCAGCTCTACATTTTCCTGTCCACACCACAGAGACTGGAGAAATCATTGTTATCTCCACTACAGAATGTTCCATTCATTCACAGCGAATCTGGAATTCATCTGAATCTCCACTCCCGGCAGGTTTTCGTGACACCACTGGTAAATATCCAAGTAAGCCAATGCTGGTTTTAAGTGGCCTGCTCCTACTCTCAGCCGTGCTGTTCAATTTGCTATCCACTCAACCCTCTTCAGCTCCATTTTCCTGTCCACATAACCCAAACTTCAGAAACAATTGGTATCTCCTCCACAGAATGTTCCATTCATTGACGGCAAATCTGAAATTCATCTAATTCTCAACTCCCGTCAGGTTTTCGTTACACCACTTGTGAATGTCCAATTAAGCCAAAGCTGGTTTTCAGTGGCCTGTTCTTACTACGAGACGTGCTGTTCATTTGGCTATCCATTCCACCCTGTTCAGCTCTACATTTTCGTGTCCACAAAACCCAGCCTTCAGAAATCATTGGAATCACCACTAGAGAATGTTCCATTCATTCACTGCGAATCTGGAATTCATCTGAATCTCCACTCCCGGCAGGTTTTCATTGCACCACTGCTGAATGTTCAAGTAACGCAATGATGGTTTTCAGCGGTCTATTCACACTCGAACCCGTGCTGTTCACGGTCTAGCGACTCAACACTGGTGAGTTCTTCTTTTTCCAGTTCAGACAATACAAACCTCAGAAACCATTGCAATCTACACTACAGAATGTTTCATTCATTCACGCGAATCTTGAATTCATCTTGTTCTCCACTCCCAGCAGGTTTTCGTTTCACCACTGGTGAATGTCCAAGCAACCCAAGGCTGGTTTCAGCTGCGTGTTAACACTCGCAGCCGTGCTGTTCAATTGGCTATCCAGTGAACGCTGGTTAGCTCTTGATTTTCCTTCCACACACCGAGCCTTCAGAAATCATTCTTATCTCCACTTCAGAATGTTCCATTCGTTCCCTGCGAATCTGGAATTCCTCTGACTCTCCACACCAGGCAGATTTTCCTAACAACACTGGTGAATGACCAGGTAATCCAATGCTGGTTTTCAGCGGCTGTTCACACTCACAGCCTTGCTGTTCAATTGGCAATCCAGTCAAACCTAGTCAGCTCTTCATTTTCCTGTCCACACAACCCAGCGTTCAGAAATCATTGGAATCTCTACTACAGAAATTTCCATTCATTCACTGTGAATCTGGAAATACTCTGAATCTGCATTCCAGGAAGGCTTTCGTTACACCACTGATGAATGTCCAAGTAATGCAATGCTGCTTCTTAGTGGTCTGTTCACACTCGAAACCGTGCTGTTCATTGGCTATCCACTCAATATCGGTCAGCTCTTCAATATCCTGTCCAGACTATCCAGATTCCTAAATGTTGGCAATCACCACTACAGAATGTTCCATTCAATCACGCGAATCTGGAATTCATCAGAGTCTCCACTCCTGGAAGGTTTTCGTGACACCACTGGTAAATGTCCAAGGAAGACAATGCTGGTTTTAAGCCGCCTGCTAACACACTCAGCCGTGCTGTTCAATTTGCTATCCACCCAACCCTATTCAGCTCTACATTTTCCTGTCCTCATAACCCAACCTTCAGAAATAATTGGTATCTCCTCCACAGAATGTTCCGTTCATTCCCTGCGAATCTTAAATTCATCTGACTCTCAACTCCCGGCGGGTTATCGTTACACCACTTGTGAATGTCCAAGTAAGCCAATGCTGGTTTTCAGTGGCCTGTTCATACTAAGAGACGTGCTGTTCATTTGGCTATCCACTCCACCCTGTTCAGCTCTACATTCTCGTGTCCACAAAACCCAGCCTTCAGAAATCATTGGAATCACCACTAGAGAATGTTCCATTCATTCACTGCGAATCTGGAATTCCTCTGAACCTCCACTCCTGGCAGGTTTTCGTTACGCCACTGGTGAATGTCCAAGTAACTCAATACTGGTTTTCAGAGGCATGTTCAACTCGCAGAAGTGCTGTTCAATGGGCTATCCACTCAATATTGGTCAGCTCTTCATTTTCCTCTCCACACAAACCAGCCTTCAGAAATCATTGGGCTCTCCACTACAGACTGTTCCATTCATTCACTGCGATTCTGCAATTCATCTGACTCTCCGCTCCAGGCAGGTTTTCATTACAGCACTGGTGAATGACCAAGTAATCCAATGCTGGTTTTCAGCCGCCTTTTCACACTCGCAGTGTGCTGTTCAATTGTCTATCCACTCAAACCTGGTCAGCCTTTCATTTTCTTTTCCACAATATCAGACTTCAGAAATCATTGGAATCGCCAGTACAGAATGTTCCATTCATTCACTGCCAATCTGGAATTCATCTGAATCTGCACTCCAGGTAGGCTTTCATTACACCACTTATGAATGTCCAAGTAACACAATGCTGGTTTTCAGCGGTCTGTTCACACTCTAAGCCCTACTTTTTACTGGGTATCCACACAACTGTGGTCAGCTCTTCATTTTCATGTCCAAACAATCCAGACTTGAGAAATCATTGCAATCTCCAGTACAGAATGTTCCATTCATTCACTGCGAATCTGGAATTCAACTGAATCTCCACTACCTGCAGATTTATCTTACACCACTTGTGAATGTCCAAGTAAAACAATGCTGGTTTTCAGAGGCCTGTTCATGTTCGCAGTCGTGCTGTTCAATTGGCTATCCACTCAACCTGTTTTGCTCCTCATTTTCCTGTGCACACAACCCAGCCTTCAGAAATCATTGTAATCTCCACTACAGGATGTTCCATTCATTCACTGGGAATCTGGAATTCATCTGAATCTGCACTCCACGCAGGCTTTCGTTACACCACTGCTGAAAGTCGAAGTAATGCAATACTGGTTTTCAGTGGTCTGTTCACATTCGAAGCCGAGGCTTTTTACAGGCTATCCACTCAACACTGGTCAGCTCTTCATTTTCGTGTCCCCACAATCCAGATTTCAGAAATCATTGCAATCTCCACTACAGAATGTTCCATTCATTCACTGCGAGTCTGGAGTTTATCTGATTCTCCACTCCCGCCTGGTTAACATTACACCACTTGTGAATGTCCAAGTAAGCCAATGCTGGTTTTCAGAGGCCTGTTCATACTCGCAGCCGTGCTGTTTAATTGACAATTCACTCCACCCTGTTCAGCTCTTCATTGTCCCACCACACTACCAGCCTTCAGAAATCTTTGTTATCTCCACTACAGAATGTTCCATTCATTCACTGCGAATCTGGAATTCATCTGACTCTCAACTCCACGCAGGTTTTCATTACACCACTGTTGAATGTCCAAGTAACCCAATGCTGGTTTTCAGCGGCCTGTTCATATTCGCAGCCCTGCTGTTTACTTGGCTATCGATTCAAGCCTGGTCAGCTCTTCATTTTCCTGTCCACACAACACAGGCTTCAGAAATCATTGGAATCTCCTCTACAGAATGTTCCATTCATTCACTGCGAATGTGGAATTCAACTGACTCTCCACTCCATGCAGGTTTTCCTTACACCACTGATGAATGTCCAAGTAACCCAATGCTGGTTTTCAGCTGCATGTTCACACTCGCAGCCATGCTATACAATTGGCTTTCCACTAAATCCTGATTAGTTCTTGATTTTCCTTCCACACGACCCAGCCTTCAGAAATCGTTGGAATCTCCACTAGAGAATGTTCCATTCATTCACTGCGAATCTGGAATTCCTCTGAACCTCCACTCCCGGCAGGTTTTCGTTACACCACTGTTGAATGTCCAAGTAACCCAATGTTTTAAGTGTTTTCTTCACAAGCGCAGTGGTGCTGTTCAATTGGCTATCCACTCAACCCTGGCCAGCTCTACATTTTCCTGTCCACACCACAGAGACTGGAGAAATCATTGTTATCTCCACTACAGAATGTTCCATTCATTCACAGCGAATCTGGAATTCATCTGAATCTCCACTCCCGGCAGGTTTTCGTGACACCACTGGTAAATATCCAAGTAAGCCAATGCTGGTTTTAAGTGGCCTGCTCCTACTCTCAGCCGTGCTGTTCAATTTGCTATCCACTCAACCCTCTTCAGCTCCATTTTCCTGTCCACATAACCCAAACTTCAGAAACAATTGGTATCTCCTCCACAGAATGTTCCATTCATTGACGGCAAATCTGAAATTCATCTAATTCTCAACTCCCGTCAGGTTTTCGTTACACCACTTGTGAATGTCCAATTAAGCCAAAGCTGGTTTTCAGTGGCCTGTTCTTACTACGAGACGTGCTGTTCATTTGGCTATCCATTCCACCCTGTTCAGCTCTACATTTTCGTGTCCACAAAACCCAGCCTTCAGAAATCATTGGAATCACCACTAGAGAATGTTCCATTCATTCACTGCGAATCTGGAATTCATCTGAATCTCCACTCCCGGCAGGTTTTCATTGCACCACTGCTGAATGTTCAAGTAACGCAATGATGGTTTTCAGCGGTCTATTCACACTCGAACCCGTGCTGTTCACGGTCTAGCGACTCAACACTGGTGAGTTCTTCTTTTTCCAGTTCAGACAATACAAACCTCAGAAACCATTGCAATCTACACTACAGAATGTTTCATTCATTCAGGCGAATCTTGAATTCATCTTGTTCTCCACTCCCAGCAGGTTTTCGTTTCACCACTGGTGAATGTCCAAGCAACCCAAGGCTGGTTTCAGCTGCGTGTTAACACTCGCAGCCGTGCTGTTCAATTGGCTATCCAGTGAACGCTGGTTAGCTCTTGATTTTCCTTCCACACACCGAGCCTTCAGAAATCATTCTTATCTCCACTTCAGAATGTTCCATTCGTTCCCTGCGAATCTGGAATTCCTCTGACTCTCCACACCAGGCAGATTTTCCTAACAACACTGGTGAATGACCAGGTAATCCAATGCTGGTTTTCAGCGGCTGTTCACACTCACAGCCTTGCTGTTCAATTGGCAATCCAGTCAAACCTAGTCAGCTCTTCATTTTCCTGTCCACACAACCCAGCGTTCAGAAATCATTGGAATCTCTACTACAGAAATTTCCATTCATTCACTGTGAATCTGGAAATACTCTGAATCTGCATTCCAGGAAGGCTTTCGTTACACCACTGATGAATGTCCAAGTAATGCAATGCTGCTTCTTAGTGGTCTGTTCACACTCGAAACCGTGCTGTTCATTGGCTATCCACTCAATATCGGTCAGCTCTTCAATATCCTGTCCAGACTATCCAGATTCCTAAATGTTGGCAATCACCACTACAGAATGTTCCATTCAATCACGCGAATCTGGAATTCATCAGAGTCTCCACTCCTGGAAGGTTTTCGTGACACCACTGGTAAATGTCCAAGGAAGACAATGCTGGTTTTAAGCCGCCTGCTAACACACTCAGCCGTGCTGTTCAATTTGCTATCCACCCAACCCTATTCAGCTCTACATTTTCCTGTCCTCATAACCCAACCTTCAGAAATAATTGGTATCTCCTCCACAGAATGTTCCGTTCATTCACTGCGAATCTTAAATTCATCTGACTCTCAACTCCCGGCGGGTTATCGTTACACCACTTGTGAATGTCCAAGTAAGCCAATGCTGGTTTTCAGTGGCCTGTTCATACTAAGAGACGTGCTGTTCATTTGGCTATCCACTCCACCCTGTTCAGCTCTACATTCTCGTGTCCACAAAACCCAGCCTTCAGAAATCATTGGAATCACCACTAGAGAATGTTCCATTCATTCACTGCGAATCTGGAATTCCTCTGAACCTCCACTCCTGGCAGGTTTTCGTTACGCCACTGGTGAATGTCCAAGTAACTCAATACTGGTTTTCAGAGGCATGTTCAACTCGCAGAAGTGCTGTTCAATGGGCTATCCACTCAATATTGGTCAGCTCTTCATTTTCCTCTCCACACAAACCAGCCTTCAGAAATCATTGGGCTCTCCACTACAGACTGTTCCATTCATTCACTGCAATTCTGCAATTCATCTGACTCTCCGCTCCAGGCAGGTTTTCATTACAGCACTGGTGAATGACCAAGTAATCCAATGCTGGTTTTCAGCCGCCTTTTCACACTCGCAGTGTGCTGTTCAATTGTCTATCCACTCAAACCTGGTCAGCCTTTCATTTTCTTTTCCACAATATCAGACTTCAGAAATCATTGGAATCGCCAGTACAGAATGTTCCATTCATTCACTGCCAATCTGGAATTCATCTGAATCTGCACTCCAGGTAGGCTTTCATTACACCACTTATGAATGTCCAAGTAACACAATGCTGGTTTTCAGCGGTCTGTTCACACTCTAAGCCCTACTTTTTACTGGGTATCCACACAACTGTGGTCAGCTCTTCATTTTCATGTCCAAACAATCCAGACTTGAGAAATCATTGCAATCTCCAGTACAGAATGTTCCATTCATTCACTGCGAATCTGGAATTCAACTGAATCTCCACTACCTGCAGATTTATCTTACACCACTTGTGAATGTCCAAGTAAAACAATGCTGGTTTTCAGAGGCCTGTTCATGTTCGCAGTCGTGCTGTTCAATTGGCTATCCACTCAACCTGTTTTGCTCCTCATTTTCCTGTGCACACAACCCAGCCTTCAGAAATCATTGTAATCTCCACTACAGGATGTTCCATTCATTCACTGGGAATCTGGAATTCATCTGAATCTGCACTCCACGCAGGCTTTCGTTACACCACTGCTGAAAGTCGAAGTAATGCAATACTGGTTTTCAGTGGTCTGTTCACATTCGAAGCCGAGGCTTTTTACAGGCTATCCACTCAACACTGGTCAGCTCTTCATTTTCGTGTCCCCACAATCCAGATTTCAGAAATCATTGCAATCTCCACTACAGAATGTTCCATTCATTCACTGCGAGTCTGGAGTTTATCTGATTCTCCACTCCCGCCTGGTTAACATTACACCACTTGTGAATGTCCAAGTAAGCCAATGCTGGTTTTCAGAGGCCTGTTCATACTCGCAGCCGTGCTGTTTAACTGACAATTCACTCCACACTGTTCAGCTCTTCATTGTCCCACCACACTACCAGCCTTCAGAAATCTTTGTTATCTCCACTACAGAATGTTCCATTCATTCACTGCGAATCTGGAATTCATCTGACTCTCAACTCCACGCAGGTTTTCATTACACCACTGTTGAATGTCCAAGAAACCCAATGCCGGTTTTCAGCGGCCTGTTCATATTCGCAGCCCTGCTGTTTACTTGGCTATCGATTCAAGCCTGGTCAGCTCTTCATTTTCCTGTCCACACAACACAGGCTTCAGAAATCATTGGAATCTCCTCTACAGAATGTTCCATTCATTCACTGCGAATGTGGAATTCAACTGACTCTCCACTCCATGCAGGTTTTCCTTACACCACTGATGAATGTCCAAGTAACCCAATGCTGGTTTTCAGCTGCATGTTCACACTCGCAGCCATGCTATACAATTGGCTTTCCACTAAATCCTGATTAGTTCTTGATTTTCCTTCCACACGACCCAGCCTTCAGAAATCGTTGGAATCTCCACTAGAGAATGTTCCATTCATTCACTGCGAATCTGGAATTCCTCTGAACCTCCACTCCCGGCAGGTTTTCGTTACACCACTGTTGAATGTCCAAGTAACCCAATGTTTTAAGTGTTTTCTTCACAAGCGCAGTGGTGCTGTTCAATTGGCTATCCACTCAACCCTGGCCAGCTCTACATTTTCCTGTCCACACCACAGAGACTGGAGAAATCATTGTTATCTCCACTACAGAATGTTCCATTCATTCACAGCGAATCTGGAATTCATCTGAATCTCCACTCCCGGCAGGTTTTCGTGACACCACTGGTAAATATCCAAGTAAGCCAATGCTGGTTTTAAGTGGCCTGCTCATACTCTCAGCCGTGCTGTTCAATTTGCTATCCACTCAACCCTCTTCAGCTCCATTTTCCTGTCCACATAACCCAAACTTCAGAAACAATTGGTATCTCCTCCACAGAATGTTCCATTCATTGACGGCAAATCTGAAATTCATCTAATTCTCAACTCCCGTCAGGTTTTCGTTACACCACTTGTGAATGTCCAATTAAGCCAAAGCTGGTTTTCAGTGGCCTGTTCTTACTACGAGACGTGCTGTTCATTTGGCTATCCATTCCACCCTGTTCAGCTCTACATTTTCGTGTCCACAAAACCCAGCCTTCAGAAATCATTGGAATCACCACTAGAGAATGTTCCATTCATTCACTGCGAATCTGGAATTCATCTGAATCTCCACTCCCGGCAGGTTTTCATTGCACCACTGCTGAATGTTCAAGTAACGCAATGATGGTTTTCAGCGGTCTATTCACACTCGAACCCGTGCTGTTCACGGTCTAGCGACTCAACACTGGTGAGTTCTTCTTTTTCCAGTTCAGACAATACAAACCTCAGAAACCATTGCAATCTACACTACAGAATGTTTCATTCATTCAGGCGAATCTTGAATTCATCTTGTTCTCCACTCCCAGCAGGTTTTCGTTTCACCACTGGTGAATGTCCAAGCAACCCAAGGCTGGTTTCAGCTGCGTGTTAACACTCGCAGCCGTGCTGTTCAATTGGCTATCCAGTGAACGCTGGTTAGCTCTTGATTTTCCTTCCACACACCGAGCCTTCAGAAATCATTCTTATCTCCACTTCAGAATGTTCCATTCGTTCCCTGCGAATCTGGAATTCCTCTGACTCTCCACACCAGGCAGATTTTCCTAACAACACTGGTGAATGACCAGGTAATCCAATGCTGGTTTTCAGCGGCTGTTCACACTCACAGCCTTGCTGTTCAATTGGCAATCCAGTCAAACCTAGTCAGCTCTTCATTTTCCTGTCCACACAACCCAGCGTTCAGAAATCATTGGAATCTCTACTACAGAAATTTCCATTCATTCACTGTGAATCTGGAAATACTCTGAATCTGCATTCCAGGAAGGCTTTCGTTACACCACTGATGAATGTCCAAGTAATGCAATGCTGCTTCTTAGTGGTCTGTTCACACTCGAAACCGTGCTGTTCATTGGCTATCCACTCAATATCGGTCAGCTCTTCAATATCCTGTCCAGACTATCCAGATTCCTAAATGTTGGCAATCACCACTACAGAATGTTCCATTCAATCACGCGAATCTGGAATTCATCAGAGTCTCCACTCCTGGAAGGTTTTCGTGACACCACTGGTAAATGTCCAAGGAAGACAATGCTGGTTTTAAGCCGCCTGCTAACACACTCAGCCGTGCTGTTCAATTTGCTATCCACCCAACCCTATTCAGCTCTACATTTTCCTGTCCTCATAACCCAACCTTCAGAAATAATTGGTATCTCCTCCACAGAATGTTCCGTTCATTCACTGCGAATCTTAAATTCATCTGACTCTCAACTCCCGGCGGGTTATCGTTACACCACTTGTGAATGTCCAAGTAAGCCAATGCTGGTTTTCAGTGGCCTGTTCATACTAAGAGACGTGCTGTTCATTTGGCTATCCACTCCACCCTGTTCAGCTCTACATTCTCGTGTCCACAAAACCCAGCCTTCAGAAATCATTGGAATCACCACTAGAGAATGTTCCATTCATTCACTGCGAATCTGGAATTCATCTGAACCTCCACTCCTGGCAGGTTTTCGTTACGCCACTGGTGAATGTCCAAGTAACTCAATACTGGTTTTCAGAGGCATGTTCAACTCGCAGAAGTGCTGTTCAATGGGCTATCCACTCAATATTGGTCAGCTCTTCATTTTCCTCTCCACACAAACCAGCCTTCAGAAATCATTGGGCTCTCCACTACAGACTGTTCCATTCATTCACTGCGATTCTGCAATTCATCTGACTCTCCGCTCCAGGCAGGTTTTCATTACAGCACTGGTGAATGACCAAGTAATCCAATGCTGGTTTTCAGCCGCCTTTTCACACTCGCAGTGTGCTGTTCAATTGTCTATCCACTCAAACCTGGTCAGCCTTTCATTTTCTTTTCCACAATATCAGACTTCAGAAATCATTGGAATCGCCAGTACAGAATGTTCCATTCATTCACTGCCAATCTGGAATTCATCTGAATCTGCACTCCAGGTAGGCTTTCATTACACCACTTATGAATGTCCAAGTAACACAATGCTGGTTTTCAGCGGTCTGTTCACACTCTAAGCCCTACTTTTTACTGGGTATCCACACAACTGTGGTCAGCTCTGCATTTTCATGTCCAAACAATCCAGACTTGAGAAATCATTGCAATCTCCAGTACAGAATGTTCCATTCATTCACTGCGAATCTGGAATTCAACTGAATCTCCACTACCTGCAGATTTATCTTACACCACTTGTGAATGTCCAAGTAAAACAATGCTGGTTTTCAGAGGCCTGTTCATGTTCGCAGTCGTGCTGTTCAATTGGCTATCCACTCAACCTGTTTTGCTCCTCATTTTCCTGTGCACACAACCCAGCCTTCAGAAATCATTGTAATCTCCACTACAGGATGTTCCATTCATTCACTGGGAATCTGGAATTCATCTGAATCTGCACTCCACGCAGGCTTTCGTTACACCACTGCTGAAAGTCGAAGTAATGCAATACTGGTTTTCAGTGGTCTGTTCACATTCGAAGCCGAGGCTTTTTACAGGCTATCCACTCAACACTGGTCAGCTCTTCATTTTCGTGTCCCCACAATCCAGATTTCAGAAATCATTGCAATCTCCACTACAGAATGTTCCATTCATTCACTGCGAGTCTGGAGTTTATCTGATTCTCCACTCCCGCCTGGTTAACATTACACCACTTGTGAATGTCCAAGTAAGCCAATGCTGGTTTTCAGAGGCCTGTTCATACTCGCAGCCGTGCTGTTTAATTGACAATTCACTCCACCCTGTTCAGCTCTTCATTGTCCCACCACACTACCAGCCTTCAGAAATCTTTGTTATCTCCACTACAGAATGTTCCATTCATTCACTGCGAATCTGGAATTCATCTGACTCTCAACTCCACGCAGGTTTTCATTACACCACTGTTGAATGTCCAAGTAACCCAATGCTGGTTTTCAGCGGCCTGTTCATATTCGCAGCCCTGCTGTTTACTTGGCTATCGATTCAAGCCTGGTCAGCTCTTCATTTTCCTGTCCACACAACACAGGCTTCAGAAATCATTGGAATCTCCTCTACAGAATGTTCCATTCATTCACTGCGAATGTGGAATTCAACTGACTCTCCACTCCATGCAGGTTTTCCTTACACCACTGATGAATGTCCAAGTAACCCAATGCTGGTTTTCAGCTGCATGTTCACACTCGCAGCCATGCTATACAATTGGCTTTCCACTAAATCCTGATTAGTTCTTGATTTTCCTTCCACACGACCCAGCCTTCAGAAATCGTTGGAATCTCCACTAGAGAATGTTCCATTCATTCACTGCGAATCTGGAATTCCTCTGAACCTCCACTCCCGGCAGGTTTTCGTTACACCACTGTTGAATGTCCAAGTAACCCAATGTTTTAAGTGTTTTCTTCACAAGCGCAGTGGTGCTGTTCAATTGGCTATCCACTCAACCCTGGCCAGCTCTACATTTTCCTGTCCACACCACAGAGACTGGAGAAATCATTGTTATCTCCACTACAGAATGTTCCATTCATTCACAGCGAATCTGGAATTCATCTGAATCTCCACTCCCGGCAGGTTTTCGTGACACCACTGGTAAATATCCAAGTAAGCCAATGCTGGTTTTAAGTGGCCTGCTCATACTCTCAGCCGTGCTGTTCAATTTGCTATCCACTCAACCCTCTTCAGCTCCATTTTCCTGTCCACATAACCCAAACTTCAGAAACAATTGGTATCTCCTCCACAGAATGTTCCATTCATTGACGGCAAATCTGAAATTCATCTAATTCTCAACTCCCGTCAGGTTTTCGTTACACCACTTGTGAATGTCCAATTAAGCCAAAGCTGGTTTTCAGTGGCCTGTTCTTACTACGAGACGTGCTGTTCATTTGGCTATCCATTCCACCCTGTTCAGCTCTACATTTTCGTGTCCACAAAACCCAGCCTTCAGAAATCATTGGAATCACCACTAGAGAATGTTCCATTCATTCACTGCGAATCTGGAATTCATCTGAATCTCCACTCCCGGCAGGTTTTCATTGCACCACTGCTGAATGTTCAAGTAACGCAATGATGGTTTTCAGCGGTCTATTCACACTCGAACCCGTGCTGTTCACGGTCTAGCGACTCAACACTGGTGAGTTCTTCTTTTTCCAGTTCAGACAATACAAACCTCAGAAACCATTGCAATCTACACTACAGAATGTTTCATTCATTCAGGCGAATCTTGAATTCATCTTGTTCTCCACTCCCAGCAGGTTTTCGTTTCACCACTGGTGAATGTCCAAGCAACCCAAGGCTGGTTTCAGCTGCGTGTTAACACTCGCAGCCGTGCTGTTCAATTGGCTATCCAGTGAACGCTGGTTAGCTCTTGATTTTCCTTCCACACACCGAGCCTTCAGAAATCATTCTTATCTCCACTTCAGAATGTTCCATTCGTTCCCTGCGAATCTGGAATTCCTCTGACTCTCCACACCAGGCAGATTTTCCTAACAACACTGGTGAATGACCAGGTAATCCAATGCTGGTTTTCAGCGGCTGTTCACACTCACAGCCTTGCTGTTCAATTGGCAATCCAGTCAAACCTAGTCAGCTCTTCATTTTCCTGTCCACACAACCCAGCGTTCAGAAATCATTGGAATCTCTACTACAGAAATTTCCATTCATTCACTGTGAATCTGGAAATACTCTGAATCTGCATTCCAGGAAGGCTTTCGTTACACCACTGATGAATGTCCAAGTAATGCAATGCTGCTTCTTAGTGGTCTGTTCACACTCGAAACCGTGCTGTTCATTGGCTATCCACTCAATATCGGTCAGCTCTTCAATATCCTGTCCAGACTATCCAGATTCCTAAATGTTGGCAATCACCACTACAGAATGTTCCATTCAATCACGCGAATCTGGAATTCATCAGAGTCTCCACTCCTGGAAGGTTTTCGTGACACCACTGGTAAATGTCCAAGGAAGACAATGCTGGTTTTAAGCCGCCTGCTAACACACTCAGCCGTGCTGTTCAATTTGCTATCCACCCAACCCTATTCAGCTCTACATTTTCCTGTCCTCATAACCCAAACTTCAGAAATAATTGGTATCTCCTCCACAGAATGTTCCGTTCATTCACTGCGAATCTTAAATTCATCTGACTCTCAACTCCCGGCGGGTTATCGTTACACCACTTGTGAATGTCCAAGTAAGCCAATGCTGGTTTTCAGTGGCCTGTTCATACTAAGAGACGTGCTGTTCATTTGGCTATCCACTCCACCCTGTTCAGCTCTACATTCTCGTGTCCACAAAACCCAGCCTTCAGAAATCATTGGAATCACCACTAGAGAATGTTCCATTCATTCACTGCGAATCTGGAATTCATCTGAACCTCCACTCCTGGCAGGTTTTCGTTACGCCACTGGTGAATGTCCAAGTCACTCAATACTGGTTTTCAGAGGCATGTTCAACTCGCAGAAGTGCTGTTCAATGGGCTATCCACTCAATATTGGTCAGCTCTTCATTTTCCTCTCCACACAAACCAGCCTTCAGAAATCATTGGGCTCTCCACTACAGACTGTTCCATTCATTCACTGCGATTCTGCAATTCATCTGACTCTCCGCTCCAGGCAGGTTTTCATTACAGCACTGGTGAATGACCAAGTAATCCAATGCTGGTTTTCAGCCGCCTTTTCACACTCGCAGTGTGCTGTTCAATTGTCTATCCACTCAAACCTGGTCAGCCTTTCATTTTCTTTTCCACAATATCAGACTTCAGAAATCATTGGAATCGCCAGTACAGAATGTTCCATTCATTCACTGCCAATCTGGAATTCATCTGAATCTGCACTCCAGGTAGGCTTTCATTACACCACTTATGAATGTCCAAGTAACACAATGCTGGTTTTCAGCGGTCTGTTCACACTCTAAGCCCTGCTTTTTACTGGGTATCCACACAACTGTGGTCAGCTCTTCATTTTCATGTCCAAACAATCCAGACTTGAGAAATCATTGCAATCTCCAGTACAGAATGTTCCATTCATTCACTGCGAATCTGGAATTCAACTGAATCTCCACTACCTGCAGATTTATCTTACACCACTTGTGAATGTCCAAGTAAAACAATGCTGGTTTTCAGAGGCCTGTTCATGTTCGCAGTCGTGCTGTTCAATTGGCTATCCACTCAACCTGTTTTGCTCCTCATTTTCCTGTGCACACAACCCAGCCTTCAGAAATCATTGTAATCTCCACTACAGGATGTTCCATTCATTCACTGGGAATCTGGAATTCATCTGAATCTGCACTCCATGCAGGCTTTCGTTACACCACTGCTGAAAGTCGAAGTAATGCAATACTGGTTTTCAGTGGTCTGTTCACATTCGAAGCCGAGGCTTTTTACAGGCTATCCACTCAACACTGGTCAGCTCTTCATTTTCGTGTCCCCACAATCCAGATTTCAGAAATCATTGCAATCTCCACTACAGAATGTTCCATTCATTCACTGCGAGTCTGGAGTTTATCTGATTCTCCACTCCCGCCTGGTTAACATTACACCACTTGTGAATGTCCAAGTAAGCCAATGCTGGTTTTCAGAGGCCTGTTCATACTCGCAGCCGTGCTGTTTAATTGACAATTCACTCCACCCTGTTCAGCTCTTCATTGTCCCACCACACTACCAGCCTTCAGAAATCTTTGTTATCTCCACTACAGAATGTTCCATTCATTCACTGCGAATCTGGAATTCATCTGACTCTCAACTCCACACCTCCACGCAGGTTTTCATTACACCACTGTTGAATGTCCAAGTAACCCAATGCCGGTTTTCAGCGGCCTGTTCATATTCGCAGCCCTGCTGTTTACTTGGCTATCGATTCAAGCCTGGTCAGCTCTTCATTTTCCTGTCCACACAACACAGGCTTCAGAAATCATTGGAATCTCCTCTACAGAATGTTCCATTCATTCACTGCGAATGTGGAATTCAACTGACTCTCCACTCCATGCAGGTTTTCCTTACACCACTGATGAATGTCCAAGTAACCCAATGCTGGTTTTCAGCTGCATGTTCACACTCGCAGCCATGCTATACAATTGGCTTTCCACTAAATCCTGATTAGTTCTTGATTTTCCTTCCACACGACCCAGCCTTCAGAAATCGTTGGAATCTCCACTAGAGAATGTTCCATTCATTCACTGCGAATCTGGAATTCCTCTGAACCTCCACTCCCGGCAGGTTTTCGTTACACCACTGTTGAATGTCCAAGTAACCCAATGTTTTAAGTGTTTTCTTCACAAGCGCAGTGGTGCTGTTCAATTGGCTATCCACTCAACCCTGGCCAGCTCTACATTTTCCTGTCCACACCACAGAGACTGGAGAAATCATTGTTATCTCCACTACAGAATGTTCCATTCATTCACAGCGAATCTGGAATTCATCTGAATCTCCACTCCCGGCAGGTTTTCGTGACACCACTGGTAAATATCCAAGTAAGCCAATGCTGGTTTTAAGTGGCCTGCTCATACTCTCAGCCGTGCTGTTCAATTTGCTATCCACTCAACCCTCTTCAGCTCCATTTTCCTGTCCACATAACCCAAACTTCAGAAACAATTGGTATCTCCTCCACAGAATGTTCCATTCATTGACGGCAAATCTGAAATTCATCTAATTCTCAACTCCCGTCAGGTTTTCGTTACACCACTTGTGAATGTCCAATTAAGCCAAAGCTGGTTTTCAGTGGCCTGTTCTTACTACGAGACGTGCTGTTCATTTGGCTATCCATTCCACCCTGTTCAGCTCTACATTTTCGTGTCCACAAAACCCAGCCTTCAGAAATCATTGGAATCACCACTAGAGAATGTTCCATTCATTCACTGCGAATCTGGAATTCATCTGAATCTCCACTCCCGGCAGGTTTTCATTGCACCACTGCTGAATGTTCAAGTAACGCAATGATGGTTTTCAGCGGTCTATTCACACTCGAACCCGTGCTGTTCACGGTCTAGCGACTCAACACTGGTGAGTTCTTCTTTTTCCAGTTCAGACAATACAAACCTCAGAAACCATTGCAATCTACACTACAGAATGTTTCATTCATTCACGCGAATCTTGAATTCATCTTGTTCTCCACTCCCAGCAGGTTTTCGTTTCACCACTGGTGAATGTCCAAGCAACCCAAGGCTGGTTTCAGCTGCGTGTTAACACTCGCAGCCGTGCTGTTCAATTGGCTATCCAGTGAACGCTGGTTAGCTCTTGATTTTCCTTCCACACACCGAGCCTTCAGAAATCATTCTTATCTCCACTTCAGAATGTTCCATTCGTTCCCTGCGAATCTGGAATTCCTCTGACTCTCCACACCAGGCAGATTTTCCTAACAACACTGGTGAATGACCAGGTAATCCAATGCTGGTTTTCAGCGGCTGTTCACACTCACAGCCTTGCTGTTCAATTGGCAATCCAGTCAAACCTAGTCAGCTCTTCATTTTCCTGTCCACACAACCCAGCGTTCAGAAATCATTGGAATCTCTACTACAGAAATTTCCATTCATTCACTGTGAATCTGGAAATACTCTGAATCTGCATTCCAGGAAGGCTTTCGTTACACCACTGATGAATGTCCAAGTAATGCAATGCTGCTTCTTAGTGGTCTGTTCACACTCGAAACCGTGCTGTTCATTGGCTATCCACTCAATATCGGTCAGCTCTTCAATATCCTGTCCAGACTATCCAGATTCCTAAATGTTGGCAATCACCACTACAGAATGTTCCATTCAATCACGCGAATCTGGAATTCATCAGAGTCTCCACTCCTGGAAGGTTTTCGTGACACCACTGGTAAATGTCCAAGGAAGACAATGCTGGTTTTAAGCCGCCTGCTAACACACTCAGCCGTGCTGTTCAATTTGCTATCCACCCAACCCTATTCAGCTCTACATTTTCCTGTCCTCATAACCCAACCTTCAGAAATAATTGGTATCTCCTCCACAGAATGTTCCGTTCATTCACTGCGAATCTTAAATTCATCTGACTCTCAACTCCCGGCGGGTTATGGTTACACCACTTGTGAATGTCCAAGTAAGCCAATGCTGGTTTTCAGTGGCCTGTTCATACTAAGAGACGTGCTGTTCATTTGGCTATCCACTCCACCCTGTTCAGCTCTACATTTTCGTGTCCACAAAACCCAGCCTTCAGAAATCATTGGAATCACCACTAGAGAATGTTCCATTCATTCACTGCGAATCTGGAATTCCTCTGAACCTCCACTCCTGGCAGGTTTTCGTTACGCCACTGGTGAATGTCCAAGTAACTCAATACTGGTTTTCAGAGGCATGTTCAACTCGCAGAAGTGCTGTTCAATGGGCTATCCACTCAATATTGGTCAGCTCTTCATTTTCCTCTCCACACAAACCAGCCTTCAGAAATCATTGGGCTCTCCACTACAGACTGTTCCATTCATTCACTGCGATTCTGCAATTCATCTGACTCTCCGCTCCAGGCAGGTTTTCATTACAGCACTGGTGAATGACCAAGTAATCCAATGCTGGTTTTCAGCCGCCTTTTCACACTCGCAGTGTGCTGTTCAATTGTCTATCCACTCAAACCTGGTCAGCCTTTCATTTTCTTTTCCACAATATCAGACTTCAGAAATCATTGGAATCGCCAGTACAGAATGTTCCATTCATTCACTGCCAATCTGGAATTCATCTGAATCTGCACTCCAGGTAGGCTTTCATTACACCACTTATGAATGTCCAAGTAACACAATGCTGGTTTTCAGCGGTCTGTTCACACTCTAAGCCCTGCTTTTTACTGGGTATCCACACAACTGTGGTCAGCTCTTCATTTTCATGTCCAAACAATCCAGACTTGAGAAATCATTGCAATCTCCAGTACAGAATGTTCCATTCATTCACTGCGAATCTGGAATTCAACTGAATCTCCACTACCTGCAGATTTATCTTACACCACTTGTGAATGTCCAAGTAAAACAATGCTGGTTTTCAGAGGCCTGTTCATGTTCGCAGTCGTGCTGTTCAATTGGCTATCCACTCAACCTGTTTTGCTCCTCATTTTCCTGTGCACACAACCCAGCCTTCAGAAATCATTGTAATCTCCACTACAGGATGTTCCATTCATTCACTTGGAATCTGGAATTCATCTGAATCTGCACTCCACGCAGGCTTTCGTTACACCACTGCTGAAAGTCGAAGTAATGCAATACTGGTTTTCAGTGGTCTGTTCACATTCGAAGCCGAGGCTTTTTACAGGCTATCCACTCAACACTGGTCAGCTCTTCATTTTCGTGTCCCCACAATCCAGATTTCAGAAATCATTGCAATCTCCACTACAGAATGTTCCATTCATTCACTGCGAGTCTGGAGTTTATCTGATTCTCCACTCCCGCCTGGTTAACATTACACCACTTGTGAATGTCCAAGTAAGCCAATGCTGGTTTTCAGAGGCCTGTTCATACTCGCAGCCGTGCTGTTTAATTGACAATTCACTCCACCCTGTTCAGCTCTTCATTGTCCCACCACACTACCAGCCTTCAGAAATCTTTGTTATCTCCACTACAGAATGTTCCATTCATTCACTGCGAATCTGGAATTCATCTGACTCTCAACTCCACGCAGGTTTTCATTACACCACTGTTGAATGTCCAAGTAACCCAATGCCGGTTTTCAGCGGCCTGTTCATATTCGCAGCCCTGCTGTTTACTTGGCTATCGATTCAAGCCTGGTCAGCTCTTCATTTTCCTGTCCACACAACACAGGCTTCAGAAATCATTGGAATCTCCTCTACAGAATGTTCCATTCATTCACTGCGAATGTGGAATTCAACTGACTCTCCACTCCATGCAGGTTTTCCTTACACCACTGATGAATGTCCAAGTAACCCAATGCTGGTTTTCAGCTGCATGTTCACACTCGCAGCCATGCTATACAATTGGCTTTCCACTAAATCCTGATTAGTTCTTGATTTTCCTTCCACACGACCCAGCCTTCAGAAATCGTTGGAATCTCCACTAGAGAATGTTCCATTCATTCACTGCGAATCTGGAATTCCTCTGAACCTCCACTCCCGGCAGGTTTTCGTTACACCACTGTTGAATGTCCAAGTAACCCAATATTTTAAGTGTTTTCTTCACAAGCGCAGTGGTGCTGTTCAATTGGCTATCCACTCAACCCTGGCCAGCTCTACATTTTCCTGTCCACACCACAGAGACTGGAGAAATCATTGTTATCTCCACTACAGAATGTTCCATTCATTCACAGCGAATCTGGAATTCATCTGAATCTCCACTCCCGGCAGGTTTTCGTGACACCACTGGTAAATATCCAAGTAAGCCAATGCTGGTTTTAAGTGGCCTGCTCCTACTCTCAGCCGTGCTGTTCAATTTGCTATCCACTCAACCCTCTTCAGCTCCATTTTCCTGTCCACATAACCCAAACTTCAGAAACAATTGGTATCTCCTCCACAGAATGTTCCATTCATTGACGGCAAATCTGAAATTCATCTAATTCTCAACTCCCGTCAGGTTTTCGTTACACCACTTGTGAATGTCCAATTAAGCCAAAGCTGGTTTTCAGTGGCCTGTTCTTACTACGAGACGTGCTGTTCATTTGGCTATCCATTCCACCCTGTTCAGCTCTACATTTTCGTGTCCACAAAACCCAGCCTTCAGAAATCATTGGAATCACCACTAGAGAATGTTCCATTCATTCACTGCGAATCTGGAATTCATCTGAATCTCCACTCCCGGCAGGTTTTCATTGCACCACTGCTGAATGTTCAAGTAACGCAATGATGGTTTTCAGCGGTCTATTCACACTCGAACCCGTGCTGTTCACGGTCTAGCGACTCAACACTGGTGAGTTCTTCTTTTTCCAGTTCAGACAATACAAACCTCAGAAACCATTGCAATCTACACTACAGAATGTTTCATTCATTCAGGCGAATCTTGAATTCATCTTGTTCTCCACTCCCAGCAGGTTTTCGTTTCACCACTGGTGAATGTCCAAGCAACCCAAGGCTGGTTTCAGCTGCGTGTTAACACTCGCAGCCGTGCTGTTCAATTGGCTATCCAGTGAACGCTGGTTAGCTCTTGATTTTCCTTCCACACACCGAGCCTTCAGAAATCATTCTTATCTCCACTTCAGAATGTTCCATTCTTTCCCTGCGAATCTGGAATTCCTCTGACTCTCCACACCAGGCAGATTTTCCTAACAACACTGGTGAATGACCAGGTAATCCAATGCTGGTTTTCAGCGGCTGTTCACACTCACAGCCTTGCTGTTCAATTGGCAATCCAGTCAAACCTAGTCAGCTCTTCATTTTCCTGTCCACACAACCCAGCGTTCAGAAATCATTGGAATCTCTACTACAGAAATTTCCATTCATTCACTGTGAATCTGGAAATACTCTGAATCTGCATTCCAGGAAGGCTTTCGTTACACCACTGATGAATGTCCAAGTAAAGCAATGCTGCTTCTTAGTGGTCTGCTCACACTCGAAACCGTGCTGTTCATTGGCTATCCACTCAATATCGGTCAGCTCTTCAATATCCAGTCCAGACTATCCAGATTCCTAAATGTTGGCAATCACCACTACAGAATGTTCCATTCAATCACGCGAATCTGGAATTCATCAGAGTCTCCACTCCTGGAAGGTTTTCGTGACACCACTGGTAAATGTCCAAGGAAGACAATGCTGGTTTTAAGCCGCCTGCTAACACACTCAGCCGTGCTGTTCAATTTGCTATCCACCCAACCCTATTCAGCTCTACATTTTCCTGTCCTCATAACCCAACCTTCAGAAATAATTGGTATCTCCTCCACAGAATGTTCCGTTCATTCACTGCGAATCTTAAATTCATCTGACTCTCAACTCCCGGCGGGTTATCGTTACACCACTTGTGAATGTCCAAGTAAGCCAATGCTGGTTTTCAGTGGCCTGTTCATACTAAGAGACGTGCTGTTCATTTGGCTATCCACTCCACCCTGTTCAGCTCTACATTTTCGTGTCCACAAAACCCAGCCTTCAGAAATCATTGGAATCACCACTAGAGAATGTTCCATTCATTCACTGCGAATCTGGAATTCCTCTGAACCTCCACTCCTGGCAGGTTTTCGTTACGCCACTGGTGAATGTCCAAGTAACTCAATACTGGTTTTCAGAGGCATGTTCAACTCGCAGAAGTGCTGTTCAATGGGCTATCCACTCAATATTGGTCAGCTCTTCATTTTCCTCTCCACACAAACCAGCCTTCAGAAATCATTGGGCTCTCCACTATAGACTGTTCCATTCATTCACTGCGATTCTGCAATTCATCTGACTCTCCGCTCCAGGCAGGTTTTCATTACAGCACTGGTGAATGACCAAGTAATCCAATGCTGGTTTTCAGCCGCCTTTTCACACTCGCAGTGTGCTGTTCAATTGTCTATCCACTCAAACCTGGTCAGCCTTTCATTTTCTTTTCCACAATATCAGACTTCAGAAATCATTGGAATCGCCAGTACAGAATGTTCCATTCATTCACTGCCAATCTGGAATTCATCTGAATCTGCACTCCAGGTAGGCTTTCATTACACCACTTATGAATGTCCAAGTAACACAATGCTGGTTTTCAGCGGTCTGTTCACACTCTAAGCCCTGCTTTTTACTGGGTATCCACACAACTGTGGTCAGCTCTTCATTTTCATGTCCAAACAATCCAGACTTGAGAAATCATTGCAATCTCCAGTACA
Source organism: Sorex fumeus (assembly GCF_029834395.1). NCBI lineage: Eukaryota > Metazoa > Chordata > Mammalia > Eulipotyphla > Soricidae > Sorex > Sorex fumeus. The sequence continues at coordinate 880,804 of NW_026606251.1, forward strand.
GAATGTTCCATTCATTCACTGCGAATCTGGAATTCAACTGAATCTCCACTACCTGCAGATTTATCTTACACCACTTGTGAATGTCCAAGTAAAACAATGCTGGTTTTCAGAGGCCTGTTCATGTTCGCAGTCGTGCTGTTCAATTGGCTATCCACTCAACCTGTTTTGCTCCTCATTTTCCTGTGCACACAACCCAGCCTTCAGAAATCATTGTAATCTCCACTACAGGATGTTCCATTCATTCACTGGGAATCTGGAATTCATCTGAATCTGCACTCCACGCAGGCTTTCGTTACACCACTGCTGAAAGTCGAAGTAATGCAATACTGGTTTTCAGTGGTCTGTTCACATTCGAAGCCGAGGCTTTTTACAGGCTATCCACTCAACACTGGTCAGCTCTTCATTTTCGTGTCCCCACAATCCAGATTTCAGAAATCATTGCAATCTCCACTACAGAATGTTCCATTCATTCACTGCGAGTCTGGAGTTTATCTGATTCTCCACTCCCGCCTGGTTAACATTACACCACTTGTGAATGTCCAAGTAAGCCAATGCTGGTTTTCAGAGGCCTGTTCATACTCGCAGCCGTGCTGTTTAATTGACAATTCACTCCACCCTGTTCAGCTCTTCATTGTCCCACCACACTACCAGCCTTCAGAAATCTTTGTTATCTCCACTACAGAATGTTCCATTCATTCACTGCGAATCTGGAATTCATCTGACTCTCAACTCCACGCAGGTTTTCATTACACCACTGTTGAATGTCCAAGTAACCCAATGCTGGTTTTCAGCGGCCTGTTCATATTCGCAGCCCTGCTGTTTACTTGGCTATCGATTCAAGCCTGGTCAGCTCTTCATTTTCCTGTCCACACAACACAGGCTTCAGAAATCATTGGAATCTCCTCTACAGAATGTTCCATTCATTCACTGCGAATGTGGAATTCAACTGACTCTCCACTCCATGCAGGTTTTCCTTACACCACTGATGAATGTCCAAGTAACCCAATGCTGGTTTTCAGCTGCATGTTCACACTCGCAGCCATGCTATACAATTGGCTTTCCACTAAATCCTGATTAGTTCTTGATTTTCCTTCCACACGACCCAGCCTTCAGAAATCGTTGGAATCTCCACTAGAGAATGTTCCATTCATTCACTGCGAATCTGGAATTCCTCTGAACCTCCACTCCCGGCAGGTTTTCGTTACACCACTGTTGAATGTCCAAGTAACCCAATGTTTTAAGTGTTTTCTTCACAAGCGCAGTGGTGCTGTTCAATTGGCTATCCACTCAACCCTGGCCAGCTCTACATTTTCCTGTCCACACCACAGAGACTGGAGAAATCATTGTTATCTCCACTACAGAATGTTCCATTCATTCACAGCGAATCTGGAATTCATCTGAATCTCCACTCCCGGCAGGTTTTCGTGACACCACTGGTAAATATCCAAGTAAGCCAATGCTGGTTTTAAGTGGCCTGCTCATACTCTCAGCCGTGCTGTTCAATTTGCTATCCACTCAACCCTCTTCAGCTCCATTTTCCTGTCCACATAACCCAAACTTCAGAAACAATTGGTATCTCCTCCACAGAATGTTCCATTCATTGACGGCAAATCTGAAATTCATCTAATTCTCAACTCCCGTCAGGTTTTCGTTACACCACTTGTGAATGTCCAATTAAGCCAAAGCTGGTTTTCAGTGGCCTGTTCTTACTACGAGACGTGCTGTTCATTTGGCTATCCATTCCACCCTGTTCAGCTCTACATTTTCGTGTCCACAAAACCCAGCCTTCAGAAATCATTGGAATCACCACTAGAGAATGTTCCATTCATTCACTGCGAATCTGGAATTCATCTGAATCTCCACTCCCGGCAGGTTTTCATTGCACCACTGCTGAATGTTCAAGTAACGCAATGATGGTTTTCAGCGGTCTATTCACACTCGAACCCGTGCTGTTCACGGTCTAGCGACTCAACACTGGTGAGTTCTTCTTTTTCCAGTTCAGACAATACAAACCTCAGAAACCATTGCAATCTACACTACAGAATGTTTCATTCATTCAGGCGAATCTTGAATTCATCTTGTTCTCCACTCCCAGCAGGTTTTCGTTTCACCACTGGTGAATGTCCAAGCAACCCAAGGCTGGTTTCAGCTGCGTGTTAACACTCGCAGCCGTGCTGTTCAATTGGCTATCCAGTGAACGCTGGTTAGCTCTTGATTTTCCTTCCACACACCGAGCCTTCAGAAATCATTCTTATCTCCACTTCAGAATGTTCCATTCGTTCCCTGCGAATCTGGAATTCCTCTGACTCTCCACACCAGGCAGATTTTCCTAACAACACTGGTGAATGACCAGGTAATCCAATGCTGGTTTTCAGCGGCTGTTCACACTCACAGCCTTGCTGTTCAATTGGCAATCCAGTCAAACCTAGTCAGCTCTTCATTTTCCTGTCCACACAACCCAGCGTTCAGAAATCATTGGAATCTCTACTACAGAAATTTCCATTCATTCACTGTGAATCTGGAAATACTCTGAATCTGCATTCCAGGAAGGCTTTCGTTACACCACTGATGAATGTCCAAGTAATGCAATGCTGCTTCTTAGTGGTCTGTTCACACTCGAAACCGTGCTGTTCATTGGCTATCCACTCAATATCGGTCAGCTCTTCAATATCCTGTCCAGACTATCCAGATTCCTAAATGTTGGCAATCACCACTACAGAATGTTCCATTCAATCACGCGAATCTGGAATTCATCAGAGTCTCCACTCCTGGAAGGTTTTCGTGACACCACTGGTAAATGTCCAAGGAAGACAATGCTGGTTTTAAGCCGCCTGCTAACACACTCAGCCGTGCTGTTCAATTTGCTATCCACCCAACCCTATTCAGCTCTACATTTTCCTGTCCTCATAACCCAACCTTCAGAAATAATTGGTATCTCCTCCACAGAATGTTCCGTTCATTCACTGCGAATCTTAAATTCATCTGACTCTCAACTCCCGGCGGGTTATCGTTACACCACTTGTGAATGTCCAAGTAAGCCAATGCTGGTTTTCAGTGGCCTGTTCATACTAAGAGACGTGCTGTTCATTTGGCTATCCACTCCACCCTGTTCAGCTCTACATTTTCGTGTCCACAAAACCCAGCCTTCAGAAATCATTGGAATCACCACTAGAGAATGTTCCATTCATTCACTGCGAATCTGGAATTCCTCTGAACCTCCACTCCTGGCAGGTTTTCGTTACGCCACTGGTGAATGTCCAAGTAACTCAATACTGGTTTTCAGAGGCATGTTCAACTCGCAGAAGTGCTGTTCAATGGGCTATCCACTCAATATTGGTCAGCTCTTCATTTTCCTCTCCACACAAACCAGCCTTCAGAAATCATTGGGCTCTCCACTACAGACTGTTCCATTCATTCACTGCGATTCTGCAATTCATCTGACTCTCCGCTCCAGGCAGGTTTTCATTACAGCACTGGTGAATGACCAAGTAATCCAATGCTGGTTTTCAGCCGCCTTTTCACACTCGCAGTGTGCTGTTCAATTGTCTATCCACTCAAACCTGGTCAGCCTTTCATTTTCTTTTCCACAATATCAGACTTCAGAAATCATTGGAATCGCCAGTACAGAATGTTCCATTCATTCACTGCCAATCTGGAATTCATCTGAATCTGCACTCCAGGTAGGCTTTCATTACACCACTTATGAATGTCCAAGTAACACAATGCTGGTTTTCAGCGGTCTGTTCACACTCTAAGCCCTGCTTTTTACTGGGTATCCACACAACTGTGGTCAGCTCTTCATTTTCATGTCCAAACAATCCAGACTTGAGAAATCATTGCAATCTCCAGTACAGAATGTTCCATTCATTCACTGCGAATCTGGAATTCAACTGAATCTCCACTACCTGCAGATTTATCTTACACCACTTGTGAATGTCCAAGTAAAACAATGCTGGTTTTCAGAGGCCTGTTCATGTTCGCAGTCGTGCTGTTCAATTGGCTATCCACTCAACCTGTTTTGCTCCTCATTTTCCTGTGCACACAACCCAGCCTTCAGAAATCATTGTAATCTCCACTACAGGATGTTCCATTCATTCACTGGGAATCTGGAATTCATCTGAATCTGCACTCCACGCAGGCTTTCGTTACACCACTGCTGAAAGTCGAAGTAATGCAATACTGGTTTTCAGTGGTCTGTTCACATTCGAAGCCGAGGCTTTTTACAGGCTATCCACTCAACACTGGTCAGCTCTTCATTTTCGTGTCCCCACAATCCAGATTTCAGAAATCATTGCAATCTCCACTACAGAATGTTCCATTCATTCACTGCGAGTCTGGAGTTTATCTGATTCTCCACTCCCGCCTGGTTAACATTACACCACTTGTGAATGTCCAAGTAAGCCAATGCTGGTTTTAAGAGGCCTGTTCATACTCGCAGCCGTGCTGTTTAATTGACAATTCACTCCACCCTGTTCAGCTCTTCATTGTCCCACCACACTACCAGCCTTCAGAAATCTTTGTTATCTCCACTACAGAATGTTCCATTCATTCACTGCGAATCTGGAATTCATCTGACTCTCAACTCCACGCAGGTTTTCATTACACCACTGTTGAATGTCCAAGTAACCCAATGCTGGTTTTCAGCGGCCTGTTCATATTCGCAGCCCTGCTGTTTACTTGGCTATCGATTCAAGCCTGGTCAGCTCTTCATTTTCCTGTCCACACAACACAGGCTTCAGAAATCATTGGAATCTCCTCTACAGAATGTTCCATTCATTCACTGCGAATGTGGAATTCAACTGACTCTCCACTCCATGCAGGTTTTCCTTACACCACTGATGAATGTCCAAGTAACCCAATGCTGGTTTTCAGCTGCATGTTCACACTCGCAGCCATGCTATACAATTGGCTTTCCACTAAATCCTGATTAGTTCTTGATTTTCCTTCCACACGACCCAGCCTTCAGAAATCGTTGGAATCTCCACTAGAGAATGTTCCATTCATTCACTGCGAATCTGGAATTCCTCTGAACCTCCACTCCCGGCAGGTTTTCGTTACACCACTGTTGAATGTCCAAGTAACCCAATGTTTTAAGTGTTTTCTTCACAAGCGCAGTGGTGCTGTTCAATTGGCTATCCACTCAACCCTGGCCAGCTCTACATTTTCCTGTCCACACCACAGAGACTGGAGAAATCATTGTTATCTCCACTACAGAATGTTCCATTCATTCACAGCGAATCTGGAATTCATCTGAATCTCCACTCCCGGCAGGTTTTCGTGACACCACTGGTAAATATCCAAGTAAGCCAATGCTGGTTTTAAGTGGCCTGCTCCTACTCTCAGCCGTGCTGTTCAATTTGCTATCCACTCAACCCTCTTCAGCTCCATTTTCCTGTCCACATAACCCAAACTTCAGAAACAATTGGTATCTCCTCCACAGAATGTTCCATTCATTGACGGCAAATCTGAAATTCATCTAATTCTCAACTCCCGTCAGGTTTTCGTTACACCACTTGTGAATGTCCAATTAAGCCAAAGCTGGTTTTCAGTGGCCTGTTCTTACTACGAGACGTGCTGTTCATTTGGCTATCCATTCCACCCTGTTCAGCTCTACATTTTCGTGTCCACAAAACCCAGCCTTCAGAAATCATTGGAATCACCACTAGAGAATGTTCCATTCATTCACTGCGAATCTGGAATTCATCTGAATCTCCACTCCCGGCAGGTTTTCATTGCACCACTGCTGAATGTTCAAGTAACGCAATGATGGTTTTCAGCGGTCTATTCACACTCGAACCCGTGCTGTTCACGGTCTACCGACTCAACACTGGTGAGTTCTTCTTTTTCCAGTTCAGACAATACAAACCTCAGAAACCATTGCAATCTACACTACAGAATGTTTCATTCATTCAGGCGAATCTTGAATTCATCTTGTTCTCCACTCCCAGCAGGTTTTCGTTTCACCACTGGTGAATGTCCAAGCAACCCAAGGCTGGTTTCAGCTGCGTGTTAACACTCGCAGCCGTGCTGTTCAATTGGCTATCCAGTGAACGCTGGTTAGCTCTTGATTTTCCTTCCACACACCGAGCCTTCAGAAATCATTCTTATCTCCACTTCAGAATGTTCCATTCGTTCCCTGCGAATCTGGAATTCCTCTGACTCTCCACACCAGGCAGATTTTCCTAACAACACTGGTGAATGACCAGGTAATCCAATGCTGGTTTTCAGCGGCTGTTCACACTCACAGCCTTGCTGTTCAATTGGCAATCCAGTCAAACCTAGTCAGCTCTTCATTTTCCTGTCCACACAACCCAGCGTTCAGAAATCATTGGAATCTCTACTACAGAAATTTCCATTCATTCACTGTGAATCTGGAAATACTCTGAATCTGCATTCCAGGAAGGCTTTCGTTACACCACTGATGAATGTCCAAGTAATGCAATGCTGCTTCTTAGTGGTCTGTTCACACTCGAAACCGTGCTGTTCATTGGCTATCCACTCAATATCGGTCAGCTCTTCAATATCCTGTCCAGACTATCCAGATTCCTAAATGTTGGCAATCACCACTACAGAATGTTCCATTCAATCACGCGAATCTGGAATTCATCAGAGTCTCCACTCCTGGAAGGTTTTCGTGACACCACTGGTAAATGTCCAAGGAAGACAATGCTGGTTTTAAGCCGCCTGCTAACACACTCAGCCGTGCTGTTCAATTTGCTATCCACCCAACCCTATTCAGCTCTACATTTTCCTGTCCTCATAACCCAACCTTCAGAAATAATTGGTATCTCCTCCACAGAATGTTCCGTTCATTCACTGCGAATCTTAAATTCATCTGACTCTCAACTCCCGGCGGGTTATCGTTACACCACTTGTGAATGTCCAAGTAAGCCAATGCTGGTTTTCAGTGGCCTGTTCATACTAAGAGACGTGCTGTTCATTTGGCTATCCACTCCACCCTGTTCAGCTCTACATTTTCGTGTCCACAAAACCCAGCCTTCAGAAATCATTGGAATCACCACTAGAGAATGTTCCATTCATTCACTGCGAATCTGGAATTCCTCTGAACCTCCACTCCTGGCAGGTTTTCGTTACGCCACTGGTGAATGTCCAAGTAACTCAATACTGGTTTTCAGAGGCATGTTCAACTCGCAGAAGTGCTGTTCAATGGGCTATCCACTCAATATTGGTCAGCTCTTCATTTTCCTCTCCACACAAACCAGCCTTCAGAAATCATTGGGCTCTCCACTACAGACTGTTCCATTCATTCACTGCGATTCTGCAATTCATCTGACTCTCCGCTCCAGGCAGGTTTTCATTACAGCACTGGTGAATGACCAAGTAATCCAATGCTGGTTTTCAGCCGCCTTTTCACACTCGCAGTGTGCTGTTCAATTGTCTATCCACTCAAACCTGGTCAGCCTTTCATTTTCTTTTCCACAATATCAGACTTCAGAAATCATTGGAATCGCCAGTACAGAATGTTCCATTCATTCACTGCCAATCTGGAATTCATCTGAATCTGCACTCCAGGTAGGCTTTCATTACACCACTTATGAATGTCCAAGTAACACAATGCTGGTTTTCAGCGGTCTGTTCACACTCTAAGCCCTGCTTTTTACTGGGTATCCACACAACTGTGGTCAGCTCTTCATTTTCATGTCCAAACAATCCAGACTTGAGAAATCATTGCAATCTCCAGTACAGAATGTTCCATTCATTCACTGCGAATCTGGAATTCAACTGAATCTCCACTACCTGCAGATTTATCTTACACCACTTGTGAATGTCCAAGTAAAACAATGCTGGTTTTCAGAGGCCTGTTCATGTTCGCAGTCGTGCTGTTCAATTGGCTATCCACTCAACCTGTTTTGCTCCTCATTTTCCTGTGCACACAACCCAGCCTTCAGAAATCATTGTAATCTCCACTACAGGATGTTCCATTCATTCACTGGGAATCTGGAATTCATCTGAATCTGCACTCCACGCAGGCTTTCGTTACACCACTGCTGAAAGTCGAAGTAATGCAATACTGGTTTTCAGTGGTCTGTTCACATTCGAAGCCGAGGCTTTTTACAGGCTATCCACTCAACACTGGTCAGCTCTTCATTTTCGTGTCCCCACAATCCAGATTTCAGAAATCATTGCAATCTCCACTACAGAATGTTCCATTCATTCACTGCGAGTCTGGAGTTTATCTGATTCTCCACTCCCGCCTGGTTAACATTACACCACTTGTGAATGTCCAAGTAAGCCAATGCTGGTTTTCAGAGGCCTGTTCATACTCGCAGCCGTGCTGTTTAATTGACAATTCACTCCACCCTGTTCAGCTCTTCATTGTCCCACCACACTACCAGCCTTCAGAAATCTTTGTTATCTCCACTACAGAATGTTCCATTCATTCACTGCGAATCTGGAATTCATCTGACTCTCAACTCCACGCAGGTTTTCATTACACCACTGTTGAATGTCCAAGTAACCCAATGCTGGTTTTCAGCGGCCTGTTCATATTCGCAGCCCTGCTGTTTACTTGGCTATCGATTCAAGCCTGGTCAGCTCTTCATTTTCCTGTCCACACAACACAGGCTTCAGAAATCATTGGAATCTCCTCTACAGAATGTTCCATTCATTCACTGCGAATGTGGAATTCAACTGACTCTCCACTCCATGCAGGTTTTCCTTACACCACTGATGAATGTCCAAGTAACCCAATGCTGGTTTTCAGCTGCATGTTCACACTCGCAGCCATGCTATACAATTGGCTTTCCACTAAATCCTGATTAGTTCTTGATTTTCCTTCCACACGACCCAGCCTTCAGAAATCGTTGGAATCTCCACTAGAGAATGTTCCATTCATTCACTGCGAATCTGGAATTCCTCTGAACCTCCACTCCCGGCAGGTTTTCGTTACACCACTGTTGAATGTCCAAGTAACCCAATGTTTTAAGTGTTTTCTTCACAAGCGCAGTGGTGCTGTTCAATTGGCTATCCACTCAACCCTGGCCAGCTCTACATTTTCCTGTCCACACCACAGAGACTGGAGAAATCATTGTTATCTCCACTACAGAATGTTCCATTCATTCACAGCGAATCTGGAATTCATCTGAATCTCCACTCCCGGCAGGTTTTCGTGACACCACTGGTAAATATCCAAGTAAGCCAATGCTGGTTTTAAGTGGCCTGCTCATACTCTCAGCCGTGCTGTTCAATTTGCTATCCACTCAACCCTCTTCAGCTCCATTTTCCTGTCCACATAACCCAAACTTCAGAAACAATTGGTATCTCCTCCACAGAATGTTCCATTCATTGACGGCAAATCTGAAATTCATCTAATTCTCAACTCCCGTCAGGTTTTCGTTACACCACTTGTGAATGTCCAATTAAGCCAAAGCTGGTTTTCAGTGGCCTGTTCTTACTACGAGACGTGCTGTTCATTTGGCTATCCATTCCACCCTGTTCAGCTCTACATTTTCGTGTCCACAAAACCCAGCCTTCAGAAATCATTGGAATCACCACTAGAGAATGTTCCATTCATTCACTGCGAATCTGGAATTCATCTGAATCTCCACTCCCGGCAGGTTTTCATTGCACCACTGCTGAATGTTCAAGTAACGCAATGATGGTTTTCAGCGGTCTATTCACACTCGAACCCGTGCTGTTCACGGTCTAGCGACTCAACACTGGTGAGTTCTTCTTTTTCCAGTTCAGACAATACAAACCTCAGAAACCATTGCAATCTACACTACAGAATGTTTCATTCATTCAGGCGAATCTTGAATTCATCTTGTTCTCCACTCCCAGCAGGTTTTCGTTTCACCACTGGTGAATGTCCAAGCAACCCAAGGCTGGTTTCAGCTGCGTGTTAACACTCGCAGCCGTGCTGTTCAATTGGCTATCCAGTGAACGCTGGTTAGCTCTTGATTTTCCTTCCACACACCGAGCCTTCAGAAATCATTCTTATCTCCACTTCAGAATGTTCCATTCGTTCCCTGCGAATCTGGAATTCCTCTGACTCTCCACACCAGGCAGATTTTCCTAACAACACTGGTGAATGACCAGGTAATCCAATGCTGGTTTTCAGCGGCTGTTCACACTCACAGCCTTGCTGTTCAATTGGCAATCCAGTCAAACCTAGTCAGCTCTTCATTTTCCTGTCCACACAACCCAGCGTTCAGAAATCATTGGAATCTCTACTACAGAAATTTCCATTCATTCACTGTGAATCTGGAAATACTCTGAATCTGCATTCCAGGAAGGCTTTCGTTACACCACTGATGAATGTCCAAGTAATGCAATGCTGCTTCTTAGTGGTCTGTTCACACTCGAACCGTGCTGTTCATTGGCTATCCACTCAATATCGGTCAGCTCTTCAATATCCTGTCCAGACTATCCAGATTCCTAAATGTTGGCAATCACCACTACAGAATGTTCCATTCAATCACGCGAATCTGGAATTCATCAGAGTCTCCATTCCTGGAAGGTTTTCGTGACACCACTGGTAAATGTCCAAGGAAGACAATGCTGGTTTTAAGCCGCCTGCTAACACACTCAGCCGTGCTGTTCAATTTGCTATCCACCCAACCCTATTCAGCTCTACATTTTCCTGTCCTCATAACCCAACCTTCAGAAATAATTGGTATCTCCTCCACAGAATGTTCCGTTCATTCACTGCGAATCTTAAATTCATCTGACTCTCAACTCCCGGCGGGTTATCGTTACACCACTTGTGAATGTCCAAGTAAGCCAATGCTGGTTTTCAGTGGCCTGTTCATACTAAGAGACGTGCTGTTCATTTGGCTATCCACTCCACCCTGTTCAGCTCTACATTTTCGTGTCCACAAAACCCAGCCTTCAGAAATCATTGGAATCACCACTAGAGAATGTTCCATTCATTCACTGCGAATCTGGAATTCATCTGAACCTCCACTCCTGGCAGGTTTTCGTTACGCCACTGGTGAATGTCCAAGTAACTCAATACTGGTTTTCAGAGGCATGTTCAACTCGCAGAAGTGCTGTTCAATGGGCTATCCACTCAATATTGGTCAGCTCTTCATTTTCCTCTCCACACAAACCAGCCTTCAGAAATCATTGGGCTCTCCACTACAGACTGTTCCATTCATTCACTGCGATTCTGCAATTCATCTGACTCTCCGCTCCAGGCAGGTTTTCATTACAGCACTGGTGAATGACCAAGTAATCCAATGCTGGTTTTCAGCCGCCTTTTCACACTCGCAGTGTGCTGTTCAATTGTCTATCCACTCAAACCTGGTAAGCCTTTCATTTTCTTTTCCTCAATATCAGACTTCAGAAATCATTGGAATCGCCAGTACAGAATGTTCCATTCATTCACTGCCAATCTGGAATTCATCTGAATCTGCACTCCAGGTAGGCTTTCATTACACCACTTATGAATGTCCAAGTAACACAATGCTGGTTTTCAGCGGTCGGTTCACACTCTAAGCCCTGCTTTTTACTGGGTATCCACACAACTGTGGTCAGCTCTTCATTTTCATGTCCAAACAATCCAGACTTGAGAAATCATTGCAATCTCCAGTACAGAATGTTCCATTCATTCACTGCGAATCTGGAATTCAACTGAATCTCCACTACCTGCAGATTTATCTTACACCACTTGTGAATGTCCAAGTAAAACAATGCTGGTTTTCAGAGGCCTGTTCATGTTCGCAGTCGTGCTGTTCAATTGGCTATCCACTCAACCTGTTTTGCTCCTCATTTTCCTGTGCACACAACCCAGCCTTCAGAAATCATTGTAATCTCCACTACAGGATGTTCCATTCATTCACTGGGAATCTGGAATTCATCTGAATCTGCACTCCACGCAGGCTTTCGTTACACCACTGCTGAAAGTCGAAGTAATGCAATACTGGTTTTCAGTGCTCTGTTCACATTCGAAGCCGAGGCTTTTTACAGGCTATCCACTCAACACTGGTCAGCTCTTCATTTTCGTGTCCCCACAATCCAGATTTCAGAAATCATTGCAATCTCCACTACAGAATGATCCATTCATTCACTGCGAGTCTGGAGTTTATCTGATTCTCCACTCCCGCCTGGTTAACATTACACCACTTGTGAATGTCCAAGTAAGCCAATGCTGGTTTTCAGAGGCCTGTTCATACTCGCAGCCGTGCTGTTTAATTGACAATTCACTCCACCCTGTTCAGCTCTTCATTGTCCCACCACACTACCAGCCTTCAGAAATCTTTGTTATCTCCACTACAGAATGTTCCATTCATTCACTGCGAATCTGGAATTCATCTGACTCTCAACTCCACGCAGGTTTTCATTACACCACTGTTGAATGTCCAAGTAACCCAATGCTGGTTTTCAGCGGCCTGTTCATATTCGCAGCCCTGCTGTTTACTTGGCTATCGATTCAAGCCTGGTCAGCTCTTCATTTTCCTGTCCACACAACACAGGCTTCAGAAATCATTGGAATCTCCTCTACAGAATGTTCCATTCATTCACTGCGAATGTGGAATTCAACTGACTCTCCACTCCATGCAGGTTTTCCTTACACCACTGATGAATGTCCAAGTAACCCAATGCTGGTTTTCAGCTGCATGTTCACACTCGCAGCCATGCTATACAATTGGCTTTCCACTAAATCCTGATTAGTTCTTGATTTTCCTTCCACACGACCCAGCCTTCAGAAATCATTGGAATCTCCACTAGGGAATGTTCCATTCATTCACTGCGAATCTGGAATTCCTCTGAACCTCCACTCCCGGCAGGTTTTCGTTACACCACTGTTGAATGTCCAAGTAACCCAATGTTTTAAGTGTTTTCTTCACAAGCGCAGTGGTGCTGTTCAATTGGCTATCCACTCAACCCTGGCCAGCTCTACATTTTCCTGTCCACACCACAGAGACTGGAGAAATCATTGTTATCTCCACTACAGAATGTTCCATTCATTCACAGCGAATCTGGAATTCATCTGAATCTCCACTCCCGGCAGGTTTTCGTGACACCACTGGTAAATATCCAAGTAAGCCAATGCTGGTTTTAAGTGGCCTGCTCATACTCTCAGCCGTGCTGTTCAATTTGCTATCCACTCAACCCTCTTCAGCTCCATTTTCCTGTCCACATAACCCAAACTTCAGAAACAATTGGTATCTCCTCCACAGAATGTTCCATTCATTGACGGCAAATCTGAAATTCATCTAATTCTCAACTCCCGTCAGGTTTTCGTTACACCACTTGTGAATGTCCAATTAAGCCAAAGCTGGTTTTCAGTGGCCTGTTCTTACTACGAGACGTGCTGTTCATTTGGCTATCCATTCCACCCTGTTCAGCTCTACATTTTCGTGTCCACAAAACCCAGCCTTCAGAAATCATTGGAATCACCACTAGAGAATGTTCCATTCATTCACTGCGAATCTGGAATTCATCTGAATCTCCACTCCCGGCAGGTTTTCATTGCACCACTGCTGAATGTTCAAGTAACGCAATGATGGTTTTCAGCGGTCTATTCACACTCGAACCCGTGCTGTTCACGGTCTAGCGACTCAACACTGGTGAGTTCTTCTTTTTCCAGTTCAGACAATACAAACCTCAGAAACCATTGCAATCTACACTACAGAATGTTTCATTCATTCAGGCGAATCTTGAATTCATCTTGTTCTCCACTCCCAGCAGGTTTTCGTTTCACCACTGGTGAATGTCCAAGCAACCCAAGGCTGGTTTCAGCTGCGTGTTAACACTCGCAGCCGTGCTGTTCAATTGGCTATCCAGTGAACGCTGGTTAGCTCTTGATTTTCCTTCCACACACCGAGCCTTCAGAAATCATTCTTATCTCCACTTCAGAATGTTCCATTCGTTCCCTGCGAATCTGGAATTCCTCTGACTCTCCACACCAGGCAGATTTTCCTAACAACACTGGTGAATGACCAGGTAATCCAATGCTGGTTTTCAGCGGCTGTTCACACTCACAGCCTTGCTGTTCAATTGGCAATCCAGTCAAACCTAGTCAGCTCTTCATTTTCCTGTCCACACAACCCAGCGTTCAGAAATCATTGGAATCTCTACTACAGAAATTTCCATTCATTCACTGTGAATCTGGAAATACTCTGAATCTGCATTCCAGGAAGGCTTTCGTTACACCACTGATGAATGTCCAAGTAATGCAATGCTGCTTCTTAGTGGTCTGTTCACACTCGAAACCGTGCTGTTCATTGGCTATCCACTCAATATCGGTCAGCTCTTCAATATCCTGTCCAGACTATCCAGATTCCTAAATGTTGGCAATCACCACTACAGAATGTTCCATTCAATCACGCGAATCTGGAATTTATCAGAGTCTCCACTCCTGGAAGGTTTTCGTGACACCACTGGTAAATGTCCAAGGAAGACAATGCTGGTTTTAAGCCGCCTGCTAACACACTCAGCCGTGCTGTTCAATTTGCTATCCACCCAACCCTATTCAGCTCTACATTTTCCTGTCCTCATAACCCAACCTTCAGAAATAATTGGTATCTCCTCCACAGAATGTTCCGTTCATTCACTGCGAATCTTAAATTCATCTGACTCTCAACTCCCGGCGGGTTATCGTTACACCACTTGTGAATGTCCAAGTAAGCCAATGCTGGTTTTCAGTGGCCTGTTCATACTAAGAGACGTGCTGTTCATTTGGCTATCCACTCCACCCTGTTCAGCTCTACATTTTCGTGTCCACAAAACCCAGCCTTCAGAAATCATTGGAATCACCACTAGAGAATGTTCCATTCATTCACTGCGAATCTGGAATTCCTCTGAACCTCCACTCCTGGCAGGTTTTCGTTACGCCACTGGTGAATGTCCAAGTAACTCAATACTGGTTTTCAGAGGCATGTTCAACTCGCAGAAGTGCTGTTCAATGGGCTATCCACTCAATATTGGTCAGCTCTTCATTTTCCTCTCCACACAAACCAGCCTTCAGAAATCATTGGGCTCTCCACTACAGACTGTTCCATTCATTCACTGCGATTCTGCAATTCATCTGACTCTCCGCTCCAGGCAGGTTTTCATTACAGCACTGGTGAATGACCAAGTAATCCAATGCTGGTTTTCAGCCGCCTTTTCACACTCGCAGTGTGCTGTTCAATTGTCTATCCACTCAAACCTGGTCAGCCTTTCATTTTCTTTTCCACAATATCAGACTTCAGAAATCATTGGAATCGCCAGTACAGAATGTTCCATTCATTCACTGCCAATCTGGAATTCATCTGAATCTGCACTCCAGGTAGGCTTTCATTACACCACTTATGAATGTCCAAGTAACACAATGCTGGTTTTCAGCGGTCTGTTCACACTCTAAGCCCTGCTTTTTACTGGGTATCCACACAACTGTGGTCAGCTCTTCATTTTCATGTCCAAACAATCCAGACTTGAGAAATCATTGCAATCTCCAGTACAGAATGTTCCATTCATTCACTGCGAATCTGGAATTCAACTGAATCTCCACTACCTGCAGATTTATCTTACACCACTTGTGAATGTCCAAGTAAAACAATGCTGGTTTTCAGAGGCCTGTTCATGTTCGCAGTCGTGCTGTTCAATTGGCTATCCACTCAACCTGTTTTGCTCCTCATTTTCCTGTGCACACAACCCAGCCTTCAGAAATCATTGTAATCTCCACTACAGGATGTTCCATTCATTCACTGGGAATCTGGAATTCATCTGAATCTGCACTCCACGCAGGCTTTCGTTACACCACTGCTGAAAGTCGAAGTAATGCAATACTGGTTTTCAGTGGTCTGTTCACATTCGAAGCCGAGGCTTTTTACAGGCTATCCACTCAACACTGGTCAGCTCTTCATTTTCGTGTCCCCACAATCCAGATTTCAGAAATCATTGCAATCTCCACTACAGAATGTTCCATTCATTCACTGCGAGTCTGGAGTTTATCTGATTCTCCACTCCCGCCTGGTTAACATTACACCACTTGTGAATGTCCAAGTAAGCCAATGCTGGTTTTCAGAGGCCTGTTCATACTCGCAGCCGTGCTGTTTAATTGACAATTCACTCCACCCTGTTCAGCTCTTCATTGTCCCACCACACTACCAGCCTTCAGAAATCTTTGTTATCTCCACTACAGAATGTTCCATTCATTCACTGCGAATCTGGAATTCATCTGACTCTCAACTCCACGCAGGTTTTCATTACACCACTGTTGAATGTCCAAGTAACCCAATGCTGGTTTTCAGCGGCCTGTTCATATTCGCAGCCCTGCTGTTTACTTGGCTATCGATTCAAGCCTGGTCAGCTCTTCATTTTCCTGTCCACACAACACAGGCTTCAGAAATCATTGGAATCTCCTCTACAGAATGTTCCATTCATTCACTGCGAATGTGGAATTCAACTGACTCTCCACTCCATGCAGGTTTTCCTTACACCACTGATGAATGTCCAAGTAACCCAATGCTGGTTTTCAGCTGCATGTTCACACTCGCAGCCATGCTATACAATTGGCTTTCCACTAAATCCTGATTAGTTCTTGATTTTCCTTCCACACGACCCAGCCTTCAGAAATCGTTGGAATCTCCACTAGAGAATGTTCCATTCATTCACTGCGAATCTGGAATTCCTCTGAACCTCCACTCCCGGCAGGTTTTCGTTACACCACTGTTGAATGTCCAAGTAACCCAATGTTTTAAGTGTTTTCTTCACAAGCGCAGTGGTGCTGTTCAATTGGCTATCCACTCAACCCTGGCCAGCTCTACATTTTCCTGTCCACACCACAGAGACTGGAGAAATCATTGTTATCTCCACTACAGAATGTTCCATTCATTCACAGCGAATCTGGAATTCATCTGAATCTCCACTCCCGGCAGGTTTTCGTGACACCACTGGTAAATATCCAAGTAAGCCAATGCTGGTTTTAAGTGGCCTGCTCATACTCTCAGCCGTGCTGTTCAATTTGCTATCCACTCAACCCTCTTCAGCTCCATTTTCCTGTCCACATAACCCAAACTTCAGAAACAATTGGTATCTCCTCCACAGAATGTTCCATTCATTGACGGCAAATCTGAAATTCATCTAATTCTCAACTCCCGTCAGGTTTTCGTTACACCACTTGTGAATGTCCAATTAAGCCAAAGCTGGTTTTCAGTGGCCTGTTCTTACTACGAGACGTGCTGTTCATTTGGCTATCCATTCCACCCTGTTCAGCTCTACATTTTCGTGTCCACAAAACCCAGCCTTCAGAAATCATTGGAATCACCACTAGAGAATGTTCCATTCATTCACTGCGAATCTGGAATTCATCTGAATCTCCACTCCCGGCAGGTTTTCATTGCACCACTGCTGAATGTTCAAGTAACGCAATGATGGTTTTCAGCGGTCTATTCACACTCGAACCCGTGCTGTTCACGGTCTAGCGACTCAACACTGGTGAGTTCTTCTTTTTCCAGTTCAGACAATACAAACCTCAGAAACCATTGCAATCTACACTACAGAATGTTTCATTCATTCAGGCGAATCTTGAATTCATCTTGTTCTCCACTCCCAGCAGGTTTTCGTTTCACCACTGGTGAATGTCCAAGCAACCCAAGGCTGGTTTCAGCTGCGTGTTAACACTCGCAGCCGTGCTGTTCAATTGGCTATCCAGTGAACGCTGGTTAGCTCTTGATTTTCCTTCCACACACCGAGCCTTCAGAAATCATTCTTATCTCCACTTCAGAATGTTCCATTCGTTCCCTGCGAATCTGGAATTCCTCTGACTCTCCACACCAGGCAGATTTTCCTAACAACACTGGTGAATGACCAGGTAATCCAATGCTGGTTTTCAGCGGCTGTTCACACTCACAGCCTTGCTGTTCAATTGGCAATCCAGTCAAACCTAGTCAGCTCTTCATTTTCCTGTCCACACAACCCAGCGTTCAGAAATCATTGGAATCTCTACTACAGAAATTTCCATTCATTCACTGTGAATCTGGAAATAATCTGAATCTGCATTCCAGGAAGGCTTTCGTTACACCACTGATGAATGTCCAAGTAATGCAATGCTGCTTCTTAGTGGTCTGTTCACACTCGAAACCGTGCTGTTCATTGGCTATCCACTCAATATCGGTCAGCTCTTCAATATCCTGTCCAGACTATCCAGATTCCTAAATGTTGGCAATCACCACTACAGAATGTTCCATTCAATCACGCGAATCTGGAATTCATCAGAGTCTCCACTCCTGGAAGGTTTTCGTGACACCACTGGTAAATGTCCAAGGAAGACAATGCTGGTTTTAAGCCGCCTGCTAACACACTCAGCCGTGCTGTTCAATTTGCTATCCACCCAACCCTATTCAGCTCTACATTTTCCTGTCCTCATAACCCAACCTTCAGAAATAATTGGTATCTCCTCCACAGAATGTTCCGTTCATTCACTGCGAATCTTAAATTCATCTGACTCTCAACTCCCGGCGGGTTATCGTTACACCACTTGTGAATGTCCAAGTAAGCCAATGCTGGTTTTCAGTGGCCTGTTCATACTAAGAGACGTGCTGTTCATTTGGCTATCCACTCCACCCTGTTCAGCTCTACATTTTCGTGTCCACAAAACCCAGCCTTCAGAAATCATTGGAATCACCACTAGAGAATGTTCCATTCATTCACTGCGAATCTGGAATTCCTCTGAACCTCCACTCCTGGCAGGTTTTCGTTACGCCACTGGTGAATGTCCAAGTAACTCAATACTGGTTTTCAGAGGCATGTTCAACTCGCAGAAGTGCTGTTCAATGGGCTATCCACTCAATATTGGTCAGCTCTTCATTTTCCTCTCCACACAAACCAGCCTTCAGAAATCATTGGGCTCTCCACTACAGACTGTTCCATTCATTCACTGCGATTCTGCAATTCATCTGACTCTCCGCTCCAGGCAGGTTTTCATTACAGCACTGGTGAATGACCAAGTAATCCAATGCTGGTTTTCAGCCGCCTTTTCACACTCGCAGTGTGCTGTTCAATTGTCTATCCACTCAAACCTGGTCAGCCTTTCATTTTCTTTTCCACAATATCAGACTTCAGAAATCATTGGAATCGCCAGTACAGAATGTTCCATTCATTCACTGCCAATCTGGAATTCATCTGAATCTGCACTCCAGGTAGGCTTTCATTACACCACTTATGAATGTCCAAGTAACACAATGCTGGTTTTCAGCGGTCTGTTCACACTCTAAGCCCTGCTTTTTACTGGGTATCCACACAACTGTGGTCAGCTCTTCATTTTCATGTCCAAACAATCCAGACTTGAGAAATCATTGCAATCTCCAGTACAGAATGTTCCATTCATTCACTGCGAATCTGGAATTCAACTGAATCTCCACTACCTGCAGATTTATCTTACACCACTTGTGAATGTCCAAGTAAAACAATGCTGGTTTTCAGAGGCCTGTTCATGTTCGCAGTCGTGCTGTTCAATTGGCTATCCACTCAACCTGTTTTGCTCCTCATTTTCCTGTGCACACAACCCAGCCTTCAGAAATCATTGTAATCTCCACTACAGGATGTTCCATTCATTCACTGGGAATCTGGAATTCATCTGAATCTGCACTCCACGCAGGCTTTCGTTACACCACTGCTGAAAGTCGAAGTAATGCAATACTGGTTTTCAGTGGTCTGTTCACGTTCGAAGCCGAGGCTTTTTACAGGCTATCCACTCAACACTGGTCAGCTCTTCATTTTCGTGTCCCCACAATCCAGATTTCAGAAATCATTGCAATCTCCACTACAGAATGTTCCATTCATTCACTGCGAGTCTGGAGTTTATCTGATTCTCCACTCCCGCCTGGTTAACATTACACCACTTGTGAATGTCCAAGTAAGCCAATGCTGGTTTTCAGAGGCCTGTTCATACTCGCAGCCGTGCTGTTTAATTGACAATTCACTCCACCCTGTTCAGCTCTTCATTGTCCCACCACACTACCAGCCTTCAGAAATCTTTGTTATCTCCACTACAGAATGTTCCATTCATTCACTGCGAATCTGGAATTCATCTGACTCTCAACTCCACGCAGGTTTTCATTACACCACTGTTGAATGTCCAAGTAACCCAATGCTGGTTTTCAGCGGCCTGTTCATATTCGCAGCCCTGCTGTTTACTTGGCTATCGATTCAAGCCTGGTCAGCTCTTCATTTTCCTGTCCACACAACACAGGCTTCAGAAATCATTGGAATCTCCTCTACAGAATGTTCCATTCATTCACTGCGAATGTGGAATTCAACTGACTCTCCACTCCATGCAGGTTTTCCTTACACCACTGATGAATGTCCAAGTAACCCAATGCTGGTTTTCAGCTGCATGTTCACACTCGCAGCCATGCTATACAATTGGCTTTCCACTAAATCCTGATTAGTTCTTGATTTTCCTTCCACACGACCCAGCCTTCAGAAATCGTTGGAATCTCCACTAGAGAATGTTCCATTCATTCACTGCGAATCTGGAATTCCTCTGAACCTCCACTCCCGGCAGGTTTTCGTTACACCACTGTTGAATGTCCAAGTAACCCAATGTTTTAAGTGTTTTCTTCACAAGCGCAGTGGTGCTGTTCAATTGGCTATCCACTCAACCCTGGCCAGCTCTACATTTTCCTGTCCACACCACAGAGACTGGAGAAATCATTGTTATCTCCACTACAGAATGTTCCATTCATTCACAGCGAATCTGGAATTCATCTGAATCTCCACTCCCGGCAGGTTTTCGTGACACCACTGGTAAATATCCAAGTAAGCCAATGCTGGTTTTAAGTGGCCTGCTCATACTCTCAGCCGTGCTGTTCAATTTGCTATCCACTCAACCCTCTTCAGCTCCATTTTCCTGTCCACATAACCCAAACTTCAGAAACAATTGGTATCTCCTCCACAGAATGTTCCATTCATTGACGGCAAATCTGAAATTCATCTAATTCTCAACTCCCGTCAGGTTTTCGTTACACCACTTGTGAATGTCCAATTAAGCCAAAGCAAGTTTTCAGTGGCCTGTTCTTACTACGAGACGTGCTGTTCATTTGGCTATCCATTCCACCCTGTTCAGCTCGACATTTTCGTGTCCACAAAACCCAGCCTTCAGAAATCATTGGAATCACCACTAGAGAATGTTCCATTCATTCACTGCGAATCTGGAATTCATCTGAATCTCCACTCCCGGCAGGTTTTCATTGCACCACTGCTGAATGTTCAAGTAACGCAATGATGGTTTTCAGCGGTCTATTCACACTCGAACCCGTGCTGTTCACGGTCTAGCGACTCAACACTGGTGAGTTCTTCTTTTTCCAGTTCAGACAATACAAACCTCAGAAACCATTGCAATCTACACTACAGAATGTTTCATTCATTCAGGCGAATCTTGAATTCATCTTGTTCTCCACTCCCAGCAGGTTTTCGTTTCACCACTGGTGAATGTCCAAGCAACCCAAGGCTGGTTTCAGCTGCGTGTTAACACTCGCAGCCGTGCTGTTCAATTGGCTATCCAGTGAACGCTGGTTAGCTCTTGATTTTCCTTCCACACACCGAGCCTTCAGAAATCATTCTTATCTCCACTTCAGAATGTTCCATTCGTTCCCTGCGAATCTGGAATTCCTCTGACTCTCCACACCAGGCAGATTTTCCTAACAACACTGGTGAATGACCAGGTAATCCAATGCTGGTTTTCAGCGGCTGTTCACACTCACAGCCTTGCTGTTCAATTGGCAATCCAGTCAAACCTAGTCAGCTCTTCATTTTCCTGTCCACACAACCCAGCGTTCAGAAATCATTGGAATCTCTACTACAGAAATTTCCATTCATTCACTGTGAATCTGGAAATACTCTGAATCTGCATTCCAGGAAGGCTTTCGTTACACCACTGATGAATGTTCAAGTAATGCAATGCTGCTTCTTAGTGGTCTGTTCACACTCGAAACCGTGCTGTTCATTGGCTATCCACTCAATATCGGTCAGCTCTTCAATATCCTGTCCAGACTATCCAGATTCCTAAATGTTGGCAATCACCACTACAGAATGTTCCATTCAATCACGCGAATCTGGAATTCATCAGAGTCTCCACTCCTGGAAGGTTTTCGTGACACCACTGGTAAATGTCCAAGGAAGACAATGCTGGTTTTAAGCCGCCTGCTAACACACTCAGCCGTGCTGTTCAATTTGCTATCCACCCAACCCTATTCAGCTCTACATTTTCCTGTCCTCATAACCCAACCTTCAGAAATAATTGGTATCTCCTCCACAGAATGTTCCGTTCATTCACTGCGAATCTTAAATTCATCTGACGCTCAACTCCCGGCGGGTTATCGTTACACCACTTGTGAATGTCCAAGTAAGCCAATGCTGGTTTTCAGTGGCCTGTTCATACTAAGAGACGTGCTGTTCATTTGGCTATCCACTCCACCCTGTTCAGCTCTACATTTTCGTGTCCACAAAACCCAGCCTTCAGAAATCATTGGAATCACCACTAGAGAATGTTCCATTCATTCACTGCGAATCTGGAATTCCTCTGAACCTCCACTCCTGGCAGGTTTTCGTTACGCCACTGGTGAATGTCCAAGTAACTCAATACTGGTTTTCAGAGGCATGTTCAACTCGCAGAAGTGCTGTTCAATGGGCTATCCACTCAATATTGGTCAGCTCTTCATTTTCCTCTCCACACAAACCAGCCTTCAGAAATCATTGGGCTCTCCACTACAGACTGTTCCATTCATTCACTGCGATTCTGCAATTCATCTGACTCTCCGCTCCAGGCAGGTTTTCATTACAGCACTGGTGAATGACCAAGTAATCCAATGCTGGTTTTCAGCCGCCTTTTCACACTCGCAGTGTGCTGTTCAATTGTCTATCCACTCAAACCTGGTCAGCCTTTCATTTTCTTTTCCACAATATCAGACTTCAGAAATCATTGGAATCGCCAGTACAGAATGTTCCATTCATTCACTGCCAATCTGGAATTCATCTGAATCTGCACTCCAGGTAGGCTTTCATTACACCACTTATGAATGTCCAAGTAACACAATGCTGGTTTTCAGCGGTCTGTTCACACTCTAAGCCCTGCTTTTTACTGGGTATCCACACAACTGTGGTCAGCTCTTCATTTTCATGTCCAAACAATCCAGACTTGAGAAATCATTGCAATCTCCAGTACAGAATGTTCCGTTCATTCACTGCGAATCTGGAATTCAACTGAATCTCCACTACCTGCAGATTTATCTTACACCACTTGTGAATGTCCAAGTAAAACAATGCTGGTTTTCAGAGGCCTGTTCATGTTCGCAGTCGTGCTGTTCAATTGGCTATCCACTCAACCTGTTTTGCTCCTCATTTTCCTGTGCACACAACCCAGCCTTCAGAAATCATTGTAATCTCCACTACAGGATGTTCCATTCATTCACTGGGAATCTGGAATTCATCTGAATCTGCACTCCACGCAGGCTTTCGTTACACCACTGCTGAAAGTCGAAGTAATGCAATACTGGTTTTCAGTGGTCTGTTCACATTCGAAGCCGAGGCTTTTTACAGGCTATCCACTCAACACTGGTCAGCTCTTCATTTTCGTGTCCCCACAATCCAGATTTCAGAAATCATTGCAATCTCCACTACAGAATGTTCCATTCATTCACTGCGAGTCTGGAGTTTATCTGATTCTCCACTCCCGCCTGGTTAACATTACACCACTTGTGAATGTCCAAGTAAGCCAATGCTGGTTTTCAGAGGCCTGTTCATACTCGCAGCCGTGCTGTTTAATTGACAATTCACTCCACCCTGTTCAGCTCTTCATTGTCCCACCACACTACCAGCCTTCAGAAATCTTTGTTATCTCCACTACAGAATGTTCCATTCATTCACTGCGAATCTGGAATTCATCTGACTCTCAACTCCACGCAGGTTTTCATTACACCACTGTTGAATGTCCAAGTAACCCAATGCTGGTTTTCAGCGGCCTGTTCATATTCGCAGCCCTGCTGTTTACTTGGCTATCGATTCAAGCCTGGTCAGCTCTTCATTTTCCTGTCCACACAACACAGGCTTCAGAAATCATTGGAATCTCCTCTACAGAATGTTCCATTCATTCACTGCGAATGTGGAATTCAACTGACTCTCCACTCCATGCAGGTTTTCCTTACACCACTGATGAATGTCCAAGTAACCCAATGCTGGTTTTCAGCTGCATGTTCACACTCGCAGCCATGCTATACAATTGGCTTTCCACTAAATCCTGATTAGTTCTTGATTTTCCTTCCACACGACCCAGCCTTCAGAAATCGTTGGAATCTCCACTAGAGAATGTTCCATTCATTCACTGCGAATCTGGAATTCCTCTGAACCTCCACTCCCGGCAGGTTTTCGTTACACCACTGTTGAATGTCCAAGTAACCCAATGTTTTAAGTGTTTTCTTCACAAGCGCAGTGGTGCTGTTCAATTGGCTATCCACTCAACCCTGGCCAGCTCTACATTTTCCTGTCCACACCACAGAGACTGGAGAAATCATTGTTATCTCCACTACAGAATGTTCCATTCATTCACAGCGAATCTGGAATTCATCTGAATCTCCACTCCCGGCAGGTTTTCGTGACACCACTGGTAAATATCCAAGTAAGCCAATGCTGGTTTTAAGTGGCCTGCTCATACTCTCAGCCGTGCTGTTCAATTTGCTATCCACTCAACCCTCTTCAGCTCCATTTTCCTGTCCACATAACCCAAACTTCAGAAACAATTGGTATCTCCTCCACAGAATGTTCCATTCATTGACGGCAAATCTGAAATTCATCTAATTCTCAACTCCCGTCAGGTTTTCGTTACACCACTTGTGAATGTCCAATTAAGCCAAAGCTGGTTTTCAGTGGCCTGTTCTTACTACGAGACGTGCTGTTCATTTGGCTATCCATTCCACCCTGTTCAGCTCTACATTTTCGTGTCCACAAAACCCAGCCTTCAGAAATCATTGGAATCACCACTAGAGAATGTTCCATTCATTCACTGCGAATCTGGAATTCATCTGAATCTCCACTCCCGGCAGGTTTTCATTGCACCACTGCTGAATGTTCAAGTAACGCAATGATGGTTTTCAGCGGTCTATTCACACTCGAACCCGTGCTGTTCACGGTCTAGCGACTCAACACTGGTGAGTTCTTCTTTTTCCAGTTCAGACAATACAAACCTCAGAAACCATTGCAATCTACACTACAGAATGTTTCATTCATTCAGGCGAATCTTGAATTCATCTTGTTCTCCACTCCCAGCAGGTTTTCGTTTCACCACTGGTGAATGTCCAAGCAACCCAAGGCTGGTTTCAGCTGCGTGTTAACACTCGCAGCCGTGCTGTTCAATTGGCTATCCAGTGAACGCTGGTTAGCTCTTGATTTTCCTTCCACACACCGAGCCTTCAGAAATCATTCTTATCTCCACTTCAGAATGTTCCATTCGTTCCCTGCGAATCTGGAATTCCTCTGACTCTCCACACCAGGCAGATTTTCCTAACAACACTGGTGAATGACCAGGTAATCCAATGCTGGTTTTCAGCGGCTGTTCACACTCACAGCCTTGCTGTTCAATTGGCAATCCAGTCAAACCTAGTCAGCTCTTCATTTTCCTGTCCACACAACCCAGCGTTCAGAAATCATTGGAATCTCTACTACAGAAATTTCCATTCATTCACTGTGAATCTGGAAATACTCTGAATCTGCATTCCAGGAAGGCTTTCGTTACACCACTGATGAATGTCCAAGTAATGCAATGCTGCTTCTTAGTGGTCTGTTCACACTCGAAACCGTGCTGTTCATTGGCTATCCACTCAATATCGGTCAGCTCTTCAATATCCTGTCCAGACTATCCAGATTCCTAAATGTTGGCAATCACCACTACAGAATGTTCCATTCAATCACGCGAATCTGGAATTCATCAGAGTCTCCACTCCTGGAAGGTTTTCGTGACACCACTGGTAAATGTCCAAGGAAGACAATGCTGGTTTTAAGCCGCCTGCTAACACACTCAGCCGTGCTGTTCAATTTGCTATCCACCCAACCCTATTCAGCTCTACATTTTCCTGTCCTCATAACCCAACCTTCAGAAATAATTGGTATCTCCTCCACAGAATGTTCCGTTCATTCACTGCGAATCTTAAATTCATCTGACTCTCAACTCCCGGCGGGTTATCGTTACACCACTTGTGAATGTCCAAGTAAGCCAATGCTGGTTTTCAGTGGCCTGTTCATACTAAGAGACGTGCTGTTCATTTGGCTATCCACTCCACCCTGTTCAGCTCTACATTTTCGTGTCCACAAAACCCAGCCTTCAGAAATCATTGGAATCACCACTAGAGAATGTTCCATTCATTCACTGCGAATCTGGAATTCCTCTGAACCTCCACTCCTGGCAGGTTTTCGTTACGCCACTGGTGAATGTCCAAGTAACTCAATACTGGTTTTCAGAGGCATGTTCAACTCGCAGAAGTGCTGTTCAATGGGCTATCCACTCAATATTGGTCAGCTCTTCATTTTCCTCTCCACACAAACCAGCCTTCAGAAATCATTGGGCTCTCCACTACAGACTGTTCCATTCATTCACTGCGATTCTGCAATTCATCTGACTCTCCGCTCCAGGCAGGTTTTCATTACAGCACTGGTGAATGACCAAGTAATCCAATGCTGGTTTTCAGCCGCCTTTTCACACTCGCAGTGTGCTGTTCAATTGTCTATCCACTCAAACCTGGTCAGCCTTTCATTTTCTTTTCCACAATATCAGACTTCAGAAATCATTGGAATCGCCAGTACAGAATGTTCCATTCATTCACTGCCAATCTGGAATTCATCTGAATCTGCACTCCAGGTAGGCTTTCATTACACCACTTATGAATGTCCAAGTAACACAATGCTGGTTTTCAGCGGTCTGTTCACACTCTAAGCCCTGCTTTTTACTGGGTATCCACACAACTGTGGTCAGCTCTACATTTTCATGTCCAAACAATCCAGACTTGAGAAATCATTGCAATCTCCAGTACAGAATGTTCCATTCATTCACTGCGAATCTGGAATTCAACTGAATCTCCACTACCTGCAGATTTATCTTACACCACTTGTGAATGTCCAAGTAAAACAATGCTGGTTTTCAGAGGCCTGTTCATATTCGCAGTCGTGCTGTTCAATTGGCTATCCACTCAACCTGTTTTGCTCCTCATTTTCCTGTGCACACAACCCAGCCTTCAGAAATCATTGTAATCTCCACTACAGGATGTTCCATTCATTCACTGGGAATCTGGAATTCATCTGAATCTGCACTCCACGCAGGCTTTCGTTACACCACTGCTGAAAGTCGAAGTAATGCAATACTGGTTTTCAGTGGTCTGTTCACATTCGAAGCCGAGGCTTTTTACAGGCTATCCACTCAACACTGGTCAGCTCTTCATTTTCGTGTCCCCACAATCCAGATTTCAGAAATCATTGCAATCTCCACTACAGAATGTTCCATTCATTCACTGCGAGTCTGGAGTTTATCTGATTCTCCACTCCCGCCTGGTTAACATTACACCACTTGTGAATGTCCAAGTAAGCCAATGCTGGTTTTCAGAGGCCTGTTCATACTCGCAGCCGTGCTGTTTAATTGACAATTCACTCCACCCTGTTCAGCTCTTCATTGTCCCACCACACTACCAGCCTTCAGAAATCTTTGTTATCTCCACTACAGAATGTTCCATTCATTCACTGCGAATCTGGAATTCATCTGACTCTCAACTCCACGCAGGTTTTCATTACACCACTGTTGAATGTCCAAGTAACCCAATGCTGGTTTTCAGCGGCCTGTTCATATTCGCAGCCCTGCTGTTTACTTGGCTATCGATTCAAGCCTGGTCAGCTCTTCATTTTCCTGTCCACACAACACAGGCTTCAGAAATCATTGGAATCTCCTCTACAGAATGTTCCATTCATTCACTGCGAATGTGGAATTCAACTGACTCTCCACTCCATGCAGGTTTTCCTTACACCACTGATGAATGTCCAAGTAACCCAATGCTGGTTTTCAGCTGCATGTTCACACTCGCAGCCATGCTATACAATTGGCTTTCCACTAAATCCTGATTAGTTCTTGATTTTCCTTCCACACGACCCAGCCTTCAGAAATCGTTGGAATCTCCACTAGAGAATGTTCCATTCATTCACTGCGAATCTGGAATTCCTCTGAACCTCCACTCCCGGCAGGTTTTCGTTACACCACTGTTGAATGTCCAAGTAACCCAATGTTTTAAGTGTTTTCTTCACAAGCGCAGTGGTGCTGTTCAATTGGCTATCCACTCAACCCTGGCCAGCTCTACATTTTCCTGTCCACACCACAGAGACTGGAGAAATCATTGTTATCTCCACTACAGAATGTTCCATTCATTCACAGCGAATCTGGAATTCATCTGAATCTCCACTCCCGGCAGGTTTTCGTGACACCACTGCTAAATATCCAAGTAAGCCAATGCTGGTTTTAAGTGGCCTGCTCATACTCTCAGCCGTGCTGTTCAATTTGCTATCCACTCAACCCTCTTCAGCTCCATTTTCCTGTCCACATAACCCAAACTTCAGAAACAATTGGTATCTCCTCCACAGAATGTTCCATTCATTGACGGCAAATCTGAAATTCATCTAATTCTCAACTCCCGTCAGGTTTTCGTTACACCACTTGTGAATGTCCAATTAAGCCAAAGCTGGTTTTCAGTGGCCTGTTCTTACTACGAGACGTGCTGTTCATTTGGCTATCCATTCCACCCTGTTCAGCTCTACATTTTCGTGTCCACAAAACCCAGCCTTCAGAAATCATTGGAATCACCACTAGAGAATGTTCCATTCATTCACTGCGAATCTGGAATTCATCTGAATCTCCACTCCCGGCAGGTTTTCATTGCACCACTGCTGAATGTTCAAGTAACGCAATGATGGTTTTCAGCGGTCTATTCACACTCGAACCCGTGCTGTTCACGGTCTACCGACTCAACACTGGTGAGTTCTTCTTTTTCCAGTTCAGACAATACAAACCTCAGAAACCATTGCAATCTACACTACAGAATGTTTCATTCATTCAGGCGAATCTTGAATTCATCTTGTTCTCCACTCCCAGCAGGTTTTCGTTTCACCACTGGTGAATGTCCAAGCAACCCAAGGCTGGTTTCAGCTGCGTGTTAACACTCGCAGCCGTGCTGTTCAATTGGCTATCCAGTGAACGCTGGTTAGCTCTTGATTTTCCTTCCACACACCGAGCCTTCAGAAATCATTCTTATCTCCACTTCAGAATGTTCCATTCGTTCCCTGCGAATCTGGAATTCCTCTGACTCTCCACACCAGGCAGATTTTCCTAACAACACTGGTGAATGACCAGGTAATCCAATGCTGGTTTTCAGCGGCTGTTCACACTCACAGCCTTGCTGTTCAATTGGCAATCCAGTCAAACCTAGTCAGCTCTTCATTTTCCTGTCCACACAACCCAGCGTTCAGAAATCATTGGAATCTCTACTACAGAAATTTCCATTCATTCACTGTGAATCTGGAAATACTCTGAATCTGCATTCCAGGAAGGCTTTCGTTACACCACTGATGAATGTCCAAGTAATGCAATGCTGCTTCTTAGTGGTCTGTTCACACTCGAAACCGTGCTGTTCATTGGCTATCCACTCAATATCGGTCAGCTCTTCAATATCCTGTCCAGACTATCCAGATTCCTAAATGTTGGCAATCACCACTACAGAATGTTCCATTCAATCACGCGAATCTGGAATTCATCAGAGTCTCCACTCCTGGAAGGTTTTCGTGACACCACTGGTAAATGTCCAAGGAAGACAATGCTGGTTTTAAGCCGCCTGCTAACACACTCAGCCGTGCTGTTCAATTTGCTATCCACCCAACCCTATTCAGCTCTACATTTTCCTGTCCTCATAACCCAACCTTCAGAAATAATTGGTATCTCCTCCACAGAATGTTCCGTTCATTCACTGCGAATCTTAAATTCATCTGACTCTCAACTCCCGGCGGGTTATCGTTACACCACTTGTGAATGTCCAAGTAAGCCAATGCTGGTTTTCAGTGGCCTGTTCATACTAAGAGACGTGCTGTTCATTTGGCTATCCACTCCACCCTGTTCAGCTCTACATTTTCGTGTCCACAAAACCCAGCCTTCAGAAATCATTGGAATCACCACTAGAGAATGTTCCATTCATTCACTGCGAATCTGGAATTCCTCTGAACCTCCACTCCTGGCAGGTTTTCGTTACGCCACTGGTGAATGTCCAAGTAACTCAATACTGGTTTTCAGAGGCATGTTCAACTCGCAGAAGTGCTGTTCAATGGGCTATCCACTCAATATTGGTCAGCTCTTCATTTTCCTCTCCACACAAACCAGCCTTCAGAAATCATTGGGCTCTCCACTACAGACTGTTCCATTCATTCACTGCGATTCTGCAATTCATCTGACTCTCCGCTCCAGGCAGGTTTTCATTACAGCACTGGTGAATGACCAAGTAATCCAATGCTGGTTTTCAGCCGCCTTTTCACACTCGCAGTGTGCTGTTCAATTGTCTATCCACTCAAACCTGGTCAGCCTTTCATTTTCTTTTCCACAATATCAGACTTCAGAAATCATTGGAATCGCCAGTACAGAATGTTCCATTCATTCACTGCCAATCTGGAATTCATCTGAATCTGCACTCCAGGTAGGCTTTCATTACACCACTTATGAATGTCCAAGTAACACAATGCTGGTTTTCAGCGGTCTGTTCACACTCTAAGCCCTGCTTTTTACTGGGTATCCACACAACTGTGGTCAGCTCTTCATTTTCATGTCCAAACAATCCAGACTTGAGAAATCATTGCAATCTCCAGTACAGAATGTTCCATTCATTCACTGCGAATCTGGAATTCAACTGAATCTCCACTACCTGCAGATTTATCTTACACCACTTGTGAATGTCCAAGTAAAACAATGCTGGTTTTCAGAGGCCTGTTCATGTTCGCAGTCGTGCTGTTCAATTGGCTATCCACTCAACCTGTTTTGCTCCTCATTTTCCTGTGCACACAACCCAGCCTTCAGAAATCATTGTAATCTCCACTACAGGATGTTCCATTCATTCACTGGGAATCTGGAATTCATCTGAATCTGCACTCCACGCAGGCTTTCGTTACACCACTGCTGAAAGTCGAAGTAATGCAATACTGGTTTTCAGTGGTCTGTTCACATTCGAAGCCGAGGCTTTTTACAGGCTATCCACTCAACACTGGTCAGCTCTTCATTTTCGTGTCCCCACAATCCAGATTTCAGAAATCATTGCAATCTCCACTACAGAATGTTCCATTCATTCACTGCGAGTCTGGAGTTTATCTGATTCTCCACTCCCGCCTGGTTAACATTACACCACTTGTGAATGTCCAAGTAAGCCAATGCTGGTTTTCAGAGGCCTGTTCATACTCGCAGCCGTGCTGTTTAATTGACAATTCACTCCACCCTGTTCAGCTCTTCATTGTCCCACCACACTACCAGCCTTCAGAAATCTTTGTTATCTCCACTACAGAATGTTCCATTCATTCACTGCGAATCTGGAATTCATCTGACTCTCAACTCCACGCAGGTTTTCATTACACCACTGTTGAATGTCCAAGTAACCCAATGCTGGTTTTCAGCGGCCTGTTCATATTCGCAGCCCTGCTGTTTACTTGGCTATCGATTCAAGCCTGGTCAGCTCTTCATTTTCCTGTCCACACAACACAGGCTTCAGAAATCATTGGAATCTCCTCTACAGAATGTTCCATTCATTCACTGCGAATGTGGAATTCAACTGACTCTCCACTCCATGCAGGTTTTCCTTACACCACTGATGAATGTCCAAGTAACCCAATGCTGGTTTTCAGCTGCATGTTCACACTCGCAGCCATGCTATACAATTGGCTTTCCACTAAATCCTGATTAGTTCTTGATTTTCCTTCCACACGACCCAGCCTTCAGAAATCGTTGGAATCTCCACTAGAGAATGTTCCATTCATTCACTGCGAATCTGGAATTCCTCTGAACCTCCACTCCCGGCAGGTTTTCGTTACACCACTGTTGAATGTCCAAGTAACCCAATGTTTTAAGTGTTTTCTTCACAAGCGCAGTGGTGCTGTTCAATTGGCTATCCACTCAACCCTGGCCAGCTCTACATTTTCCTGTCCACACCACAGAGACTGGAGAAATCATTGTTATCTCCACTACAGAATGTTCCATTCATTCACAGCGAATCTGGAATTCATCTGAATCTCCACTCCCGGCAGGTTTTCGTGACACCACTGCTAAATATCCAAGTAAGCCAATGCTGGTTTTAAGTGGCCTGCTCATACTCTCAGCCGTGCTGTTCAATTTGCTATCCACTCAACCCTCTTCAGCTCCATTTTCCTGTCCACATAACCCAAACTTCAGAAACAATTGGTATCTCCTCCACAGAATGTTCCATTCATTGACGGCAAATCTGAAATTCATCTAATTCTCAACTCCCGTCAGGTTTTCGTTACACCACTTGTGAATGTCCAATTAAGCCAAAGCTGGTTTTCAGTGGCCTGTTCTTACTACGAGACGTGCTGTTCATTTGGCTATCCATTCCACCCTGTTCAGCTCTACATTTTCGTGTCCACAAAACCCAGCCTTCAGAAATCATTGGAATCACCACTAGAGAATGTTCCATTCATTCACTGCGAATCTGGAATTCATCTGAATCTCCACTCCCGGCAGGTTTTCATTGCACCACTGCTGAATGTTCAAGTAACGCAATGATGGTTTTCAGCGGTCTATTCACACTCGAACCCGTGCTGTTCACGGTCTACCGACTCAACACTGGTGAGTTCTTCTTTTTCCAGTTCAGACAATACAAACCTCAGAAACCATTGCAATCTACACTACAGAATGTTTCATTCATTCAGGCGAATCTTGAATTCATCTTGTTCTCCACTCCCAGCAGGTTTTCGTTTCACCACTGGTGAATGTCCAAGCAACCCAAGGCTGGTTTCAGCTGCGTGTTAACACTCGCAGCCGTGCTGTTCAATTGGCTATCCAGTGAACGCTGGTTAGCTCTTGATTTTCCTTCCACACACCGAGCCTTCAGAAATCATTCTTATCTCCACTTCAGAATGTTCCATTCGTTCCCTGCGAATCTGGAATTCCTCTGACTCTCCACACCAGGCAGATTTTCCTAACAACACTGGTGAATGACCAGGTAATCCAATGCTGGTTTTCAGCGGCTGTTCACACTCACAGCCTTGCTGTTCAATTGGCAATCCAGTCAAACCTAGTCAGCTCTTCATTTTCCTGTCCACACAACCCAGCGTTCAGAAATCATTGGAATCTCTACTACAGAAATTTCCATTCATTCACTGTGAATCTGGAAATACTCTGAATCTGCATTCCAGGAAGGCTTTCGTTACACCACTGATGAATGTCCAAGTAATGCAATGCTGCTTCTTAGTGGTCTGTTCACACTCGAAACCGTGCTGTTCATTGGCTATCCACTCAATATCGGTCAGCTCTTCAATATCCTGTCCAGACTATCCAGATTCCTAAATGTTGGCAATCACCACTACAGAATGTTCCATTCAATCACGCGAATCTGGAATTCATCAGAGTCTCCACTCCTGGAAGGTTTTCGTGACACCACTGGTAAATGTCCAAGGAAGACAATGCTGGTTTTAAGCCGCCTGCTAACACACTCAGCCGTGCTGTTCAATTTGCTATCCACCCAACCCTATTCAGCTCTACATTTTCCTGTCCTCATAACCCAACCTTCAGAAATAATTGGTATCTCCTCCACAGAATGTTCCGTTCATTCACTGCGAATCTTAAATTCATCTGACTCTCAACTCCCGGCGGGTTATCGTTACACCACTTGTGAATGTCCAAGTAAGCCAATGCTGGTTTTCAGTGGCCTGTTCATACTAAGAGACGTGCTGTTCATTTGGCTATCCACTCCACCCTGTTCAGCTCTACATTTTCGTGTCCACAAAACCCAGCCTTCAGAAATCATTGGAATCACCACTAGAGAATGTTCCATTCATTCACTGCGAATCTGGAATTCCTCTGAACCTCCACTCCTGGCAGGTTTTCGTTACGCCACTGGTGAATGTCCAAGTAACTCAATACTGGTTTTCAGAGGCATGTTCAACTCGCAGAAGTGCTGTTCAATGGGCTATCCACTCAATATTGGTCAGCTCTTCATTTTCCTCTCCACACAAACCAGCCTTCAGAAATCATTGGGCTCTCCACTACAGACTGTTCCATTCATTCACTGCGATTCTGCAATTCATCTGACTCTCCGCTCCAGGCAGGTTTTCATTACAGCACTGGTGAATGACCAAGTAATCCAATGCTGGTTTTCAGCCGCCTTTTCACACTCGCAGTGTGCTGTTCAATTGTCTATCCACTCAAACCTGGTCAGCCTTTCATTTTCTTTTCCACAATATCAGACTTCAGAAATCATTGGAATCGCCAGTACAGAATGTTCCATTCATTCACTGCCAATCTGGAATTCATCTGAATCTGCACTCCAGGTAGGCTTTCATTACACCACTTATGAATGTCCAAGTAACACAATGCTGGTTTTCAGCGGTCTGTTCACACTCTAAGCCCTGCTTTTTACTGGGTATCCACACAACTGTGGTCAGCTCTACATTTTCATGTCCAAACAATCCAGACTTGAGAAATCATTGCAATCTCCAGTACAGAATGTTCCATTCATTCACTGCGAATCTGGAATTCAACTGAATCTCCACTACCTGCAGATTTATCTTACACCACTTGTGAATGTCCAAGTAAAACAATGCTGGTTTTCAGAGGCCTGTTCATATTCGCAGTCGTGCTGTTCAATTGGCTATCCACTCAACCTGTTTTGCTCCTCATTTTCCTGTGCACACAACCCAGCCTTCAGAAATCATTGTAATCTCCACTACAGGATGTTCCATTCATTCACTGGGAATCTGGAATTCATCTGAATCTGCACTCCACGCAGGCTTTCGTTACACCACTGCTGAAAGTCGAAGTAATGCAATACTGGTTTTCAGTGGTCTGTTCACATTCGAAGCCGAGGCTTTTTACAGGCTATCCACTCAACACTGGTCAGCTCTTCATTTTCGTGTCCCCACAATCCAGATTTCAGAAATCATTGCAATCTCCACTACAGAATGTTCCATTCATTCACTGCGAGTCTGGAGTTTATCTGATTCTCCACTCCCGCCTGGTTAACATTACACCACTTGTGAATGTCCAAGTAAGCCAATGCTGGTTTTCAGAGGCCTGTTCATACTCGCAGCCGTGCTGTTTAATTGACAATTCACTCCACCCTGTTCAGCTCTTCATTGTCCCACCACACTACCAGCCTTCAGAAATCTTTGTTATCTCCACTACAGAATGTTCCATTCATTCACTGCGAATCTGGAATTCATCTGACTCTCAACTCCACGCAGGTTTTCATTACACCACTGTTGAATGTCCAAGTAACCCAATGCTGGTTTTCAGCGGCCTGTTCATATTCGCAGCCCTGCTGTTTACTTGGCTATCGATTCAAGCCTGGTCAGCTCTTCATTTTCCTGTCCACACAACACAGGCTTCAGAAATCATTGGAATCTCCTCTACAGAATGTTCCATTCATTCACTGCGAATGTGGAATTCAACTGACTCTCCACTCCATGCAGGTTTTCCTTACACCACTGATGAATGTCCAAGTAACCCAATGCTGGTTTTCAGCTGCATGTTCACACTCGCAGCCATGCTATACAATTGGCTTTCCACTAAATCCTGATTAGTTCTTGATTTTCCTTCCACACGACCCAGCCTTCAGAAATCGTTGGAATCTCCACTAGAGAATGTTCCATTCATTCACTGCGAATCTGGAATTCCTCTGAACCTCCACTCCCGGCAGGTTTTCGTTACACCACTGTTGAATGTCCAAGTAACCCAATGTTTTAAGTGTTTTCTTCACAAGCGCAGTGGTGCTGTTCAATTGGCTATCCACTCAACCCTGGCCAGCTCTACATTTTCCTGTCCACACCACAGAGACTGGAGAAATCATTGTTATCTCCACTACAGAATGTTCCATTCATTCACAGCGAATCTGGAATTCATCTGAATCTCCACTCCCGGCAGGTTTTCGTGACACCACTGCTAAATATCCAAGTAAGCCAATGCTGGTTTTAAGTGGCCTGCTCATACTCTCAGCCGTGCTGTTCAATTTGCTATCCACTCAACCCTCTTCAGCTCCATTTTCCTGTCCACATAACCCAAACTTCAGAAACAATTGGTATCTCCTCCACAGAATGTTCCATTCATTGACGGCAAATCTGAAATTCATCTAATTCTCAACTCCCGTCAGGTTTTCGTTACACCACTTGTGAATGTCCAATTAAGCCAAAGCTGGTTTTCAGTGGCCTGTTCTTACTACGAGACGTGCTGTTCATTTGGCTATCCATTCCACCCTGTTCAGCTCTACATTTTCGTGTCCACAAAACCCAGCCTTCAGAAATCATTGGAATCACCACTAGAGAATGTTCCATTCATTCACTGCGAATCTGGAATTCATCTGAATCTCCACTCCCGGCAGGTTTTCATTGCACCACTGCTGAATGTTCAAGTAACGCAATGATGGTTTTCAGCGGTCTATTCACACTCGAACCCGTGCTGTTCACGGTCTAGCGACTCAACACTGGTGAGTTCTTCTTTTTCCAGTTCAGACAATACAAACCTCAGAAACCATTGCAATCTACACTACAGAATGTTTCATTCATTCAGGCGAATCTTGAATTCATCTTGTTCTCCACTCCCAGCAGGTTTTCGTTTCACCACTGGTGAATGTCCAAGCAACCCAAGGCTGGTTTCAGCTGCGTGTTAACACTCGCAGCCGTGCTGTTCAATTGGCTATCCAGTGAACGCTGGTTAGCTCTTGATTTTCCTTCCACACACCGAGCCTTCAGAAATCATTCTTATCTCCACTTCAGAATGTTCCATTCGTTCCCTGCGAATCTGGAATTCCTCTGACTCTCCACACCAGGCAGATTTTCCTAACAACACTGGTGAATGACCAGGTAATCCAATGCTGGTTTTCAGCGGCTGTTCACACTCACAGCCTTGCTGTTCAATTGGCAATCCAGTCAAACCTAGTCAGCTCTTCATTTTCCTGTCCACACAACCCAGCGTTCAGAAATCATTGGAATCTCTACTACAGAAATTTCCATTCATTCACTGTGAATCTGGAAATACTCTGAATCTGCATTCCAGGAAGGCTTTCGTTACACCACTGATGAATGTCCAAGTAATGCAATGCTGCTTCTTAGTGGTCTGTTCACACTCGAAACCGTGCTGTTCATTGGCTATCCACTCAATATCGGTCAGCTCTTCAATATCCTGTCCAGACTATCCAGATTCCTAAATGTTGGCAATCACCACTACAGAATGTTCCATTCAATCACGCGAATCTGGAATTCATCAGAGTCTCCACTCCTGGAAGGTTTTCGTGACACCACTGGTAAATGTCCAAGGAAGACAATGCTGGTTTTAAGCCGCCTGCTAACACACTCAGCCGTGCTGTTCAATTTGCTATCCACCCAACCCTATTCAGCTCTACATTTTCCTGTCCTCATAACCCAACCTTCAGAAATAATTGGTATCTCCTCCACAGAATGTTCCGTTCATTCACTGCGAATCTTAAATTCATCTGACTCTCAACTCCCGGCGGGTTATCGTTACACCACTTGTGAATGTCCAAGTAAGCCAATGCTGGTTTTCAGTGGCCTGTTCATACTAAGAGACGTGCTGTTCATTTGGCTATCCACTCCACCCTGTTCAGCTCTACATTTTCGTGTCCACAAAACCCAGCCTTCAGAAATCATTGGAATCACCACTAGAGAATGTTCCATTCATTCACTGCGAATCTGGAATTCATCTGAACCTCCACTCCTGGCAGGTTTTCGTTACGCCACTGGTGAATGTCCAAGTAACTCAATACTGCTTTTCAGAGGCATGTTCAACTCGCAGAAGTGCTGTTCAATGGGCTATCCACTCAATATTGGTCAGCTCTTCATTTTCCTCTCCACACAAACCAGCCTTCAGAAATCATTGGGCTCTCCACTACAGACTGTTCCATTCATTCACTGCGATTCTGCAATTCATCTGACTCTCCGCTCCAGGCAGGTTTTCATTACAGCACTGGTGAATGACCAAGTAATCCAATGCTGGTTTTCAGCCGCCTTTTCACACTCGCAGTGTGCTGTTCAATTGTCTATCCACTCAAACCTGGTCAGCCTTTCATTTTCTTTTCCACAATATCAGACTTCAGAAATCATTGGAATCGCCAGTACAGAATGTTCCATTCATTCACTGCCAATCTGGAATTCATCTGAATCTGCACTCCAGGTAGGCTTTCATTACACCACTTATGAATGTCCAAGTAACACAATGCTGGTTTTCAGCGGTCTGTTCACACTCTAAGCCCTGCTTTTTACTGGGTATCCACACAACTGTGGTCAGCTCTTCATTTTCATGTCCAAACAATCCAGACTTGAGAAATCATTGCAATCTCCAGTACAGAATGTTCCATTCATTCACTGCGAATCTGGAATTCAACTGAATCTCCACTACCTGCAGATTTATCTTACACCACTTGTGAATGTCCAAGTAAAACAATGCTGGTTTTCAGAGGCCTGTTCATGTTCGCAGTCGTGCTGTTCAATTGGCTATCCACTCAACCTGTTTTGCTCCTCATTTTCCTGTGCACACAACCCAGCCTTCAGAAATCATTGTAATCTCCACTACAGGATGTTCCATTCATTCACTGGGAATCTGGAATTCATCTGAATCTGCACTCCACGCAGGCTTTCGTTACACCACTGCTGAAAGTCGAAGTAATGCAATACTGGTTTTCAGTGGTCTGTTCACATTCGAAGCCGAGGCTTTTTACAGGCTATCCACTCAACACTGGTCAGCTCTTCATTTTCGTGTCCCCACAATCCAGATTTCAGAAATCATTGCAATCTCCACTACAGAATGTTCCATTCATTCACTGCGAGTCTGGAGTTTATCTGATTCTCCACTCCCGCCTGGTTAACATTACACCACTTGTGAATGTCCAAGTAAGCCAATGCTGGTTTTCAGAGGCCTGTTCATACTCGCAGCCGTGCTGTTTAATTGACAATTCACTCCACCCTGTTCAGCTCTTCATTGTCCCACCACACTACCAGCCTTCAGAAATCTTTGTTATCTCCACTACAGAATGTTCCATTCATTCACTGCGAATCTGGAATTCATCTGACTCTCAACTCCACGCAGGTTTTCATTACACCACTGTTGAATGTCCAAGTAACCCAATGCTGGTTTTCAGCGGCCTGTTCATATTCGCAGCCCTGCTGTTTACTTGGCTATCGATTCAAGCCTGGTCAGCTCTTCA
The DNA here is from genome assembly GCF_029834395.1 of Sorex fumeus. Classification (NCBI taxonomy): domain Eukaryota; kingdom Metazoa; phylum Chordata; class Mammalia; order Eulipotyphla; family Soricidae; genus Sorex; species Sorex fumeus. Next base: position 920,190 of record NW_026606251.1, read on the forward strand.
TTTTCCTGTCCACACAACACAGGCTTCAGAAATCATTGGAATCTCCTCTACAGAATGTTCCATTCATTCACTGCGAATGTGGAATTCAACTGACTCTCCACTCCATGCAGGTTTTCCTTACACCACTGATGAATGTCCAAGTAACCCAATGCTGGTTTTCAGCTGCATGTTCACACTCGCAGCCATGCTATACAATTGGCTTTCCACTAAATCCTGATTAGTTCTTGATTTTCCTTCCACACGACCCAGCCTTCAGAAATCGTTGGAATCTCCACTAGAGAATGTTCCATTCATTCACTGCGAATCTGGAATTCCTCTGAACCTCCACTCCCGGCAGGTTTTCGTTACACCACTGTTGAATGTCCAAGTAACCCAATGTTTTAAGTGTTTTCTTCACAAGCGCAGTGGTGCTGTTCAATTGGCTATCCACTCAACCCTGGCCAGCTCTACATTTTCCTGTCCACACCACAGAGACTGGAGAAATCATTGTTATCTCCACTACAGAATGTTCCATTCATTCACAGCGAATCTGGAATTCATCTGAATCTCCACTCCCGGCAGGTTTTCGTGACACCACTGGTAAATATCCAAGTAAGCCAATGCTGGTTTTAAGTGGCCTGCTCATACTCTCAGCCGTGCTGTTCAATTTGCTATCCACTCAACCCTCTTCAGCTCCATTTTCCTGTCCACATAACCCAAACTTCAGAAACAATTGGTATCTCCTCCACAGAATGTTCCATTCATTGACGGCAAATCTGAAATTCATCTAATTCTCAACTCCCGTCAGGTTTTCGTTACACCACTTGTGAATGTCCAATTAAGCCAAAGCTGGTTTTCAGTGGCCTGTTCTTACTACGAGACGTGCTGTTCATTTGGCTATCCATTCCACCCTGTTCAGCTCTACATTTTCGTGTCCACAAAACCCAGCCTTCAGAAATCATTGGAATCACCACTAGAGAATGTTCCATTCATTCACTGCGAATCTGGAATTCATCTGAATCTCCACTCCCGGCAGGTTTTCATTGCACCACTGCTGAATGTTCAAGTAACGCAATGATGGTTTTCAGCGGTCTATTCACACTCGAACCCGTGCTGTTCACGGTCTACCGACTCAACACTGGTGAGTTCTTCTTTTTCCAGTTCAGACAATACAAACCTCAGAAACCATTGCAATCTACACTACAGAATGTTTCATTCATTCAGGCGAATCTTGAATTCATCTTGTTCTCCACTCCCAGCAGGTTTTCGTTTCACCACTGGTGAATGTCCAAGCAATCCAAGGCTTGTTTCAGCTGCGTGTTAACACTCGCAGCCGTGCTGTTCAATTGGCTATCCAGTGAACGCTGGTTAGCTCTTGATTTTCCTTCCACACACCGAGCCTTCAGAAATCATTCTTATCTCCACTTCAGAATGTTCCATTCGTTCCCTGCGAATCTGGAATTCCTCTGACTCTCCACACCAGGCAGATTTTCCTAACAACACTGGTGAATGACCAGGTAATCCAATGCTGGTTTTCAGCGGCTGTTCACACTCACAGCCTTGCTGTTCAATTGGCAATCCAGTCAAAACTAGTCAGCTCTTCATTTTCCTGTCCACACAACCCAGCGTTCAGAAATCATTGGAATCTCTACTACAGAAATTTCCATTCATTCACTGTGAATCTGGAAATAATCTGAATCTGCATTCCAGGAAGGCTTTCGTTACACCACTGATGAATGTCCAAGTAATGCAATGCTGCTTCTTAGTGGTCTGTTCACACTCGAAACCGTGCTGTTCATTGGCTATCCACTCAATATCGGTCAGCTCTTCAATATCCTGTCCAGACTATCCAGATTCCTAAATGTTGGCAATCACCACTACAGAATGTTCCATTCAATCACGCGAATCTGGAATTCATCAGAGTCTCCACTCCTGGAAGGTTTTCGTGACACCACTGGTAAATGTCCAAGGAAGACAATGCTGGTTTTAAGCCGCCTGCTAACACACTCAGCCGTGCTGTTCAATTTGCTATCCACCCAACCCTATTCAGCTCTACATTTTCCTGTCCTCATAACCCAACCTTCAGAAATAATTGGTATCTCCTCCACAGAATGTTCCGTTCATTCACTGCGAATCTGGAATTCAACTGAATCTCCACTACCTGCAGATTTATCTTACACCACTTGTGAATGTCCAAGTAAAACAATGCTGGTTTTCAGAGGCCTGTTCATGTTCGCAGTCGTGCTGTTCAATTGGCTATCCACTCAACCTGTTTTGCTCCTCATTTTCCTGTGCACACAACCCAGCCTTCAGAAATCATTGTAATCTCCACTACAGGATGTTCCATTCATTCACTGGGAATCTGGAATTCATCTGAATCTGCACTCCACGCAGGCTTTCGTTACACCACTGCTGAAAGTCGAAGTAATGCAATACTGGTTTTCAGTGGTCTGTTCACATTCGAAGCCGAGGCTTTTTACAGGCTATCCACTCAACACTGGTCAGCTCTTCATTTTCGTGTCCCCACAATCCAGATTTCAGAAATCATTGCAATCTCCACTACAGAATGTTCCATTCATTCACTGCGAGTCTGGAGTTTATCTGATTCTCCACTCCCGCCTGGTTAACATTACACCACTTGTGAATGTCCAAGTAAGCCAATGCTGGTTTTCAGAGGCCTGTTCATACTCGCAGCCGTGCTGTTTAATTGACAATTCACTCCACCCTGTTCAGCTCTTCATTGTCCCACCACACTACCAGCCTTCAGAAATCTTTGTTATCTCCACTACAGAATGTTCCATTCATTCACTGCGAATCTGGAATTCATCTGACTCTCAACTCCACGCAGGTTTTCATTACACCACTGTTGAATGTCCAAGTAACCCAATGCTGGTTTTCAGCGGCCTGTTCATATTCGCAGCCCTGCTGTTTACTTGGCTATCGATTCAAGCCTGGTCAGCTCTTCATTTTCCTGTCCACACAACACAGGCTTCAGAAATCATTGGAATCTCCTCTACAGAATGTTCCATTCATTCACTGCGAATGTGGAATTCAACTGACTCTCCACTCCATGCAGGTTTTCCTTACACCACTGATGAATGTCCAAGTAACCCAATGCTGGTTTTCAGCTGCATGTTCACACTCGCAGCCATGCTATACAATTGGCTTTCCACTAAATCCTGATTAGTTCTTGATTTTCCTTCCACACGACCCAGCCTTCAGAAATCGTTGGAATCTCCACTAGAGAATGTTCCATTCATTCACTGCGAATCTGGAATTCCTCTGAACCTCCACTCCCGGCAGGTTTTCGTTACACCACTGTTGAATGTCCAAGTAACCCAATGTTTTAAGTGTTTTCTTCACAAGCGCAGTGGTGCTGTTCAATTGGCTATCCACTCAACCCTGGCCAGCTCTACATTTTCCTGTCCACACCACAGAGACTGGAGAAATCATTGTTATCTCCACTACAGAATGTTCCATTCATTCACAGCGAATCTGGAATTCATCTGAATCTCCACTCCCGGCAGGTTTTCGTGACACCACTGGTAAATATCCAAGTAAGCCAATGCTGGTTTTAAGTGGCCTGCTCATACTCTCAGCCGTGCTGTTCAATTTGCTATCCACTCAACCCTCTTCAGCTCCATTTTCCTGTCCACATAACCCAAACTTCAGAAACAATTGGTATCTCCTCCACAGAATGTTCCATTCATTGACGGCAAATCTGAAATTCATCTAATTCTCAACTCCCGTCAGGTTTTCGTTACACCACTTGTGAATGTCCAATTAAGCCAAAGCTGGTTTTCAGTGGCCTGTTCTTACTACGAGACGTGCTGTTCATTTGGCTATCCATTCCACCCTGTTCAGCTCTACATTTTCGTGTCCACAAAACCCAGCCTTCAGAAATCATTGGAATCACCACTAGAGAATGTTCCATTCATTCACTGCGAATCTGGAATTCATCTGAATCTCCACTCCCGGCAGGTTTTCATTGCACCACTGCTGAATGTTCAAGTAACGCAATGATGGTTTTCAGCGGTCTATTCACACTCGAACCCGTGCTGTTCACGGTCTACCGACTCAACACTGGTGAGTTCTTCTTTTTCCAGTTCAGACAATACAAACCTCAGAAACCATTGCAATCTACACTACAGAATGTTTCATTCATTCAGGCGAATCTTGAATTCATCTTGTTCTCCACTCCCAGCAGGTTTTCGTTTCACCACTGGTGAATGTCCAAGCAATCCAAGGCTTGTTTCAGCTGCGTGTTAACACTCGCAGCCGTGCTGTTCAATTGGCTATCCAGTGAACGCTGGTTAGCTCTTGATTTTCCTTCCACACACCGAGCCTTCAGAAATCATTCTTATCTCCACTTCAGAATGTTCCATTCGTTCCCTGCGAATCTGGAATTCCTCTGACTCTCCACACCAGGCAGATTTTCCTAACAACACTGGTGAATGACCAGGTAATCCAATGCTGGTTTTCAGCGGCTGTTCACACTCACAGCCTTGCTGTTCAATTGGCAATCCAGTCAAACCTAGTCAGCTCTTCATTTTCCTGTCCACACAACCCAGCGTTCAGAAATCATTGGAATCTCTACTACAGAAATTTCCATTCATTCACTGTGAATCTGGAAATAATCTGAATCTGCATTCCAGGAAGGCTTTCGTTACACCACTGATGAATGTCCAAGTAATGCAATGCTGCTTCTTAGTGGTCTGTTCACACTCGAAACCGTGCTGTTCATTGGCTATCCACTCAATATCGGTCAGCTCTTCAATATCCTGTCCAGACTATCCAGATTCCTAAATGTTGGCAATCACCACTACAGAATGTTCCATTCAATCACGCGAATCTGGAATTCATCAGAGTCTCCACTCCTGGAAGGTTTTCGTGACACCACTGGTAAATGTCCAAGGAAGACAATGCTGGTTTTAAGCCGCCTGCTAACACACTCAGCCGTGCTGTTCAATTTGCTATCCACCCAACCCTATTCAGCTCTACATTTTCCTGTCCTCATAACCCAACCTTCAGAAATAATTGGTATCTCCTCCACAGAATGTTCCGTTCATTCACTGCGAATCTTAAATTCATCTGACTCTCAACTCCCGGCGGGTTATCGTTACACCACTTGTGAATGTCCAAGTAAGCCAATGCTGGTTTTCAGTGGCCTGTTCATACTAAGAGACGTGCTGTTCATTTGGCTATCCACTCCACCCTGTTCAGCTCTACATTTTCGTGTCCACAAAACCCAGCCTTCAGAAATCATTGGAATCACCACTAGAGAATGTTCCATTCATTCACTGCGAATCTGGAATTCATCTGAACCTCCACTCCTGGCAGGTTTTCGTTACGCCACTGGTGAATGTCCAAGTAACTCAATACTGGTTTTCAGAGGCATGTTCAACTCGCAGAAGTGCTGTTCAATGGGCTATCCACTCAATATTGGTCAGCTCTTCATTTTCCTCTCCACACAAACCAGCCTTCAGAAATCATTGGGCTCTCCACTACAGACTGTTCCATTCATTCATTGCGATTCTGCAATTCATCTGACTCTCCGCTCCAGGCAGGTTTTCATTACAGCACTGGTGAATGACCAAGTAATCCAATGCTGGTTTTCAGCCGCCTTTTCACACTCGCAGTGTGCTGTTCAATTGTCTATCCACTCAAACCTGGTCAGCCTTTCATTTTCTTTTCCACAATTTCAGACTTCAGAAATCATTGGAATCGCCAGTACAGAATGTTCCATTCATTCACTGCCAATCTGGAATTCATCTGAATCTGCACTCCAGGTAGGCTTTCATTACACCACTTATGAATGTCCAAGTAACACAATGCTGGTTTTCAGCGGTCTGTTCACACTCTAAGCCCTGCTTTTTACTGGGTATCCACACAACTGTGGTCAGCTCTTCATTTTCATGTCCAAACAATCCAGACTTGAGAAATCATTGCAATCTCCAGTACAGAATGTTCCATTCATTCACTGCGAATCTGGAATTCAACTGAATCTCCACTACCTGCAGATTTATCTTACACCACTTGTGAATGTCCAAGTAAAACAATGCTGGTTTTCAGAGGCCTGTTCATGTTCGCAGTCGTGCTGTTCAATTGGCTATCCACTCAACCTGTTTTGCTCCTCATTTTCCTGTGCACACAACCCAGCCTTCAGAAATCATTGTAATCTCCACTACAGGATGTTCCATTCATTCACTGGGAATCTGGAATTCATCTGAAACTGCACTCCACGCAGGCTTTCGTTACACCACTGCTGAAAGTCGAAGTAATGCAATACTGGTTTTCAGTGGTCTGTTCACATTCGAAGCCGAGGCTTTTTACAGGCTATCCACTCAACACTGGTCAGCTCTTCATTTTCGTGTCCCCACAATCCAGATTTCAGAAATCATTGCAATCTCCACTACAGAATGTTCCATTCATTCACTGCGAGTCTGGAGTTTATCTGATTCTCCACTCCCGCCTGGTTAACATTACACCACTTGTGAATGTCCAAGTAAGCCAATGCTGGTTTTCAGAGGCCTGTTCATACTCGCAGCCGTGCTGTTTAATTGACAATTCACTCCACCCTGTTCAGCTCTTCATTGTCCCACCACACTACCAGCCTTCAGAAATCTTTGTTATCTCCACTACAGAATGTTCCATTCATTCACTGCGAATCTGGAATTCATCTGACTCTCAACTCCACGCAGGTTTTCATTACACCACTGTTGAATGTCCAAGTAACCCAATGCTGGTTTTCAGCGGCCTGTTCATATTCGCAGCCCTGCTGTTTACTTGGCTATCGATTCAAGCCTGGTCAGCTCTTCATTTTCCTGTCCACACAACACAGGCTTCAGAAAACATTGGAATCTCCTCTACAGAATGTTCCATTCATTCACTGCGAATGTGGAATTCAACTGACTCTCCACTCCATGCAGGTTTTCCTTACACCACTGATGAATGTCCAAGTAACCCAATGCTGGTTTTCAGCTGCATGTTCACACTCGCAGCCATGCTATACAATTGGCTTTCCACTAAATCCTGATTAGTTCTTGATTTTCCTTCCACACGACCCAGCCTTCAGAAATCGTTGGAATCTCCACTAGAGAATGTTCCATTCATTCACTGCGAATCTGGAATTCCTCTGAACCTCCACTCCCGGCAGATTTTCGTTACACCACTGTTGAATGTCCAAGTAACCCAATGTTTTAAGTGTTTTCTTCACAAGCGCAGTGGTGCTGTTCAATTGGCTATCCACTCAACCCTGGCCAGCTCTACATTTTCCTGTCCACACCACAGAGACTGGAGAAATCATTGTTATCTCCACTACAGAATGTTCCATTCATTCACAGCGAATCTGGAATTCATCTGAATCTCCACTCCCGGCAGGTTTTCGTGACACCACTGGTAAATATCCAAGTAAGCCAATGCTGGTTTTAAGTGGCCTGCTCATACTCTCAGCCGTGCTGTTCAATTTGCTATCCACTCAACCCTCTTCAGCTCCATTTTCCTGTCCACATAACCCAAACTTCAGAAACAATTGGTATCTCCTCCACAGAATGTTCCATTCATTGACGGCAAATCTGAAATTCATCTAATTCTCAACTCCCGTCAGGTTTTCGTTACACCACTTGTGAATGTCCAATTAAGCCAAAGCTGGTTTTCAGTGGCCTGTTCTTACTACGAGACGTGCTGTTCATTTGGCTATCCATTCCACCCTGTTCAGCTCTACATTTTCGTGTCCACAAAACCCAGCCTTCAGAAATCATTGGAATCACCACTAGAGAATGTTCCATTCATTCACTGCGAATCTGGAATTCATCTGAATCTCCACTCCCGGCAGGTTTTCATTGCACCACTGCTGAATGTTCAAGTAACGCAATGATGGTTTTCAGCGGTCTATTCACACTCGAACCCGTGCTGTTCACGGTCTAGCGACTCAACACTGGTGAGTTCTTCTTTTTCCAGTTCAGACAATACAAACCTCAGAAACCATTGCAATCTACACTACAGAATGTTTCATTCATTCAGGCGAATCTTGAATTCATCTTGTTCTCCACTCCCAGCAGGTTTTCGTTTCACCACTGGTGAATGTCCAAGCAATCCAAGGCTGGTTTCAGCTGCGTGTTAACACTCGCAGCCGTGCTGTTCAATTGGCTATCCAGTGAACGCTGGTTAGCTCTTGATTTTCCTTCCACACACCGAGCCTTCAGAAATCATTCTTATCTCCACTTCAGAATGTTCCATTCGTTCCCTGCGAATCTGGAATTCCTCTGACTCTCCACACCAGGCAGATTTTCCTAACAACACTGGTGAATGACCAGGTAATCCAATGCTGGTTTTCAGCGGCTGTTCACACTCACAGCCTTGCTGTTCAATTGGCAATCCAGTCAAACCTAGTCAGCTCTTCATTTTCCTGTCCACACAACCCAGCGTTCAGAAATCATTGGAATCTCTACTACAGAAATTTCCATTCATTCACTGTGAATCTGGAAATACTCTGAATCTGCATTCCAGGAAGGCTTTCGTTACACCACTGATGAATGTCCAAGTAATGCAATGCTGCTTCTTAGTGGTCTGTTCACACTCGAAACCGTGCTGTTCATTGGCTATCCACTCAATATCGGTCAGCTCTTCAATATCCTGTCCAGACTATCCAGATTCCTAAATGTTGGCAATCACCACTACAGAATGTTCCATTCAATCACGCGAATCTGGAATTCATCAGAGTCTCCACTCCTGGAAGGTTTTCGTGACACCACTGGTAAATGTCCAAGGAAGACAATGCTGGTTTTAAGCCGCCTGCTAACACACTCAGCCGTGCTGTTCAATTTGCTATCCACCCAACCCTATTCAGCTCTACATTTTCCTGTCCTCATAACCCAACCTTCAGAAATAATTGGTATCTCCTCCACAGAATGTTCCGTTCATTCACTGCGAATCTTAAATTCATCTGACTCTCAACTCCCGGCGGGTTATCGTTACACCACTTGTGAATGTCCAAGTAAGCCAATGCTGGTTTTCAGTGGCCTGTTCATACTAAGAGACGTGCTGTTCATTTGGCTATCCACTCCACCCTGTTCAGCTCTACATTTTCGTGTCCACAAAACCCAGCCTTCAGAAATCATTGGAATCACCACTAGAGAATGTTCCATTCATTCACTGCGAATCTGGAATTCATCTGAACCTCCACTCCTGGCAGGTTTTCGTTACGCCACTGGTGAATGTCCAAGTAACTCAATACTGGTTTTCAGAGGCATGTTCAACTCGCAGAAGTGCTGTTCAATGGGCTATCCACTCAATATTGGTCAGCTCTTCATTTTCCTCTCCACACAAACCAGCCTTCAGAAATCATTGGGCTCTCCACTACAGACTGTTCCATTCATTCACTGCGATTCTGCAATTCATCTGACTCTCCGCTCCAGGCAGGTTTTCATTACAGCACTGGTGAATGACCAAGTAATCCAATGCTGGTTTTCAGCCGCCTTTTCACACTCGCAGTGTGCTGTTCAATTGTCTATCCACTCAAACCTGGTCAGCCTTTCATTTTCTTTTCCACAATATCAGACTTCAGAAATCATTGGAATCGCCAGTACAGAATGTTCCATTCATTCACTGCCAATCTGGAATTCATCTGAATCTGCACTCCAGGTAGGCTTTCATTACACCACTTATGAATGTCCAAGTAACACAGTGCTGGTTTTCAGCGGTCTGTTCACACTCTAAGCCCTGCTTTTTACTGGGTATCCACACAACTGTGGTCAGCTCTTCATTTTCATGTCCAAACAATCCAGACTTGAGAAATCATTGCAATCTCCAGTACAGAATGTTCCATTCATTCACTGCGAATCTGGAATTCAACTGAATCTCCACTACCTGCAGATTTATCTTACACCACTTGTGAATGTCCAAGTAAAACAATGCTGGTTTTCAGAGGCCTGTTCATGTTCGCAGTCGTGCTGTTCAATTGGCTATCCACTCAACCTGTTTTGCTCCTCATTTTCCTGTGCACACAACCCAGCCTTCAGAAATCATTGTAATCTCCACTACAGGATGTTCCATTCATTCACTGGGAATCTGGAATTCATCTGAATCTGCACTCCACGCAGGCTTTCGTTACACCACTGCTGAAAGTCGAAGTAATGCAATACTGGTTTTCAGTGGTCTGTTCACATTCGAAGCCGAGGCTTTTTACAGGCTATCCACTCAACACTGGTCAGCTCTTCATTTTCGTGTCCCCACAATCCAGATTTCAGAAATCATTGCAATCTCCACTACAGAATGTTCCATTCATTCACTGCGAGTCTGGAGTTTATCTGATTCTCCACTCCCGCCTGGTTAACATTACACCACTTGTGAATGTCCAAGTAAGCCAATGCTGGTTTTCAGAGGCCTGTTCATACTCGCAGCCGTGCTGTTTAATTGACAATTCACTCCACCCTGTTCAGCTCTTCATTGTCCCACCACACTACCAGCCTTCAGAAATCTTTGTTATCTCCACTACAGAATGTTCCATTCATTCACTGCGAATCTGGAATTCATCTGACTCTCAACTCCACGCAGGTTTTCATTACACCACTGTTGAATGTCCAAGTAACCCAATGCTGGTTTTCAGCGGCCTGTTCATATTCGCAGCCCTGCTGTTTACTTGGCTATCGATTCAAGCCTGGTCAGCTCTTCATTTTCCTGTCCACACAACACAGGCTTCAGAAATCATTGGAATCTCCTCTACAGAATGTTCCATTCATTCACTGCGAATGTGGAATTCAACTGACTCTCCACTCCATGCAGGTTTTCCTTACACCACTGATGAATGTCCAAGTAACCCAATGCTGGTTTTCAGCTGCATGTTCACACTCGCAGCCATGCTATACAATTGGCTTTCCACTAAATCCTGATTAGTTCTTGATTTTCCTTCCACACGACCCAGCCTTCAGAAATCGTTGGAATCTCCACTAGAGAATGTTCCATTCATTCACTGCGAATCTGGAATTCCTCTGAACCTCCACTCCCGGCAGGTTTTCGTTACACCACTGTTGAATGTCCAAGTAACCCAATGTTTTAAGTGTTTTCTTCACAAGCGCAGTGGTGCTGTTCAATTGGCTATCCACTCAACCCTGACCAGCTCTACATTTTCCTGTCCACACCACAGAGACTGGAGAAATCATTGTTATCTCCACTACAGAATGTTCCATTCATTCACAGCGAATCTGGAATTCATCTGAATCTCCACTCCCGGCAGGTTTTCGTGACACCACTGGTAAATATCCAAGTAAGCCAATGCTGGTTTTAAGTGGCCTGCTCATACTCTCAGCCGTGCTGTTCAATTTGCTATCCACTCAACCCTCTTCAGCTCCATTTTCCTGTCCACATAACCCAAACTTCAGAAACAATTGGTATCTCCTCCACAGAATGTTCCATTCATTGACGGCAAATCTGAAATTCATCTAATTCTCAACTCCCGTCAGGTTTTCGTTACACCACTTGTGAATGTCCAATTAAGCCAAAGCTGGTTTTCAGTGGCCTGTTCTTACTACGAGACGTGCTGTTCATTTGGCTATCCATTCCACCCTGTTCAGCTCTACATTTTCGTGTCCACAAAACCCAGCCTTCAGAAATCATTGGAATCACCACTAGAGAATGTTCCATTCATTCACTGCGAATCTGGAATTCATCTGAATCTCCACTCCCGGCAGGTTTTCATTGCACCACTGCTGAATGTTCAAGTAACGCAATGATGGTTTTCAGCGGTCTATTCACACTCGAACCCGTGCTGTTCACGGTCTACCGACTCAACACTGGTGAGTTCTTCTTTTTCCAGTTCAGACAATACAAACCTCAGAAACCATTGCAATCTACACTACAGAATGTTTCATTCATTCAGGCGAATCTTGAATTCATCTTGTTCTCCACTCCCAGCAGGTTTTCGTTTCACCACTGGTGAATGTCCAAGCAATCCAAGGCTGGTTTCAGCTGCGTGTTAACACTCGCAGCCGTGCTGTTCAATTGGCTATCCAGTGAACGCTGGTTAGCTCTTGATTTTCCTTCCACACACCGAGCCTTCAGAAATCATTCTTATCTCCACTTCAGAATGTTCCATTCGTTCCCTGCGAATCTGGAATTCCTCTGACTCTCCACACCAGGCAGATTTTCCTAACAACACTGGTGAATGACCAGGTAATCCAATGCTGGTTTTCAGCGGCTGTTCACACTCACAGCCTTGCTGTTCAGTTGGCAATCCAGTCAAACCTAGTCAGCTCTTCATTTTCCTGTCCACACAACCCAGCGTTCAGAAATCATTGGAATCTCTACTACAGAAATTTCCATTCATTCACTGTGAATCTGGAAATACTCTGAATCTGCATTCCAGGAAGGCTTTCGTTACACCACTGATGAATGTCCAAGTAATGCAATGCTGCTTCTTAGTGGTCTGTTCACACTCGAAACCGTGCTGTTCATTGGCTATCCACTCAATATCGGTCAGCTCTTCAATATCCTGTCCAGACTATCCAGATTCCTAAATGTTGGCAATCACCACTACAGAATGTTCCATTCAATCACGCGAATCTGGAATTCATCAGAGTCTCCACTCCTGGAAGGTTTTCGTGACACCACTGGTAAATGTCCAAGGAAGACAATGCTGGTTTTAAGCCGCCTGCTAACACACTCAGCCGTGCTGTTCAATTTGCTATCCACCCAACCCTATTCAGCTCTACATTTTCCTGTCCTCATAACCCAACCTTCAGAAATAATTGGTATCTCCTCCACAGAATGTTCCGTTCATTCACTGCGAATCTTAAATTCATCTGACTCTCAACTCCCGGCGGGTTATCGTTACACCACTTGTGAATGTCCAAGTAAGCCAATGCTGGTTTTCAGTGGCCTGTTCATACTAAGAGACGTGCTGTTCATTTGGCTATCCACTCCACCCTGTTCAGCTCTACATTTTCGTGTCCACAAAACCCAGCCTTCAGAAATCATTGGAATCACCACTAGAGAATGTTCCATTCATTCACTGCGAATCTGGAATTCATCTGAACCTCCACTCCTGGCAGGTTTTCGTTACGCCACTGGTGAATGTCCAAGTAACTCAATACTGCTTTTCAGAGGCATGTTCAACTCGCAGAAGTGCTGTTCAATGGGCTATCCACTCAATATTGGTCAGCTCTTCATTTTCCTCTCCACACAAACCAGCCTTCAGAAATCATTGGGCTCTCCACTACAGACTGTTCCATTCATTCACTGCGATTCTGCAATTCATCTGACTCTCCGCTCCAGGCAGGTTTTCATTACAGCACTGGTGAATGACCAAGTAATCCAATGCTGGTTTTCAGCCGCCTTTTCACACTCGCAGTGTGCTGTTCAATTGTCTATCCACTCAAACCTGGTCAGCCTTTCATTTTCTTTTCCACAATATCAGACTTCAGAAATCATTGGAATCGCCAGTACAGAATGTTCCATTCATTCACTGCCAATCTGGAATTCATCTGAATCTGCACTCCAGGTAGGCTTTCATTACACCACTTATGAATGTCCAAGTAACACAATGCTGGTTTTCAGCGGTCTGTTCACACTCTAAGCCCTGCTTTTTACTGGGTATCCACACAACTGTGGTCAGCTCTTCATTTTCATGTCCAAACAATCCAGACTTGAGAAATCATTGCAATCTCCAGTACAGAATGTTCCATTCATTCACTGCGAATCTGGAATTCAACTGAATCTCCACTACCTGCAGATTTATCTTACACCACTTGTGAATGTCCAAGTAAAACAATGCTGGTTTTCAGAGGCCTGTTCATGTTCGCAGTCGTGCTGTTCAATTGGCTATCCACTCAACCTGTTTTGCTCCTCATTTTCCTGTGCACACAACCCAGCCTTCAGAAATCATTGTAATCTCCACTACAGGATGTTCCATTCATTCACTGGGAATCTGGAATTCATCTGAATCTGCACTCCACGCAGGCTTTCGTTACACCACTGCTGAAAGTCGAAGTAATGCAATACTGGTTTTCAGTGGTCTGTTCACATTCGAAGCCGAGGCTTTTTACAGGCTATCCACTCAACACTGGTCAGCTCTTCATTTTCGTGTCCCCACAATCCAGATTTCAGAAATCATTGCAATCTCCACTACAGAATGTTCCATTCATTCACTGCGAGTCTGGAGTTTATCTGATTCTCCACTCCCGCCTGGTTAACATTACACCACTTGTGAATGTCCAAGTAAGCCAATGCTGGTTTTCAGAGGCCTGTTCATACTCGCAGCCGTGCTGTTTAATTGACAATTCACTCCACCCTGTTCAGCTCTTCATTGTCCCACCACACTACCAGCCTTCAGAAATCTTTGTTATCTCCACTACAGAATGTTCCATTCATTCACTGCGAATCTGGAATTCATCTGACTCTCAACTCCACGCAGGTTTTCATTACACCACTGTTGAATGTCCAAGTAACCCAATGCTGGTTTTCAGCGGCCTGTTCATATTCGCAGCCCTGCTGTTTACTTGGCTATCGATTCAAGCCTGGTCAGCTCTTCATTTTCCTGTCCACACAACACAGGCTTCAGAAATCATTGGAATCTCCTCTACAGAATGTTCCATTCATTCACTGCGAATGTGGAATTCAACTGACTCTCCACTCCATGCAGGTTTTCCTTACACCACTGATGAATGTCCAAGTAACCCAATGCTGGTTTTCAGCTGCATGTTCACACTCGCAGCCATGCTATACAATTGGCTTTCCACTAAATCCTGATTAGTTCTTGATTTTCCTTCCACACGACCCAGCCTTCAGAAATCGTTGGAATCTCCACTAGAGAATGTTCCATTCATTCACTGCGAATCTGGAATTCCTCTGAACCTCCACTCCCGGCAGGTTTTCGTTACACCACTGTTGAATGTCCAAGTAACCCAATGTTTTAAGTGTTTTCTTCACAAGCGCAGTGGTGCTGTTCAATTGGCTATCCACTCAACCCTGGCCAGCTCTACATTTTCCTGTCCACACCACAGAGACTGGAGAAATCATTGTTATCTCCACTACAGAATGTTCCATTCATTCACAGCGAATCTGGAATTCATCTGAATCTCCACTCCCGGCAGGTTTTCGTGACACCACTGGTAAATATCCAAGTAAGCCAATGCTGGTTTTAAGTGGCCTGCTCATACTCTCAGCCGTGCTGTTCAATTTGCTATCCACTCAACCCTCTTCAGCTCCATTTTCCTGTCCACATAACCCAAACTTCAGAAACAATTGGTATCTCCTCCACAGAATGTTCCATTCATTGACGGCAAATCTGAAATTCATCTAATTCTCAACTCCCGTCAGGTTTTCGTTACACCACTTGTGAATGTCCAATTAAGCCAAAGCTGGTTTTCAGTGGCCTGTTCTTACTACGAGACGTGCTGTTCATTTGGCTATCCATTCCACCCTGTTCAGCTCTACATTTTCGTGTCCACAAAACCCAGCCTTCTGAAATCATTGGAATCACCACTAGAGAATGTTCCATTCATTCACTGCGAATCTGGAATTCATCTGAATCTCCACTCCCGGCAGGTTTTCATTGCACCACTGCTGAATGTTCAAGTAACGCAATGATGGTTTTCAGCGGTCTATTCACACTCGAACCCGTGCTGTTCACGGTCTAGCGACTCAACACTGGTGAGTTCTTCTTTTTCCAGTTCAGACAATACAAACCTCAGAAACCATTGCAATCTACACTACAGAATGTTTCATTCATTCAGGCGAATCTTGAATTCATCTTGTTCTCCACTCCCAGCAGGTTTTCGTTTCACCACTGGTGAATGTCCAAGCAACCCAAGGCTGGTTTCAGCTGCGTGTTAACACTCGCAGCCGTGCTGTTCAATTGGCTATCCAGTGAACGCTGGTTAGCTCTTGATTTTCCTTCCACACACCGAGCCTTCAGAAATCATTCTTATCTCCACTTCAGAATGTTCCATTCGTTCCCTGCGAATCTGGAATTCCTCTGACTCTCCACACCAGGCAGATTTTCCTAACAACACTGGTGAATGACCAGGTAATCCAATGCTGGTTTTCAGCGGCTGTTCACACTCACAGCCTTGCTGTTCAATTGGCAATCCAGTCAAACCTAGTCAGCTCTTCATTTTCCTGTCCACACAACCCAGCGTTCAGAAATCATTGGAATCTCTACTACAGAAATTTCCATTCATTCACTGTGAATCTGGAAATACTCTGAATCTGCATTCCAGGAAGGCTTTCGTTACACCACTGATGAATGTCCAAGTAATGCAATGCTGCTTCTTAGTGGTCTGTTCACACTCGAAACCGTGCTGTTCATTGGCTATCCACTCAATATCGGTCAGCTCTTCAATATCCTGTCCAGACTATCCAGATTCCTAAATGTTGGCAATCACCACTACAGAATGTTCCATTCAATCACGCGAATCTGGAATTCATCAGAGTCTCCACTCCTGGAAGGTTTTCGTGACACCACTGGTAAATGTCCAAGGAAGACAATGCTGGTTTTAAGCCGCCTGCTAACACACTCAGCCGTGCTGTTCAATTTGCTATCCACCCAACCCTATTCAGCTCTACATTTTCCTGTCCTCATAACCCAACCTTCAGAAATAATTGGTATCTCCTCCACAGAATGTTCCGTTCATTCACTGCGAATCTTAAATTCATCTGACTCTCAACTCCCGGCGGGTTATCGTTACACCACTTGTGAATGTCCAAGTAAGCCAATGCTGGTTTTCAGTGGCCTGTTCATACTAAGAGACGTGCTGTTCATTTGGCTATCCACTCCACCCTGTTCAGCTCTACATTTTCGTGTCCACAAAACCCAGCCTTCAGAAATCATTGGAATCACCACTAGAGAATGTTCCATTCATTCACTGCGAATCTGGAATTCATCTGAACCTCCACTCCTGGCAGGTTTTCGTTACGCCACTGGTGAATGTCCAAGTAACTCAATACTGGTTTTCAGAGGCATGCTGTTCAATGGGCTATCCACTCAATATTGGTCAGCTCTTCATTTTCCTCTCCACACAAACCAGCCTTCAGAAATCATTGGGCTCTCCACTACAGACTGTTCCATTCATTCACTGCGATTCTGCAATTCATCTGACTCTCCGCTCCAGGCAGGTTTTCATTACAGCACTGGTGAATGACCAAGTAATCCAATGCTGGTTTTCAGCCGCCTTTTCACACTCGCAGTGTGCTGTTCAATTGTCTATCCACTCAAACCTGGTCAGCCTTTCATTTTCTTTTCCACAATATCAGACTTCAGAAATCATTGGAATCGCCAGTACAGAATGTTCCATTCATTCACTGCCAATCTGGAATTCATCTGAATCTGCACTCCAGGTAGGCTTTCATTACACCACTTATGAATGTCCAAGTAACACAATGCTGGTTTTCAGCGGTCTGTTCACACTCTAAGCCCTGCTTTTTACTGGGTATCCACACAACTGTGGTCAGCTCTTCATTTTCATGTCCAAACAATCCAGACTTGAGAAATCATTGCAATCTCCAGTACAGAATGTTCCATTCATTCACTGCGAATCTGGAATTCAACTGAATCTCCACTACCTGCAGATTTATCTTACACCACTTGTGAATGTCCAAGTAAAACAATGCTGGTTTTCAGAGGCCTGTTCATGTTCGCAGTCGTGCTGTTCAATTGGCTATCCACTCAACCTGTTTTGCTCCTCATTTTCCTGTGCACACAACCCAGCCTTCAGAAATCATTGTAATCTCCACTACAGGATGTTCCATTCATTCACTGGGAATCTGGAATTCATCTGAATCTGCACTCCACGCAGGCTTTCGTTACACCACTGCTGAAAGTCGAAGTAATGCAATACTGGTTTTCAGTGGTCTGTTCACATTCGAAGCCGAGGCTTTTTACAGGCTATCCACTCAACACTGGTCAGCTCTTCATTTTCGTGTCCCCACAATCCAGATTTCAGAAATCATTGCAATCTCCACTACAGAATGTTCCATTCATTCACTGCGAGTCTGGAGTTTATCTGATTCTCCACTCCCGCCTGGTTAACATTACACCACTTGTGAATGTCCAAGTAAGCCAATGCTGGTTTTCAGAGGCCTGTTCATACTCGCAGCCGTGCTGTTTAATTGACAATTCACTCCACCCTGTTCAGCTCTTCATTGTCCCACCACACTACCAGCCTTCAGAAATCTTTGTTATCTCCACTACAGAATGTTCCATTCATTCACTGCGAATCTGGAATTCATCTGACTCTCAACTCCACGCAGGTTTTCATTACACCACTGTTGAATGTCCAAGTAACCCAATGCTGGTTTTCAGCGGCCTGTTCATATTCGCAGCCCTGCTGTTTACTTGGCTATCGATTCAAGCCTGGTCAGCTCTTCATTTTCCTGTCCACACAACACAGGCTTCAGAAATCATTGGAATCTCCTCTACAGAATGTTCCATTCATTCACTGCGAATGTGGAATTCAACTGACTCTCCACTCCATGCAGGTTTTCCTTACACCACTGATGAATGTCCAAGTAACCCAATGCTGGTTTTCAGCTGCATGTTCACACTCGCAGCCATGCTATACAATTGGCTTTCCACTAAATCCTGATTAGTTCTTGATTTTCCTTCCACACGACCCAGCCTTCAGAAATCGTTGGAATCTCCACTAGAGAATGTTCCATTCATTCACTGCGAATCTGGAATTCCTCTGAACCTCCACTCCCGGCAGGTTTTCGTTACACCACTGTTGAATGTCCAAGTAACCCAATGTTTTAAGTGTTTTCTTCACAAGCGCAGTGGTGCTGTTCAATTGGCTATCCACTCAACCCTGGCCAGCTCTACATTTTCCTGTCCACACCACAGAGACTGGAGAAATCATTGTTATCTCCACTACAGAATGTTCCATTCATTCACAGCGAATCTGGAATTCATCTGAATCTCCACTCCCGGCAGGTTTTCGTGACACCACTGGTAAATATCCAAGTAAGCCAATGCTGGTTTTAAGTGGCCTGCTCCTACTCTCAGACGTGCTGTTCAATTTGCTATCCACTCAACCCTCTTCAGCTCCATTTTCCTGTCCACATAACCCAAACTTCAGAAACAATTGGTATCTCCTCCACAGAATGTTCCATTCATTGACGGCAAATCTGAAATTCATCTAATTCTCAACTCCCGTCAGGTTTTCGTTACACCACTTGTGAATGTCCAATTAAGCCAAAGCTGGTTTTCAGTGGCCTGTTCTTACTACGAGACGTGCTGTTCATTTGGCTATCCATTCCACCCTGTTCAGCTCTACATTTTCGTGTCCACAAAACCCAGCCTTCAGAAATCATTGGAATCACCACTAGAGAATGTTCCATTCATTCACTGCGAATCTGGAATTCATCTGAATCTCCACTCCCGGCAGGTTTTCATTGCACCACTGCTGAATGTTCAAGTAACGCAATGATGGTTTTCAGCGGTCTATTCACACTCGAACCCGTGCTGTTCACGGTCTAGCGACTCAACACTGGTGAGTTCTTCTTTTTCCAGTTCAGACAATACAAACCTCAGAAACCATTGCAATCTACACTACAGAATGTTTCATTCATTCAGGCGAATCTTGAATTCATCTTGTTCTCCACTCCCAGCAGGTTTTCGTTTCACCACTGGTGAATGTCCAAGCAACCCAAGGCTGGTTTCAGCTGCGTGTTAACACTCGCAGCCGTGCTGTTCAATTGGCTATCCAGTGAACGCTGGTTAGCTCTTGATTTTCCTTCCACACACCGAGCCTTCAGAAATCATTCTTATCTCCACTTCAGAATGTTCCATTCGTTCCCTGCGAATCTGGAATTCCTCTGACTCTCCACACCAGGCAGATTTTCCTAACAACACTGGTGAATGACCAGGTAATCCAATGCTGGTTTTCAGCGGCTGTTCACACTCACAGCCTTGCTGTTCAATTGGCAATCCAGTCAAACCTAGTCAGCTCTTCATTTTCCTGTCCACACAACCCAGCGTTCAGAAATCATTGGAATCTCTACTACAGAAATTTCCATTCATTCACTGTGAATCTGGAAATACTCTGAATCTGCATTCCAGGAAGGCTTTCGTTACACCACTGATGAATGTCCAAGTAATGCAATGCTGCTTCTTAGTGGTCTGTTCACACTCGAAACCGTGCTGTTCATTGGCTATCCACTCAATATCGGTCAGCTCTTCAATATCCTGTCCAGACTATCCAGATTCCTAAATGTTGGCAATCACCACTACAGAATGTTCCATTCAATCACGCGAATCTGGAATTCATCAGAGTCTCCACTCCTGGAAGGTTTTCGTGACACCACTGGTAAATGTCCAAGGAAGACAATGCTGGTTTTAAGCCGCCTGCTAACACACTCAGCCGTGCTGTTCAATTTGCTATCCACCCAACCCTATTCAGCTCTACATTTTCCTGTCCTCATAACCCAACCTTCAGAAATAATTGGTATCTCCTCCACAGAATGTTCCGTTCATTCACTGCGAATCTTAAATTCATCTGACTCTCAACTCCCGGCGGGTTATCGTTACACCACTTGTGAATGTCCAAGTAAGCCAATGCTGGTTTTCAGTGGCCTGTTCATACTAAGAGACGTGCTGTTCATTTGGCTATCCACTCCACCCTGTTCAGCTCTACATTTTCGTGTCCACAAAACCCAGCCTTCAGAAATCATTGGAATCACCACTAGAGAATGTTCCATTCATTCACTGCGAATCTGGAATTCCTCTGAACCTCCACTCCTGGCAGGTTTTCGTTACGCCACTGGTGAATGTCCAAGTAACTCAATACTGGTTTTCAGAGGCATGCTGTTCAATGGGCTATCCACTCAATATTGGTCAGCTCTTCATTTTCCTCTCCACACAAACCAGCCTTCAGAAATCATTGGGCTCTCCACTACAGACTGTTCCATTCATTCACTGCGATTCTGCAATTCATCTGACTCTCCGCTCCAGGCAGGTTTTCATTACAGCACTGGTGAATGACCAAGTAATCCAATGCTGGTTTTCAGCCGCCTTTTCACACTCGCAGTGTGCTGTTCAATTGTCTATCCACTCAAACCTGGTCAGCCTTTCATTTTCTTTTCCACAATATCAGACTTCAGAAATCATTGGAATCGCCAGTACAGAATGTTCCATTCATTCACTGCCAATCTGGAATTCATCTGAATCTGCACTCCAGGTAGGCTTTCATTACACCACTTATGAATGTCCAAGTAACACAATGCTGGTTTTCAGCGGTCTGTTCACACTCTAAGCCCTGCTTTTTACTGGGTATCCACACAACTGTGGTCAGCTCTTCATTTTCATGTCCAAACAATCCAGACTTGAGAAATCATTGCAATCTCCAGTACAGAATGTTCCATTCATTCACTGCGAATCTGGAATTCAACTGAATCTCCACTACCTGCAGATTTATCTTACACCACTTGTGAATGTCCAAGTAAAACAATGCTGGTTTTCAGAGGCCTGTTCATGTTCGCAGTCGTGCTGTTCAATTGGCTATCCACTCAACCTGTTTTGCTCCTCATTTTCCTGTGCACACAACCCAGCCTTCAGAAATCATTGTAATCTCCACTACAGGATGTTCCATTCATTCACTGGGAATCTGGAATTCATCTGAATCTGCACTCCACGCAGGCTTTCGTTACACCACTGCTGAAAGTCGAAGTAATGCAATACTGGTTTTCAGTGGTCTGTTCACATTCGAAGCCGAGGCTTTTTACAGGCTATCCACTCAACACTGGTCAGCTCTTCATTTTCGTGTCCCCACAATCCAGATTTCAGAAATCATTGCAATCTCCACTACAGAATGTTCCATTCATTCACTGCGAGTCTGGAGTTTATCTGATTCTCCACTCCCGCCTGGTTAACATTACACCACTTGTGAATGTCCAAGTAAGCCAATGCTGGTTTTCAGAGGCCTGTTCATACTCGCAGCCGTGCTGTTTAATTGACAATTCACTCCACCCTGTTCAGCTCTTCATTGTCCCACCACACTACCAGCCTTCAGAAATCTTTGTTATCTCCACTACAGAATGTTCCATTCATTCACTGCGAATCTGGAATTCATCTGACTCTCAACTCCACGCAGGTTTTCATTACACCACTGTTGAATGTCCAAGTAACCCAATGCTGGTTTTCAGCGGCCTGTTCATATTCGCAGCCCTGCTGTTTACTTGGCTATCGATTCAAGCCTGGTCAGCTCTTCATTTTCCTGTCCACACAACACAGGCTTCAGAAATCATTGGAATCTCCTCTACAGAATGTTCCATTCATTCACTGCGAATGTGGAATTCAACTGACTCTCCACTCCATGCAGGTTTTCCTTACACCACTGATGAATGTCCAAGTAACCCAATGCTGGTTTTCAGCTGCATGTTCACACTCGCAGCCATGCTATACAATTGGCTTTCCACTAAATCCTGATTAGTTCTTGATTTTCCTTCCACACGACCCAGCCTTCAGAAATCGTTGGAATCTCCACTAGAGAATGTTCCATTCATTCACTGCGAATCTGGAATTCCTCTGAACCTCCACTCCCGGCAGGTTTTCGTTACACCACTGTTGAATGTCCAAGTAACCCAATGTTTTAAGTGTTTTCTTCACAAGCGCAGTGGTGCTGTTCAATTGGCTATCCACTCAACCCTGGCCAGCTCTACATTTTCCTGTCCACACCACAGAGACTGGAGAAATCATTGTTATCTCCACTACAGAATGTTCCATTCATTCACAGCGAATCTGGAATTCATCTGAATCTCCACTCCCGGCAGGTTTTCGTGACACCACTGGTAAATATCCAAGTAAGCCAATGCTGGTTTTAAGTGGCCTGCTCATACTCTCAGCCGTGCTGTTCAATTTGCTATCCACTCAACCCTCTTCAGCTCCATTTTCCTGTCCACATAACCCAAACTTCAGAAACAATTGGTATCTCCTCCACAGAATGTTCCATTCATTGACGGCAAATCTGAAATTCATCTAATTCTCAACTCCCGTCAGGTTTTCGTTACACCACTTGTGAATGTCCAATTAAGCCAAAGCTGGTTTTCAGTGGCCTGTTCTTACTACGAGACGTGCTGTTCATTTGGCTATCCATTCCACCCTGTTCAGCTCTACATTTTCGTGTCCACAAAACCCAGCCTTCTGAAATCATTGGAATCACCACTAGAGAATGTTCCATTCATTCACTGCGAATCTGGAATTCATCTGAATCTCCACTCCCGGCAGGTTTTCATTGCACCACTGCTGAATGTTCAAGTAACGCAATGATGGTTTTCAGCGGTCTATTCACACTCGAACCCGTGCTGTTCACGGTCTAGCGACTCAACACTGGTGAGTTCTTCTTTTTCCAGTTCAGACAATACAAACCTCAGAAACCATTGCAATCTACACTACAGAATGTTTCATTCATTCAGGCGAATCTTGAATTCATCTTGTTCTCCACTCCCAGCAGGTTTTCGTTTCACCACTGGTGAATGTCCAAGCAACCCAAGGCTGGTTTCAGCTGCGTGTTAACACTCGCAGCCGTCCGTGCTGTTCAATTGGCTATCCAGTGAACGCTGGTTAGCTCTTGATTTTCCTTCCACACACCGAGCCTTCAGAAATCATTCTTATCTCCACTTCAGAATGTTCCATTCGTTCCCTGCGAATCTGGAATTCCTCTGACTCTCCACACCAGTCAGATTTTCCTAACAACACTGGTGAATGACCAGGTAATCCAATGCTGGTTTTCAGCGGCTGTTCACACTCACAGCCTTGCTGTTCAATTGGCAATCCAGTCAAACCTAGTCAGCTCTTCATTTTCCTGTCCACACAACCCAGCGTTCAGAAATCATTGGAATCTCTACTACAGAAATTTCCATTCATTCACTGTGAATCTGGAAATAATCTGAATCTGCATTCCAGGAAGGCTTTCGTTACACCACTGATGAATGTCCAAGTAATGCAATGCTGCTTCTTAGTGGTCTGTTCACACTCGAAACCGTGCTGTTCATTGGCTATCCACTCAATATCGGTCAGCTCTTCAATATCCTGTCCAGACTATCCAGATTCCTAAATGTTGGCAATCACCACTACAGAATGTTCCATTCAATCACGCGAATCTGGAATTCATCAGAGTCTCCACTCCTGGAAGGTTTTCGTGACACCACTGGTAAATGTCCAAGGAAGACAATGCTGGTTTTAAGCCGCCTGCTAACACACTCAGCCGTGCTGTTCAATTTGCTATCCACCCAACCCTATTCAGCTCTACATTTTCCTGTCCTCATAACCCAACCTTCAGAAATAATTGGTATCTCCTCCACAGAATGTTCCGTTCATTCACTGCGAATCTTAAATTCATCTGACTCTCAACTCCCGGCGGGTTATCGTTACACCACTTGTGAATGTCCAAGTAAGCCAATGCTGGTTTTCAGTGGCCTGTTCATACTAAGAGACGTGCTGTTCATTTGGCTATCCACTCCACCCTGTTCAGCTCTACATTTTCGTGTCCACAAAACCCAGCCTTCAGAAATCATTGGAATCACCACTAGAGAATGTTCCATTCATTCACTGCGAATCTGGAATTCCTCTGAACCTCCACTCCTGGCAGGTTTTCGTTACGCCACTGGTGAATGTCCAAGTAACTCAATACTGGTTTTCAGAGGCATGTTCAACTCGCAGAAGTGCTGTTCAATGGGCTATCCACTCAATATTGGTCAGCTCTTCATTTTCCTCTCCACACAAACCAGCCTTCAGAAATCATTGGGCTCTCCACTACAGACTGTTCCATTCATTCACTGCGATTCTGCAATTCATCTGACTCTCCGCTCCAGGCAGGTTTTCATTACAGCACTGGTGAATGACCAAGTAATCCAATGCTGGTTTTCAGCCGCCTTTTCACACTCGCAGTGTGCTGTTCAATTGTCTATCCACTCAAACCTGGTCAGCCTTTCATTTTCTTTTCCACAATATCAGACTTCAGAAATCATTGGAATCGCCAGTACAGAATGTTCCATTCATTCACTGCCAATCTGGAATTCATCTGAATCTGCACTCCAGGTAGGCTTTCATTACACCACTTATGAATGTCCAAGTAACACAATGCTGGTTTTCAGCGGTCTGTTCACACTCTAAGCCCTGCTTTTTACTGGGTATCCACACAACTGTGGTCAGCTCTTCATTTTCATGTCCAAACAATCCAGACTTGAGAAATCATTGCAATCTCCAGTACAGAATGTTCCATTCATTCACTGCGAATCTGGAATTCAACTGAATCTCCACTACCTGCAGATTTATCTTACACCACTTGTGAATGTCCAAGTAAAGCAATGCTGGTTTTCAGAGGCCTGTTCATGTTCGCAGTCGTGCTGTTCAATTGGCTATCCACTCAACCTGTTTTGCTCCTCATTTTCCTGTGCACACAACCCAGCCTTCAGAAATCATTGTAATCTCCACTACAGGATGTTCCATTCATTCACTGGGAATCTGGAATTCATCTGAATCTGCACTCCACGCAGGCTTTCGTTACACCACTGCTGAAAGTCGAAGTAATGCAATACTGGTTTTCAGTGGTCTGTTCACATTCGAAGCCCAGGCTTTTTACAGGCTATCCACTCAACACTGGTCAGCTCTTCATTTTCGTGTCCCCACAATCCAGATTTCAGAAATCATTGCAATCTCCACTACAGAATGTTCCATTCATTCACTGCGAGTCTGGAGTTTATCTGATTCTCCACTCCCGCCTGGTTAACATTACACCACTTGTGAATGTCCAAGTAAGCCAATGCTGGTTTTCAGAGGCCTGTTCATACTCGCAGCCGTGCTGTTTAATTGACAATTCACTCCACCCTGTTCAGCTCTTCATTGTCCCACCACACTACCAGCCTTCAGAAATCTTTGTTATCTCCACTACAGAATGTTCCATTCATTCACTGCGAATCTGGAATTCATCTGACTCTCAACTCCACGCAGGTTTTCATTACACCACTGTTGAATGTCCAAGTAACCCAATGCTGGTTTTCAGCGGCCTGTTCATATTCGCAGCCCTGCTGTTTACTTGGCTATCGATTCAAGCCTGGTCAGCTCTTCATTTTCCTGTCCACACAACACAGGCTTCAGAAATCATTGGAATCTCCTCTACAGAATGTTCCATTCATTCACTGCGAATGTGGAATTCAACTGACTCTCCACTCCATGCAGGTTTTCCTTACACCACTGATGAATGTCCAAGTAACCCAATGCTGGTTTTCAGCTGCATGTTCACACTCGCAGCCATGCTATACAATTGGCTTTCCACTAAATCCTGATTAGTTCTTGATTTTCCTTCCACACGACCCAGCCTTCAGAAATCGTTGGAATCTCCACTAGAGAATGTTCCATTCATTCACTGCGAATCTGGAATTCCTCTGAACCTCCACTCCCGGCAGGTTTTCGTTACACCACTGTTGAATGTCCAAGTAACCCAATGTTTTAAGTGTTTTCTTCACAAGCGCAGTGGTGCTGTTCAATTGGCTATCCACTCAACCCTGGCCAGCTCTACATTTTCCTGTCCACACCACAGAGACTGGAGAAATCATTGTTATCTCCACTACAGAATGTTCCATTCATTCACAGCGAATCTGGAATTCATCTGAATCTCCACTCCCGGCAGGTTTTCGTGACACCACTGGTAAATATCCAAGTAAGCCAATGCTGGTTTTAAGTGGCCTGCTCATACTCTCAGCCGTGCTGTTCAATTTGCTATCCACTCAACCCTCTTCAGCTCCATTTTCCTGTCCACATAACCCAAACTTCAGAAACAATTGGTATCTCCTCCACAGAATGTTCCATTCATTGACGGCAAATCTGAAATTCATCTAATTCTCAACTCCCGTCAGGTTTTCGTTACACCACTTGTGAATGTCCAATTAAGCCAAAGCTGGTTTTCAGTGGCCTGTTCTTACTACGAGACGTGCTGTTCATTTGGCTATCCATTCCACCCTGTTCAGCTCTACATTTTCGTGTCCACAAAACCCAGCCTTCAGAAATCATTGGAATCACCACTAGAGAATGTTCCATTCATTCACTGCGAATCTGGAATTCATCTGAATCTCCACTCCCGGCAGGTTTTCATTGCACCACTGCTGAATGTTCAAGTAACGCAATGATGGTTTTCAGCGGTCTATTCACACTCGAACCCGTGCTGTTCACGGTCTAGCGACTCAACACTGGTGAGTTCTTCTTTTTCCAGTTCAGACAATACAAACCTCAGAAACCATTGCAATCTACACTACAGAATGTTTCATTCATTCAGGCGAATCTTGAATTCATCTTGTTCTCCACTCCCAGCAGGTTTTCGTTTCACCACTGGTGAATGTCCAAGCAACCCAAGGCTGGTTTCAGCTGCGTGTTAACACTCGCAGCCGTGCTGTTCAATTGGCTATCCAGTGAACGCTGGTTAGCTCTTGATTTTCCTTCCACACACCGAGCCTTCAGAAATCATTCTTATCTCCACTTCAGAATGTTCCATTCGTTCCCTGCGAATCTGGAATTCCTCTGACTCTCCACACCAGGCAGATTTTCCTAACAACACTGGTGAATGACCAGGTAATCCAATGCTGGTTTTCAGCGGCTGTTCACACTCACAGCCTTGCTGTTCAATTGGCAATCCAGTCAAACCTAGTCAGCTCTTCATTTTCCTGTCCACACAACCCAGCGTTCAGAAATCATTGGAATCTCTACTACAGAAATTTCCATTCATTCACTGTGAATCTGGAAATACTCTGAATCTGCATTCCAGGAAGGCTTTCGTTACACCACTGATGAATGTCCAAGTAATGCAATGCTGCTTCTTAGTGGTCTGTTCACACTCGAAACCGTGCTGTTCATTGGCTATCCACTCAATATCGGTCAGCTCTTCAATATCCTGTCCAGACTATCCAGATTCCTAAATGTTGGCAATCACCACTACAGAATGTTCCATTCAATCACGCGAATCTGGAATTCATCAGAGTCTCCACTCCTGGAAGGTTTTCGTGACACCACTGGTAAATGTCCAAGGAAGACAATGCTGGTTTTAAGCCGCCTGCTAACACACTCAGCCGTGCTGTTCAATTTGCTATCCACCCAACCCTATTCAGCTCTACATTTTCCTGTCCTCATAACCCAACCTTCAGAAATAATTGGTATCTCCTCCACAGAATGTTCCGTTCATTCACTGCGAATCTTAAATTCATCTGACTCTCAACTCCCGGCGGGTTATCGTTACACCACTTGTGAATGTCCAAGTAAGCCAATGCTGGTTTTCAGTGGCCTGTTCATACTAAGAGACGTGCTGTTCATTTGGCTATCCACTCCACCCTGTTCAGCTCTACATTTTCGTGTCCACAAAACCCAGCCTTCAGAAATCATTGGAATCACCACTAGAGAATGTTCCATTCATTCACTGCGAATCTGGAATTCATCTGAACCTCCACTCCTGGCAGGTTTTCGTTACGCCACTGGTGAATGTCCAAGTAACTCAATACTGCTTTTCAGAGGCATGTTCAACTCGCAGAAGTGCTGTTCAATGGGCTATCCACTCAATATTGGTCAGCTCTTCATTTTCCTCTCCACACAAACCAGCCTTCAGAAATCATTGGGCTCTCCACTACAGACTGTTCCATTCATTCACTGCGATTCTGCAATTCATCTGACTCTCCGCTCCAGGCAGGTTTTCATTACAGCACTGGTGAATGACCAAGTAATCCAATGCTGGTTTTCAGCCGCCTTTTCACACTCGCAGTGTGCTGTTCAATTGTCTATCCACTCAAACCTGGTCAGCCTTTCATTTTCTTTTCCACAATATCAGACTTCAGAAATCATTGGAATCGCCAGTACAGAATGTTCCATTCATTCACTGCCAATCTGGAATTCATCTGAATCTGCACTCCAGGTAGGCTTTCATTACACCACTTATGAATGTCCAAGTAACACAATGCTGGTTTTCAGCGGTCTGTTCACACTCTAAGCCCTGCTTTTTACTGGGTATCCACACAACTGTGGTCAGCTCTTCATTTTCATGTCCAAACAATCCAGACTTGAGAAATCATTGCAATCTCCAGTACAGAATGTTCCATTCATTCACTGCGAATCTGGAATTCAACTGAATCTCCACTACCTGCAGATTTATCTTACACCACTTGTGAATGTCCAAGTAAAACAATGCTGGTTTTCAGAGGCCTGTTCATGTTCGCAGTCGTGCTGTTCAATTGGCTATCCACTCAACCTGTTTTGCTCCTCATTTTCCTGTGCACACAACCCAGCCTTCAGAAATCATTGTAATCTCCACTACAGGATGTTCCATTCATTCACTGGGAATCTGGAATTCATCTGAATCTGCACTCCAGGTAGGCTTTCATTACACCACTTATGAATGTCCAAGTAACACAATGCTGGTTTTCAGCGGTCTGTTCACACTCTAAGCCCTGCTTTTTACTGGGTATCCACACAACTGTGGTCAGCTCTTCATTTTCATGTCCAAACAATCCAGACTTGAGAAATCATTGCAATCTCCAGTACAGAATGTTCCATTCATTCACTGCGAATCTGGAATTCAACTGAATCTCCACTACCTGCAGATTTATCTTACACCACTTGTGAATGTCCAAGTAAAACAATGCTGGTTTTCAGAGGCCTGTTCATGTTCGCAGTCGTGCTGTTCAATTGGCTATCCACTCAACCTGTTTTGCTCCTCATTTTCCTGTGCACACAACCCAGCCTTCAGAAATCATTGTAATCTCCACTACAGGATGTTCCATTCATTCACTGGGAATCTGGAATTCATCTGAATCTGCACTCCACGCAGGCTTTCGTTACACCACTGCTGAAAGTCGAAGTAATGCAATACTGGTTTTCAGTGGTCTGTTCACATTCGAAGCCGAGGCTTTTTACAGGCTATCCACTCAACACTGGTCAGCTCTTCATTTTCGTGTCCCCACAATCCAGATTTCAGAAATCATTGCAATCTCCACTACAGAATGTTCCATTCATTCACTGCGAGTCTGGAGTTTATCTGATTCTCCACTCCCGCCTGGTTAACATTACACCACTTGTGAATGTCCAAGTAAGCCAATGCTGGTTTTCAGAGGCCTGTTCATACTCGCAGCCGTGCTGTTTAATTGACAATTCACTCCACCCTGTTCAGCTCTTCATTGTCCCACCACACTACCAGCCTTCAGAAATCTTTGTTATCTCCACTACAGAATGTTCCATTCATTCACTGCGAATCTGGAATTCATCTGACTCTCAACTCCACGCAGGTTTTCATTACACCACTGTTGAATGTCCAAGTAACCCAATGCTGGTTTTCAGCGGCCTGTTCATATTCGCAGCCCTGCTGTTTACTTGGCTATCGATTCAAGCCTGGTCAGCTCTTCATTTTCCTGTCCACACAACACAGGCTTCAGAAATCATTGGAATCTCCTCTACAGAATGTTCCATTCATTCACTGCGAATGTGGAATTCAACTGACTCTCCACTCCATGCAGGTTTTCCTTACACCACTGATGAATGTCCAAGTAACCCAATGCTGGTTTTCAGCTGCATGTTCACACTCGCAGCCATGCTATACAATTGGCTTTCCACTAAATCCTGATTAGTTCTTGATTTTCCTTCCACACGACCCAGCCTTCAGAAATCGTTGGAATCTCCACTAGAGAATGTTCCATTCATTCACTGCGAATCTGGAATTCCTCTGAACCTCCACTCCCGGCAGGTTTTCGTTACACCACTGTTGAATGTCCAAGTAACCCAATGTTTTAAGTGTTTTCTTCACAAGCGCAGTGGTGCTGTTCAATTGGCTATCCACTCAACCCTGGCCAGCTCTACATTTTCCTGTCCACACCACAGAGACTGGAGAAATCATTGTTATCTCCACTACAGAATGTTCCATTCATTCACAGCGAATCTGGAATTCATCTGAATCTCCACTCCCGGCAGGTTTTCGTGACACCACTGGTAAATATCCAAGTAAGCCAATGCTGGTTTTAAGTGGCCTGCTCATACTCTCAGCCATGCTGTTCAATTTGCTATCCACTCAACCCTCTTCAGCTCCATTTTCCTGTCCACATAACCCAAACTTCAGAAACAATTGGTATCTCCTCCACAGAATGTTCCATTCATTGACGGCAAATCTGAAATTCATCTAATTCTCAACTCCCGTCAGGTTTTCGTTACACCACTTGTGAATGTCCAATTAAGCCAAAGCTGGTTTTCAGTGGCCTGTTCTTACTACGAGACGTGCTGTTCATTTGGCTATCCATTCCACCCTGTTCAGCTCTACATTTTCGTGTCCACAAAACCCAGCCTTCAGAAATCATTGGAATCACCACTAGAGAATGTTCCATTCATTCACTGCGAATCTGGAATTCATCTGAATCTCCACTCCCGGCAGGTTTTCATTGCACCACTGCTGAATGTTCAAGTAACGCAATGATGGTTTTCAGCGGTCTATTCACACTCGAACCCGTGCTGTTCACGGTCTAGCGACTCAACACTGGTGAGTTCTTCTTTTTCCAGTTCAGACAATACAAACCTCAGAAACCATTGCAATCTACACTACAGAATGTTTCATTCATTCAGGCGAATCTTGAATTCATCTTGTTCTCCACTCCCAGCAGGTTTTCGTTTCACCACTGGTGAATGTCCAAGCAACCCAAGGCTGGTTTCAGCTGCGTGTTAACACTCGCAGCCGTGCTGTTCAATTGGCTATCCAGTGAACGCTGGTTAGCTCTTGATTTTCCTTCCACACACCGAGCCTTCAGAAATCATTCTTATCTCCACTTCAGAATGTTCCATTCGTTCCCTGCGAATCTGGAATTCCTCTGACTCTCCACACCAGGCAGATTTTCCTAACAACACTGGTGAATGACCAGGTAATCCAATGCTGGTTTTCAGCGGCTGTTCACACTCACAGCCTTGCTGTTCAATTGGCAATCCAGTCAAACCTAGTCAGCTCTTCATTTTCCTGTCCACACAACCCAGCGTTCAGAAATCATTGGAATCTCTACTACAGAAATTTCCATTCATTCACTGTGAATCTGGAAATACTCTGAATCTGCATTCCAGGAAGGCTTTCGTTACACCACTGATGAATGTCCAAGTAATGCAATGCTGCTTCTTAGTGGTCTGTTCACACTCGAAACCGTGCTGTTCATTGGCTATCCACTCAATATCGGTCAGCTCTTCAATATCCTGTCCAGACTATCCAGATTCCTAAATGTTGGCAATCACCACTACAGAATGTTCCATTCAATCACGCGAATCTGGAATTCATCAGAGTCTCCACTCCTGGAAGGTTTTCGTGACACCACTGGTAAATGTCCAAGGAAGACAATGCTGGTTTTAAGCCGCCTGCTAACACACTCAGCCGTGCTGTTCAATTTGCTATCCACCCAACCCTATTCAGCTCTACATTTTCCTGTCCTCATAACCCAACCTTCAGAAATAATTGGTATCTCCTCCACAGAATGTTCCGTTCATTCACTGCGAATCTTAAATTCATCTGACTCTCAACTCCCGGCGGGTTATCGTTACACCACTTGTGAATGTCCAAGTAAGCCAATGCTGGTTTTCAGTGGCCTGTTCATACTAAGAGACGTGCTGTTCATTTGGCTATCCACTCCACCCTGTTCAGCTCTACATTTTCGTGTCCACAAAACCCAGCCTTCAGAAATCATTGGAATCACCACTAGAGAATGTTCCATTCATTCACTGCGAATCTGGAATTCCTCTGAACCTCCACTCCTGGCAGGTTTTCGTTACGCCACTGGTGAATGTCCAAGTAACTCAATACTGGTTTTCAGAGGCATGTTCAACTCGCAGAAGTGCTGTTCAATGGGCTATCCACTCAATATTGGTCAGCTCTTCATTTTCCTCTCCACACAAACCAGCCTTCAGAAATCATTGGGCTCTCCACTACAGACTGTTCCATTCATTCACTGCGATTCTGCAATTCATCTGACTCTCCGCTCCAGGCAGGTTTTCATTACAGCACTGGTGAATGACCAAGTAATCCAATGCTGGTTTTCAGCCGCCTTTTCACACTCGCAGTGTGCTGTTCAATTGTCTATCCACTCAAACCTGGTCAGCCTTTCATTTTCTTTTCCACAATATCAGACTTCAGAAATCATTGGAATCGCCAGTACAGAATGTTCCATTCATTCACTGCCAATCTGGAATTCATCTGAATCTGCACTCCAGGTAGGCTTTCATTACACCACTTATGAATGTCCAAGTAACACAATGCTGGTTTTCAGCGGTCTGTTCACACTCTAAGCCCTGCTTTTTACTGGGTATCCACACAACTGTGGTCAGCTCTTCATTTTCATGTCCAAACAATCCAGACTTGAGAAATCATTGCAATCTCCAGTACAGAATGTTCCATTCATTCACTGCGAATCTGGAATTCAACTGAATCTCCACTACCTGCAGATTTATCTTACACCACTTGTGAATGTCCAAGTAAAGCAATGCTGGTTTTCAGAGGCCTGTTCATGTTCGCAGTCGTGCTGTTCAATTGGCTATCCACTCAACCTGTTTTGCTCCTCATTTTCCTGTGCACACAACCCAGCCTTCAGAAATCATTGTAATCTCCACTACAGGATGTTCCATTCATTCACTGGGAATCTGGAATTCATCTGAATCTGCACTCCAGGTAGGCTTTCATTACACCACTTATGAATGTCCAAGTAACACAATGCTGGTTTTCAGCGGTCTGTTCACACTCTAAGCCCTGCTTTTTACTGGGTATCCACACAACTGTGGTCAGCTCTTCATTTTCATGTCCAAACAATCCAGACTTGAGAAATCATTGCAATCTCCAGTACAGAATGTTCCATTCATTCACTGCGAATCTGGAATTCAACTGAATCTCCACTACCTGCAGATTTATCTTACACCACTTGTGAATGTCCAAGTAAAACAATGCTGGTTTTCAGAGGCCTGTTCATGTTCGCAGTCGTGCTGTTCAATTGGCTATCCACTCAACCTGTTTTGCTCCTCATTTTCCTGTGCACACAACCCAGCCTTCAGAAATCATTGTAATCTCCACTACAGGATGTTCCATTCATTCACTGGGAATCTGGAATTCATCTGAATCTGCACTCCACGCAGGCTTTCGTTACACCACTGCTGAAAGTCGAAGTAATGCAATACTGGTTTTCAGTGGTCTGTTCACATTCGAAGCCGAGGCTTTTTACAGGCTATCCACTCAACACTGGTCAGCTCTTCATTTTCGTGTCCCCACAATCCAGATTTCAGAAATCATTGCAATCTCCACTACAGAATGTTCCATTCATTCACTGCGAGTCTGGAGTTTATCTGATTCTCCACTCCCGCCTGGTTAACATTACACCACTTGTGAATGTCCAAGTAAGCCAATGCTGGTTTTCAGAGGCCTGTTCATACTCGCAGCCGTGCTGTTTAATTGACAATTCACTCCACCCTGTTCAGCTCTTCATTGTCCCACCACACTACCAGCCTTCAGAAATCTTTGTTATCTCCACTACAGAATGTTCCATTCATTCACTGCGAATCTGGAATTCATCTGACTCTCAACTCCACGCAGGTTTTCATTACACCACTGTTGAATGTCCAAGTAACCCAATGCTGGTTTTCAGCGGCCTGTTCATATTCGCAGCCCTGCTGTTTACTTGGCTATCGATTCAAGCCTGGTCAGCTCTTCATTTTCCTGTCCACACAACACAGGCTTCAGAAATCATTGGAATCTCCTCTACAGAATGTTCCATTCATTCACTGCGAATGTGGAATTCAACTGACTCTCCACTCCATGCAGGTTTTCCTTACACCACTGATGAATGTCCAAGTAACCCAATGCTGGTTTTCAGCTGCATGTTCACACTCGCAGCCATGCTATACAATTGGCTTTCCACTAAATCCTGATTAGTTCTTGATTTTCCTTCCACACGACCCAGCCTTCAGAAATCGTTGGAATCTCCACTAGAGAATGTTCCATTCATTCACTGCGAATCTGGAATTCCTCTGAACCTCCACTCCCGGCAGGTTTTCGTTACACCACTGTTGAATGTCCAAGTAACCCAATGTTTTAAGTGTTTTCTTCACAAGCGCAGTGGTGCTGTTCAATTGGCTATCCACTCAACCCTGGCCAGCTCTACATTTTCCTGTCCACACCACAGAGACTGGAGAAATCATTGTTATCTCCACTACAGAATGTTCCATTCATTCACAGCGAATCTGGAATTCATCTGAATCTCCACTCCCGGCAGGTTTTCGTGACACCACTGGTAAATATCCAAGTAAGCCAATGCTGGTTTTAAGTGGCCTGCTCATACTCTCAGCCATGCTGTTCAATTTGCTATCCACTCAACCCTCTTCAGCTCCATTTTCCTGTCCACATAACCCAAACTTCAGAAACAATTGGTATCTCCTCCACAGAATGTTCCATTCATTGACAGCAAATCTGAAATTCATCTAATTCTCAACTCCCGTCAGGTTTTCGTTACACCACTTGTGAATGTCCAATTAAGCCAAAGCTGGTTTTCAGTGGCCTGTTCTTACTACGAGACGTGCTGTTCATTTGGCTATCCATTCCACCCTGTTCAGCTCTACATTTTCGTGTCCACAAAACCCAGCCTTCAGAAATCATTGGAATCACCACTAGAGAATGTTCCATTCATTCACTGCGAATCTGGAATTCATCTGAATCTCCACTCCCGGCAGGTTTTCATTGCACCACTGCTGAATGTTCAAGTAACGCAATGATGGTTTTCAGCGGTCTATTCACACTCGAACCCGTGCTGTTCACGGTCTAGCGACTCAACACTGGTGAGTTCTTCTTTTTCCAGTTCAGACAATACAAACCTCAGAAACCATTGCAATCTACACTACAGAATGTTTCATTCATTCAGGCGAATCTTGAATTCATCTTGTTCTCCACTCCCAGCAGGTTTTCGTTTCACCACTGGTGAATGTCCAAGCAACCCAAGGCTGGTTTCAGCTGCGTGTTAACACTCGCAGCCGTGCTGTTCAATTGGCTATCCAGTGAACGCTGGTTAGCTCTTGATTTTCCTTCCACACACCGAGCCTTCAGAAATCATTCTTATCTCCACTTCAGAATGTTCCATTCGTTCCCTGCGAATCTGGAATTCCTCTGACTCTCCACACCAGGCAGATTTTCCTAACAACACTGGTGAATGACCAGGTAATCCAATGCTGGTTTTCAGCGGCTGTTCACACTCACAGCCTTGCTGTTCAATTGGCAATCCAGTCAAACCTAGTCAGCTCTTCATTTTCCTGTCCACACAACCCAGCGTTCAGAAATCATTGGAATCTCTACTACAGAAATTTCCATTCATTCACTGTGAATCTGGAAATACTCTGAATCTGCATTCCAGGAAGGCTTTCGTTACACCACTGATGAATGTCCAAGTAATGCAATGCTGCTTCTTAGTGGTCTGTTCACACTCGAAACCGTGCTGTTCATTGGCTATCCACTGAATATCGGTCAGCTCTTCAATATCCTGTCCAGACTATCCAGATTCCTAAATGTTGGCAATCACCACTACAGAATGTTCCATTCAATCACGCGAATCTGGAATTCATCAGAGTCTCCACTCCTGGAAGGTTTTCGTGACACCACTGGTAAATGTCCAAGGAAGACAATGCTGGTTTTAAGCCGCCTGCTAACACACTCAGCCGTGCTGTTCAATTTGCTATCCACCCAACCCTATTCAGCTCTACATTTTCCTGTCCTCATAACCCAACCTTCAGAAATAATTGGTATCTCCTCCACAGAATGTTCCGTTCATTCACTGCGAATCTTAAATTCATCTGACTCTCAACTCCCGGCGGGTTATCGTTACACCACTTGTGAATGTCCAAGTAAGCCAATGCTGGTTTTCAGTGGCCTGTTCATACTAAGAGACGTGCTGTTCATTTGGCTATCCACTCCACCCTGTTCAGCTCTACATTTTCGTGTCCACAAAACCCAGCCTTCAGAAATCATTGGAATCACCACTAGAGAATGTTCCATTCATTCACTGCGAATCTGGAATTCCTCTGAACCTCCACTCCTGGCAGGTTTTCGTTACGCCACTGGTGAATGTCCAAGTAACTCAATACTGGTTTTCAGAGGCATGTTCAACTCGCAGAAGTGCTGTTCAATGGGCTATCCACTCAATATTGGTCAGCTCTTCATTTTCCTCTCCACACAAACCAGCCTTCAGAAATCATTGGGCTCTCCACTACAGACTGTTCCATTCATTCACTGCGATTCTGCAATTCATCTGACTCTCCGCTCCAGGCAGGTTTTCATTACAGCACTGGTGAATGACCAAGTAATCCAATGCTGGTTTTCAGCCGCCTTTTCACACTCGCAGTGTGCTGTTCAATTGTCTATCCACTCAAACCTGGTCAGCCTTTCATTTTCTTTTCCACAATATCAGACTTCAGAAATCATTGGAATCGCCAGTACAGAATGTTCCATTCATTCACTGCCAATCTGGAATTCATCTGAATCTGCACTCCAGGTAGGCTTTCATTACACCACTTATGAATGTCCAAGTAACACAATGCTGGTTTTCAGCGGTCTGTTCACACTCTAAGCCCTGCTTTTTACTGGGTATCCACACAACTGTGGTCAGCTCTTCATTTTCATGTCCAAACAATCCAGACTTGAGAAATCATTGCAATCTCCAGTACAGAATGTTCCATTCATTCACTGCGAATCTGGAATTCAACTGAATCTCCACTACCTGCAGATTTATCTTACACCACTTGTGAATGTCCAAGTAAAACAATGCTGGTTTTCAGAGGCCTGTTCATGTTCGCAGTCGTGCTGTTCAATTGGCTATCCACTCAACCTGTTTTGCTCCTCATTTTCCTGTGCACACAACCCAGCCTTCAGAAATCATTGTAATCTCCACTACAGGATGTTCCATTCATTCACTGGGAATCTGGAATTCATCTGAATCTGCACTCCACGCAGGCTTTCGTTACACCACTGCTGAAAGTCGAAGTAATGCAATACTGGTTTTCAGTGGTCTGTTCACATTCGAAGCCGAGGCTTTTTACAGGCTATCCACTCAACACTGGTCAGCTCTTCATTTTCGTGTCCCCACAATCCAGATTTCAGAAATCATTGCAATCTCCACTACAGAATGTTCCATTCATTCACTGCGAGTCTGGAGTTTATCTGATTCTCCACTCCCGCCTGGTTAACATTACACCACTTGTGAATGTCCAAGTAAGCCAATGCTGGTTTTCAGAGGCCTGTTCATACTCGCAGCCGTGCTGTTTAATTGACAATTCACTCCACCCTGTTCAGCTCTTCATTGTCCCACCACACTACCAGCCTTCAGAAATCTTTGTTATCTCCACTACAGAATGTTCCATTCATTCACTGCGAATCTGGAATTCATCTGACTCTCAACTCCACGCAGGTTTTCATTACACCACTGTTGAATGTCCAAGTAACCCAATGCTGGTTTTCAGCGGCCTGTTCATATTCGCAGCCCTGCTGTTTACTTGGCTATCGATTCAAGCCTGGTCAGCTCTTCATTTTCCTGTCCACACAACACAGGCTTCAGAAATCATTGGAATCTCCTCTACAGAATGTTCCATTCATTCACTGCGAATGTGGAATTCAACTGACTCTCCACTCCATGCAGGTTTTCCTTACACCACTGATGAATGTCCAAGTAACCCAATGCTGGTTTTCAGCTGCATGTTCACACTCGCAGCCATGCTATACAATTGGCTTTCCACTAAATCCTGATTAGTTCTTGATTTTCCTTCCACACGACCCAGCCTTCAGAAATCGTTGGAATCTCCACTAGAGAATGTTCCATTCATTCACTGCGAATCTGGAATTCCTCTGAACCTCCACTCCCGGCAGGTTTTCGTTACACCACTGTTGAATGTCCAAGTAACCCAATGTTTTAAGTGTTTTCTTCACAAGCGCAGTGGTGCTGTTCAATTGGCTATCCACTCAACCCTGGCCAGCTCTACATTTTCCTGTCCACACCACAGAGACTGGAGAAATCATTGTTATCTCCACTACAGAATGTTCCATTCATTCACAGCGAATCTGGAATTCATCTGAATCTCCACTCCCGGCAGGTTTTCGTGACACCACTGGTAAATATCCAAGTAAGCCAATGCTGGTTTTAAGTGGCCTGCTCATACTCTCAGCCGTGCTGTTCAATTTGCTATCCACTCAACCCTCTTCAGCTCCATTTTCCTGTCCACATAACCCAAACTTCAGAAACAATTGGTATCTCCTCCACAGAATGTTCCATTCATTGACGGCAAATCTGAAATTCATCTAATTCTCAACTCCCGTCAGGTTTTCGTTACACCACTTGTGAATGTCCAATTAAGCCAAAGCTGGTTTTCAGTGGCCTGTTCTTACTACGAGACGTGCTGTTCATTTGGCTATCCATTCCACCCTGTTCAGCTCTACATTTTCGTGTCCACAAAACCCAGCCTTCAGAAATCATTGGAATCACCACTAGAGAATGTTCCATTCATTCACTGCGAATCTGGAATTCATCTGAATCTCCACTCCCGGCAGGTTTTCATTGCACCACTGCTGAATGTTCAAGTAACGCAATGATGGTTTTCAGCGGTCTATTCACACTCGAACCCGTGCTGTTCACGGTCTAGCGACTCAACACTGGTGAGTTCTTCTTTTTCCAGTTCAGACAATACAAACCTCAGAAACCATTGCAATCTACACTACAGAATGTTTCATTCATTCAGGCGAATCTTGAATTCATCTTGTTCTCCACTCCCAGCAGGTTTTCGTTTCACCACTGGTGAATGTCCAAGCAACCCAAGGCTGGTTTCAGCTGCGTGTTAACACTCGCAGCCGTGCTGTTCAATTGGCTATCCAGTGAACGCTGGTTAGCTCTTGATTTTCCTTCCACACACCGAGCCTTCAGAAATCATTCTTATCTCCACTTCAGAATGTTCCATTCGTTCCCTGCGAATCTGGAATTCCTCTGACTCTCCACACCAGGCAGATTTTCCTAACAACACTGGTGAATGACCAGGTAATCCAATGCTGGTTTTCAGCGGCTGTTCACACTCACAGCCTTGCTGTTCAATTGGCAATCCAGTCAAACCTAGTCAGCTCTTCATTTTCCTGTCCACACAACCCAGCGTTCAGAAATCATTGGAATCTCTACTACAGAAATTTCCATTCATTCACTGTGAATCTGGAAATACTCTGAATCTGCATTCCAGGAAGGCTTTCGTTACACCACTGATGAATGTCCAAGTAATGCAATGCTGCTTCTTAGTGGTCTGTTCACACTCGAAACCGTGCTGTTCATTGGCTATCCACTCAATATCGGTCAGCTCTTCAATATCCTGTCCAGACTATCCAGATTCCTAAATGTTGGCAATCACCACTACAGAATGTTCCATTCAATCACGCGAATCTGGAATTCATCAGAGTCTCCACTCCTGGAAGGTTTTCGTGACACCACTGGTAAATGTCCAAGGAAGACAATGCTGGTTTTAAGCCGCCTGCTAACACACTCAGCCGTGCTGTTCAATTTGCTATCCACCCAACCCTATTCAGCTCTACATTTTCCTGTCCTCATAACCCAACCTTCAGAAATAATTGGTATCTCCTCCACAGAATGTTCCGTTCATTCACTGCGAATCTTAAATTCATCTGACTCTCAACTCCCGGCGGGTTATCGTTACACCACTTGTGAATGTCCAAGTAAGCCAATGCTGGTTTTCAGTGGCCTG
Organism: Sorex fumeus; assembly: GCF_029834395.1. Classification (NCBI taxonomy): domain Eukaryota; kingdom Metazoa; phylum Chordata; class Mammalia; order Eulipotyphla; family Soricidae; genus Sorex; species Sorex fumeus. The sequence goes on from NW_026606251.1 coordinate 960,895, forward strand.
TTCATACTAAGAGACGTGCTGTTCATTTGGCTATCCACTCCACCCTGTTCAGCTCTACATTTTCGTGTCCACAAAACCCAGCCTTCAGAAATCATTGGAATCACCACTAGAGAATGTTCCATTCATTCACTGCGAATCTGGAATTCCTCTGAACCTCCACTCCTGGCAGGTTTTCGTTACGCCACTGGTGAATGTCCAAGTAACTCAATACTGGTTTTCAGAGGCATGTTCAACTCGCAGAAGTGCTGTTCAATGGGCTATCCACTCAATATTGGTCAGCTCTTCATTTTCCTCTCCACACAAACCAGCCTTCAGAAATCATTGGGCTCTCCACTACAGACTGTTCCATTCATTCACTGCGATTCTGCAATTCATCTGACTCTCCGCTCCAGGCAGGTTTTCATTACAGCACTGGTGAATGACCAAGTAATCCAATGCTGGTTTTCAGCCGCCTTTTCACACTCGCAGTGTGCTGTTCAATTGTCTATCCACTCAAACCTGGTCAGCCTTTCATTTTCTTTTCCACAATATCAGACTTCAGAAATCATTGGAATCGCCAGTACAGAATGTTCCATTCATTCACTGCCAATCTGGAATTCATCTGAATCTGCACTCCAGGTAGGCTTTCATTACACCACTTATGAATGTCCAAGTAACACAATGCTGGTTTTCAGCGGTCTGTTCACACTCTAAGCCCTGCTTTTTACTGGGTATCCACACAACTGTGGTCAGCTCTTCATTTTCATGTCCAAACAATCCAGACTTGAGAAATCATTGCAATCTCCAGTACAGAATGTTCCATTCATTCACTGCGAATCTGGAATTCAACTGAATCTCCACTACCTGCAGATTTATCTTACACCACTTGTGAATGTCCAAGTAAAACAATGCTGGTTTTCAGAGGCCTGTTCATGTTCGCAGTCGTGCTGTTCAATTGGCTATCCACTCAACCTGTTTTGCTCCTCATTTTCCTGTGCACACAACCCAGCCTTCAGAAATCATTGTAATCTCCACTACAGGATGTTCCATTCATTCACTGGGAATCTGGAATTCATCTGAATCTGCACTCCACGCAGGCTTTCGTTACACCACTGCTGAAAGTCGAAGTAATGCAATACTGGTTTTCAGTGGTCTGTTCACATTCGAAGCCGAGGCTTTTTACAGGCTATCCACTCAACACTGGTCAGCTCTTCATTTTCGTGTCCCCACAATCCAGATTTCAGAAATCATTGCAATCTCCACTACAGAATGTTCCATTCATTCACTGCGAGTCTGGAGTTTATCTGATTCTCCACTCCCGCCTGGTTAACATTACACCACTTGTGAATGTCCAAGTAAGCCAATGCTGGTTTTCAGAGGCCTGTTCATACTCGCAGCCGTGCTGTTTAATTGACAATTCACTCCACCCTGTTCAGCTCTTCATTGTCCCACCACACTACCAGCCTTCAGAAATCTTTGTTATCTCCACTACAGAATGTTCCATTCATTCACTGCGAATCTGGAATTCATCTGACTCTCAACTCCACGCAGGTTTTCATTACACCACTGTTGAATGTCCAAGTAACCCAATGCTGGTTTTCAGCGGCCTGTTCATATTCGCAGCCCTGCTGTTTACTTGGCTATCGATTCAAGCCTGGTCAGCTCTTCATTTTCCTGTCCACACAACACAGGCTTCAGAAATCATTGGAATCTCCTCTACAGAATGTTCCATTCATTCACTGCGAATGTGGAATTCAACTGACTCTCCACTCCATGCAGGTTTTCCTTACACCACTGATGAATGTCCAAGTAACCCAATGCTGGTTTTCAGCTGCATGTTCACACTCGCAGCCATGCTATACAATTGGCTTTCCACTAAATCCTGATTAGTTCTTGATTTTCCTTCCACACGACCCAGCCTTCAGAAATCGTTGGAATCTCCACTAGAGAATGTTCCATTCATTCACTGCGAATCTGGAATTCCTCTGAACCTCCACTCCCGGCAGGTTTTCGTTACACCACTGTTGAATGTCCAAGTAACCCAATGTTTTAAGTGTTTTCTTCACAAGCGCAGTGGTGCTGTTCAATTGGCTATCCACTCAACCCTGGCCAGCTCTACATTTTCCTGTCCACACCACAGAGACTGGAGAAATCATTGTTATCTCCACTACAGAATGTTCCATTCATTCACAGCGAATCTGGAATTCATCTGAATCTCCACTCCCGGCAGGTTTTCGTGACACCACTGGTAAATATCCAAGTAAGCCAATGCTGGTTTTAAGTGGCCTGCTCATACTCTCAGCCGTGCTGTTCAATTTGCTATCCACTCAACCCTCTTCAGCTCCATTTTCCTGTCCACATAACCCAAACTTCAGAAACAATTGGTATCTCCTCCACAGAATGTTCCATTCATTGACGGCAAATCTGAAATTCATCTAATTCTCAACTCCCGTCAGGTTTTCGTTACACCACTTGTGAATGTCCAATTAAGCCAAAGCTGGTTTTCAGTGGCCTGTTCTTACTACGAGACGTGCTGTTCATTTGGCTATCCATTCCACCCTGTTCAGCTCTACATTTTCGTGTCCACAAAACCCAGCCTTCAGAAATCATTGGAATCACCACTAGAGAATGTTCCATTCATTCACTGCGAATCTGGAATTCATCTGAATCTCCACTCCCGGCAGGTTTTCATTGCACCACTGCTGAATGTTCAAGTAACGCAATGATGGTTTTCAGCGGTCTATTCACACTCGAACCCGTGCTGTTCACGGTCTAGCGACTCAACACTGGTGAGTTCTTCTTTTTCCAGTTCAGACAATACAAACCTCAGAAACCATTGCAATCTACACTACAGAATGTTTCATTCATTCAGGCGAATCTTGAATTCATCTTGTTCTCCACTCCCAGCAGGTTTTCGTTTCACCACTGGTGAATGTCCAAGCAACCCAAGGCTGGTTTCAGCTGCGTGTTAACACTCGCAGCCGTGCTGTTCAATTGGCTATCCAGTGAACGCTGGTTAGCTCTTGATTTTCCTTCCACACACCGAGCCTTCAGAAATCATTCTTATCTCCACTTCAGAATGTTCCATTCGTTCCCTGCGAATCTGGAATTCCTCTGACTCTCCACACCAGGCAGATTTTCCTAACAACACTGGTGAATGACCAGGTAATCCAATGCTGGTTTTCAGCGGCTGTTCACACTCACAGCCTTGCTGTTCAATTGGCAATCCAGTCAAACCTAGTCAGCTCTTCATTTTCCTGTCCACACAACCCAGCGTTCAGAAATCATTGGAATCTCTACTACAGAAATTTCCATTCATTCACTGTGAATCTGGAAATACTCTGAATCTGCATTCCAGGAAGGCTTTCGTTACACCACTGATGAATGTCCAAGTAATGCAATGCTGCTTCTTAGTGGTCTGTTCACACTCGAAACCGTGCTGTTCATTGGCTATCCACTCAATATCGGTCAGCTCTTCAATATCCTGTCCAGACTATCCAGATTCCTAAATGTTGGCAATCACCACTACAGAATGTTCCATTCAATCACGCGAATCTGGAATTCATCAGAGTCTCCACTCCTGGAAGGTTTTCGTGACACCACTGGTAAATGTCCAAGGAAGACAATGCTGGTTTTAAGCCGCCTGCTAACACACTCAGCCGTGCTGTTCAATTTGCTATCCACCCAACCCTATTCAGCTCTACATTTTCCTGTCCTCATAACCCAACCTTCAGAAATAATTGGTATCTCCTCCACAGAATGTTCCGTTCATTCACTGCGAATCTTAAATTCATCTGACTCTCAACTCCCGGCGGGTTATCGTTACACCACTTGTGAATGTCCAAGTAAGCCAATGCTGGTTTTCAGTGGCCTGTTCATACTAAGAGACGTGCTGTTCATTTGGCTATCCACTCCACCCTGTTCAGCTCTACATTTTCGTGTCCACAAAACCCAGCCTTCAGAAATCATTGGAATCACCACTAGAGAATGTTCCATTCATTCACTGCGAATCTGGAATTCATCTGAACCTCCACTCCTGGCAGGTTTTCGTTACGCCACTGGTGAATGTCCAAGTAACTCAATACTGCTTTTCAGAGGCATGTTCAACTCGCAGAAGTGCTGTTCAATGGGCTATCCACTCAATATTGGTCAGCTCTTCATTTTCCTCTCCACACAAACCAGCCTTCAGAAATCATTGGGCTCTCCACTACAGACTGTTCCATTCATTCACTGCGATTCTGCAATTCATCTGACTCTCCGCTCCAGGCAGGTTTTCATTACAGCACTGGTGAATGACCAAGTAATCCAATGCTGGTTTTCAGCCGCCTTTTCACACTCGCAGTGTGCTGTTCAATTGTCTATCCACTCAAACCTGGTCAGCCTTTCATTTTCTTTTCCACAATATCAGACTTCAGAAATCATTGGAATCGCCAGTACAGAATGTTCCATTCATTCACTGCCAATCTGGAATTCATCTGAATCTGCACTCCAGGTAGGCTTTCATTACACCACTTATGAATGTCCAAGTAACACAATGCTGGTTTTCAGCGGTCTGTTCACACTCTAAGCCCTGCTTTTTACTGGGTATCCACACAACTGTGGTCAGCTCTTCATTTTCATGTTCAAACAATCCAGACTTGAGAAATCATTGCAATCTCCAGTACAGAATGTTCCATTCATTCACTGCGAATCTGGAATTCAACTGAATCTCCACTACCTGCAGATTTATCTTACACCACTTGTGAATGTCCAAGTAAAACAATGCTGGTTTTCAGAGGCCTGTTCATGTTCGCAGTCGTGCTGTTCAATTGGCTATCCACTCAACCTGTTTTGCTCCTCATTTTCCTGTGCACACAACCCAGCCTTCAGAAATCATTGTAATCTCCACTACAGGATGTTCCATTCATTCACTGGGAATCTGGAATTCATCTGAATCTGCACTCCACGCAGGCTTTCGTTACACCACTGCTGAAAGTCGAAGTAATGCAATACTGGTTTTCAGTGGTCTGTTCACATTCGAAGCCGAGGCTTTTTACAGGCTATCCACTCAACACTGGTCAGCTCTTCATTTTCGTGTCCCCACAATCCAGATTTCAGAAATCATTGCAATCTCCACTACAGAATGTTCCATTCATTCACTGCGAGTCTGGAATTTATCTGATTCTCCACTCCCGCCTGGTTAACATTACACCACTTGTGAATGTCCAAGTAAGCCAATGCTGGTTTTCAGAGGCCTGTTCATACTCGCAGCCGTGCTGTTTAATTGACAATTCACTCCACCCTGTTCAGCTCTTCATTGTCCCACCACACTACCAGCCTTCAGAAATCTTTGTTATCTCCACTACAGAACGTTCCATTCATTCACTGCGAATCTGGAATTCATCTGACTCTCAACTCCACGCAGGTTTTCATTACACCACTGTTGAATGTCCAAGTAACCCAATGCTGGTTTTCAGCGGCCTGTTCATTTTCGCAGCCCTGCTGTTTACTTGGCTATCGATTCAAGCCTGGTCAGCTCTTCATTTTCCTGTCCACACAACACAGGCTTCAGAAATCATTGGAATCTCCTCTACAGAATGTTCCATTCATTCACTGCGAATGTGGAATTCAACTGACTCTCCACTCCATGCAGGTTTTCCTTACACCACTGATGAATGTCCAAGTAACCCAATGCTGGTTTTCAGCTGCATGTTCACACTCGCAGCCATGCTATACAATTGGCTTTCCACTAAATCCTGATTAGTTCTTGATTTTCCTTCCACACGACCCAGCCTTCAGAAATCGTTGGAATCTCCACTAGAGAATGTTCCATTCATTCACTGCGAATCTGGAATTCCTCTGAACCTCCACTCCCGGCAGGTTTTCGTTACACCACTGTTGAATGTCCAAGTAACCCAATGTTTTAAGTGTTTTCTTCACAAGCGCAGTGGTGCTGTTCAATTGGCTATCCACTCAACCCTGGCCAGCTCTACATTTTCCTGTCCACACCACAGAGACTGGAGAAATCATTGTTATCTCCACTACAGAATGTTCCATTCATTCACAGCGAATCTGGAATTCATCTGAATCTCCACTCCCGGCAGGTTTTCGTGACACCACTGGTAAATATCCAAGTAAGCCAATGCTGGTTTTAAGTGGCCTGCTCATACTCTCAGCCGTGCTGTTCAATTTGCTATCCACTCAACCCTCTTCAGCTCCATTTTCCTGTCCACATAACCCAAACTTCAGAAACAATTGGTATCTCCTCCACAGAATGTTCCATTCATTGACGGCAAATCTGAAATTCATCTAATTCTCAACTCCCGTCAGGTTTTCGTTACACCACTTGTGAATGTCCAATTAAGCCAAAGCTGGTTTTCAGTGGCCTGTTCTTACTACGAGACGTGCTGTTCATTTGGCTATCCATTCCACCCTGTTCAGCTCTACATTTTCGTGTCCACAAAACCCAGCCTTCAGAAATCATTGGAATCACCACTAGAGAATGTTCCATTCATTCACTGCGAATCTGGAATTCATCTGAATCTCCACTCCCGGCAGGTTTTCATTGCACCACTGCTGAATGTTCAAGTAACGCAATGATGGTTTTCAGCGGTCTATTCACACTCGAACCCGTGCTGTTCACGGTCTAGCGACTCAACACTGGTGAGTTCTTCTTTTTCCAGTTCAGACAATACAAACCTCAGAAACCATTGCAATCTACACTACAGAATGTTTCATTCATTCAGGCGAATCTTGAATTCATCTTGTTCTCCACTCCCAGCAGGTTTTCGTTTCACCACTGGTGAATGTCCAAGCAACCCAAGGCTGGTTTCAGCTGCGTGTTAACACTCGCAGCCGTGCTGTTCAATTGGCTATCCAGTGAACGCTGGTTAGCTCTTGATTTTCCTTCCACACACCGAGCCTTCAGAAATCATTCTTATCTCCACTTCAGAATGTTCCATTCGTTCCCTGCGAATCTGGAATTCCTCTGACTCTCCACACCAGGCAGATTTTCCTAACAACACTGGTGAATGACCAGGTAATCCAATGCTGGTTTTCAGCGGCTGTTCACACTCACAGCCTTGCTGTTCAATTGGCAATCCAGTCAAACCTAGTCAGCTCTTCATTTTCCTGTCCACACAACCCAGCGTTCAGAAATCATTGGAATCTCTACTACAGAAATTTCCATTCATTCACTGTGAATCTGGAAATACTCTGAATCTGCATTCCAGGAAGGCTTTCGTTACACCACTGATGAATGTCCAAGTAATGCAATGCTGCTTCTTAGTGGTCTGTTCACACTCGAAACCGTGCTGTTCATTGGCTATCCACTCAATATCGGTCAGCTCTTCAATATCCTGTCCAGACTATCCAGATTCCTAAATGTTGGCAATCACCACTACAGAATGTTCCATTCAATCACGCGAATCTGGAATTCATCAGAGTCTCCACTCCTGGAAGGTTTTCGTGACACCACTGGTAAATGTCCAAGGAAGACAATGCTGGTTTTAAGCCGCCTGCTAACACACTCAGCCGTGCTGTTCAATTTGCTATCCACCCAACCCTATTCAGCTCTACATTTTCCTGTCCTCATAACCCAACCTTCAGAAATAATTGGTATCTCCTCCACAGAATGTTCCGTTCATTCACTGCGAATCTTAAATTCATCTGACTCTCAACTCCCGGCGGGTTATCGTTACACCACTTGTGAATGTCCAAGTAAGCCAATGCTGGTTTTCAGTGGCCTGTTCATACTAAGAGACGTGCTGTTCATTTGGCTATCCACTCCACCCTGTTCAGCTCTACATTTTCGTGTCCACAAAACCCAGCCTTCAGAAATCATTGGAATCACCACTAGAGAATGTTCCATTCATTCACTGCGAATCTGGAATTCCTCTGAACCTCCACTCCTGGCAGGTTTTCGTTACGCCACTGGTGAATGTCCAAGTAACTCAATACTGGTTTTCAGAGGCATGTTCAACTCGCAGAAGTGCTGTTCAATGGGCTATCCACTCAATATTGGTCAGCTCTTCATTTTCCTCTCCACACAAACCAGCCTTCAGAAATCATTGGGCTCTCCACTACAGACTGTTCCATTCATTCACTGCGATTCTGCAATTCATCTGACTCTCCGCTCCAGGCAGGTTTTCATTACAGCACTGGTGAATGACCAAGTAATCCAATGCTGGTTTTCAGCCGCCTTTTCACACTCGCAGTGTGCTGTTCAATTGTCTATCCACTCAAACCTGGTCAGCCTTTCATTTTCTTTTCCACAATATCAGACTTCAGAAATCATTGGAATCGCCAGTACAGAATGTTCCATTCATTCACTGCCAATCTGGAATTCATCTGAATCTGCACTCCAGGTAGGCTTTCATTACACCACTTATGAATGTCCAAGTAACACAATGCTGGTTTTCAGCGGTCTGTTCACACTCTAAGCCCTGCTTTTTACTGGGTATCCACACAACTGTGGTCAGCTCTTCATTTTCATGTCCAAACAATCCAGACTTGAGAAATCATTGCAATCTCCAGTACAGAATGTTCCATTCATTCACTGCGAATCTGGAATTCAACTGAATCTCCACTACCTGCAGATTTATCTTACACCACTTGTGAATGTCCAAGTAAAACAATGCTGGTTTTCAGAGGCCTGTTCATGTTCGCAGTCGTGCTGTTCAATTGGCTATCCACTCAACCTGTTTTGCTCCTCATTTTCCTGTGCACACAACCCAGCCTTCAGAAATCATTGTAATCTCCACTACAGGATGTTCCATTCATTCACTGGGAATCTGGAATTCATCTGAATCTGCACTCCACGCAGGCTTTCGTTACACCACTGCTGAAAGTCGAAGTAATGCAATACTGGTTTTCAGTGGTCTGTTCACATTCGAAGCCGAGGCTTTTTACAGGCTATCCACTCAACACTGGTCAGCTCTTCATTTTCGTGTCCCCACAATCCAGATTTCAGAAATCATTGCAATCTCCACTACAGAATGTTCCATTCATTCACTGCGAGTCTGGAGTTTATCTGATTCTCCACTCCCGCCTGGTTAACATTACACCACTTGTGAATGTCCAAGTAAGCCAATGCTGGTTTTCAGAGGCCTGTTCATACTCGCAGCCGTGCTGTTTAATTGACAATTCACTCCACCCTGTTCAGCTCTTCATTGTCCCACCACACTACCAGCCTTCAGAAATCTTTGTTATCTCCACTACAGAATGTTCCATTCATTCACTGCGAATCTGGAATTCATCTGACTCTCAACTCCACGCAGGTTTTCATTACACCACTGTTGAATGTCCAAGTAACCCAATGCTGGTTTTCAGCGGCCTGTTCATATTCGCAGCCCTGCTGTTTACTTGGCTATCGATTCAAGCCTGGTCAGCTCTTCATTTTCCTGTCCACACAACACAGGCTTCAGAAATCATTGGAATCTCCTCTACAGAATGTTCCATTCATTCACTGCGAATGTGGAATTCAACTGACTCTCCACTCCATGCAGGTTTTCCTTACACCACTGATGAATGTCCAAGTAACCCAATGCTGGTTTTCAGCTGCATGTTCACACTCGCAGCCATGCTATACAATTGGCTTTCCACTAAATCCTGATTAGTTCTTGATTTTCCTTCCACACGACCCAGCCTTCAGAAATCGTTGGAATCTCCACTAGAGAATGTTCCATTCATTCACTGCGAATCTGGAATTCCTCTGAACCTCCACTCCCGGCAGGTTTTCGTTACACCACTGTTGAATGTCCAAGTAACCCAATGTTTTAAGTGTTTTCTTCACAAGCGCAGTGGTGCTGTTCAATTGGCTATCCACTCAACCCTGGCCAGCTCTACATTTTCCTGTCCACACCACAGAGACTGGAGAAATCATTGTTATCTCCACTACAGAATGTTCCATTCATTCACAGCGAATCTGGAATTCATCTGAATCTCCACTCCCGGCAGGTTTTCGTGACACCACTGGTAAATATCCAAGTAAGCCAATGCTGGTTTTAAGTGGCCTGCTCATACTCTCAGCCGTGCTGTTCAATTTGCTATCCACTCAACCCTCTTCAGCTCCATTTTCCTGTCCACATAACCCAAACTTCAGAAACAATTGGTATCTCCTCCACAGAATGTTCCATTCATTGACGGCAAATCTGAAATTCATCTAATTCTCAACTCCCGTCAGGTTTTCGTTACACCACTTGTGAATGTCCAATTAAGCCAAAGCTGGTTTTCAGTGGCCTGTTCTTACTACGAGACGTGCTGTTCATTTGGCTATCCATTCCACCCTGTTCAGCTCTACATTTTCGTGTCCACAAAACCCAGCCTTCAGAAATCATTGGAATCACCACTAGAGAATGTTCCATTCATTCACTGCGAATCTGGAATTCATCTGAATCTCCACTCCCGGCAGGTTTTCATTGCACCACTGCTGAATGTTCAAGTAACGCAATGATGGTTTTCAGCGGTCTATTCACACTCGAACCCGTGCTGTTCACGGTCTAGTGACTCAACACTGGTGAGTTCTTCTTTTTCCAGTTCAGACAATACAAACCTCAGAAACCATTGCAATCTACACTACAGAATGTTTCATTCATTCAGGCGAATCTTGAATTCATCTTGTTCTCCACTCCCAGCAGGTTTTCGTTTCACCACTGGTGAATGTCCAAGCAACCCAAGGCTGGTTTCAGCTGCGTGTTAACACTCGCAGCCGTGCTGTTCAATTGGCTATCCAGTGAACGCTGGTTAGCTCTTGATTTTCCTTCCACACACCGAGCCTTCAGAAATCATTCTTATCTCCACTTCAGAATGTTCCATTCGTTCCCTGCGAATCTGGAATTCCTCTGACTCTCCACACCAGGCAGATTTTCCTAACAACACTGGTGAATGACCAGGTAATCCAATGCTGGTTTTCAGCGGCTGTTCACACTCACAGCCTTGCTGTTCAATTGGCAATCCAGTCAAACCTAGTCAGCTCTTCATTTTCCTGTCCACACAACCCAGCGTTCAGAAATCATTGGAAACTCTACTACAGAAATTTCCATTCATTCACTGTGAATCTGGAAATACTCTGAATCTGCATTCCAGGAAGGCTTTCGTTACACCACTGATGAATGTCCAAGTAATGCAATGCTGCTTCTTAGTGGTCTGTTCACACTCGAAACCGTGCTGTTCATTGGCTATCCACTCAATATCGGTCAGCTCTTCAATATCCTGTCCAGACTATCCAGATTCCTAAATGTTGGCAATCACCACTACAGAATGTTCCATTCAATCACGCGAATCTGGAATTCATCAGAGTCTCCACTCCTGGAAGGTTTTCGTGACACCACTGGTAAATGTCCAAGGAAGACAATGCTGGTTTTAAGCCGCCTGCTAACACACTCAGCCGTGCTGTTCAATTTGCTATCCACCCAACCCTATTCAGCTCTACATTTTCCTGTCCTCATAACCCAACCTTCAGAAATAATTGGTATCTCCTCCACAGAATGTTCCGTTCATTCACTGCGAATCTTAAATTCATCTGACTCTCAACTCCCGGCGGGTTATCGTTACACCACTTGTGAATGTCCAAGTAAGCCAATGCTGGTTTTCAGTGGCCTGTTCATACTAAGAGACGTGCTGTTCATTTGGCTATCCACTCCACCCTGTTCAGCTCTACATTTTCGTGTCCACAAAACCCAGCCTTCAGAAATCATTGGAATCACCACTAGAGAATGTTCCATTCATTCACTGCGAATCTGGAATTCATCTGAACCTCCACTCCTGGCAGGTTTTCGTTACGCCACTGGTGAATGTCCAAGTAACTCAATACTGGTTTTCAGAGGCATGTTCAACTCGCAGAAGTGCTGTTCAATGGGCTATCCACTCAATATTGGTCAGCTCTTCATTTTCCTCTCCACACAAACCAGCCTTCAGAAATCATTGGGCTCTCCACTACAGACTGTTCCATTCATTCACTGCGATTCTGCAATTCATCTGACTCTCCGCTCCAGGCAGGTTTTCATTACAGCACTGGTGAATGACCAAGTAATCCAATGCTGGTTTTCAGCCGCCTTTTCACACTCGCAGTGTGCTGTTCAATTGTCTATCCACTCAAACCTGGTCAGCCTTTCATTTTCTTTTCCACAATATCAGACTTCAGAAATCATTGGAATCGCCAGTACAGAATGTTCCATTCATTCACTGCCAATCTGGAATTCATCTGAATCTGCACTCCAGGTAGGCTTTCATTACACCACTTATGAATGTCCAAGTAACACAATGCTGGTTTTCAGCGGTCTGTTCACACTCTAAGCCCTGCTTTTTACTGGGTATCCACACAACTGTGGTCAGCTCTTCATTTTCATGTCCAAACAATCCAGACTTGAGAAATCATTGCAATCTCCAGTACAGAATGTTCCATTCATTCACTGCGAATCTGGAATTCAACTGAATCTCCACTACCTGCAGATTTATCTTACACCACTTGTGAATGTCCAAGTAAAACAATGCTGGTTTTCAGAGGCCTGTTCATGTTCGCAGTCGTGCTGTTCAATTGGCTATCCACTCAACCTGTTTTGCTCCTCATTTTCCTGTGCACACAACCCAGCCTTCAGAAATCATTGTAATCTCCACTACAGGATGTTCCATTCATTCACTGGGAATCTGGAATTCATCTGAATCTGCACTCCACGCAGGCTTTCGTTACACCACTGCTGAAAGTCGAAGTAATGCAATACTGGTTTTCAGTGGTCTGTTCACATTCGAAGCCGAGGCTTTTTACAGGCTATCCACTCAACACTGGTCAGCTCTTCATTTTCGTGTCCCCACAATCCAGATTTCAGAAATCATTGCAATCTCCACTACAGAATGTTCCATTCATTCACTGCGAGTCTGGAGTTTATCTGATTCTCCACTCCCGCCTGGTTAACATTACACCACTTGTGAATGTCCAAGTAAGCCAATGCTGGTTTTCAGAGGCCTGTTCATACTCGCAGCCGTGCTGTTTAATTGACAATTCACTCCACCCTGTTCAGCTCTTCATTGTCCCACCACACTACCAGCCTTCAGAAATCTTTGTTATCTCCACTACAGAATGTTCCATTCATTCACTGCGAATCTGGAATTCATCTGACTCTCAACTCCACGCAGGTTTTCATTACACCACTGTTGAATGTCCAAGTAACCCAATGCTGGTTTTCAGCGGCCTGTTCATATTCGCAGCCCTGCTGTTTACTTGGCTATCGATTCAAGCCTGGTCAGCTCTTCATTTTCCTGTCCACACAACACAGGCTTCAGAAATCATTGGAATCTCCTCTACAGAATGTTCCATTCATTCACTGCGAATGTGGAATTCAACTGACTCTCCACTCCATGCAGGTTTTCCTTACACCACTGATGAATGTCCAAGTAACCCAATGCTGGTTTTCAGCTGCATGTTCACACTCGCAGCCATGCTATACAATTGGCTTTCCACTAAATCCTGATTAGTTCTTGATTTTCCTTCCACACGACCCAGCCTTCAGAAATCGTTGGAATCTCCACTAGAGAATGTTCCATTCATTCACTGCGAATCTGGAATTCCTCTGAACCTCCACTCCCGGCAGGTTTTCGTTACACCACTGTTGAATGTCCAAGTAACCCAATGTTTTAAGTGTTTTCTTCACAAGCGCAGTGGTGCTGTTCAATTGGCTATCCACTCAACCCTGGCCAGCTCTACATTTTCCTGTCCACACCACAGAGACTGGAGAAATCATTGTTATCTCCACTACAGAATGTTCCATTCATTCACAGCGAATCTGGAATTCATCTGAATCTCCACTCCCGGCAGGTTTTCGTGACACCACTGGTAAATATCCAAGTAAGCCAATGCTGGTTTTAAGTGGCCTGCTCATACTCTCAGCCGTGCTGTTCAATTTGCTATCCACTCAACCCTCTTCAGCTCCATTTTCCTGTCCACATAACCCAAACTTCAGAAACAATTGGTATCTCCTCCACAGAATGTTCCATTCATTGACGGCAAATCTGAAATTCATCTAATTCTCAACTCCCGTCAGGTTTTCGTTACACCACTTGTGAATGTCCAATTAAGCCAAAGCTGGTTTTCAGTGGCCTGTTCTTACTACGAGACGTGCTGTTCATTTGGCTATCCATTCCACCCTGTTCAGCTCTACATTTTCGTGTCCACAAAACCCAGCCTTCAGAAATCATTGGAATCACCACTAGAGAATGTTCCATTCATTCACTGCGAATCTGGAATTCATCTGAATCTCCACTCCCGGCAGGTTTTCATTGCACCACTGCTGAATGTTCAAGTAACGCAATGATGGTTTTCAGCGGTCTATTCACACTCGAACCCGTGCTGTTCACGGTCTAGCGACTCAACACTGGTGAGTTCTTCTTTTTCCAGTTCAGACAATACAAACCTCAGAAACCATTGCAATCTACACTACAGAATGTTTCATTCATTCAGGCGAATCTTGAATTCATCTTGTTCTCCACTCCCAGCAGGTTTTCGTTTCACCACTGGTGAATGTCCAAGCAACCCAAGGCTGGTTTCAGCTGCGTGTTAACACTCGCAGCCGTGCTGTTCAATTGGCTATCCAGTGAACGCTGGTTAGCTCTTGATTTTCCTTCCACACACCGAGCCTTCAGAAATCATTCTTATCTCCACTTCAGAATGTTCCATTCGTTCCCTGCGAATCTGGAATTCCTCTGACTCTCCACACCAGGCAGATTTTCCTAACAACACTGGTGAATGACCAGGTAATCCAATGCTGGTTTTCAGCGGCTGTTCACACTCACAGCCTTGCTGTTCAATTGGCAATCCAGTCAAACCTAGTCAGCTCTTCATTTTCCTGTCCACACAACCCAGCGTTCAGAAATCATTGGAATCTCTACTACAGAAATTTCCATTCATTCACTGTGAATCTGGAAATACTCTGAATCTGCATTCCAGGAAGGCTTTCGTTACACCACTGATGAATGTCCAAGTAATGCAATGCTGCTTCTTAGTGGTCTGTTCACACTCGAAACCGTGCTGTTCATTGGCTATCCACTCAATATCGGTCAGCTCTTCAATATCCTGTCCAGACTATCCAGATTCCTAAATGTTGGCAATCACCACTACAGAATGTTCCATTCAATCACGCGAATCTGGAATTCATCAGAGTCTCCACTCCTGGAAGGTTTTCGTGACACCACTGGTAAATGTCCAAGGAAGACAATGCTGGTTTTAAGCCGCCTGCTAACACACTCAGCCGTGCTGTTCAATTTGCTATCCACCCAACCCTATTCAGCTCTACATTTTCCTGTCCTCATAACCCAACCTTCAGAAATAATTGGTATCTCCTCCACAGAATGTTCCGTTCATTCACTGCGAATCTTAAATTCATCTGACTCTCAACTCCCGGCGGGTTATCGTTACACCACTTGTGAATGTCCAAGTAAGCCAATGCTGGTTTTCAGTGGCCTGTTCATACTAAGAGACGTGCTGTTCATTTGGCTATCCACTCCACCCTGTTCAGCTCTACATTTTCGTGTCCACAAAACCCAGCCTTCAGAAATCATTGGAATCACCACTAGAGAATGTTCCATTCATTCACTGCGAATCTGGAATTCATCTGAACCTCCACTCCTGGCAGGTTTTCGTTACGCCACTGGTGAATGTCCAAGTAACTCAATACTGCTTTTCAGAGGCATGTTCAACTCGCAGAAGTGCTGTTCAATGGGCTATCCACTCAATATTGGTCAGCTCTTCATTTTCCTCTCCACACAAACCAGCCTTCAGAAATCATTGGGCTCTCCACTACAGACTGTTCCATTCATTCACTGCGATTCTGCAATTCATCTGACTCTCCGCTCCAGGCAGGTTTTCATTACAGCACTGGTGAATGACCAAGTAATCCAATGCTGGTTTTCAGCCGCCTTTTCACACTCGCAGTGTGCTGTTCAATTGTCTATCCACTCAAACCTGGTCAGCCTTTCATTTTCTTTTCCACAATATCAGACTTCAGAAATCATTGGAATCGCCAGTACAGAATGTTCCATTCATTCACTGCCAATCTGGAATTCATCTGAATCTGCACTCCAGGTAGGCTTTCATTACACCACTTATGAATGTCCAAGTAACACAATGCTGGTTTTCAGCGGTCTGTTCACACTCTAAGCCCTGCTTTTTACTGGGTATCCACACAACTGTGGTCAGCTCTTCATTTTCATGTTCAAACAATCCAGACTTGAGAAATCATTGCAATCTCCAGTACAGAATGTTCCATTCATTCACTGCGAATCTGGAATTCAACTGAATCTCCACTACCTGCAGATTTATCTTACACCACTTGTGAATGTCCAAGTAAAACAATGCTGGTTTTCAGAGGCCTGTTCATGTTCGCAGTCGTGCTGTTCAATTGGCTATCCACTCAACCTGTTTTGCTCCTCATTTTCCTGTGCACACAACCCAGCCTTCAGAAATCATTGTAATCTCCACTACAGGATGTTCCATTCATTCACTGGGAATCTGGAATTCATCTGAATCTGCACTCCACGCAGGCTTTCGTTACACCACTGCTGAAAGTCGAAGTAATGCAATACTGGTTTTCAGTGGTCTGTTCACATTCGAAGCCGAGGCTTTTTACAGGCTATCCACTCAACACTGGTCAGCTCTTCATTTTCGTGTCCCCACAATCCAGATTTCAGAAATCATTGCAATCTCCACTACAGAATGTTCCATTCATTCACTGCGAGTCTGGAGTTTATCTGATTCTCCACTCCCGCCTGGTTAACATTACACCACTTGTGAATGTCCAAGTAAGCCAATGCTGGTTTTCAGAGGCCTGTTCATACTCGCAGCCGTGCTGTTTAATTGACAATTCACTCCACCCTGTTCAGCTCTTCATTGTCCCACCACACTACCAGCCTTCAGAAATCTTTGTTATCTCCACTACAGAATGTTCCATTCATTCACTGCGAATCTGGAATTCATCTGACTCTCAACTCCACGCAGGTTTTCATTACACCACTGTTGAATGTCCAAGTAACCCAATGCTGGTTTTCAGCGGCCTGTTCATATTCGCAGCCCTGCTGTTTACTTGGCTATCGATTCAAGCCTGGTCAGCTCTTCATTTTCCTGTCCACACAACACAGGCTTCAGAAATCATTGGAATCTCCTCTACAGAATGTTCCATTCATTCACTGCGAATGTGGAATTCAACTGACTCTCCACTCCATGCAGGTTTTCCTTACACCACTGATGAATGTCCAAGTAACCCAATGCTGGTTTTCAGCTGCATGTTCACACTCGCAGCCATGCTATACAATTGGCTTTCCACTAAATCCTGATTAGTTCTTGATTTTCCTTCCACACGACCCAGCCTTCAGAAATCGTTGGAATCTCCACTAGAGAATGTTCCATTCATTCACTGCGAATCTGGAATTCCTCTGAACCTCCACTCCCGGCAGGTTTTCGTTACACCACTGTTGAATGTCCAAGTAACCCAATGTTTTAAGTGTTTTCTTCACAAGCGCAGTGGTGCTGTTCAATTGGCTATCCACTCAACCCTGGCCAGCTCTACATTTTCCTGTCCACACCACAGAGACTGGAGAAATCATTGTTATCTCCACTACAGAATGTTCCATTCATTCACAGCGAATCTGGAATTCATCTGAATCTCCACTCCCGGCAGGTTTTCGTGACACCACTGGTAAATATCCAAGTAAGCCAATGCTGGTTTTAAGTGGCCTGCTCATACTCTCAGCCGTGCTGTTCAATTTGCTATCCACTCAACCCTCTTCAGCTCCATTTTCCTGTCCACATAACCCAAACTTCAGAAACAATTGGTATCTCCTCCACAGAATGTTCCATTCATTGACGGCAAATCTGAAATTCATCTAATTCTCAACTCCCGTCAGGTTTTCGTTACACCACTTGTGAATGTCCAATTAAGCCAAAGCTGGTTTTCAGTGGCCTGTTCTTACTACGAGACGTGCTGTTCATTTGGCTATCCATTCCACCCTGTTCAGCTCTACATTTTCGTGTCCACAAAACCCAGCCTTCAGAAATCATTGGAATCACCACTAGAGAATGTTCCATTCATTCACTGCGAATCTGGAATTCATCTGAATCTCCACTCCCGGCAGGTTTTCATTGCACCACTGCTGAATGTTCAAGTAACGCAATGATGGTTTTCAGCGGTCTATTCACACTCGAACCCGTGCTGTTCACGGTCTAGCGACTCAACACTGGTGAGTTCTTCTTTTTCCAGTTCAGACAATACAAACCTCAGAAACCATTGCAATCTACACTACAGAATGTTTCATTCATTCAGGCGAATCTTGAATTCATCTTGTTCTCCACTCCCAGCAGGTTTTCGTTTCACCACTGGTGAATGTCCAAGCAACCCAAGGCTGGTTTCAGCTGCGTGTTAACACTCGCAGCCGTGCTGTTCAATTGGCTATCCAGTGAACGCTGGTTAGCTCTTGATTTTCCTTCCACACACCGAGCCTTCAGAAATCATTCTTATCTCCACTTCAGAATGTTCCATTCGTTCCCTGCGAATCTGGAATTCCTCTGACTCTCCACACCAGGCAGATTTTCCTAACAACACTGGTGAATGACCAGGTAATCCAATGCTGGTTTTCAGCGGCTGTTCACACTCACAGCCTTGCTGTTCAATTGGCAATCCAGTCAAACCTAGTCAGCTCTTCATTTTCCTGTCCACACAACCCAGCGTTCAGAAATCATTGGAATCTCTACTACAGAAATTTCCATTCATTCACTGTGAATCTGGAAATACTCTGAATCTGCATTCCAGGAAGGCTTTCGTTACACCACTGATGAATGTCCAAGTAATGCAATGCTGCTTCTTAGTGGTCTGTTCACACTCGAAACCGTGCTGTTCATTGGCTATCCACTCAATATCGGTCAGCTCTTCAATATCCTGTCCAGACTATCCAGATTCCTAAATGTTGGCAATCACCACTACAGAATGTTCCATTCAATCACGCGAATCTGGAATTCATCAGAGTCTCCACTCCTGGAAGGTTTTCGTGACACCACTGGTAAATGTCCAAGGAAGACAATGCTGGTTTTAAGCCGCCTGCTAACACACTCAGCCGTGCTGTTCAATTTGCTATCCACCCAACCCTATTCAGCTCTACATTTTCCTGTCCTCATAACCCAACCTTCAGAAATAATTGGTATCTCCTCCACAGAATGTTCCGTTCATTCACTGCGAATCTTAAATTCATCTGACTCTCAACTCCCGGCGGGTTATCGTTACACCACTTGTGAATGTCCAAGTAAGCCAATGCTGGTTTTCAGTGGCCTGTTCATACTAAGAGACGTGCTGTTCATTTGGCTATCCACTCCACCCTGTTCAGCTCTACATTTTCGTGTCCACAAAACCCAGCCTTCAGAAATCATTGGAATCACCACTAGAGAATGTTCCATTCATTCACTGCGAATCTGGAATTCATCTGAACCTCCACTCCTGGCAGGTTTTCGTTACGCCACTGGTGAATGTCCAAGTAACTCAATACTGCTTTTCAGAGGCATGTTCAACTCGCAGAAGTGCTGTTCAATGGGCTATCCACTCAATATTGGTCAGCTCTTCATTTTCCTCTCCACACAAACCAGCCTTCAGAAATCATTGGGCTCTCCACTACAGACTGTTCCATTCATTCACTGCGATTCTGCAATTCATCTGACTCTCCGCTCCAGGCAGGTTTTCATTACAGCACTGGTGAATGACCAAGTAATCCAATGCTGGTTTTCAGCCGCCTTTTCACACTCGCAGTGTGCTGTTCAATTGTCTATCCACTCAAACCTGGTCAGCCTTTCATTTTCTTTTCCACAATATCAGACTTCAGAAATCATTGGAATCGCCAGTACAGAATGTTCCATTCATTCACTGCCAATCTGGAATTCATCTGAATCTGCACTCCAGGTAGGCTTTCATTACACCACTTATGAATGTCCAAGTAACACAATGCTGGTTTTCAGCGGTCTGTTCACACTCTAAGCCCTGCTTTTTACTGGGTATCCACACAACTGTGGTCAGCTCTTCATTTTCATGTTCAAACAATCCAGACTTGAGAAATCATTGCAATCTCCAGTACAGAATGTTCCATTCATTCACTGCGAATCTGGAATTCAACTGAATCTCCACTACCTGCAGATTTATCTTACACCACTTGTGAATGTCCAAGTAAAACAATGCTGGTTTTCAGAGGCCTGTTCATGTTCGCAGTCGTACTGTTCAATTGGCTATCCACTCAACCTGTTTTGCTCCTCATTTTCCTGTGCACACAACCCAGCCTTCAGAAATCATTGTAATCTCCACTACAGGATGTTCCATTCATTCACTGGGAATCTGGAATTCATCTGAATCTGCACTCCACGCAGGCTTTCGTTACACCACTGCTGAAAGTCGAAGTAATGCAATACTGGTTTTCAGTGGTCTGTTCACATTCGAAGCCGAGGCTTTTTACAGGCTATCCACTCAACACTGGTCAGCTCTTCATTTTCGTGTCCCCACAATCCAGATTTCAGAAATCATTGCAATCTCCACTACAGAATGTTCCATTCATTCACTGCGAGTCTGGAATTTATCTGATTCTCCACTCCCGCCTGGTTAACATTACACCACTTGTGAATGTCCAAGTAAGCCAATGCTGGTTTTCAGAGGCCTGTTCATACTCGCAGCCGTGCTGTTTAATTGACAATTCACTCCACCCTGTTCAGCTCTTCATTGTCCCACCACACTACCAGCCTTCAGAAATCTTTGTTATCTCCACTACAGAATGTTCCATTCATTCACTGCGAATCTGGAATTCATCTGACTCTCAACTCCACGCAGGTTTTCATTACACCACTGTTGAATGTCCAAGTAACCCAATGCTGGTTTTCAGCGGCCTGTTCATATTCGCAGCCCTGCTGTTTACTTGGCTATCGATTCAAGCCTGGTCAGCTCTTCATTTTCCTGTCCACACAACACAGGCTTCAGAAATCATTGGAATCTCCTCTACAGAATGTTCCATTCATTCACTGCGAATGTGGAATTCAACTGACTCTCCACTCCATGCAGGTTTTCCTTACACCACTGATGAATGTCCAAGTAACCCAATGCTGGTTTTCAGCTGCATGTTCACACTCGCAGCCATGCTATACAATTGGCTTTCCACTAAATCCTGATTAGTTCTTGATTTTCCTTCCACACGACCCAGCCTTCAGAAATCGTTGGAATCTCCACTAGAGAATGTTCCATTCATTCACTGCGAATCTGGAATTCCTCTGAACCTCCACTCCCGGCAGGTTTTCGTTACACCACTGTTGAATGTCCAAGTAACCCAATGTTTTAAGTGTTTTCTTCACAAGCGCAGTGGTGCTGTTCAATTGGCTATCCACTCAACCCTGGCCAGCTCTACATTTTCCTGTCCACACCACAGAGACTGGAGAAATCATTGTTATCTCCACTACAGAATGTTCCATTCATTCACAGCGAATCTGGAATTCATCTGAATCTCCACTCCCGGCAGGTTTTCGTGACACCACTGGTAAATATCCAAGTAAGCCAATGCTGGTTTTAAGTGGCCTGCTCATACTCTCAGCCGTGCTGTTCAATTTGCTATCCACTCAACCCTCTTCAGCTCCATTTTCCTGTCCACATAACCCAAACTTCAGAAACAATTGGTATCTCCTCCACAGAATGTTCCATTCATTGACGGCAAATCTGAAATTCATCTAATTCTCAACTCCCGTCAGGTTTTCGTTACACCACTTGTGAATGTCCAATTAAGCCAAAGCTGGTTTTCAGTGGCCTGTTCTTACTACGAGACGTGCTGTTCATTTGGCTATCCATTCCACCCTGTTCAGCTCTACATTTTCGTGTCCACAAAACCCAGCCTTCAGAAATCATTGGAATCACCACTAGAGAATGTTCCATTCATTCACTGCGAATCTGGAATTCATCTGAATCTCCACTCCCGGCAGGTTTTCATTGCACCACTGCTGAATGTTCAAGTAACGCAATGATGGTTTTCAGCGGTCTATTCACACTCGAACCCGTGCTGTTCACGGTCTAGCGACTCAACACTGGTGAGTTCTTCTTTTTCCAGTTCAGACAATACAAACCTCAGAAACCATTGCAATCTACACTACAGAATGTTTCATTCATTCAGGCGAATCTTGAATTCATCTTGTTCTCCACTCCCAGCAGGTTTTCGTTTCACCACTGGTGAATGTCCAAGCAACCCAAGGCTGGTTTCAGCTGCGTGTTAACACTCGCAGCCGTCCGTGCTGTTCAATTGGCTATCCAGTGAACGCTGGTTAGCTCTTGATTTTCCTTCCACACACCGAGCCTTCAGAAATCATTCTTATCTCCACTTCAGAATGTTCCATTCGTTCCCTGCGAATCTGGAATTCCTCTGACTCTCCACACCAGGCAGATTTTCCTAACAACACTGGTGAATGACCAGGTAATCCAATGCTGGTTTTCAGCGGCTGTTCACACTCACAGCCTTGCTGTTCAATTGGCAATCCAGTCAAACCTAGTCAGCTCTTCATTTTCCTGTCCACACAACCCAGCGTTCAGAAATCATTGGAATCTCTACTACAGAAATTTCCATTCATTCACTGTGAATCTGGAAATACTCTGAATCTGCATTCCAGGAAGGCTTTCGTTACACCACTGATGAATGTCCAAGTAATGCAATGCTGCTTCTTAGTGGTCTGTTCACACTCGAAACCGTGCTCTTCATTGGCTATCCACTCAATATCGGTCAGCTCTTCAATATCCTGTCCAGACTATCCAGATTCCTAAATGTTGGCAATCACCGCTACAGAATGTTCCATTCAATCACGCGAATCTGGAATTCATCAGAGTCTCCACTCCTGGAAGGTTTTCGTGACACCACTGGTAAATGTCCAAGGAAGACAATGCTGGTTTTAAGCCGCCTGCTAACACACTCAGCCGTGCTGTTCAATTTGCTATCCACCCAACCCTATTCAGCTCTACATTTTCCTGTCCTCATAACCCAACCTTCAGAAATAATTGGTATCTCCTCCACAGAATGTTCCGTTCATTCACTGCGAATCTTAAATTCATCTGACTCTCAACTCCCGGCGGGTTATCGTTACACCACTTGTGAATGTCCAAGTAAGCCAATGCTGGTTTTCAGTGGCCTGTTCATACTAAGAGACGTGCTGTTCATTTGGCTATCCACTCCACCCTGTTCAGCTCTACATTTTCGTGTCCACAAAACCCAGCCTTCAGAAATCATTGGAATCACCACTAGAGAATGTTCCATTCATTCACTGCGAATCTGGAATTCATCTGAACCTCCACTCCTGGCAGGTTTTCGTTACGCCACTGGTGAATGTCCAAGTAACTCAATACTGGTTTTCAGAGGCATGCTGTTCAATGGGCTATCCACTCAATATTGGTCAGCTCTTCATTTTCCTCTCCACACAAACCAGCCTTCAGAAATCATTGGGCTCTCCACTACAGACTGTTCCATTCATTCAGTGCGATTCTGCAATTCATCTGACTCTCCGCTCCAGGCAGGTTTTCATTACAGCACTGGTGAATGACCAAGTAATCCAATGCTGGTTTTCAGCCGCCTTTTCACACTCGCAGTGTGCTGTTCAATTGTCTATCCACTCAAACCTGGTCAGCCTTTCATTTTCTTTTCCACAATATCAGACTTCAGAAATCATTGGAATCGCCAGTACAGAATGTTCCATTCATTCACTGCCAATCTGGAATTCATCTGAATCTGCACTCCAGGTAGGCTTTCATTACACCACTTATGAATGTCCAAGTAACACAATGCTGGTTTTCAGCGGTCTGTTCACACTCTAAGCCCTGCTTTTTACTGGGTATCCACACAACTGTGGTCAGCTCTTCATTTTCATGTCCAAACAATCCAGACTTGAGAAATCATTGCAATCTCCAGTACAGAATGTTCCATTCATTCACTGCGAATCTGGAATTCAACTGAATCTCCACTACCTGCAGATTTATCTTACACCACTTGTGAATGTCCAAGTAAAACAATGCTGGTTTTCAGAGGCCTGTTCATGTTCGCAGTCGTGCTGTTCAATTGGCTATCCACTCAACCTGTTTTGCTCCTCATTTTCCTGTGCACACAACCCAGCCTTCAGAAATCATTGTAATCTCCACTACAGGATGTTCCATTCATTCACTGGGAATCTGGAATTCATCTGAATCTGCACTCCACGCAGGCTTTCGTTACACCACTGCTGAAAGTCGAAGTAATGCAATACTGGTTTTCAGTGGTCTGTTCACATTCGAAGCCGAGGCTTTTTACAGGCTATCCACTCAACACTGGTCAGCTCTTCATTTTCGTGTCCCCACAATCCAGATTTCAGAAATCATTGCAATCTCCACTACAGAATGTTCCATTCATTCACTGCAAGTCTGGAGTTTACCTGATTCTCCACTCCCGCCTGGTTAACATTACACCACTTGTGAATGTCCAAGTAAGCCAATGCTGGTTTTCAGAGGCCTGTTCATACTCGCAGCCGTGCTGTTTAATTGACAATTCACTCCACCCTGTTCAGCTCTTCATTGTCCCACCACACTACCAGCCTTCAGAAATCTTTGTTATCTCCACTACAGAATGTTCCATTCATTCACTGCGAATCTGGAATTCATCTGACTCTCAACTCCACGCAGGTTTTCATTACACCACTGTTGAATGTCCAAGTAACCCAATGCTGGTTTTCAGCGGCCTGTTCATATTCGCAGCCCTGCTGTTTACTTGGCTATCGATTCAAGCCTGGTCAGCTCTTCATTTTCCTGTCCACACAACACAGGCTTCAGAAATCATTGGAATCTCCTCTACAGAATGTTCCATTCATTCACTGCGAATGTGGAATTCAACTGACTCTCCACTCCATGCAGGTTTTCCTTACACCACTGATGAATGTCCAAGTAACCCAATGCTGGTTTTCAGCTGCATGTTCACACTCGCAGCCATGCTATACAATTGGCTTTCCACTAAATCCTGATTAGTTCTTGATTTTCCTTCCACACGACCCAGCCTTCAGAAATCGTTGGAATCTCCACTAGAGAATGTTCCATTCATTCACTGCGAATCTGGAATTCCTCTGAACCTCCACTCCCGGCAGGTTTTCGTTACACCACTGTTGAATGTCCAAGTAACCCAATGTTTTAAGTGTTTTCTTCACAAGCGCAGTGGTGCTGTTCAATTGGCTATCCACTCAACCCTGGCCAGCTCTACATTTTCCTGTCCACACCACAGAGACTGGAGAAATCATTGTTATCTCCACTACAGAATGTTCCATTCATTCACAGCGAATCTGGAATTCATCTGAATCTCCACTCCCGGCAGGTTTTCGTGACACCACTGGTAAATATCCAAGTAAGCCAATGCTGGTTTTAAGTGGCCTGCTCATACTCTCAGCCGTGCTGTTCAATTTGCTATCCACTCAACCCTCTTCAGCTCCATTTTCCTGTCCACATAACCCAAACTTCAGAAACAATTGGTATCTCCTCCACAGAATGTTCCATTCATTGACGGCAAATCTGAAATTCATCTAATTCTCAACTCCCGTCAGGTTTTCGTTACACCACTTGTGAATGTCCAATTAAGCCAAAGCTGGTTTTCAGTGGCCTGTTCTTACTACGAGACGTGCTGTTCATTTGGCTATCCATTCCACCCTGTTCAGCTCTACATTTTCGTGTCCACAAAACCCAGCCTTCAGAAATCATTGGAATCACCACTAGAGAATGTTCCATTCATTCACTGCGAATCTGGAATTCATCTGAATCTCCACTCCCGGCAGGTTTTCATTGCACCACTGCTGAATGTTCAAGTAACGCAATGATGGTTTTCAGCGGTCTATTCACACTCGAACCCGTGCTGTTCACGGTCTAGCGACTCAACACTGGTGAGTTCTTCTTTTTCCAGTTCAGACAATACAAACCTCAGAAACCATTGCAATCTACACTACAGAATGTTTCATTCATTCAGGCGAATCTTGAATTCATCTTGTTCTCCACTCCCAGCAGGTTTTCGTTTCACCACTGGTGAATGTCCAAGCAACCCAAGGCTGGTTTCAGCTGCGTGTTAACACTCGCAGCCGTGCTGTTCAATTGGCTATCCAGTGAACGCTGGTTAGCTCTTGATTTTCCTTCCACACACTGAGCCTTCAGAAATCATTCTTATCTCCACTTCAGAATGTTCCATTCGTTCCCTGCGAATCTGGAATTCCTCTGACTCTCCACACCAGGCAGATTTTCCTAACAACACTGGTGAATGACCAGGTAATCCAATGCTGGTTTTCAGCGGCTGTTCACACTCACAGCCTTGCTGTTCAATTGGCAATCCAGTCAAACCTAGTCAGCTCTTCATTTTCCTGTCCACACAACCCAGCGTTCAGAAATCATTGGAATCTCTACTACAGAAATTTCCATTCATTCACTGTGAATCTGGAAATAATCTGAATCTGCATTCCAGGAAGGCTTTCGTTACACCACTGATGAATGTCCAAGTAATGCAATGCTGCTTCTTAGTGGTCTGTTCACACTCGAAACCGTGCTGTTCATTGGCTATCCACTCAATATCGGTCAGCTCTTCAATATCCTGTCCAGACTATCCAGATTCCTAAATGTTGGCAATCACCACTACAGAATGTTCCATTCAATCACGCGAATCTGGAATTCATCAGAGTCTCCACTCCTGGAAGGTTTTCGTGACACCACTGGTAAATGTCCAAGGAAGACAATGCTGGTTTTAAGCCGCCTGCTAACACACTCAGCCGTGCTGTTCAATTTGCTATCCACCCAACCCTATTCAGCTCTACATTTTCCTGTCCTCATAACCCAACCTTCAGAAATAATTGGTATCTCCTCCACAGAATGTTCCGTTCATTCACTGCGAATCTTAAATTCATCTGACTCTCAACTCCCGGCGGGTTATCGTTACACCACTTGTGAATGTCCAAGTAAGCCAATGCTGGTTTTCAGTGGCCTGTTCATACTAAGAGACGTGCTGTTCATTTGGCTATCCACTCCACCCTGTTCAGCTCTACATTTTCGTGTCCACAAAACCCAGCCTTCAGAAATCATTGGAATCACCACTAGAGAATGTTCCATTCATTCACTGCGAATCTGGAATTCATCTGAACCTCCACTCCTGGCAGGTTTTCGTTACGCCACTGGTGAATGTCCAAGTAACTCAATACTGGTTTTCAGAGGCATGTTCAACTCGCAGAAGTGCTGTTCAATGGGCTATCCACTCAATATTGGTCAGCTCTTCATTTTCCTCTCCACACAAACCAGCCTTCAGAAATCATTGGGCTCTCCACTACAGACTGTTCCATTCATTCACTGCGATTCTGCAATTCATCTGACTCTCCGCTCCAGGCAGGTTTTCATTACAGCACTGGTGAATGACCAAGTAATCCAATGCTGGTTTTCAGCCGCCTTTTCACACTCGCAGTGTGCTGTTCAATTGTCTATCCACTCAAACCTGGTCAGCCTTTCATTTTCTTTTCCACAATATCAGACTTCAGAAATCATTGGAATCGCCAGTACAGAATGTTCCATTCATTCACTGCCAATCTGGAATTCATCTGAATCTGCACTCCAGGTAGGCTTTCATTACACCACTTATGAATGTCCAAGTAACACAATGCTGGTTTTCAGCGGTCTGTTCACACTCTAAGCCCTGCTTTTTACTGGGTATCCACACAACTGTGGTCAGCTCTTCATTTTCATGTCCAAACAATCCAGACTTGAGAAATCATTGCAATCTCCAGTACAGAATGTTCCATTCATTCACTGCGAATCTGGAATTCAACTGAATCTCCACTACCTGCAGATTTATCTTACACCACTTGTGAATGTCCAAGTAAAACAATGCTGGTTTTCAGAGGCCTGTTCATGTTCGCAGTCGTGCTGTTCAATTGGCTATCCACTCAACCTGTTTTGCTCCTCATTTTCCTGTGCACACAACCCAGCCTTCAGAAATCATTGTAATCTCCACTACAGGATGTTCCATTCATTCACTGGGAATCTGGAATTCATCTGAATCTGCACTCCACGCAGGCTTTCGTTACACCACTGCTGAAAGTCGAAGTAATGCAATACTGGTTTTCAGTGGTCTGTTCACATTCGAAGCCGAGGCTTTTTACAGGCTATCCACTCAACACTGGTCAGCTCTTCATTTTCGTGTCCCCACAATCCAGATTTCAGAAATCATTGCAATCTCCACTACAGAATGTTCCATTCATTCACTGCGAGTCTGGAGTTTACCTGATTCTCCACTCCCGCCTGGTTAACATTACACCACTTGTGAATGTCCAAGTAAGCCAATGCTGGTTTTCAGAGGCCTGTTCATACTCGCAGCCGTGCTGTTTAATTGACAATTCACTCCACCCTGTTTAGCTCTTCATTGTCCCACCACACTACCAGCCTTCAGAAATCTTTGTTATCTCCACTACAGAATGTTCCATTCATTCACTGCGAATCTGGAATTCATCTGACTCTCAACTCCACGCAGGTTTTCATTACACCACTGTTGAATGTCCAAGTAACCCAATGCTGGTTTTCAGCGGCCTGTTCATATTCGCAGCCCTGCTGTTTACTTGGCTATCGATTCAAGCCTGGTCAGCTCTTCATTTTCCTGTCCACACAACACAGGCTTCAGAAATCATTGGAATCTCCTCTACAGAATGTTCCATTCATTCACTGCGAATGTGGAATTCAACTGACTCTCCACTCCATGCAGGTTTTCCTTACACCACTGATGAATGTCCAAGTAACCCAATGCTGGTTTTCAGCTGCATGTTCACACTCGCAGCCATGCTATACAATTGGCTTTCCACTAAATCCTGATTAGTTCTTGATTTTCCTTCCACACGACCCAGCCTTCAGAAATCGTTGGAATCTCCACCAGAGAATGTTCCATTCATTCACTGCGAATCTGGAATTCCTCTGAACCTCCACTCCCGGCAGGTTTTCGTTACACCACTGTTGAATGTCCAAGTAACCCAATGTTTTAAGTGTTTTCTTCACAAGCGCAGTGGTGCTGTTCAATTGGCTATCCACTCAACCCTGGCCAGCTCTACATTTTCCTGTCCACACCACAGAGACTGGAGAAATCATTGTTATCTCCACTACAGAATGTTCCATTCATTCACAGCGAATCTGGAATTCATCTGAATCTCCACTCCCGGCAGGTTTTCGTGACACCACTGGTAAATATCCAAGTAAGCCAATGCTGGTTTTAAGTGGCCTGCTCATACTCTCAGCCGTGCTGTTCAATTTGCTATCCACTCAACCCTCTTCAGCTCCATTTTCCTGTCCACATAACCCAAACTTCAGAAACAATTGGTATCTCCTCCACAGAATGTTCCATTCATTGACGGCAAATCTGAAATTCATCTAATTCTCAACTCCCGTCAGGTTTTCGTTACACCACTTGTGAATGTCCAATTAAGCCAAAGCTGGTTTTCAGTGGCCTGTTCTTACTACGAGACGTGCTGTTCATTTGGCTATCCATTCCACCCTGTTCAGCTCTACATTTTCGTGTCCACAAAACCCAGCCTTCAGAAATCATTGGAATCACCACTAGAGAATGTTCCATTCATTCACTGCGAATCTGGAATTCATCTGAATCTCCACTCCCGGCAGGTTTTCATTGCACCACTGCTGAATGTTCAAGTAACGCAATGATGGTTTTCAGCGGTCTATTCACACTCGAACCCGTGCTGTTCACGGTCTAGCGACTCAACACTGGTGAGTTCTTCTTTTTCCAGTTCAGACAATACAAACCTCAGAAACCATTGCAATCTACACTACAGAATGTTTCATTCATTCAGGCGAATCTTGAATTCATCTTGTTCTCCACTCCCAGCAGGTTTTCGTTTCACCACTGGTGAATGTCCAAGCAACCCAAGGCTGGTTTCAGCTGCGTGTTAACACTCGCAGCCGTGCTGTTCAATTGGCTATCCAGTGAACGCTGGTTAGCTCTTGATTTTCCTTCCACACACCGAGCCTTCAGAAATCATTCTTATCTCCACTTCAGAATGTTCCATTCGTTCCCTGCGAATCTGGACTTCCTCTGACTCTCCACACCAGGCAGATTTTCCTAACAACACTGGTGAATGACCAGGTAATCCAATGCTGGTTTTCAGCGGCTGTTCACACTCACAGCCTTGCTGTTCAATTGGCAATCCAGTCAAACCTAGTCAGCTCTTCATTTTCCTGTCCACACAACCCAGCGTTCAGAAATCAATGGAAACTCTACTACAGAAATTTCCATTCATTCACTGTGAATCTGGAAATACTCTGAATCTGCATTCCAGGAAGGCTTTCGTTACACCACTGATGAATGTCCAAGTAATGCAATGCTGCTTCTTAGTGGTCTGTTCACACTCGAAACCGTGCTGTTCATTGGCTATCCACTCAATATCGGTCAGCTCTTCAATATCCTGTCCAGACTATCCAGATTCCTAAATGTTGGCAATCACCACTACAGAATGTTCCATTCAATCACGCGAATCTGGAATTCATCAGAGTCTCCACTCCTGGAAGGTTTTCGTGACACCACTGGTAAATGTCCAAGGAAGACAATGCTGGTTTTAAGCCGCCTGCTAACACACTCAGCCGTGCTGTTCAATTTGCTATCCACCCAACCCTATTCAGCTCTACATTTTCCTGTCCTCATAACCCAACCTTCAGAAATAATTGGTATCTCCTCCACAGAATGTTCCGTTCATTCACTGCGAATCTTAAATTCATCTGACTCTCAACTCCCGGCGGGTTATCGTTACACCACTTGTGAATGTCCAAGTAAGCCAATGCTGGTTTTCAGTGGCCTGTTCATACTAAGAGACGTGCTGTTCATTTGGCTATCCACTCCACCCTGTTCAGCTCTACATTTTCGTGTCCACAAAACCCAGCCTTCAGAAATCATTGGAATCACCACTAGAGAATGTTCCATTCATTCACTGCGAATCTGGAATTCCTCTGAACCTCCACTCCTGGCAGGTTTTCGTTACGCCACTGGTGAATGTCCAAGTAACTCAATACTGGTTTTCAGAGGCATGTTCAACTCGCAGAAGTGCTGTTCAATGGGCTATCCACTCAATATTGGTCAGCTCTTCATTTTCCTCTCCACACAAACCAGCCTTCAGAAATCATTGGGCTCTCCACTACAGACTGTTCCATTCATTCACTGCGATTCTGCAATTCATCTGACTCTCCGCTCCAGGCAGGTTTTCATTACAGCACTGGTGAATGACCAAGTAATCCAATGCTGGTTTTCAGCCGCCTTTTCACACTCGCAGTGTGCTGTTCAATTGTCTATCCACTCAAACCTGGTCAGCCTTTCATTTTCTTTTCCACAATATCAGACTTCAGAAATCATTGGAATCGCCAGTACAGAATGTTCCATTCATTCACTGCCAATCTGGAATTCATCTGAATCTGCACTCCAGGTAGGCTTTCATTACACCACTTATGAATGTCCAAGTAACACAATGCTGGTTTTCAGCGGTCTGTTCACACTCTAAGCCCTGCTTTTTACTGGGTATCCACACAACTGTGGTCAGCTCTTCATTTTCATGTCCAAACAATCCAGACTTGAGAAATCATTGCAATCTCCAGTACAGAATGTTCCATTCATTCACTGCGAATCTGGAATTCAACTGAATCTCCACTACCTGCAGATTTATCTTACACCACTTGTGAATGTCCAAGTAAAACAATGCTGGTTTTCAGAGGCCTGTTCATGTTCGCAGTCG
This sequence comes from Sorex fumeus, assembly GCF_029834395.1. Lineage (NCBI taxonomy): Eukaryota > Metazoa > Chordata > Mammalia > Eulipotyphla > Soricidae > Sorex > Sorex fumeus. The sequence goes on from NW_026606251.1 coordinate 992,630, forward strand.
TGCTGTTCAATTGGCTATCCACTCAACCTGTTTTGCTCCTCATTTTCCTGTGCACACAACCCAGCCTTCAGAAATCATTGTAATCTCCACTACAGGATGTTCCATTCATTCACTGGGAATCTGGAATTCATCTGAATCTGCACTCCACGCAGGCTTTCGTTACACCACTGCTGAAAGTCGAAGTAATGCAATACTGGTTTTCAGTGGTCTGTTCACATTCGAAGCCGAGGCTTTTTACAGGCTATCCACTCAACACTGGTCAGCTCTTCATTTTCGTGTCCCCACAATCCAGATTTCAGAAATCATTGCAATCTCCACTACAGAATGTTCCATTCATTCACTGCGAGTCTGGAGTTTATCTGATTCTCCACTCCCGCCTGGTTAACATTACACCACTTGTGAATGTCCAAGTAAGCCAATGCTGGTTTTCAGAGGCCTGTTCATACTCGCAGCCGTGCTGTTTAATTGACAATTCACTCCACCCTGTTCAGCTCTTCATTGTCCCACCACACTACCAGCCTTCAGAAATCTTTGTTATCTCCACTACAGAATGTTCCATTCATTCACTGCGAATCTGGAATTCATCTGACTCTCAACTCCACGCAGGTTTTCATTACACCACTGTTGAATGTCCAAGTAACCCAATGCTGGTTTTCAGCGGCCTGTTCATATTCGCAGCCCTGCTGTTTACTTGGCTATCGATTCAAGCCTGGTCAGCTCTTCATTTTCCTGTCCACACAACACAGGCTTCAGAAATCATTGGAATCTCCTCTACAGAATGTTCCATTCATTCACTGCGAATGTGGAATTCAACTGACTCTCCACTCCATGCAGGTTTTCCTTACACCACTGATGAATGTCCAAGTAACCCAATGCTGGTTTTCAGCTGCATGTTCACACTCGCAGCCATGCTATACAATTGGCTTTCCACTAAATCCTGATTAGTTCTTGATTTTCCTTCCACACGACCCAGCCTTCAGAAATCGTTGGAATCTCCACCAGAGAATGTTCCATTCATTCACTGCGAATCTGGAATTCCTCTGAACCTCCACTCCCGGCAGTTTTTCGTTACACCACTGTTGAATGTCCAAGTAACCCAATGTTTTAAGTGTTTTCTTCACAAGCGCAGTGGTGCTGTTCAATTGGCTATCCACTCAACCCTGGCCAGCTCTACATTTTCCTGTCCACACCACAGAGACTGGAGAAATCATTGTTATCTCCACTACAGAATGTTCCATTCATTCACAGCGAATCTGGAATTCATCTGAATCTCCACTCCCGGCAGGTTTTCGTGACACCACTGGTAAATATCCAAGTAAGCCAATGCTGGTTTTAAGTGGCCTGCTCATACTCTCAGCCGTGCTGTTCAATTTGCTATCCACTCAACCCTCTTCAGCTCCATTTTCCTGTCCACATAACCCAAACTTCAGAAACAATTGGTATCTCCTCCACAGAATGTTCCATTCATTGACGGCAAATCTGAAATTCATCTAATTCTCAACTCCCGTCAGGTTTTCGTTACACCACTTGTGAATGTCCAATTAAGCCAAAGCTGGTTTTCAGTGGCCTGTTCTTACTACGAGACGTGCTGTTCATTTGGCTATCCATTCCACCCTGTTCAGCTCTACATTTTCGTGTCCACAAAACCCAGCCTTCAGAAATCATTGGAATCACCACTAGAGAATGTTCCATTCATTCACTGCGAATCTGGAATTCATCTGAATCTCCACTCCCGGCAGGTTTTCATTGCACCACTGCTGAATGTTCAAGTAACGCAATGATGGTTTTCAGCGGTCTATTCACACTCGAACCCGTGCTGTTCACGGTCTAGCGACTCAACACTGGTGAGTTCTTCTTTTTCCAGTTCAGACAATACAAACCTCAGAAACCATTGCAATCTACACTACAGAATGTTTCATTCATTCAGGCGAATCTTGAATTCATCTTGTTCTCCACTCCCAGCAGGTTTTCGTTTCACCACTGGTGAATGTCCAAGCAACCCAAGGCTGGTTTCAGCTGCGTGTTAACACTCGCAGCCGTGCTGTTCAATTGGCTATCCAGTGAACGCTGGTTAGCTCTTGATTTTCCTTCCACACACCGAGCCTTCAGAAATCATTCTTATCTCCACTTCAGAATGTTCCATTCGTTCCCTGCGAATCTGGAATTCCTCTGACTCTCCACACCAGGCAGATTTTCCTAACAACACTGGTGAATGACCAGGTAATCCAATGCTGGTTTTCAGCGGCTGTTCACACTCACAGCCTTGCTGTTCAATTGGCAATCCAGTCAAACCTAGTCAGCTCTTCATTTTCCTGTCCACACAACCCAGCGTTCAGAAATCATTGGAATCTCTACTACAGAAATTTCCATTCATTCACTGTGAATCTGGAAATAATCTGAATCTGCATTCCAGGAAGGCTTTCGTTACACCACTGATGAATGTCCAAGTAATGCAATGCTGCTTCTTAGTGGTCTGTTCACACTCGAAACCGTGCTGTTCATTGGCTATCCACTCAATATCGGTCAGCTCTTCAATATCCTGTCCAGACTATCCAGATTCCTAAATGTTGGCAATCACCACTACAGAATGTTCCATTCAATCACGCGAATCTGGAATTCATCAGAGTCTCCACTCCTGGAAGGTTTTCGTGACACCACTGGTAAATGTCCAAGGAAGACAATGCTGGTTTTAAGCCGCCTGCTAACACACTCAGCCGTGCTGTTCAATTTGCTATCCACCCAACCCTATTCAGCTCTACATTTTCCTGTCCTCATAACCCAACCTTCAGAAATAATTGGTATCTCCTCCACAGAATGTTCCGTTCATTCACTGCGAATCTTAAATTCATCTGACTCTCAACTCCCGGCGGGTTATCGTTACACCACTTGTGAATGTCCAAGTAAGCCAATGCTGGTTTTCAGTGGCCTGTTCATACTAAGAGACGTGCTGTTCATTTGGCTATCCACTCCACCCTGTTCAGCTCTACATTTTCGTGTCCACAAAACCCAGCCTTCAGAAATCATTGGAATCACCACTAGAGAATGTTCCATTCATTCACTGCGAATCTGGAATTCCTCTGAACCTCCACTCCTGGCAGGTTTTCGTTACGCCACTGGTGAATGTCCAAGTAACTCAATCCTGGTTTTCAGAGGCATGTTCAACTCGCAGAAGTGCTGTTCAATGGGCTATCCACTCAATATTGGTCAGCTCTTCATTTTCCTCTCCACACAAACCAGCCTTCAGAAATCATTGGGCTCTCCACTACAGACTGTTCCATTCATTCACTGCGATTCTGCAATTCATCTGACTCTCCGCTCCAGGCAGGTTTTCATTACAGCACTGGTGAATGACCAAGTAATCCAATGCTGGTTTTCAGCCGCCTTTTCACACTCGCAGTGTGCTGTTCAATTGTCTATCCACTCAAACCTGGTCAGCCTTTCATTTTCTTTTCCACAATATCAGACTTCAGAAATCATTGGAATCGCCAGTACAGAATGTTCCATTCATTCACTGCCAATCTGGAATTCATCTGAATCTGCACTCCAGGTAGGCTTTCATTACACCACTTATGAATGTCCAAGTAACACAATGCTGGTTTTCAGCGGTCTGTTCACACTCTAAGCCCTGCTTTTTACTGGGTATCCACACAACTGTGGTCAGCTCTTCATTTTCATGTCCAAACAATCCAGACTTGAGAAATCATTGCAATCTCCAGTACAGAATGTTCCATTCATTCACTGCGAATCTGGAATTCAACTGAACCTCCACTACCTGCAGATTTATCTTACACCACTTGTGAATGTCCAAGTAAAACAATGCTGGTTTTCAGAGGCCTGTTCATGTTCGCAGTCGTGCTGTTCAATTGGCTATCCACTCAACCTGTTTTGCTCCTCATTTTCCTGTGCACACAACCCAGCCTTCAGAAATCATTGTAATCTCCACTACAGGATGTTCCATTCATTCACTGGGAATCTGGAATTCATCTGAATCTGCACTCCACGCAGGCTTTCGTTACACCACTGCTGAAAGTCGAAGTAATGCAATACTGGTTTTCAGTGGTCTGTTCACATTCGAAGCCGAGGCTTTTTACAGGCTATCCACTCAACACTGGTCAGCTCTTCATTTTCGTGTCCCCACAATCCAGATTTCAGAAATCATTGCAATCTCCACTACAGAATGTTCCATTCATTCACTGCGAGTCTGGAGTTTATCTGATTCTCCACTCCCGCCTGGTTAACATTACACCACTTGTGAATGTCCAAGTAAGCCAATGCTGGTTTTCAGAGGCCTGTTCATACTCGCAGCCGTGCTGTTTAATTGACAATTCACTCCACCCTGTTCAGCTCTTCATTGTCCCACCACACTACCAGCCTTCAGAAATCTTTGTTATCTCCACTACAGAATGTTCCATACATTCACTGCGAATCTGGAATTCATCTGACTCTCAACTCCACGCAGGTTTTCATTACACCACTGTTGAATGTCCAAGTAACCCAATGCTGGTTTTCAGCGGCCTGTTCATATTCGCAGCCCTGCTGTTTACTTGGCTATCGATTCAAGCCTGGTCAGCTCTTCATTTTCCTGTCCACACAACACAGGCTTCAGAAATCATTGGAATCTCCTCTACAGAATGTTCCATTCATTCACTGCGAATGTGGAATTCAACTGACTCTCCACTCCATGCAGGTTTTCCTTACACCACTGATGAATGTCCAAGTAACCCAATGCTGGTTTTCAGCTGCATGTTCACACTCGCAGCCATGCTATACAATTGGCTTTCCACTAAATCCTGATTAGTTCTTGATTTTCCTTCCACACGACCCAGCCTTCAGAAATCGTTGGAATCTCCACTAGAGAATGTTCCATTCATTCACTGCGAATCTGGAATTCCTCTGAACCTCCACTCCCGGCAGGTTTTCGTTACACCACTGTTGAATGTCCAAGTAACCCAATGTTTTAAGTGTTTTCTTCACAAGCGCAGTGGTGCTGTTCAATTGGCTATCCACTCAACCCTGGCCAGCTCTACATTTTCCTGTCCACACCACAGAGACTGGAGAAATCATTGTTATCTCCACTACAGAATGTTCCATTCATTCACAGCGAATCTGGAATTCATCTGAATCTCCACTCCCGGCAGGTTTTCGTGACACCACTGGTAAATATCCAAGTAAGCCAATGCTGGTTTTAAGTGGCCTGCTCATACTCTCAGCCGTGCTGTTCAATTTGCTATCCACTCAACCCTCTTCAGCTCCATTTTCCTGTCCACATAACCCAAACTTCAGAAACAATTGGTATCTCCTCCACAGAATGTTCCATTCATTGACGGCAAATCTGAAATTCATCTAATTCTCAACTCCCGTCAGGTTTTCGTTACACCACTTGTGAATGTCCAATTAAGCCAAAGCTGGTTTTCAGTGGCCTGTTCTTACTACGAGACGTGCTGTTCATTTGGCTATCCATTCCACCCTGTTCAGCTCTACATTTTCGTGTCCACAAAACCCAGCCTTCAGAAATCATTGGAATCACCACTAGAGAATGTTCCATTCATTCACTGCGAATCTGGAATTCATCTGAATCTCCACTCCCGGCAGGTTTTCATTGCACCACTGCTGAATGTTCAAGTAACGCAATGATGGTTTTCAGCGGTCTATTCACACTCGAACCCGTGCTGTTCACGGTCTAGCGACTCAACACTGGTGAGTTCTTCTTTTTCCAGTTCAGACAATACAAACCTCAGAAACCATTGCAATCTACACTACAGAATGTTTCATTCATTCAGGCGAATCTTGAATTCATCTTGTTCTCCACTCCCAGCAGGTTTTCGTTTCACCACTGGTGAATGTCCAAGCAACCCAAGGCTGGTTTCAGCTGCGTGTTAACACTCGCAGCCGTGCTGTTCAATTGGCTATCCAGTGAACGCTGGTTAGCTCTTGATTTTCCTTCCACACACCGAGCCTTCAGAAATCATTCTTATCTCCACTTCAGAGTGTTCCATTCGTTCCCTGCGAATCTGGAATTCCTCTGACTCTCCACACCAGGCAGATTTTCCTAACAACACTGGTGAATGACCAGGTAATCCAATGCTGGTTTTCAGCGGCTGTTCACACTCACAGCCTTGCTGTTCAATTGGCAATCCAGTCAAACCTAGTCAGCTCTTCATTTTCCTGTCCACACAACCCAGCGTTCAGAAATCATTGGAATCTCTACTACAGAAATTTCCATTCATTCACTGTGAATCTGGAAATACTCTGAATCTGCATTCCAGGAAGGCTTTCGTTACACCACTGATGAATGTCCAAGTAATGCAATGCTGCTTCTTAGTGGTCTGTTCACACTCGAAACCGTGCTGTTCATTGGCTATCCACTCAATATCGGTCAGCTCTTCAATATCCTGTCCAGACTATCCAGATTCCTAAATGTTGGCAATCACCACTACAGAATGTTCCATTCAATCACGCGAATCTGGAATTCATCAGAGTCTCCACTCCTGGAAGGTTTTCGTGACACCACTGGTAAATGTCCAAGGAAGACAATGCTGGTTTTAAGCCGCCTGCTAACACACTCAGCCGTGCTGTTCAATTTGCTATCCACCCAACCCTATTCAGCTCTACATTTTCCTGTCCTCATAACCCAACCTTCAGAAATAATTGGTATCTCCTCCACAGAATGTTCCGTTCATTCACTGCGAATCTTAAATTCATCTGACTCTCAACTCCCGGCGGGTTATCGTTACACCACTTGTGAATGTCCAAGTAAGCCAATGCTGGTTTTCAGTGGCCTGTTCATACTAAGAGACGTGCTGTTCATTTGGCTATCCACTCCACCCTGTTCAGCTCTACATTCTCGTGTCCACAAAACCCAGCCTTCAGAAATCATTGGAATCACCACTAGAGAATGTTCCATTCATTCACTGCGAATCTGGAATTCCTCTGAACCTCCACTCCTGGCAGGTTTTCGTTACGCCACTGGTGAATGTCCAAGTAACTCAATACTGGTTTTCAGAGGCATGTTCAACTCGCAGAAGTGCTGTTCAATGGGCTATCCACTCAATATTGGTCAGCTCTTCATTTTCCTCTCCACACAAACCAGCCTTCAGAAATCATTGGGCTCTCCACTACAGACTGTTCCATTCATTCACTGCGATTCTGCAATTCATCTGACTCTCCGCTCCAGGCAGGTTTTCATTACAGCACTGGTGAATGACCAAGTAATCCAATGCTGGTTTTCAGCCGCCTTTTCACACTCGCAGTGTGCTGTTCAATTGTCTATCCACTCAAACCTGGTCAGCCTTTCATTTTCTTTTCCACAATATCAGACTTCAGAAATCATTGGAATCGCCAGTACAGAATGTTCCATTCATTCACTGCCAATCTGGAATTCATCTGAATCTGCACTCCAGGTAGGCTTTCATTACACCACTTATGAATGTCCAAGTAACACAATGCTGGTTTTCAGCGGTCTGTTCACACTCTAAGCCCTGCTTTTTACTGGGTATCCACACAACTGTGGTCAGCTCTTCATTTTCATGTTCAAACAATCCAGACTTGAGAAATCATTGCAATCTCCAGTACAGAATGTTCCATTCATTCACTGCGAATCTGGAATTCAACTGAATCTCCACTACCTGCAGATTTATCTTACACCACTTGTGAATGTCCAAGTAAAACAATGCTGGTTTTCAGAGGCCTGTTCATGTTCGCAGTCGTGCTGTTCAATTGGCTATCCACTCAACCTGTTTTGCTCCTCATTTTCCTGTGCACACAACCCAGCCTTCAGAAATCATTGTAATCTCCACTACAGGATGTTCCATTCATTCACTGGGAATCTGGAATTCATCTGAATCTGCACTCCACGCAGGCTTTCGTTACACCACTGCTGAAAGTCGAAGTAATGCAATACTGGTTTTCAGTGGTCTGTTCACATTCGAAGCCGAGGCTTTTTACAGGCTATCCACTCAACACTGGTCAGCTCTTCATTTTCGTGTCCCCACAATCCAGATTTCAGAAATCATTGCAATCTCCACTACAGAATGTTCCATTCATTCACTGCGAGTCTGGAGTTTATCTGATTCTCCACTCCCGCCTGGTTAACATTACACCACTTGTGAATGTCCAAGTAAGCCAATGCTGGTTTTCAGAGGCCTGTTCATACTCGCAGCCGTGCTGTTTAATTGACAATTCACTCCACCCTGTTCAGCTCTTCATTGTCCCACCACACTATCAGCCTTCAGAAATCTTTGTTATCTCCACTACAGAATGTTCCATTCATTCACTGCGAATCTGGAATTCATCTGACTCTCAACTCCACGCAGGTTTTCATTACACCACTGTTGAATGTCCAAGTAACCCAATGCTGGTTTTCAGCGGCCTGTTCATATTCGCAGCCCTGCTGTTTACTTGGCTATCGATTCAAGCCTGGTCAGCTCTTCATTTTCCTGTCCACACAACACAGGCTTCAGAAATCATTGGAATCTCCTCTACAGAATGTTCCATTCATTCACTGCGAATGTGGAATTCAACTGACTCTCCACTCCATGCAGGTTTTCCTTACACCACTGATGAATGTCCAAGTAACCCAATGCTGGTTTTCAGCTGCATGTTCACACTCGCAGCCATGCTATACAATTGGCTTTCCACTAAATCCTGATTAGTTCTTGATTTTCCTTCCACACGACCCAGCCTTCAGAAATCATTGGAATCTCCACTAGAGAATGTTCCATTCATTCACTGCGAATCTGGAATTCCTCTGAACCTCCACTCCCGGCAGTTTTTCGTTACACCACTGTTGAATGTCCAAGTAACCCAATGTTTTAAGTGTTTTCTTCACAAGCGCAGTGGTGCTGTTCAATTGGCTATCCACTCAACCCTGGCCAGCTCTACATTTTCCTGTCCACACCACAGAGACTGGAGAAATCTTTGTTATCTCCACTACAGAATGTTCCATTCATTCACAGCGAATCTGGAATTCATCTGAATCTCCACTCCCGGCAGGTTTTCGTGACACCACTGGTAAATATCCAAGTAAGCCAATGCTGGTTTTAAGTGGCCTGCTCATACTCTCAGCCGTGCTGTTCAATTTGCTATCCACTCAACCCTCTTCAGCTCCATTTTCCTGTCCACATAACCCAAACTTCAGAAACAATTGGTATCTCCTCCACAGAATGTTCCATTCATTGACGGCAAATCTGAAATTCATCTAATTCTCAACTCCCGTCAGGTTTTCGTTACACCACTTGTGAATGTCCAATTAAGCCAAAGCTGGTTTTCAGTGGCCTGTTCTTACTACGAGACGTGCTGTTCATTTGGCTATCCATTCCACCCTGTTCAGCTCTACATTTTCGTGTCCACAAAACCCAGCCTTCAGAAATCATTGGAATCACCACTAGAGAATGTTCCATTCATTCACTGCGAATCTGGAATTCATCTGAATCTCCACTCCCGGCAGGTTTTCATTGCACCACTGCTGAATGTTCAAGTAACGCAATGATGGTTTTCAGCGGTCTATTCACACTCGAACCCGTGCTGTTCACGGTCTAGCGACTCAACACTGGTGAGTTCTTCTTTTTCCAGTTCAGACAATACAAACCTCAGAAACCATTGCAATCTACACTACAGAATGTTTCATTCATTCAGGCGAATCTTGAATTCATCTTGTTCTCCACTCCCAGCAGGTTTTCGTTTCACCACTGGTGAATGTCCAAGCAACCCAAGGCTGGTTTCAGCTGCGTGTTAACACTCGCAGCCGTGCTGTTCAATTGGCTATCCAGTGAACGCTGGTTAGCTCTTGATTTTCCTTCCACACACCGAGCCTTCAGAAATCATTCTTATCTCCACTTCAGAATGTTCCATTCGTTCCCTGCGAATCTGGAATTCCTCTGACTCTCCACACCAGGCAGATTTTCCTAACAACACTGGTGAATGACCAGGTAATCCAATGCTGGTTTTCAGCGGCTGTTCACACTCACAGCCTTGCTGTTCAATTGGCAATCCAGTCAAACCTAGTCAGCTCTTCATTTTCCTGTCCACACAACCCAGCGTTCAGAAATCATTGGAATCTCTACTACAGAAATTTTCATTCATTCACTGTGAATCTGGAAATACTCTGAATCTGCATTCCAGGAAGGCTTTCGTTACACCACTGATGAATGTCCAAGTAATGCAATGCTGCTTCTTAGTGGTCTGTTCACACTCGAAACCGTGCTCTTCATTGGCTATCCACTCAATATCGGTCAGCTCTTCAATATCCTGTCCAGACTATCCAGATTCCTAAATGTTGGCAATCACCACTACAGAATGTTCCATTCAATCACGCGAATCTGGAATTCATCAGAGTCTCCACTCCTGGAAGGTTTTCGTGACACCACTGGTAAATGTCCAAGGAAGACAATGCTGGTTTTAAGCCGCCTGCTAACACACTCAGCCGTGCTGTTCAATTTGCTATCCACCCAACCCTATTCAGCTCTACATTTTCCTGTCCTCATAACCCAACCTTCAGAAATAATTGGTATCTCCTCCACAGAATGTTCCGTTCATTCACTGCGAATCTTAAATTCATCTGACTCTCAACTCCCGGCGGGTTATCGTTACACCACTTGTGAATGTCCAAGTAAGCCAATGCTGGTTTTCAGTGGCCTGTTCATACTAAGAGACGTGCTGTTCATTTGGCTATCCACTCCACCCTGTTCAGCTCTACATTTTCGTGTCCACAAAACCCAGCCTTCAGAAATCATTGGAATCACCACTAGAGAATGTTCCATTCATTCACTGCGAATCTGGAATTCCTCTGAACCTCCACTCCTGGCAGGTTTTCGTTACGCCACTGGTGAATGTCCAAGTAACTCAATACTGGTTTTCAGAGGCATGTTCAACTCGCAGAAGTGCTGTTCAATGGGCTATCCACTCAATATTGGTCAGCTCTTCATTTTCCTCTCCACACAAACCAGCCTTCAGAAATCATTGGGCTCTCCACTACAGACTGTTCCATTCATTCACTGCGATTCTGCAATTCATCTGACTCTCCGCTCCAGGCAGGTTTTCATTACAGCACTGGTGAATGACCAAGTAATCCAATGCTGGTTTTCAGCCGCCTTTTCACACTCGCAGTGTGCTGTTCAATTGTCTATCCACTCAAACCTGGTCAGCCTTTCATTTTCTTTTCCACAATATCAGACTTCAGAAATCATTGGAATCGCCAGTACAGAATGTTCCATTCATTCACTGCCAATCTGGAATTCATCTGAATCTGCACTCCAGGTAGGCTTTCATTACACCACTTATGAATGTCCAAGTAACACAATGCTGGTTTTCAGCGGTCTGTTCACACTCTAAGCCCTGCTTTTTACTGGGTATCCACACAACTGTGGTCAGCTCTTCATTTTCATGTCCAAACAATCCAGACTTGAGAAATCATTGCAATCTCCAGTACAGAATGTTCCATTCATTCACTGCGAATCTGGAATTCAACTGAATCTCCACTACCTGCAGATTTATCTTACACCACTTGTGAATGTCCAAGTAAAACAATGCTGGTTTTCAGAGGCCTGTTCATGTTCGCAGTCGTGCTGTTCAATTGGCTATCCACTCAACCTGTTTTGCTCCTCATTTTCCTGTGCACACAACCCAGCCTTCAGAAATCATTGTAATCTCCACTACAGGATGTTCCATTCATTCACTGGGAATCTGGAATTCATCTGAATCTGCACTCCACGCAGGCTTTCGTTACACCACTGCTGAAAGTCGAAGTAATGCAATACTGGTTTTCAGTGGTCTCTTCACATTCGAAGCCGAGGCTTTTTACAGGCTATCCACTCAACACTGGTCAGCTCTTCATTTTCGTGTCCCCACAATCCAGATTTCAGAAATCATTGCAATCTCCACTACAGAATGTTCCATTCATTCACTGCGAGTCTGGAGTTTATCTGATTCTCCACTCCCGCCTGGTTAACATTACACCACTTGTGAATGTCCAAGTAAGCCAATGCTGGTTTTCAGAGGCCTGTTCATACTCGCAGCCGTGCTGTTTAATTGACAATTCACTCCACCCTGTTCAGCTCTTCATTGTCCCACCACACTACCAGCCTTCAGAAATCTTTGTTATCTCCACTACAGAATGTTCCATTCATTCACTGCGAATCTGGAATTCATCTGACTCTCAACTCCACGCAGGTTTTCATTACACCACTGTTGAATGTCCAAGTAACCCAATGCTGGTTTTCAGCGGCCTGTTCATATTCGCAGCCCTGCTGTTTACTTGGCTATCGATTCAAGCCTGGTCAGCTCTTCATTTTCCTGTCCACACAACACAGGCTTCAGAAATCATTGGAATCTCCTCTACAGAATGTTCCATTCATTCACTGCGAATGTGGAATTCAACTGACTCTCCACTCCATGCAGGTTTTCCTTACACCACTGATGAATGTCCAAGTAACCCAATGCTGGTTTTCAGCTGCATGTTCACACTCGCAGCCATGCTATACAATTGGCTTTCCACTAAATCCTGATTAGTTCTTGATTTTCCTTCCACACGACCCAGCCTTCAGAAATCGTTGGAATCTCCACTAGAGAATGTTCCATTCATTCACTGCGAATCTGGAATTCCTCTGAACCTCCACTCCCGGCAGGTTTTCGTTACACCACTGTTGAATGTCCAAGTAACCCAATGTTTTAAGTGTTTTCTTCACAAGCGCAGTGGTGCTGTTCAATTGGCTATCCACTCAACCCTGGCCAGCTCTACATTTTCCTGTCCACACCACAGAGACTGGAGAAATCATTGTTATCTCCACTACAGAATGTTCCATTCATTCACAGCGAATCTGGAATTCATCTGAATCTCCACTCCCGGCAGGTTTTCGTGACACCACTGGTAAATATCCAAGTAAGCCAATGCTGGTTTTAAGTGGCCTGCTCATACTCTCAGCCGTGCTGTTCAATTTGCTATCCACTCAACCCTCTTCAGCTCCATTTTCCTGTCCACATAACCCAAACTTCAGAAACAATTGGTATCTCCTCCACAGAATGTTCCATTCATTGACGGCAAATCTGAAATTCATCTAATTCTCAACTCCCGTCAGGTTTTCGTTACACCACTTGTGAATGTCCAATTAAGCCAAAGCTGGTTTTCAGTGGCCTGTTCTTACTACGAGACGTGCTGTTCATTTGGCTATCCATTCCACCCTGTTCAGCTCTACATTTTCGTGTCCACAAAACCCAGCCTTCAGAAATCATTGGAATCACCACTAGAGAATGTTCCATTCATTCACTGCGAATCTGGAATTCATCTGAATCTCCACTCCCGGCAGGTTTTCATTGCACCACTGCTGAATGTTCAAGTAACGCAATGATGGTTTTCAGCGGTCTATTCACACTCGAACCCGTGCTGTTCACGGTCTAGCGACTCAACACTGGTGAGTTCTTCTTTTTCCAGTTCAGACAATACAAACCTCAGAAACCATTGCAATCTACACTACAGAATGTTTCATTCATTCAGGCGAATCTTGAATTCATCTTGTTCTCCACTCCCAGCAGGTTTTCGTTTCACCACTGGTGAATGTCCAAGCAACCCAAGGCTGGTTTCAGCTGCGTGTTAACACTCGCAGCCGTGCTGTTCAATTGGCTATCCAGTGAACGCTGGTTAGCTCTTGATTTTCCTTCCACACACCGAGCCTTCAGAAATCATTCTTATCTCCACTTCAGAATGTTCCATTCGTTCCCTGCGAATCTGGAATTCCTCTGACTCTCCACACCAGGCAGATTTTCCTAACAACACTGGTGAATGACCAGGTAATCCAATGCTGGTTTTCAGCGGCTGTTCACACTCACAGCCTTGCTGTTCAATTGGCAATCCAGTCAAACCTAGTCAGCTCTTCATTTTCCTGTCCACACAACCCAGCGTTCAGAAATCATTGGAATCTCTACTACAGAAATTTCCATTCATTCACTGTGAATCTGGAAATACTCTGAATCTGCATTCCAGGAAGGCTTTCGTTACACCACTGATGAATGTCCAAGTAATGCAATGCTGCTTCTTAGTGGTCTGTTCACACTCGAAACCGTGCTGTTCATTGGCTATCCACTCAATATCGGTCAGCTCTTCAATATCCTGTCCAGACTATCCAGATTCCTAAATGTTGGCAATCACCACTACAGAATGTTCCATTCAATCACGCGAATCTGGAATTCATCAGAGTCTCCACTCCTGGAAGGTTTTCGTGACACCACTGGTAAATGTCCAAGGAAGACAATGCTGGTTTTAAGCCGCCTGCTAACACACTCAGCCGTGCTGTTCAATTTGCTATCCACCCAACCCTATTCAGCTCTACATTTTCCTGTCCTCATAACCCAACCTTCAGAAATAATTGGTATCTCCTCCACAGAATGTTCCGTTCATTCACTGCGAATCTTAAATTCATCTGACTCTCAACTCCCGGCGGGTTATCGTTACACCACTTGTGAATGTCCAAGTAAGCCAATGCTGGTTTTCAGTGGCCTGTTCATACTAAGAGACGTGCTGTTCATTTGGCTATCCACTCCACCCTGTTCAGCTCTACATTCTCGTGTCCACAAAACCCAGCCTTCAGAAATCATTGGAATCACCACTAGAGAATGTTCCATTCATTCACTGCGAATCTGGAATTCCTCTGAACCTCCACTCCTGGCAGGTTTTCGTTACGCCACTGGTGAATGTCCAAGTAACTCAATACTGGTTTTCAGAGGCATGTTCAACTCGCAGAAGTGCTGTTCAATGGGCTATCCACTCAATATTGGTCAGCTCTTCATTTTCCTCTCCACACAAACCAGCCTTCAGAAATCATTGGGCTCTCCACTACAGACTGTTCCATTCATTCACTGCGATTCTGCAATTCATCTGACTCTCCGCTCCAGGCAGGTTTTCATTACAGCACTGGTGAATGACCAAGTAATCCAATGCTGGTTTTCAGCCGCCTTTTCACACTCGCAGTGTGCTGTTCAATTGTCTATCCACTCAAACCTGGTCAGCCTTTCATTTTCTTTTCCACAATATCAGACTTCAGAAATCATTGGAATCGCCAGTACAGAATGTTCCATTCATTCACTGCCAATCTGGAATTCATCTGAATCTGCACTCCAGGTAGGCTTTCATTACACCACTTATGAATGTCCAAGTAACACAATGCTGGTTTTCAGCGGTCTGTTCACACTCTAAGCCCTGCTTTTTACTGGGTATCCACACAACTGTGGTCAGCTCTTCATTTTCATGTCCAAACAATCCAGACTTGAGAAATCATTGCAATCTCCAGTACAGAATGTTCCATTCATTCACTGCGAATCTGGAATTCAACTGAATCTCCACTACCTGCAGATTTATCTTACACCACTTGTGAATGTCCAAGTAAAACAATGCTGGTTTTCAGAGGCCTGTTCATGTTCGCAGTCGTGCTGTTCAATTGGCTATCCACTCAACCTGTTTTGCTCCTCATTTTCCTGTGCACACAACCCAGCCTTCAGAAATCATTGTAATCTCCACTACAGGATGTTCCATTCATTCACTGGGAATCTGGAATTCATCTGAATCTGCACTCCACGCAGGCTTTCGTTACACCACTGCTGAAAGTCGAAGTAATGCAATACTGGTTTTCAGTGGTCTGTTCACATTCGAAGCCGAGGCTTTTTACAGGCTATCCACTCAACACTGGTCAGCTCTTCATTTTCGTGTCCCCACAATCCAGATTTCAGAAATCATTGCAATCTCCACTACAGAATGTTCCATTCATTCACTGCGAGTCTGGAGTTTATCTGATTCTCCACTCCCGCCTGGTTAACATTACACCACTTGTGAATGTCCAAGTAAGCCAATGCTGGTTTTCAGAGGCCTGTTCATACTCGCAGCCGTGCTGTTTAATTGACAATTCACTCCACCCTGTTCAGCTCTTCATTGTCCCACCACACTACCAGCCTTCAGAAATCTTTGTTATCTCCACTACAGAATGTTCCATTCATTCACAGCGAATCTGGAATTCATCTGAATCTCCACTCCCGGCAGGTTTTCGTGACACCACTGGTAAATATCCAAGTAAGCCAATGCTGGTTTTAAGTGGCCTGCTCATACTCTCAGCCGTGCTGTTCAATTTGCTATCCACTCAACCCTCTTCAGCTCCATTTTCCTGTCCACATAACCCAAACTTCAGAAACAATTGGTATCTCCTCCACAGAATGTTCCATTCATTGACGGCAAATCTGAAATTCATCTAATTCTCAACTCCCGTCAGGTTTTCGTTACACCACTTGTGAATGTCCAATTAAGCCAAAGCTGGTTTTCAGTGGCCTGTTCTTACTACGAGATGTGCTGTTCATTTGGCTATCCATTCCACCCTGTTCAGCTCTACATTTTCGTGTCCACAAAACCCAGCCTTCAGAAATCATTGGAATCACCACTAGAGAATGTTCCATTCATTCACTGCGAATCTGGAATTCATCTGAATCTCCACTCCCGGCAGGTTTTCATTGCACCACTGCTGAATGTTCAAGTAACGCAATGATGGTTTTCAGCGGTCTATTCACACTCGAACCCGTGCTGTTCACGGTCTAGCGACTCAACACTGGTGAGTTCTTCTTTTTCCAGTTCAGACAATACAAACCTCAGAAACCATTGCAATCTACACTACAGAATGTTTCATTCATTCAGGCGAATCTTGAATTCATCTTGTTCTCCACTCCCAGCAGGTTTTCGTTTCACCACTGGTGAATGTCCAAGCAACCCAAGGCTGGTTTCAGCTGCGTGTTAACACTCGCAGCCGTGCTGTTCAATTGGCTATCCAGTGAACGCTGGTTAGCTCTTGATTTTCCTTCCACACACCGAGCCTTCAGAAATCATTCTTATCTCCACTTCAGAATGTTCCATTCGTTCCCTGCGAATCTGGAATTCCTCTGACTCTCCACACCAGGCAGATTTTCCTAACAACACTGGTGAATGACCAGGTAATCCAATGCTGGTTTTCAGCGGCTGTTCACACTCACAGCCTTGCTGTTCAATTGGCAATCCAGTCAAACCTAGTCAGCTCTTCATTTTCCTGTCCACACAACCCAGCGTTCAGAAATCATTGGAATCTCTACTACAGAAATTTCCATTCATTCACTGTGAATCTGGAAATACTCTGAATCTGCATTCCAGGAAGGCTTTCGTTACACCACTGATGAATGTCCAAGTAATGCAATGCTGCTTCTTAGTGGTCTGTTCACACTCGAAACCGTGCTGTTCATTGGCTATCCACTCAATATCGGTCAGCTCTTCAATATCCTGTCCAGACTATCCAGATTCCTAAATGTTGGCAATCACCACTACAGAATGTTCCATTCAATCACGCGAATCTGGAATTCATCAGAGTCTCCACTCCTGGAAGGTTTTCGTGACACCACTGGTAAATGTCCAAGGAAGACAATGCTGGTTTTAAGCCGCCTGCTAACACACTCAGCCGTGCTGTTCAATTTGCTATCCACCCAACCCTATTCAGCTCTACATTTTCCTGTCCTCATAACCCAACCTTCAGAAATAATTGGTATCTCCTCCACAGAATGTTCCGTTCATTCACTGCGAATCTTAAATTCATCTGACTCTCAACTCCCGGCGGGTTATCGTTACACCACTTGTGAATGTCCAAGTAAGCCAATGCTGGTTTTCAGTGGCCTGTTCATACTAAGAGACGTGCTGTTCATTTGGCTATCCACTCCACCCTGTTCAGCTCTACATTCTCGTGTCCACAAAACCCAGCCTTCAGAAATCATTGGAATCACCACTAGAGAATGTTCCATTCATTCACTGCGAATCTGGAATTCCTCTGAACCTCCACTCCTGGCAGGTTTTCGTTACGCCACTGGTGAATGTCCAAGTAACTCAATACTGGTTTTCAGAGGCATGTTCAACTCGCAGAAGTGCTGTTCAATGGGCTATCCACTCAATATTGGTCAGCTCTTCATTTTCCTCTCCACACAAACCAGCCTTCAGAAATCATTGGGCTCTCCACTACAGACTGTTCCATTCATTCACTGCGATTCTGCAATTCATCTGACTCTCCGCTCCAGGCAGGTTTTCATTACAGCACTGGTGAATGACCAAGTAATCCAATGCTGGTTTTCAGCCGCCTTTTCACACTCGCAGTGTGCTGTTCAATTGTCTATCCACTCAAACCTGGTCAGCCTTTCATTTTCTTTTCCACAATATCAGACTTCAGAAATCATTGGAATCGCCAGTACAGAATGTTCCATTCATTCACTGCCAATCTGGAATTCATCTGAATCTGCACTCCAGGTAGGCTTTCATTACACCACTTATGAATGTCCAAGTAACACAATGCTGGTTTTCAGCGGTCTGTTCACACTCTAAGCCCTGCTTTTTACTGGGTATCCACACAACTGTGGTCAGCTCTTCATTTTCATGTCCAAACAATCCAGACTTGAGAAATCATTGCAATCTCCAGTACAGAATGTTCCATTCATTCACTGCGAATCTGGAATTCAACTGAATCTCCACTACCTGCAGATTTATCTTACACCACTTGTGAATGTCCAAGTAAAACAATGCTGGTTTTCAGAGGCCTGTTCATGTTCGCAGTCGTGCTGTTCAATTGGCTATCCACTCAACCTGTTTTGCTCCTCATTTTCCTGTGCACACAACCCAGCCTTCAGAAATCATTGTAATCTCCACTACAGGATGTTCCATTCATTCACTGGGAATCTGGAATTCATCTGAATCTGCACTCCACGCAGGCTTTCGTTACACCACTGCTGAAAGTCGAAGTAATGCAATACTGGTTTTCAGTGGTCTGTTCACATTCGAAGCCGAGGCTTTTTACAGGCTATCCACTCAACACTGGTCAGCTCTTCATTTTCGTGTCCCCACAATCCAGATTTCAGAAATCATTGCAATCTCCACTACAGAATGTTCCATTCATTCACTGCGAGTCTGGAGTTTATCTGATTCTCCACTCCCGCCTGGTTAACATTACACCACTTGTGAATGTCCAAGTAAGCCAATGCTGGTTTTCAGAGGCCTGTTCATACTCGCAGCCGTGCTGTTTAATTGACAATTCACTCCAACCTGTTCAGCTCTTCATTGTCCCACCACACTACCAGCCTTCAGAAATCTTTGTTATCTCCACTACAGAATGTTCCATTCATTCACAGCGAATCTGGAATTCATCTGAATCTCCACTCCCGGCAGGTTTTCGTGACACCACTGGTAAATATCCAAGTAAGCCAATGCTGGTTTTAAGTGGCCTGCTCATACTCTCAGCCGTGCTGTTCAATTTGCTATCCACTCAACCCTCTTCAGCTCCATTTTCCTGTCCACATAACCCAAACTTCAGAAACAATTGGTATCTCCTCCACAGAATGTTCCATTCATTGACGGCAAATCTGAAATTCATCTAATTCTCAACTCCCGTCAGGTTTTCGTTACACCACTTGTGAATGTCCAATTAAGCCAAAGCTGGTTTTCAGTGGCCTGTTCTTACTACGAGATGTGCTGTTCATTTGGCTATCCATTCCACCCTGTTCAGCTCTACATTTTCGTGTCCACAAAACCCAGCCTTCAGAAATCATTGGAATCACCACTAGAGAATGTTCCATTCATTCACTGCGAATCTGGAATTCATCTGAATCTCCACTCCCGGCAGGTTTTCATTGCACCACTGCTGAATGTTCAAGTAACGCAATGATGGTTTTCAGCGGTCTATTCACACTCGAACCCGTGCTGTTCACGGTCTAGCGACTCAACACTGGTGAGTTCTTCTTTTTCCAGTTCAGACAATACAAACCTCAGAAACCATTGCAATCTACACTACAGAATGTTTCATTCATTCAGGCGAATCTTGAATTCATCTTGTTCTCCACTCCCAGCAGGTTTTCGTTTCACCACTGGTGAATGTCCAAGCAACCCAAGGCTGGTTTCAGCTGCGTGTTAACACTCGCAGCCGTGCTGTTCAATTGGCTATCCAGTGAACGCTGGTTAGCTCTTGATTTTCCTTCCACACACCGAGCCTTCAGAAATCATTCTTATCTCCACTTCAGAATGTTCCATTCGTTCCCTGCGAATCTGGAATTCCTCTGACTCTCCACACCAGGCAGATTTTCCTAACAACACTGGTGAATGACCAGGTAATCCAATGCTGGTTTTCAGCGGCTGTTCACACTCACAGCCTTGCTGTTCAATTGGCAATCCAGTCAAACCTAGTCAGCTCTTCATTTTCCTGTCCACACAACCCAGCGTTCAGAAATCATTGGAATCTCTACTACAGAAATTTCCATTCATTCACTGTGAATCTGGAAATACTCTGAATCTGCATTCCAGGAAGGCTTTCGTTACACCACTGATGAATGTCCAAGTAATGCAATGCTGCTTCTTAGTGGTCTGTTCACACTCGAAACCGTGCTGTTCATTGGCTATCCACTCAATATCGGTCAGCTCTTCAATATCCTGTCCAGACTATCCAGATTCCTAAATGTTGGCAATCACCACTACAGAATGTTCCATTCAATCACGCGAATCTGGAATTCATCAGAGTCTCCACTCCTGGAAGGTTTTCGTGACACCACTGGTAAATGTCCAAGGAAGACAATGCTGGTTTTAAGCCGCCTGCTAACACACTCAGCCGTGCTGTTCAATTTGCTATCCACCCAACCCTATTCAGCTCTACATTTTCCTGTCCTCATAACCCAACCTTCAGAAATAATTGGTATCTCCTCCACAGAATGTTCCGTTCATTCACTGCGAATCTTAAATTCATCTGACTCTCAACTCCCGGCGGGTTATCGTTACACCACTTGTGAATGTCCAAGTAAGCCAATGCTGGTTTTCAGTGGCCTGTTCATACTAAGAGACGTGCTGTTCATTTGGCTATCCACTCCACCCTGTTCAGCTCTACATTCTCGTGTCCACAAAACCCAGCCTTCAGAAATCATTGGAATCACCACTAGAGAATGTTCCATTCATTCACTGCGAATCTGGAATTCCTCTGAACCTCCACTCCTGGCAGGTTTTCGTTACGCCACTGGTGAATGTCCAAGTAACTCAATACTGGTTTTCAGAGGCATGTTCAACTCGCAGAAGTGCTGTTCAATGGGCTATCCACTCAATATTGGTCAGCTCTTCATTTTCCTCTCCACACAAACCAGCCTTCAGAAATCATTGGGCTCTCCACTACAGACTGTTCCATTCATTCACTGCGATTCTGCAATTCATCTGACTCTCCGCTCCAGGCAGGTTTTCATTACAGCACTGGTGAATGACCAAGTAATCCAATGCTGGTTTTCAGCCGCCTTTTCACACTCGCAGTGTGCTGTTCAATTGTCTATCCACTCAAACCTGGTCAGCCTTTCATTTTCTTTTCCACAATATCAGACTTCAGAAATCATTGGAATCGCCAGTACAGAATGTTCCATTCATTCACTGCCAATCTGGAATTCATCTGAATCTGCACTCCAGGTAGGCTTTCATTACACCACTTATGAATGTCCAAGTAACACAATGCTGGTTTTCAGCGGTCTGTTCACACTCTAAGCCCTGCTTTTTACTGGGTATCCACACAACTGTGGTCAGCTCTTCATTTTCATGTCCAAACAATCCAGACTTGAGAAATCATTGCAATCTCCAGTACAGAATGTTCCATTCATTCACTGCGAATCTGGAATTCAACTGAATCTCCACTACCTGCAGATTTATCTTACACCACTTGTGAATGTCCAAGTAAAACAATGCTGGTTTTCAGAGGCCTGTTCATGTTCGCAGTCGTGCTGTTCAATTGGCTATCCACTCAACCTGTTTTGCTCCTCATTTTCCTGTGCACACAACCCAGCCTTCAGAAATCATTGTAATCTCCACTACAGGATGTTCCATTCATTCACTGGGAATCTGGAATTCATCTGAATCTGCACTCCACGCAGGCTTTCGTTACACCACTGCTGAAAGTCGAAGTAATGCAATACTGGTTTTCAGTGGTCTGTTCACATTCGAAGCCGAGGCTTTTTACAGGCTATCCACTCAACACTGGTCAGCTCTTCATTTTCGTGTCCCCACAATCCAGATTTCAGAAATCATTGCAATCTCCACTACAGAATGTTCCATTCATTCACTGCGAGTCTGGAGTTTATCTGATTCTCCACTCCCGCCTGGTTAACATTACACCACTTGTGAATGTCCAAGTAAGCCAATGCTGGTTTTCAGAGGCCTGTTCATACTCGCAGCCGTGCTGTTTAATTGACAATTCACTCCACCCTGTTCAGCTCTTCATTGTCCCACCACACTACCAGCCTTCAGAAATCTTTGTTATCTCCACTACAGAATGTTCCATTCATTCACTGCGAATCTGGAATTCATCTGACTCTCAACTCCACGCAGGTTTTCATTACACCACTGTTGAATGTCCAAGTAACCCAATGCTGGTTTTCAGCGGCCTGTTCATATTCGCAGCCCTGCTGTTTACTTGGCTATCGATTCAAGCCTGGTCAGCTCTTCATTTTCCTGTCCACACAACACAGGCTTCAGAAATCATTGGAATCTCCTCTACAGAATGTTCCATTCATTCACTGCGAATGTGGAATTCAACTGACTCTCCACTCCATGCAGGTTTTCCTTACACCACTGATGAATGTCCAAGTAACCCAATGCTGGTTTTCAGCTGCATGTTCACACTCGCAGCCATGCTATACAATTGGCTTTCCACTAAATCCTGATTAGTTCTTGATTTTCCTTCCACACGACCCAGCCTTCAGAAATCGTTGGAATCTCCACTAGAGAATGTTCCATTCATTCACTGCGAATCTGGAATTCCTCTGAACCTCCACTCCCGGCAGGTTTTCGTTACACCACTGTTGAATGTCCAAGTAACCCAATGTTTTAAGTGTTTTCTTCACAAGCGCAGTGGTGCTGTTCAATTGGCTATCCACTCAACCCTGGCCAGCTCTACATTTTCCTGTCCACACCACAGAGACTGGAGAAATCATTGTTATCTCCACTACAGAATGTTCCATTCATTCACAGCGAATCTGGAATTCATCTGAATCTCCACTCCCGGCAGGTTTTCGTGACACCACTGGTAAATATCCAAGTAAGCCAATGCTGGTTTTAAGTGGCCTGCTCATACTCTCAGCCGTGCTGTTCAATTTGCTATCCACTCAACCCTCTTCAGCTCCATTTTCCTGTCCACATAACCCAAACTTCAGAAACAATTGGTATCTCCTCCACAGAATGTTCCATTCATTGACGGCAAATCTGAAATTCATCTAATTCTCAACTCCCGTCAGGTTTTCGTTACACCACTTGTGAATGTCCAATTAAGCCAAAGCTGGTTTTCAGTGGCCTGTTCTTACTACGAGACGTGCTGTTCATTTGGCTATCCATTCCACCCTGTTCAGCTCTACATTTTCGTGTCCACAAAACCCAGCCTTCAGAAATCATTGGAATCACCACTAGAGAATGTTCCATTCATTCACTGCGAATCTGGAATTCATCTGAATCTCCACTCCCGGCAGGTTTTCATTGCACCACTGCTGAATGTTCAAGTAACGCAATGATGGTTTTCAGCGGTCTATTCACACTCGAACCCGTGCTGTTCACGGTCTAGCGACTCAACACTGGTGAGTTCTTCTTTTTCCAGTTCAGACAATACAAACCTCAGAAACCATTGCAATCTACACTACAGAATGTTTCATTCATTCAGGCGAATCTTGAATTCATCTTGTTCTCCACTCCCAGCAGGTTTTCGTTTCACCACTGGTGAATGTCCAAGCAACCCAAGGCTGGTTTCAGCTGCGTGTTAACACTCGCAGCCGTGCTGTTCAATTGGCTATCCAGTGAACGCTGGTTAGCTCTTGATTTTCCTTCCACACACCGAGCCTTCAGAAATCATTCTTATCTCCACTTCAGAATGTTCCATTCGTTCCCTGCGAATCTGGAATTCCTCTGACTCTCCACACCAGGCAGATTTTCCTAACAACACTGGTGAATGACCAGGTAATCCAATGCTGGTTTTCAGCGGCTGTTCACACTCACAGCCTTGCTGTTCAATTGGCAATCCAGTCAAACCTAGTCAGCTCTTCATTTTCCTGTCCACACAACCCAGCGTTCAGAAATCATTGGAATCTCTACTACAGAAATTTCCATTCATTCACTGTGAATCTGGAAATACTCTGAATCTGCATTCCAGGAAGGCTTTCGTTACACCACTGATGAATGTCCAAGTAATGCAATGCTGCTTCTTAGTGGTCTGTTCACACTCGAAACCGTGCTGTTCATTGGCTATCCACTCAATATCGGTCAGCTCTTCAATATCCTGTCCAGACTATCCAGATTCCTAAATGTTGGCAATCACCACTACAGAATGTTCCATTCAATCACGCGAATCTGGAATTCATCAGAGTCTCCACTCCTGGAAGGTTTTCGTGACACCACTGGTAAATGTCCAAGGAAGACAATGCTGGTTTTAAGCCGCCTGCTAACACACTCAGCCGTGCTGTTCAATTTGCTATCCACCCAACCCTATTCAGCTCTACATTTTCCTGTCCTCATAACCCAACCTTCAGAAATAATTGGTATCTCCTCCACAGAATGTTCCGTTCATTCACTGCGAATCTTAAATTCATCTGACTCTCAACTCCCGGCGGGTTATCGTTACACCACTTGTGAATGTCCAAGTAAGCCAATGCTGGTTTTCAGTGGCCTGTTCATACTAAAAGACGTGCTGTTCATTTGGCTATCCACTCCACCCTGTTCAGCTCTACATTCTCGTGTCCACAAAACCCAGCCTTCAGAAATCATTGGAATCACCACTAGAGAATGTTCCATTCATTCACTGCGAATCTGGAATTCCTCTGAACCTCCACTCCTGGCAGGTTTTCGTTACGCCACTGGTGAATGTCCAAGTAACTCAATACTGGTTTTCAGAGGCATGTTCAACTCGCAGAAGTGCTGTTCAATGGGCTATCCACTCAATATTGGTCAGCTCTTCATTTTCCTCTCCACACAAACCAGCCTTCAGAAATCATTGGGCTCTCCACTACAGACTGTTCCATTCATTCACTGCGATTCTGCAATTCATCTGACTCTCCGCTCCAGGCAGGTTTTCATTACAGCACTGGTGAATGACCAAGTAATCCAATGCTGGTTTTCAGCCGCCTTTTCACACTCGCAGTGTGCTGTTCAATTGTCTATCCACTCAAACCTGGTCAGCCTTTCATTTTCTTTTCCACAATATCAGACTTCAGAAATCATTGGAATCGCCAGTACAGAATGTTCCATTCATTCACTGCCAATCTGGAATTCATCTGAATCTGCACTCCAGGTAGGCTTTCATTACACCACTTATGAATGTCCAAGTAACACAATGCTGGTTTTCAGCGGTCTGTTCACACTCTAAGCCCTGCTTTTTACTGGGTATCCACACAACTGTGGTCAGCTCTTCATTTTCATGTCCAAACAATCCAGACTTGAGAAATCATTGCAATCTCCAGTACAGAATGTTCCATTCATTCACTGCGAATCTGGAATTCAACTGAATCTCCACTACCTGCAGATTTATCTTACACCACTTGTGAATGTCCAAGTAAAACAATGCTGGTTTTCAGAGGCCTGTTCATGTTCGCAGTCGTGCTGTTCAATTGGCTATCCACTCAACCTGTTTTGCTCCTCATTTTCCTGTGCACACAACCCAGCCTTCAGAAATCATTGTAATCTCCACTACAGGATGTTCCATTCATTCACTGGGAATCTGGAATTCATCTGAATCTGCACTCCACGCAGGCTTTCGTTACACCACTGCTGAAAGTCGAAGTAATGCAATACTGGTTTTCAGTGGTCTGTTCACATTCGAAGCCGAGGCTTTTTACAGGCTATCCACTCAACACTGGTCAGCTCTTCATTTTCGTGTCCCCACAATCCAGATTTCAGAAATCATTGCAATCTCCACTACAGAATGTTCCATTCATTCACTGCGAGTCTGGAGTTTATCTGATTCTCCACTCCCGCCTGGTTAACATTACACCACTTGTGAATGTCCAAGTAAGCCAATGCTGGTTTTCAGAGGCCTGTTCATACTCGCAGCCGTGCTGTTTAATTGACAATTCACTCCACCCTGTTCGGCTCTTCATTGTCCCACCACACTACCAGCCTTCAGAAATCTTTGTTATCTCCACTACAGAATGTTCCATTCATTCACTGCGAATCTGGAATTCATCTGACTCTCAACTCCACGCAGGTTTTCATTACACCACTGTTGAATGTCCAAGTAACCCAATGCTGGTTTTCAGCGGCCTGTTCATATTCGCAGCCCTGCTGTTTACTTGGCTATCGATTCAAGCCTGGTCAGCTCTTCATTTTCCTGTCCACACAACACAGGCTTCAGAAATCATTGGAATCTCCTCTACAGAATGTTCCATTCATTCACTGCGAATGTGGAATTCAACTGACTCTCCACTCCATGCAGGTTTTCCTTACACCACTGATGAATGTCCAAGTAACCCAATGCTGGTTTTCAGCTGCATGTTCACACTCGCAGCCATGCTATACAATTGGCTTTCCACTAAATCCTGATTAGTTCTTGATTTTCCTTCCACACGACCCAGCCTTCAGAAATCGTTGGAATCTCCACTAGAGAATGTTCCATTCATTCACTGCGAATCTGGAATTCCTCTGAACCTCCACTCCCGGCAGGTTTTCGTTACACCACTGTTGAATGTCCAAGTAACCCAATGTTTTAAGTGTTTTCTTCACAAGCGCAGTGGTGCTGTTCAATTGGCTATCCACTCAACCCTGGCCAGCTCTACATTTTCCTGTCCACACCACAGAGACTGGAGAAATCATTGTTATCTCCACTACAGAATGTTCCATTCATTCACAGCGAATCTGGAATTCATCTGAATCTCCACTCCCGGCAGGTTTTCGTGACACCACTGGTAAATATCCAAGTAAGCCAATGCTGGTTTTAAGTGGCCTGCTCATACTCTCAGCCGTGCTGTTCAATTTGCTATCCACTCAACCCTCTTCAGCTCCATTTTCCTGTCCACATAACCCAAACTTCAGAAACAATTGGTATCTCCTCCACAGAATGTTCCATTCATTGACGGCAAATCTGAAATTCATCTAATTCTCAACTCCCGTCAGGTTTTCGTTACACCACTTGTGAATGTCCAATTAAGCCAAAGCTGGTTTTCAGTGGCCTGTTCTTACTACGAGACGTGCTGTTCATTTGGCTATCCATTCCACCCTGTTCAGCTCTACATTTTCGTGTCCACAAAACCCAGCCTTCAGAAATCATTGGAATCACCACTAGAGAATGTTCCATTCATTCACTGCGAATCTGGAATTCATCTGAATCTCCACTCCCGGCAGGTTTTCATTGCACCACTGCTGAATGTTCAAGTAACGCAATGATGGTTTTCAGCGGTCTATTCACACTCGAACCCGTGCTGTTCACGGTCTAGCGACTCAACACTGGTGAGTTCTTCTTTTTCCAGTTCAGACAATACAAACCTCAGAAACCATTGCAATCTACACTACAGAATGTTTCATTCATTCAGGCGAATCTTGAATTCATCTTGTTCTCCACTCCCAGCAGGTTTTCGTTTCACCACTGGTGAATGTCCAAGCAACCCAAGGCTGGTTTCAGCTGCGTGTTAACACTCGCAGCCGTGCTGTTCAATTGGCTATCCAGTGAACGCTGGTTAGCTCTTGATTTTCCTTCCACACACCGAGCCTTCAGAAATCATTCTTATCTCCACTTCAGAATGTTCCATTCGTTCCCTGCGAATCTGGAATTCCTCTGACTCTCCACACCAGGCAGATTTTCCTAACAACACTGGTGAATGACCAGGTAATCCAATGCTGGTTTTCAGCGGCTGTTCACACTCACAGCCTTGCTGTTCAATTGGCAATCCAGTCAAACCTAGTCAGCTCTTCATTTTCCTGTCCACACAACCCAGCGTTCAGAAATCATTGGAATCTCTACTACAGAAATTTCCATTCATTCACTGTGAATCTGGAAATACTCTGAATCTGCATTCCAGGAAGGCTTTCGTTACACCACTGATGAATGTCCAAGTAATGCAATGCTGCTTCTTAGTGGTCTGTTCACACTCGAAACCGTGCTGTTCATTGGCTATCCACTCAATATCGGTCAGCTCTTCAATATCCTGTCCAGACTATCCAGATTCCTAAATGTTGGCAATCACCACTACAGAATGTTCCATTCAATCACGCGAATCTGGAATTCATCAGAGTCTCCACTCCTGGAAGGTTTTCGTGACACCACTGGTAAATGTCCAAGGAAGACAATGCTGGTTTTAAGCCGCCTGCTAACACACTCAGCCGTGCTGTTCAATTTGCTATCCACCCAACCCTATTCAGCTCTACATTTTCCTGTCCTCATAACCCAACCTTCAGAAATAATTGGTATCTCCTCCACAGAATGTTCCGTTCATTCACTGCGAATCTTAAATTCATCTGACTCTCAACTCCCGGCGGGTTATCGTTACACCACTTGTGAATGTCCAAGTAAGCCAATGCTGGTTTTCAGTGGCCTGTTCATACTAAGAGACGTGCTGTTCATTTGGCTATCCACTCCACCCTGTTCAGCTCTACATTCTCGTGTCCACAAAACCCAGCCTTCAGAAATCATTGGAATCACCACTAGAGAATGTTCCATTCATTCACTGCGAATCTGGAATTCCTCTGAACCTCCACTCCTGGCAGGTTTTCGTTACGCCACTGGTGAATGTCCAAGTAACTCAATACTGGTTTTCAGAGGCATGTTCAACTCGCAGAAGTGCTGTTCAATGGGCTATCCACTCAATATTGGTCAGCTCTTCATTTTCCTCTCCACACAAACCAGCCTTCAGAAATCATTGGGCTCTCCACTACAGACTGTTCCATTCATTCACTGCGATTCTGCAATTCATCTGACTCTCCGCTCCAGGCAGGTTTTCATTACAGCACTGGTGAATGACCAAGTAATCCAATGCTGGTTTTCAGCCGCCTTTTCACACTCGCAGTGTGCTGTTCAATTGTCTATCCACTCAAACCTGGTCAGCCTTTCATTTTCTTTTCCACAATATCAGACTTCAGAAATCATTGGAATCGCCAGTACAGAATGTTCCATTCATTCACTGCCAATCTGGAATTCATCTGAATCTGCACTCCAGGTAGGCTTTCATTACACCACTTATGAATGTCCAAGTAACACAATGCTGGTTTTCAGCGGTCTGTTCACACTCTAAGCCCTGCTTTTTACTGGGTATCCACACAACTGTGGTCAGCTCTTCATTTTCATGTCCAAACAATCCAGACTTGAGAAATCATTGCAATCTCCAGTACAGAATGTTCCATTCATTCACTGCGAATCTGGAATTCAACTGAATCTCCACTACCTGCAGATTTATCTTACACCACTTGTGAATGTCCAAGTAAAACAATGCTGGTTTTCAGAGGCCTGTTCATGTTCGCAGTCGTGCTGTTCAATTGGCTATCCACTCAACCTGTTTTGCTCCTCATTTTCCTGTGCACACAACCCAGCCTTCAGAAATCATTGTAATCTCCACTACAGGATGTTCCATTCATTCACTGGGAATCTGGAATTCATCTGAATCTGCACTCCACGCAGGCTTTCGTTACACCACTGCTGAAAGTCGAAGTAATGCAATACTGGTTTTCAGTGGTCTGTTCACATTCGAAGCCGAGGCTTTTTACAGGCTATCCACTCAACACTGGTCAGCTCTTCATTTTCGTGTCCCCACAATCCAGATTTCAGAAATCATTGCAATCTCCACTACAGAATGTTCCATTCATTCACTGCGAGTCTGGAGTTTATCTGATTCTCCACTCCCGCCTGGTTAACATTACACCACTTGTGAATGTCCAAGTAAGCCAATGCTGGTTTTCAGAGGCCTGTTCATACTCGCAGCCGTGCTGTTTAATTGACAATTCACTCCACCCTGTTCAGCTCTTCATTGTCCCACCACACTATCAGCCTTCAGAAATCTTTGTTATCTCCACTACAGAATGTTCCATTCATTCACTGCGAATCTGGAATTCATCTGACTCTCAACTCCACGCAGGTTTTCATTACACCACTGTTGAATGTCCAAGTAACCCAATGCTGGTTTTCAGCGGCCTGTTCATATTCGCAGCCCTGCTGTTTACTTGGCTATCGATTCAAGCCTGGTCAGCTCTTCATTTTCCTGTCCACACAACACAGGCTTCAGAAATCATTGGAATCTCCTCTACAGAATGTTCCATTCATTCACTGCGAATGTGGAATTCAACTGACTCTCCACTCCATGCAGGTTTTCCTTACACCACTGATGAATGTCCAAGTAACCCAATGCTGGTTTTCAGCTGCATGTTCACACTCGCAGCCATGCTATACAATTGGCTTTCCACTAAATCCTGATTAGTTCTTGATTTTCCTTCCACACGACCCAGCCTTCAGAAATCGTTGGAATCTCCACTAGAGAATGTTCCATTCATTCACTGCGAATCTGGAATTCCTCTGAACCTCCACTCCCGGCAGGTTTTCGTTACACCACTGTTGAATGTCCAAGTAACCCAATGTTTTAAGTGTTTTCTTCACAAGCGCAGTGGTGCTGTTCAATTGGCTATCCACTCAACCCTGGCCAGCTCTACATTTTCCTGTCCACACCACAGAGACTGGAGAAATCATTGTTATCTCCACTACAGAATGTTCCATTCATTCACAGCGAATCTGGAATTCATCTGAATCTCCACTCCCGGCAGGTTTTCGTGACACCACTGGTAAATATCCAAGTAAGCCAATGCTGGTTTTAAGTGGCCTGCTCATACTCTCAGCCGTGCTGTTCAATTTGCTATCCACTCAACCCTCTTCAGCTCCATTTTCCTGTCCACATAACCCAAACTTCAGAAACAATTGGTATCTCCTCCACAGAATGTTCCATTCATTGACGGCAAATCTGAAATTCATCTAATTCTCAACTCCCGTCAGGTTTTCGTTACACCACTTGTGAATGTCCAATTAAGCCAAAGCTGGTTTTCAGTGGCCTGTTCTTACTACGAGACGTGCTGTTCATTTGGCTATCCATTCCACCCTGTTCAGCTCTACATTTTCGTGTCCACAAAACCCAGCCTTCAGAAATCATTGGAATCACCACTAGAGAATGTTCCATTCATTCACTGCGAATCTGGAATTCATCTGAATCTCCACTCCCGGCAGGTTTTCATTGCACCACTGCTGAATGTTCAAGTAACGCAATGATGGTTTTCAGCGGTCTATTCACACTCGAACCCGTGCTGTTCACGGTCTAGCGACTCAACACTGGTGAGTTCTTCTTTTTCC
Organism: Sorex fumeus; assembly: GCF_029834395.1. NCBI lineage: Eukaryota > Metazoa > Chordata > Mammalia > Eulipotyphla > Soricidae > Sorex > Sorex fumeus. The sequence continues at coordinate 1,023,958 of NW_026606251.1, forward strand.
AGTTCAGACAATACAAACCTCAGAAACCATTGCAATCTACACTACAGAATGTTTCATTCATTCAGGCGAATCTTGAATTCATCTTGTTCTCCACTCCCAGCAGGTTTTCGTTTCACCACTGGTGAATGTCCAAGCAACCCAAGGCTGGTTTCAGCTGCGTGTTAACACTCGCAGCCGTGCTGTTCAATTGGCTATCCAGTGAACGCTGGTTAGCTCTTGATTTTCCTTCCACACACCGAGCCTTCAGAAATCATTCTTATCTCCACTTCAGAATGTTCCATTCGTTCCCTGCGAATCTGGAATTCCTCTGACTCTCCACACCAGGCAGATTTTCCTAACAACACTGGTGAATGACCAGGTAATCCAATGCTGGTTTTCAGCGGCTGTTCACACTCACAGCCTTGCTGTTCAATTGGCAATCCAGTCAAACCTAGTCAGCTCTTCATTTTCCTGTCCACACAACCCAGCGTTCAGAAATCATTGGAATCTCTACTACAGAAATTTCCATTCATTCACTGTGAATCTGGAAATAATCTGAATCTGCACTCCACGCAGGCTTTCGTTACACCACTGCTGAAAGTCGAAGTAATGCAATACTGGTTTTCAGTGGTCTGTTCACATTCGAAGCCGAGGCTTTTTACAGGCTATCCACTCAACACTGGTCAGCTCTTCATTTTCGTGTCCCCACAATCCAGATTTCAGAAATCATTGCAATCTCCACTACAGAATGTTCCATTCATTCACTGCGAGTCTGGAGTTTATCTGATTCTCCACTCCCGCCTGGTTAACATTACACCACTTGTGAATGTCCAAGTAAGCCAATGCTGGTTTTCAGAGGCCTGTTCATACTCGCAGCCGTGCTGTTTAATTGACAATTCACTCCACCCTGTTCAGCTCTTCATTGTCCCACCACACTACCAGCCTTCAGAAATCTTTGTTATCTCCACTACAGAATGTTCCATTCATTCACTGCGAATCTGGAATTCATCTGACTCTCAACTCCACGCAGGTTTTCATTACACCACTGTTGAATGTCCAAGTAACCCAATGCTGGTTTTCAGCGGCCTGTTCATATTCGCAGCCCTGCTGTTTACTTGGCTATCGATTCAAGCCTGGTCAGCTCTTCATTTTCCTGTCCACACAACACAGGCTTCAGAAATCATTGGAATCTCCTCTACAGAATGTTCCATTCATTCACTGCGAATGTGGAATTCAACTGACTCTCCACTCCATGCAGGTTTTCCTTACACCACTGATGAATGTCCAAGTAACCCAATGCTGGTTTTCAGCTGCATGTTCACACTCGCAGCCATGCTATACAATTGGCTTTCCACTAAATCCTGATTAGTTCTTGATTTTCCTTCCACACGACCCAGCCTTCAGAAATCGTTGGAATCTCCACTAGAGAATGTTCCATTCATTCACTGCGAATCTGGAATTCCTCTGAACCTCCACTCCCGGCAGGTTTTCGTTACACCACTGTTGAATGTCCAAGTAACCCAATGTTTTAAGTGTTTTCTTCACAAGCGCAGTGGTGCTGTTCAATTGGCTATCCACTCAACCCTGGCCAGCTCTACATTTTCCTGTCCACACCACAGAGACTGGAGAAATCATTGTTATCTCCACTACAGAATGTTCCATTCATTCACAGCGAATCTGGAATTCATCTGAATCTCCACTCCCGGCAGGTTTTCGTGACACCACTGGTAAATATCCAAGTAAGCCAATGCTGGTTTTAAGTGGCCTGCTCATACTCTCAGCCGTGCTGTTCAATTTGCTATCCACTCAACCCTCTTCAGCTCCATTTTCCTGTCCACATAACCCAAACTTCAGAAACAATTGGTATCTCCTCCACAGAATGTTCCATTCATTGACGGCAAATCTGAAATTCATCTAATTCTCAACTCCCGTCAGGTTTTCGTTACACCACTTGTGAATGTCCAATTAAGCCAAAGCTGGTTTTCAGTGGCCTGTTCTTACTACGAGACGTGCTGTTCATTTGGCTATCCATTCCACCCTGTTCAGCTCTACATTTTCGTGTCCACAAAACCCAGCCTTCAGAAATCATTGGAATCACCACTAGAGAATGTTCCATTCATTCACTGCGAATCTGGAATTCATCTGAATCTCCACTCCCGGCAGGTTTTCATTGCACCACTGCTGAATGTTCAAGTAACGCAATGATGGTTTTCAGCGGTCTATTCACACTCGAACCCGTGCTGTTCACGGTCTAGCGACTCAACACTGGTGAGTTCTTCTTTTTCCAGTTCAGACAATACAAACCTCAGAAACCATTGCAATCTACACTACAGAATGTTTCATTCATTCAGGCGAATCTTGAATTCATCTTGTTCTCCACTCCCAGCAGGTTTTCGTTTCACCACTGGTGAATGTCCAAGCAACCCAAGGCTGGTTTCAGCTGCGTGTTAACACTCGCAGCCGTGCTGTTCAATTGGCTATCCAGTGAACGCTGGTTAGCTCTTGATTTTCCTTCCACACACCGAGCCTTCAGAAATCATTCTTATCTCCACTTCAGAGTGTTCCATTCGTTCCCTGCGAATCTGGAATTCCTCTGACTCTCCACACCAGGCAGATTTTCCTAACAACACTGGTGAATGACCAGGTAATCCAATGCTGGTTTTCAGCGGCTGTTCACACTCACAGCCTTGCTGTTCAATTGGCAATCCAGTCAAACCTTGTCAGCTCTTCATTTTCCTGTCCACACAACCCAGCGTTCAGAAATCATTGGAATCTCTACTACAGAAATTTCCATTCATTCACTGTGAATCTGGAAATACTCTGAATCTGCATTCCAGGAAGGCTTTCGTTACACCACTGATGAATGTCCAAGTAATGCAATGCTGCTTCTTAGTGGTCTGTTCACACTCGAAACCGTGCTGTTCATTGGCTATCCACTCAATATCGGTCAGCTCTTCAATATCCTGTCCAGACTATCCAGATTCCTAAATGTTGGCAATCACCACTACAGAATGTTCCATTCAATCACGCGAATCTGGAATTCATCAGAGTCTCCACTCCTGGAAGGTTTTCGTGACACCACTGGTAAATGTCCAAGGAAGACAATGCTGGTTTTAAGCCGCCTGCTAACACACTCAGCCGTGCTGTTCAATTTGCTATCCACCCAACCCTATTCAGCTCTACATTTTCCTGTCCTCATAACCCAACCTTCAGAAATAATTGGTATCTCCTCCACAGAATGTTCCGTTCATTCACTGCGAATCTTAAATTCATCTGACTCTCAACTCCCGGCGGGTTATCGTTACACCACTTGTGAATGTCCAAGTAAGCCAATGCTGGTTTTCAGTGGCCTGTTCATACTAAGAGACGTGCTGTTCATTTGGCTATCCACTCCACCCTGTTCAGCTCTACATTTTCGTGTCCACAAAACCCAGCCTTCAGAAATCATTGGAATCACCACTAGAGAATGTTCCATTCATTCACTGCGAATCTGGAATTCCTCTGAACCTCCACTCCTGGCAGGTTTTCGTTACGCCACTGGTGAATGTCCAAGTAACTCAATCCTGGTTTTCAGAGGCATGTTCAACTCGCAGAAGTGCTGTTCAATGGGCTATCCACTCAATATTGGTCAGCTCTTCATTTTCCTCTCCACACAAACCAGCCTTCAGAAATCATTGGGCTCTCCACTACAGACTGTTCCATTCATTCACTGCGATTCTGCAATTCATCTGACTCTCCGCTCCAGGCAGGTTTTCATTACAGCACTGGTGAATGACCAAGTAATCCAATGCTGGTTTTCAGCCGCCTTTTCACACTCGCAGTGTGCTGTTCAATTGTCTATCCACTCAAACCTGGTCAGCCTTTCATTTTCTTTTCCACAATATCAGACTTCAGAAATCATTGGAATCGCCAGTACAGAATGTTCCATTCATTCACTGCCAATCTGGAATTCATCTGAATCTGCACTCCAGGTAGGCTTTCATTACACCACTTATGAATGTCCAAGTAACACAATGCTGGTTTTCAGCGGTCTGTTCACACTCTAAGCCCTGCTTTTTACTGGGTATCCACACAACTGTGGTCAGCTCTTCATTTTCATGTCCAAACAATCCAGACTTGAGAAATCATTGCAATCTCCAGTACAGAATGTTCCATTCATTCACTGCGAATCTGGAATTCAAGTGAATCTCCACTACCTGCAGGTTTATCTTACACCACTTGTGAATGTCCAAGTAAAACAATGCTGGTTTTCAGAGGCCTGTTCATGTTCGCAGTCGTGCTGTTCAATTGGCTATCCACTCAACCTGTTTTGCTCCTCATTTTCCTGTGCACACAACCCAGCCTTCAGAAATCATTGTAATCTCCACTACAGGATGTTCCATTCATTCACTGGGAATCTGGAATTCATCTGAATCTGCACTCCACGCAGGCTTTCGTTACACCACTGCTGAAAGTCGAAGTAATGCAATACTGGTTTTCAGTGGTCTGTTCACATTCGAAGCCGAGGCTTTTTACAGGCTATCCACTCAACACTGGTCAGCTCTTCATTTTCGTGTCCCCACAATCCAGATTTCAGAAATCATTGCAATCTCCACTACAGAATGTTCCATTCATTCACTGCGAGTCTGGAGTTTATCTGATTCTCCACTCCCGCCTGGTTAACATTACACCACTTGTGAATGTCCAAGTAAGCCAATGCTGGTTTTCAGAGGCCTGTTCATACTCGCAGCCGTGCTGTTTAATTGACAATTCACTCCACCCTGTTCGGCTCTTCATTGTCCCACCACACTACCAGCCTTCAGAAATCTTTGTTATCTCCACTACAGAATGTTCCATTCATTCACTGCGAATCTGGAATTCATCTGACTCTCAACTCCACGCAGGTTTTCATTACACCACTGTTGAATGTCCAAGTAACCCAATGCCGGTTTTCAGCGGCCTGTTCATATTCGCAGCCCTGCTGTTTACTTGGCTATCGATTCAAGCCTGGTCAGCTCTTCATTTTCCTGTCCACACAACACAGGCTTCAGAAATCATTGGAATCTCCTCTACAGAATGTTCCATTCATTCACTGCGAATGTGGAATTCAACTGACTCTCCACTCCATGCAGGTTTTCCTTACACCACTGATGAATGTCCAAGTAACCCAATGCTGGTTTTCAGCTGCATGTTCACACTCGCAGCCATGCTATACAATTGGCTTTCCACTAAATCCTGATTAGTTCTTGATTTTCCTTCCACACGACCCAGCCTTCAGAAATCGTTGGAATCTCCACTAGAGAATGTTCCATTCATTCACTGCGAATCTGGAATTCCTCTGAACCTCCACTCCCGGCAGGTTTTCGTTACACCACTGTTGAATGTCCAAGTAACCCAATGTTTTAAGTGTTTTCTTCACAAGCGCAGTGGTGCTGTTCAATTGGCTATCCACTCAACCCTGGCCAGCTCTACATTTTCCTGTCCACACCACAGAGACTGGAGAAATCATTGTTATCTCCACTACAGAATGTTCCATTCATTCACAGCGAATCTGGAATTCATCTGAATCTCCACTCCCGGCAGGTTTTCGTGACACCACTGGTAAATATCCAAGTAAGCCAATGCTGGTTTAAAGTGGCCTGCTCATACTCTCAGCCGTGCTGTTCAATTTGCTATCCACTCAACCCTCTTCAGCTCCATTTTCCTGTCCACATAACCCAAACTTCAGAAACAATTGGTATCTCCTCCACAGAATGTTCCATTCATTGACGGCAATTCTGAAATTCATCTAATTCTCAACTCCCGTCAGGTTTTCGTTACACCACTTGTGAATGTCCAATTAAGCCAAAGCTGGTTTTCAGTGGCCTGTTCTTACTACGAGACGTGCTGTTCATTTGGCTATCCATTCCACCCTGTTCAGCTCTACATTTTCGTGTCCACAAAACCCAGCCTTCAGAAATCATTGGAATCACCACTAGAGAATGTTCCATTCATTCACTGCGAATCTGGAATTCATCTGAATCTCCACTCCCGGCAGGTTTTCATTGCACCACTGCTGAATGTTCAAGTAACGCAATGATGGTTTTCAGCGGTCTATTCACACTCGAACCCGTGCTGTTCACGGTCTAGCGACTCAACACTGGTGAGTTCTTCTTTTTCCAGTTCAGACAATACAAACCTCAGAAACCATTGCAATCTACACTACAGAATGTTTCATTCATTCAGGCGAATCTTGAATTCATCTTGTTCTCCACTCCCAGCAGGTTTTCGTTTCACCACTGGTGAATGTCCAAGCAACCCAAGGCTGGTTTCAGCTGCGTGTTAACACTCGCAGCCGTGCTGTTCAATTGGCTATCCAGTGAACGCTGGTTAGCTCTTGATTTTCCTTCCACACACCGAGCCTTCAGAAATCATTCTTATCTCCACTTCAGAATGTTCCATTCGTTCCCTGCGAATCTGGAATTCCTCTGACTCTCCACACCAGGCAGATTTTCCTAACAACACTGGTGAATGACCAGGTAATCCAATGCTGGTTTTCAGCGGCTGTTCACACTCACAGCCTTGCTGTTCAATTGGCAATCCAGTCAAACCTAGTCAGCTCTTCATTTTCCTGTCCACACAACCCAGCGTTCAGAAATCATTGGAATCTCTACTACAGAAATTTCCATTCATTCACTGTGAATCTGGAAATAATCTGAATCTGCACTCCACGCAGGCTTTCGTTACACCACTGCTGAAAGTCGAAGTAATGCAATACTGGTTTTCAGTGGTCTGTTCACATTCGAAGCCGAGGCTTTTTACAGGCTATCCACTCAACACTGGTCAGCTCTTCATTTTCGTGTCCCCACAATCCAGATTTCAGAAATCATTGCAATCTCCACTACAGAATGTTCCATTCATTCACTGCGAGTCTGGAGTTTATCTGATTCTCCACTCCCGCCTGGTTAACATTACACCACTTGTGAATGTCCAAGTAAGCCAATGCTGGTTTTCAGAGGCCTGTTCATACTCGCAGCCGTGCTGTTTAATTGACAATTCACTCCACCCTGTTCAGCTCTTCATTGTCCCACCACACTACCAGCCTTCAGAAATCTTTGTTATCTCCACTACAGAATGTTCCATTCATTCACTGCGAATCTGGAATTCATCTGACTCTCAACTCCACGCAGGTTTTCATTACACCACTGTTGAATGTCCAAGTAACCCAATGCTGGTTTTCAGCGGCCTGTTCATATTCGCAGCCCTGCTGTTTACTTGGCTATCGATTCAAGCCTGGTCAGCTCTTCATTTTCCTGTCCACACAACACAGGCTTCAGAAATCATTGGAATCTCCTCTACAGAATGTTCCATTCATTCACTGCGAATGTGGAATTCAACTGACTCTCCACTCCATGCAGGTTTTCCTTACACCACTGATGAATGTCCAAGTAACCCAATGCTGGTTTTCAGCTGCATGTTCACACTCGCAGCCATGCTATACAATTGGCTTTCCACTAAATCCTGATTAGTTCTTGATTTTCCTTCCACACGACCCAGCCTTCAGAAATCGTTGGAATCTCCACTAGAGAATGTTCCATTCATTCACTGCGAATCTGGAATTCCTCTGAACCTCCACTCCCGGCAGGTTTTCGTTACACCACTGTTGAATGTCCAAGTAACCCAATGTTTTAAGTGTTTTCTTCACAAGCGCAGTGGTGCTGTTCAATTGGCTATCCACTCAACCCTGGCCAGCTCTACATTTTCCTGTCCACACCACAGAGACTGGAGAAATCATTGTTATCTCCACTACAGAATGTTCCATTCATTCACAGCGAATCTGGAATTCATCTGAATCTCCACTCCCGGCAGGTTTTCGTGACACCACTGGTAAATATCCAAGTAAGCCAATGCTGGTTTTAAGTGGCCTGCTCATACTCTCAGCCGTGCTGTTCAATTTGCTATCCACTCAACCCTCTTCAGCTCCATTTTCCTGTCCACATAACCCAAACTTCAGAAACAATTGGTATCTCCTCCACAGAATGTTCCATTCATTGACGGCAAATCTGAAATTCATCTAATTCTCAACTCCCGTCAGGTTTTCGTTACACCACTTGTGAATGTCCAATTAAGCCAAAGCTGGTTTTCAGTGGCCTGTTCTTACTACGAGACGTGCTGTTCATTTGGCTATCCATTCCACCCTGTTCAGCTCTACATTTTCGTGTCCACAAAACCCAGCCTTCAGAAATCACTGGAATCACCACTAGAGAATGTTCCATTCATTCACTGCGAATCTGGAATTCATCTGAATCTCCACTCCCGGCAGGTTTTCATTGCACCACTGCTGAATGTTCAAGTAACGCAATGATGGTTTTCAGCGGTCTATTCACACTCGAACCCGTGCTGTTCACGGTCTAGCGACTCAACACTGGTGAGTTCTTCTTTTTCCAGTTCAGACAATACAAACCTCAGAAACCATTGCAATCTACACTACAGAATGTTTCATTCATTCAGGCGAATCTTGAATTCATCTTGTTCTCCACTCCCAGCAGGTTTTCGTTTCACCACTGGTGAATGTCCAAGCAACCCAAGGCTGGTTTCAGCTGCGTGTTAACACTCGCAGCCGTGCTGTTCAATTGGCTATCCAGTGAACGCTGGTTAGCTCTTGATTTTCCTTCCACACACCGAGCCTTCAGAAATCATTCTTATCTCCACTTCAGAGTGTTCCATTCGTTCCCTGCGAATCTGGAATTCCTCTGACTCTCCACACCAGGCAGATTTTCCTAACAACACTGGTGAATGACCAGGTAATCCAATGCTGGTTTTCAGCGGCTGTTCACACTCACAGCCTTGCTGTTCAATTGGCAATCCAGTCAAACCTTGTCAGCTCTTCATTTTCCTGTCCACACAACCCAGCGTTCAGAAATCATTGGAATCTCTACTACAGAAATTTCCATTCATTCACTGTGAATCTGGAAATACTCTGAATCTGCATTCCAGGAAGGCTTTCGTTACACCACTGATGAATGTCCAAGTAATGCAATGCTGCTTCTTAGTGGTCTGTTCACACTCGAAACCGTGCTGTTCATTGGCTATCCACTCAATATCGGTCAGCTCTTCAATATCCTGTCCAGACTATCCAGATTCCTAAATGTTGGCAATCACCACTACAGAATGTTCCATTCAATCACGCGAATCTGGAATTCATCAGAGTCTCCACTCCTGGAAGGTTTTCGTGACACCACTGGTAAATGTCCAAGGAAGACAATGCTGGTTTTAAGCCGCCTGCTAACACACTCAGCCGTGCTGTTCAATTTGCTATCCACCCAACCCTATTCAGCTCTACATTTTCCTGTCCTCATAACCCAACCTTCAGAAATAATTGGTATCTCCTCCACAGAATGTTCCGTTCATTCACTGCGAATCTTAAATTCATCTGACTCTCAACTCCCGGCGGGTTATCGTTACACCACTTGTGAATGTCCAAGTAAGCCAATGCTGGTTTTCAGTGGCCTGTTCATACTAAGAGACGTGCTGTTCATTTGGCTATCCACTCCACCCTGTTCAGCTCTACATTTTCGTGTCCACAAAACCCAGCCTTCAGAAATCATTGGAATCACCACTAGAGAATGTTCCATTCATTCACTGCGAATCTGGAATTCCTCTGAACCTCCACTCCTGGCAGGTTTTCGTTACGCCACTGGTGAATGTCCAAGTAACTCAATCCTGGTTTTCAGAGGCATGTTCAACTCGCAGAAGTGCTGTTCAATGGGCTATCCACTCAATATTGGTCAGCTCTTCATTTTCCTCTCCACACAAACCAGCCTTCAGAAATCATTGGGCTCTCCACTACAGACTGTTCCATTCATTCACTGCGATTCTGCAATTCATCTGACTCTCCGCTCCAGGCAGGTTTTCATTACAGCACTGGTGAATGACCAAGTAATCCAATGCTGGTTTTCAGCCGCCTTTTCACACTCGCAGTGTGCTGTTCAATTGTCTATCCACTCAAACCTGGTCAGCCTTTCATTTTCTTTTCCACAATATCAGACTTCAGAAATCATTGGAATCGCCAGTACAGAATGTTCCATTCATTCACTGCCAATCTGGAATTCATCTGAATCTGCACTCCAGGTAGGCTTTCATTACACCACTTATGAATGTCCAAGTAACACAATGCTGGTTTTCAGCGGTCTGTTCACACTCTAAGCCCTGCTTTTTACTGGGTATCCACACAACTGTGGTCAGCTCTTCATTTTCATGTCCAAACAATCCAGACTTGAGAAATCATTGCAATCTCCAGTACAGAATGTTCCATTCATTCACTGCGAATCTGGAATTCAAGTGAATCTCCACTACCTGCAGGTTTATCTTACACCACTTGTGAATGTCCAAGTAAAACAATGCTGGTTTTCAGAGGCCTGTTCATGTTCGCAGTCGTGCTGTTCAATTGGCTATCCACTCAACCTGTTTTGCTCCTCATTTTCCTGTGCACACAACCCAGCCTTCAGAAATCATTGTAATCTCCACTACAGGATGTTCCATTCATTCACTGGGAATCTGGAATTCATCTGAATCTGCACTCCACGCAGGCTTTCGTTACACCACTGCTGAAAGTCGAAGTAATGCAATACTGGTTTTCAGTGGTCTGTTCACATTCGAAGCCGAGGCTTTTTACAGGCTATCCACTCAACACTGGTCAGCTCTTCATTTTCGTGTCCCCACAATCCAGATTTCAGAAATCATTGCAATCTCCACTACAGAATGTTCCATTCATTCACTGCGAGTCTGGAGTTTATCTGATTCTCCACTCCCGCCTGGTTAACATTACACCACTTGTGAATGTCCAAGTAAGCCAATGCTGGTTTTCAGAGGCCTGTTCATACTCGCAGCCATGCTGTTTAATTGACAATTCACTCCACCCTGTTCAGCTCTTCATTGTCCCACCACACTACCAGCCTTCAGAAATCTTTGTCATCTCCACTACAGAACGTTCCATTCATTCACTGCGAATCTGGAATTCATCTGACTCTCAACTCCACGCAGGTTTTCATTACACCACTGTTGAATGTCCAAGTAACCCAATGCCGGTTTTCAGCGGCCTGTTCATATTCGCAGCCCTGCTGTTTACTTGGCTATCGATTCAAGCCTGGTCAGCTCTTCATTTTCCTGTCCACACAACACAGGCTTCAGAAATCATTGGAATCTCCTCTACAGAATGTTCCATTCATTCACTGCGAATGTGGAATTCAACTGACTCTCCACTCCATGCAGGTTTTCCTTACACCACTGATGAATGTCCAAGTAACCCAATGCTGGTTTTCAGCTGCATGTTCACACTCGCAGCCATGCTATACAATTGGCTTTCCACTAAATCCTGATTAGTTCTTGATTTTCCTTCCACACGACCCAGCCTTCAGAAATCGTTGGAATCTCCACTAGAGAATGTTCCATTCATTCACTGCGAATCTGGAATTCCTCTGAACCTCCACTCCCGGCAGGTTTTCGTTACACCACTGTTGAATGTCCAAGTAACCCAATGTTTTAAGTGTTTTCTTCACAAGCGCAGTGGTGCTGTTCAATTGGCTATCCACTCAACCCTGGCCAGCTCTACATTTTCCTGTCCACACCACAGAGACTGGAGAAATCATTGTTATCTCCACTACAGAATGTTCCATTCATTCACAGCGAATCTGGAATTCATCTGAATCTCCACTCCCGGCAGGTTTTCGTGACACCACTGGTAAATATCCAAGTAAGCCAATGCTGGTTTTAAGTGGCCTGCTCATACTCTCAGCCGTGCTGTTCAATTTGCTATCCACTCAACCCTCTTCAGCTCCATTTTCCTGTCCACATAACCCAAACTTCAGAAACAATTGGTATCTCCTCCACAGAATGTTCCATTCATTGACGGCAAATCTGAAATTCATCTAATTCTCAACTCCCGTCAGGTTTTCGTTACACCACTTGTGAATGTCCAATTAAGCCAAAGCTGGTTTTCAGTGGCCTGTTCTTACTACGAGACGTGCTGTTCATTTGGCTATCCATTCCACCCTGTTCAGCTCTACATTTTCGTGTCCACAAAACCCAGCCTTCAGAAATCATTGGAATCACCACTAGAGAATGTTCCATTCATTCACTGCGAATCTGGAATTCATCTGAATCTCCACTCCCGGCAGGTTTTCATTGCACCACTGCTGAATGTTCAAGTAACGCAATGATGGTTTTCAGCGGTCTATTCACACTCGAACCCGTGCTGTTCACGGTCTAGCGACTCAACACTGGTGAGTTCTTCTTTTTCCAGTTCAGACAATACAAACCTCAGAAACCATTGCAATCTACACTACAGAATGTTTCATTCATTCAGGCGAATCTTGAATTCATCTTGTTCTCCACTCCCAGCAGGTTTTCGTTTCACCACTGGTGAATGTCCAAGCAACCCAAGGCTGGTTTCAGCTGCGTGTTAACACTCGCAGCCGTGCTGTTCAATTGGCTATCCAGTGAACGCTGGTTAGCTCTTGATTTTCCTTCCACACACCGAGCCTTCAGAAATCATTCTTATCTCCACTTCAGAGTGTTCCATTCGTTCCCTGCGAATCTGGAATTCCTCTGACTCTCCACACCAGGCAGATTTTCCTAACAACACTGGTGAATGACCAGGTAATCCAATGCTGGTTTTCAGCGGCTGTTCACACTCACAGCCTTGCTGTTCAATTGGCAATCCAGTCAAACCTTGTCAGCTCTTCATTTTCCTGTCCACACAACCCAGCGTTCAGAAATCATTGGAATCTCTACTACAGAAATTTCCATTCATTCACTGTGAATCTGGAAATACTCTGAATCTGCATTCCAGGAAGGCTTTCGTTACACCACTGATGAATGTCCAAGTAATGCAATGCTGCTTCTTAGTGGTCTGTTCACACTCGAAACCGTGCTGTTCATTGGCTATCCACTCAATATCGGTCAGCTCTTCAATATCCTGTCCAGACTATCCAGATTCCTAAATGTTGGCAATCACCACTACAGAATGTTCCATTCAATCACGCGAATCTGGAATTCATCAGAGTCTCCACTCCTGGAAGGTTTTCGTGACACCACTGGTAAATGTCCAAGGAAGACAATGCTGGTTTTAAGCCGCCTGCTAACACACTCAGCCGTGCTGTTCAATTTGCTATCCACCCAACCCTATTCAGCTCTACATTTTCCTGTCCTCATAACCCAACCTTCAGAAATAATTGGTATCTCCTCCACAGAATGTTCCGTTCATTCACTGCGAATCTTAAATTCATCTGACTCTCAACTCCCGGCGGGTTATCGTTACACCACTTGTGAATGTCCAAGTAAGCCAATGCTGGTTTTCAGTGGCCTGTTCATACTAAGAGACGTGCTGTTCATTTGGCTATCCACTCCACCCTGTTCAGCTCTACATTTTCGTGTCCACAAAACCCAGCCTTCAGAAATCATTGGAATCACCACTAGAGAATGTTCCATTCATTCACTGCGAATCTGGAATTCCTCTGAACCTCCACTCCTGGCAGGTTTTCGTTACGCCACTGGTGAATGTCCAAGTAACTCAATCCTGGTTTTCAGAGGCATGTTCAACTCGCAGAAGTGCTGTTCAATGGGCTATCCACTCAATATTGGTCAGCTCTTCATTTTCCTCTCCACACAAACCAGCCTTCAGAAATCATTGGGCTCTCCACTACAGACTGTTCCATTCATTCACTGCGATTCTGCAATTCATCTGACTCTCCGCTCCAGGCAGGTTTTCATTACAGCACTGGTGAATGACCAAGTAATCCAATGCTGGTTTTCAGCCGCCTTTTCACACTCGCAGTGTGCTGTTCAATTGTCTATCCACTCAAACCTGGTCAGCCTTTCATTTTCTTTTCCACAATATCAGACTTCAGAAATCATTGGAATCGCCAGTACAGAATGTTCCATTCATTCACTGCCAATCTGGAATTCATCTGAATCTGCACTCCAGGTAGGCTTTCATTACACCACTTATGAATGTCCAAGTAACACAATGCTGGTTTTCAGCGGTCTGTTCACACTCTAAGCCCTGCTTTTTACTGGGTATCCACACAACTGTGGTCAGCTCTTCATTTTCATGTCCAAACAATCCAGACTTGAGAAATCATTGCAATCTCCAGTACAGAATGTTCCATTCATTCACTGCGAATCTGGAATTCAAGTGAATCTCCACTACCTGCAGGTTTATCTTACACCACTTGTGAATGTCCAAGTAAAACAATGCTGGTTTTCAGAGGCCTGTTCATGTTCGCAGTCGTGCTGTTCAATTGGCTATCCACTCAACCTGTTTTGCTCCTCATTTTCCTGTGCACACAACCCAGCCTTCAGAAATCATTGTAATCTCCACTACAGGATGTTCCATTCATTCACTGGGAATCTGGAATTCATCTGAATCTGCACTCCACGCAGGCTTTCGTTACACCACTGCTGAAAGTCGAAGTAATGCAATACTGGTTTTCAGTGGTCTGTTCACATTCGAAGCCGAGGCTTTTTACAGGCTATCCACTCAACACTGGTCAGCTCTTCATTTTCGTGTCCCCACAATCCAGATTTCAGAAATCATTGCAATCTCCACTACAGAATGTTCCATTCATTCACTGCGAGTCTGGAGTTTATCTGATTCTCCACTCCCGCCTGGTTAACATTACACCACTTGTGAATGTCCAAGTAAGCCAATGCTGGTTTTCAGAGGCCTGTTCATACTCGCAGCCGTGCTGTTTAATTGACAATTCACTCCACCCTGTTCAGCTCTTCATTGTCCCACCACACTACCAGCCTTCAGAAATCTTTGTTATCTCCACTACAGAATGTTCCATTCATTCACTGCGAATCTGGAATTCATCTGACTCTCAACTCCACGCAGGTTTTCATTACACCACTGTTGAATGTCCAAGTAACCCAATGCCGGTTTTCAGCGGCCTGTTCATATTCGCAGCCCTGCTGTTTACTTGGCTATCGATTCAAGCCTGGTCAGCTCTTCATTTTCCTGTCCACACAACACAGGCTTCAGAAATCATTGGAATCTCCTCTACAGAATGTTCCATTCATTCACTGCGAATGTGGAATTCAACTGACTCTCCACTCCATGCAGGTTTTCCTTACACCACTGATGAATGTCCAAGTAACCCAATGCTGGTTTTCAGCTGCATGTTCACACTCGCAGCCATGCTATACAATTGGCTTTCCACTAAATCCTGATTAGTTCTTGATTTTCCTTCCACACGACCCAGCCTTCAGAAATCGTTGGAATCTCCACTAGAGAATGTTCCATTCATTCACTGCGAATCTGGAATTCCTCTGAACCTCCACTCCCGGCAGGTTTTCGTTACACCACTGTTGAATGTCCAAGTAACCCAATGTTTTAAGTGTTTTCTTCACAAGCGCAGTGGTGCTGTTCAATTGGCTATCCACTCAACCCTGGCCAGCTCTACATTTTCCTGTCCACACCACAGAGACTGGAGAAATCATTGTTATCTCCACTACAGAATGTTCCATTCATTCACAGCGAATCTGGAATTCATCTGAATCTCCACTCCCGGCAGGTTTTCGTGACACCACTGGTAAATATCCAAGTAAGCCAATGCTGGTTTTAAGTGGCCTGCTCATACTCTCAGCCGTGCTGTTCAATTTGCTATCCACTCAACCCTCTTCAGCTCCATTTTCCTGTCCACATAACCCAAACTTCAGAAACAATTGGTATCTCCTCCACAGAATGTTCCATTCATTGACGGCAAATCTGAAATTCATCTAATTCTCAACTCCCGTCAGGTTTTCGTTACACCACTTGTGAATGTCCAATTAAGCCAAAGCTGGTTTTCAGTGGCCTGTTCTTACTACGAGACGTGCTGTTCATTTGGCTATCCATTCCACCCTGTTCAGCTCTACATTTTCGTGTCCACAAAACCCAGCCTTCAGAAATCATTGGAATCACCACTAGAGAATGTTCCATTCATTCACTGCGAATCTGGAATTCATCTGAATCTCCACTCCCGGCAGGTTTTCATTGCACCACTGCTGAATGTTCAAGTAACGCAATGATGGTTTTCAGCGGTCTATTCACACTCGAACCCGTGCTGTTCACGGTCTAGCGACTCAACACTGGTGAGTTCTTCTTTTTCCAGTTCAGACAATACAAACCTCAGAAACCATTGCAATCTACACTACAGAATGTTTCATTCATTCAGGCGAATCTTGAATTCATCTTGTTCTCCACTCCCAGCAGGTTTTCGTTTCACCACTGGTGAATGTCCAAGCAACCCAAGGCTGGTTTCAGCTGCGTGTTAACACTCGCAGCCGTGCTGTTCAATTGGCTATCCAGTGAACGCTGGTTAGCTCTTGATTTTCCTTCCACACACCGAGCCTTCAGAAATCATTCTTATCTCCACTTCAGAGTGTTCCATTCGTTCCCTGCGAATCTGGAATTCCTCTGACTCTCCACACCAGGCAGATTTTCCTAACAACACTGGTGAATGACCAGGTAATCCAATGCTGGTTTTCAGCGGCTGTTCACACTCACAGCCTTGCTGTTCAATTGGCAATCCAGTCAAACCTTGTCAGCTCTTCATTTTCCTGTCCACACAACCCAGCGTTCAGAAATCATTGGAATCTCTACTACAGAAATTTCCATTCATTCACTGTGAATCTGGAAATACTCTGAATCTGCATTCCAGGAAGGCTTTCGTTACACCACTGATGAATGTCCAAGTAATGCAATGCTGCTTCTTAGTGGTCTGTTCACACTCGAAACCGTGCTGTTCATTGGCTATCCACTCAATATCGGTCAGCTCTTCAATATCCTGTCCAGACTATCCAGATTCCTAAATGTTGGCAATCACCACTACAGAATGTTCCATTCAATCACGCGAATCTGGAATTCATCAGAGTCTCCACTCCTGGAAGGTTTTCGTGACACCACTGGTAAATGTCCAAGGAAGACAATGCTGGTTTTAAGCCGCCTGCTAACACACTCAGCCGTGCTGTTCAATTTGCTATCCACCCAACCCTATTCAGCTCTACATTTTCCTGTCCTCATAACCCAACCTTCAGAAATAATTGGTATCTCCTCCACAGAATGTTCCGTTCATTCACTGCGAATCTTAAATTCATCTGACTCTCAACTCCCGGCGGGTTATCGTTACACCACTTGTGAATGTCCAAGTAAGCCAATGCTGGTTTTCAGTGGCCTGTTCATACTAAGAGACGTGCTGTTCATTTGGCTATCCACTCCACCCTGTTCAGCTCTACATTTTCGTGTCCACAAAACCCAGCCTTCAGAAATCATTGGAATCACCACTAGAGAATGTTCCATTCATTCACTGCGAATCTGGAATTCCTCTGAACCTCCACTCCTGGCAGGTTTTCGTTACGCCACTGGTGAATGTCCAAGTAACTCAATCCTGGTTTTCAGAGGCATGTTCAACTCGCAGAAGTGCTGTTCAATGGGCTATCCACTCAATATTGGTCAGCTCTTCATTTTCCTCTCCACACAAACCAGCCTTCAGAAATCATTGGGCTCTCCACTACAGACTGTTCCATTCATTCACTGCGATTCTGCAATTCATCTGACTCTCCGCTCCAGGCAGGTTTTCATTACAGCACTGGTGAATGACCAAGTAATCCAATGCTGGTTTTCAGCCGCCTTTTCACACTCGCAGTGTGCTGTTCAATTGTCTATCCACTCAAACCTGGTCAGCCTTTCATTTTCTTTTCCACAATATCAGACTTCAGAAATCATTGGAATCGCCAGTACAGAATGTTCCATTCATTCACTGCCAATCTGGAATTCATCTGAATCTGCACTCCAGGTAGGCTTTCATTACACCACTTATGAATGTCCAAGTAACACAATGCTGGTTTTCAGCGGTCTGTTCACACTCTAAGCCCTGCTTTTTACTGGGTATCCACACAACTGTGGTCAGCTCTTCATTTTCATGTCCAAACAATCCAGACTTGAGAAATCATTGCAATCTCCAGTACAGAATGTTCCATTCATTCACTGCGAATCTGGAATTCAAGTGAATCTCCACTACCTGCAGGTTTATCTTACACCACTTGTGAATGTCCAAGTAAAACAATGCTGGTTTTCAGAGGCCTGTTCATGTTCGCAGTCGTGCTGTTCAATTGGCTATCCACTCAACCTGTTTTGCTCCTCATTTTCCTGTGCACACAACCCAGCCTTCAGAAATCATTGTAATCTCCACTACAGGATGTTCCATTCATTCACTGGGAATCTGGAATTCATCTGAATCTGCACTCCACGCAGGCTTTCGTTACACCACTGCTGAAAGTCGAAGTAATGCAATACTGGTTTTCAGTGGTCTGTTCACATTCGAAGCCGAGGCTTTTTACAGGCTATCCACTCAACACTGGTCAGCTCTTCATTTTCGTGTCCCCACAATCCAGATTTCAGAAATCATTGCAATCTCCACTACAGAATGTTCCATTCATTCACTGCGAGTCTGGAGTTTATCTGATTCTCCACTCCCGCCTGGTTAACATTACACCACTTGTGAATGTCCAAGTAAGCCAATGCTGGTTTTCAGAGGCCTGTTCATACTCGCAGCCGTGCTGTTTAATTGACAATTCACTCCACCCTGTTCAGCTCTTCATTGTCCCACCACACTACCAGCCTTCAGAAATCTTTGTTATCTCCACTACAGAATGTTCCATTCATTCACTGCGAATCTGGAATTCATCTGACTCTCAACTCCACGCAGGTTTTCATTACACCACTGTTGAATGTCCAAGTAACCCAATGCCGGTTTTCAGCGGCCTGTTCATATTCGCAGCCCTGCTGTTTACTTGGCTATCGATTCAAGCCTGGTCAGCTCTTCATTTTCCTGTCCACACAACACAGGCTTCAGAAATCATTGGAATCTCCTCTACAGAATGTTCCATTCATTCACTGCGAATGTGGAATTCAACTGACTCTCCACTCCATGCAGGTTTTCCTTACACCACTGATGAATGTCCAAGTAACCCAATGCTGGTTTTCAGCTGCATGTTCACACTCGCAGCCATGCTATACAATTGGCTTTCCACTAAATCCTGATTAGTTCTTGATTTTCCTTCCACACGACCCAGCCTTCAGAAATCGTTGGAATCTCCACTAGAGAATGTTCCATTCATTCACTGCGAATCTGGAATTCCTCTGAACCTCCACTCCCGGCAGGTTTTCGTTACACCACTGTTGAATGTCCAAGTAACCCAATGTTTTAAGTGTTTTCTTCACAAGCGCAGTGGTGCTGTTCAATTGGCTATCCACTCAACCCTGGCCAGCTCTACATTTTCCTGTCCACACCACAGAGACTGGAGAAATCATTGTTATCTCCACTACAGAATGTTCCATTCATTCACAGCGAATCTGGAATTCATCTGAATCTCCACTCCCGGCAGGTTTTCGTGACACCACTGGTAAATATCCAAGTAAGCCAATGCTGGTTTTAAGTGGCCTGCTCATACTCTCAGCCGTGCTGTTCAATTTGCTATCCACTCAACCCTCTTCAGCTCCATTTTCCTGTCCACATAACCCAAACTTCAGAAACAATTGGTATCTCCTCCACAGAATGTTCCATTCATTGACGGCAAATCTGAAATTCATCTAATTCTCAACTCCCGTCAGGTTTTCGTTACACCACTTGTGAATGTCCAATTAAGCCAAAGCTGGTTTTCAGTGGCCTGTTCTTACTACGAGACGTGCTGTTCATTTGGCTATCCATTCCACCCTGTTCAGCTCTACATTTTCGTGTCCACAAAACCCAGCCTTCAGAAATCATTGGAATCACCACTAGAGAATGTTCCATTCATTCACTGCGAATCTGGAATTCATCTGAATCTCCACTCCCGGCAGGTTTTCATTGCACCACTGCTGAATGTTCAAGTAACGCAATGATGGTTTTCAGCGGTCTATTCACACTCGAACCCGTGCTGTTCACGGTCTAGCGACTCAACACTGGTGAGTTCTTCTTTTTCCAGTTCAGACAATACAAACCTCAGAAACCATTGCAATCTACACTACAGAATGTTTCATTCATTCAGGCGAATCTTGAATTCATCTTGTTCTCCACTCCCAGCAGGTTTTCGTTTCACCACTGGTGAATGTCCAAGCAACCCAAGGCTGGTTTCAGCTGCGTGTTAACACTCGCAGCCGTGCTGTTCAATTGGCTATCCAGTGAACGCTGGTTAGCTCTTGATTTTCCTTCCACACACCGAGCCTTCAGAAATCATTCTTATCTCCACTTCAGAGTGTTCCATTCGTTCCCTGCGAATCTGGAATTCCTCTGACTCTCCACACCAGGCAGATTTTCCTAACAACACTGGTGAATGACCAGGTAATCCAATGCTGGTTTTCAGCGGCTGTTCACACTCACAGCCTTGCTGTTCAATTGGCAATCCAGTCAAACCTTGTCAGCTCTTCATTTTCCTGTCCACACAACCCAGCGTTCAGAAATCATTGGAATCTCTACTACAGAAATTTCCATTCATTCACTGTGAATCTGGAAATACTCTGAATCTGCATTCCAGGAAGGCTTTCGTTACACCACTGATGAATGTCCAAGTAATGCAATGCTGCTTCTTAGTGGTCTGTTCACACTCGAAACCGTGCTGTTCATTGGCTATCCACTCAATATCGGTCAGCTCTTCAATATCCTGTCCAGACTATCCAGATTCCTAAATGTTGGCAATCACCACTACAGAATGTTCCATTCAATCACGCGAATCTGGAATTCATCAGAGTCTCCACTCCTGGAAGGTTTTCGTGACACCACTGGTAAATGTCCAAGGAAGACAATGCTGGTTTTAAGCCGCCTGCTAACACACTCAGCCGTGCTGTTCAATTTGCTATCCACCCAACCCTATTCAGCTCTACATTTTCCTGTCCTCATAACCCAACCTTCAGAAATAATTGGTATCTCCTCCACAGAATGTTCCGTTCATTCACTGCGAATCTTAAATTCATCTGACTCTCAACTCCCGGCGGGTTATCGTTACACCACTTGTGAATGTCCAAGTAAGCCAATGCTGGTTTTCAGTGGCCTGTTCATACTAAGAGACGTGCTGTTCATTTGGCTATCCACTCCACCCTGTTCAGCTCTACATTTTCGTGTCCACAAAACCCAGCCTTCAGAAATCATTGGAATCACCACTAGAGAATGTTCCATTCATTCACTGCGAATCTGGAATTCCTCTGAACCTCCACTCCTGGCAGGTTTTCGTTACGCCACTGGTGAATGTCCAAGTAACTCAATCCTGGTTTTCAGAGGCATGTTCAACTCGCAGAAGTGCTGTTCAATGGGCTATCCACTCAATATTGGTCAGCTCTTCATTTTCCTCTCCACACAAACCAGCCTTCAGAAATCATTGGGCTCTCCACTACAGACTGTTCCATTCATTCACTGCGATTCTGCAATTCATCTGACTCTCCGCTCCAGGCAGGTTTTCATTACAGCACTGGTGAATGACCAAGTAATCCAATGCTGGTTTTCAGCCGCCTTTTCACACTCGCAGTGTGCTGTTCAATTGTCTATCCACTCAAACCTGGTCAGCCTTTCATTTTCTTTTCCACAATATCAGACTTCAGAAATCATTGGAATCGCCAGTACAGAATGTTCCATTCATTCACTGCCAATCTGGAATTCATCTGAATCTGCACTCCAGGTAGGCTTTCATTACACCACTTATGAATGTCCAAGTAACACAATGCTGGTTTTCAGCGGTCTGTTCACACTCTAAGCCCTGCTTTTTACTGGGTATCCACACAACTGTGGTCAGCTCTTCATTTTCATGTCCAAACAATCCAGACTTGAGAAATCATTGCAATCTCCAGTACAGAATGTTCCATTCATTCACTGCGAATCTGGAATTCAAGTGAATCTCCACTACCTGCAGGTTTATCTTACACCACTTGTGAATGTCCAAGTAAAACAATGCTGGTTTTCAGAGGCCTGTTCATGTTCGCAGTCGTGCTGTTCAATTGGCTATCCACTCACCCTGTTTTGCTCCTCATTTTCCTGTGCACACAACCCAGCCTTCAGAAATCATTGTAATCTCCACTACAGGATGTTCCATTCATTCACTGGGAATCTGGAATTCATCTGAATCTGCACTCCACGCAGGCTTTCGTTACACCACTGCTGAAAGTCGAAGTAATGCAATACTGGTTTTCAGTGGTCTGTTCACATTCGAAGCCGAGGCTTTTTACAGGCTATCCACTCAACACTGGTCAGCTCTTCATTTTCGTGTCCCCACAATCCAGATTTCAGAAATCATTGCAATCTCCACTACAGAATGTTCCATTCATTCACTGCGAGTCTGGAGTTTATCTGATTCTCCACTCCCGCCTGGTTAACATTACACCACTTGTGAATGTCCAAGTAAGCCAATGCTGGTTTTCAGAGGCCTGTTCATACTCGCAGCCGTGCTGTTTAATTGACAATTCACTCCACCCTGTTCAGCTCTTCATTGTCCCACCACACTACCAGCCTTCAGAAATCTTTGTTATCTCCACTACAGAATGTTCCATTCATTCACTGCGAATCTGGAATTCATCTGACTCTCAACTCCACGCAGGTTTTCATTACACCACTGTTGAATGTCCAAGTAACCCAATGCCGGTTTTCAGCGGCCTGTTCATATTCGCAGCCCTGCTGTTTACTTGGCTATCGATTCAAGCCTGGTCAGCTCTTCATTTTCCTGTCCACACAACACAGGCTTCAGAAATCATTGGAATCTCCTCTACAGAATGTTCCATTCATTCACTGCGAATGTGGAATTCAACTGACTCTCCACTCCATGCAGGTTTTCCTTACACCACTGATGAATGTCCAAGTAACCCAATGCTGGTTTTCAGCTGCATGTTCACACTCGCAGCCATGCTATACAATTGGCTTTCCACTAAATCCTGATTAGTTCTTGATTTTCCTTCCACACGACCCAGCCTTCAGAAATCGTTGGAATCTCCACTAGAGAATGTTCCATTCATTCACTGCGAATCTGGAATTCCTCTGAACCTCCACTCCCGGCAGGTTTTCGTTACACCACTGTTGAATGTCCAAGTAACCCAATGTTTTAAGTGTTTTCTTCACAAGCGCAGTGGTGCTGTTCAATTGGCTATCCACTCAACCCTGGCCAGCTCTACATTTTCCTGTCCACACCACAGAGACTGGAGAAATCATTGTTATCTCCACTACAGAATGTTCCATTCATTCACAGCGAATCTGGAATTCATCTGAATCTCCACTCCCGGCAGGTTTTCGTGACACCACTGGTAAATATCCAAGTAAGCCAATGCTGGTTTTAAGTGGCCTGCTCATACTCTCAGCCGTGCTGTTCAATTTGCTATCCACTCAACCCTCTTCAGCTCCATTTTCCTGTCCACATAAACCAAACTTCAGAAACAATTGGTATCTCCTCCACAGAATGTTCCATTCATTGACGGCAAATCTGAAATTCATCTAATTCTCAACTCCCGTCAGGTTTTCGTTACACCACTTGTGAATGTCCAATTAAGCCAAAGCTGGTTTTCAGTGGCCTGTTCTTACTACGAGACGTGCTGTTCATTTGGCTATCCATTCCACCCTGTTCAGCTCTACATTTTCGTGTCCACAAAACCCAGCCTTCAGAAATCATTGGAATCACCACTAGAGAATGTTCCATTCATTCACTGCGAATCTGGAATTCATCTGAATCTCCACTCCCGGCAGGTTTTCATTGCACCACTGCTGAATGTTCAAGTAACGCAATGATGGTTTTCAGCGGTCTATTCACACTCGAACCCGTGCTGTTCACGGTCTAGCGACTCAACACTGGTGAGTTCTTCTTTTTCCAGTTCAGACAATACAAACCTCAGAAACCATTGCAATCTACACTACAGAATGTTTCATTCATTCAGGCGAATCTTGAATTCATCTTGTTCTCCACTCCCAGCAGGTTTTCGTTTCACCACTGGTGAATGTCCAAGCAACCCAAGGCTGGTTTCAGCTGCGTGTTAACACTCGCAGCCGTGCTGTTCAATTGGCTATCCAGTGAAAGCTGGTTAGCTCTTGATTTTCCTTCCACACACCGAGCCTTCAGAAATCATTCTTATCTCCACTTCAGAGTGTTCCATTCGTTCCCTGCGAATCTGGAATTCCTCTGACTCTCCACACCAGGCAGATTTTCCTAACAACACTGGTGAATGACCAGGTAATCCAATGCTGGTTTTCAGCGGCTGTTCACACTCACAGCCTTGCTGTTCAATTGGCAATCCAGTCAAACCTTGTCAGCTCTTCATTTTCCTGTCCACACAACCCAGCGTTCAGAAATCATTGGAATCTCTACTACAGAAATTTCCATTCATTCACTGTGAATCTGGAAATACTCTGAATCTGCATTCCAGGAAGGCTTTCGTTACACCACTGATGAATGTCCAAGTAATGCAATGCTGCTTCTTAGTGGTCTGTTCACACTCGAAACCGTGCTGTTCATTGGCTATCCACTCAATATCGGTCAGCTCTTCAATATCCTGTCCAGACTATCCAGATTCCTAAATGTTGGCAATCACCACTACAGAATGTTCCATTCAATCACGCGAATCTGGAATTCATCAGAGTCTCCACTCCTGGAAGGTTTTCGTGACACCACTGGTAAATGTCCAAGGAAGACAATGCTGGTTTTAAGCCGCCTGCTAACACACTCAGCCGTGCTGTTCAATTTGCTATCCAGCCAACCCTATTCAGCTCTACATTTTCCTGTCCTCATAACCCAACCTTCAGAAATAATTGGTATCTCCTCCACAGAATGTTCCGTTCATTCACTGCGAATCTTAAATTCATCTGACTCTCAACTCCCGGCGGGTTATCGTTACACCACTTGTGAATGTCCAAGTAAGCCAATGCTGGTTTTCAGTGGCCTGTTCATACTAAGAGACGTGCTGTTCATTTGGCTATCCACTCCACCCTGTTCAGCTCTACATTTTCGTGTCCACAAAACCCAGCCTTCAGAAATCATTGGAATCACCACTAGAGAATGTTCCATTCATTCACTGCGAATCTGGAATTCCTCTGAACCTCCACTCCTGGCAGGTTTTCGTTACGCCACTGGTGAATGTCCAAGTAACTCAATCCTGGTTTTCAGAGGCATGTTCAACTCGCAGAAGTGCTGTTCAATGGGCTATCCACTCAATATTGGTCAGCTCTTCATTTTCCTCTCCACACAAACCAGCCTTCAGAAATCATTGGGCTCTCCACTACAGACTGTTCCATTCATTCACTGCGATTCTGCAATTCATCTGACTCTCCGCTCCAGGCAGGTTTTCATTACAGCACTGGTGAATGACCAAGTAATCCAATGCTGGTTTTCAGCCGCCTTTTCACACTCGCAGTGTGCTGTTCAATTGTCTATCCACTCAAACCTGGTCAGCCTTTCATTTTCTTTTCCACAATATCAGACTTCAGAAATCATTGGAATCGCCAGTACAGAATGTTCCATTCATTCACTGCCAATCTGGAATTCATCTGAATCTGCACTCCAGGTAGGCTTTCATTACACCACTTATGAATGTCCAAGTAACACAATGCTGGTTTTCAGCGGTCTGTTCACACTCTAAGCCCTGCTTTTTACTGGGTATCCACACAACTGTGGTCAGCTCTTCATTTTCATGTCCAAACAATCCAGACTTGAGAAATCATTGCAATCTCCAGTACAGAATGTTCCATTCATTCACTGCGAATCTGGAATTCAAGTGAATCTCCACTACCTGCAGGTTTATCTTACACCACTTGTGAATGTCCAAGTAAAACAATGCTGGTTTTCAGAGGCCTGTTCATGTTCGCAGTCGTGCTGTTCAATTGGCTATCCACTCACCCTGTTTTGCTCCTCATTTTCCTGTGCACACAACCCAGCCTTCAGAAATCATTGTAATCTCCACTACAGGATGTTCCATTCATTCACTGGGAATCTGGAATTCATCTGAATCTGCACTCCACGCAGGCTTTCGTTACACCACTGCTGAAAGTCGAAGTAATGCAATACTGGTTTTCAGTGGTCTGTTCACATTCGAAGCCGAGGCTTTTTACAGGCTATCCACTCAACACTGGTCAGCTCTTCATTTTCGTGTCCCCACAATCCAGATTTCAGAAATCATTGCAATCTCCACTACAGAATGTTCCATTCATTCACTGCGAGTCTGGAGTTTATCTGATTCTCCACTCCCGCCTGGTTAACATTACACCACTTGTGAATGTCCAAGTAAGCCAATGCTGGTTTTCAGAGGCCTGTTCATACTCGCAGCCGTGCTGTTTAATTGACAATTCACTCCACCCTGTTCAGCTCTTCATTGTCCCACCACACTACCAGCCTTCAGAAATCTTTGTTATCTCCACTACAGAATGTTCCATTCATTCACTGCGAATCTGGAATTCATCTGACTCTCAACTCCACGCAGGTTTTCATTACACCACTGTTGAATGTCCAAGTAACCCAATGCCGGTTTTCAGCGGCCTGTTCATATTCGCAGCCCTGCTGTTTACTTGGCTATCGATTCAAGCCTGGTCAGCTCTTCATTTTCCTGTCCACACAACACAGGCTTCAGAAATCATTGGAATCTCCTCTACAGAATGTTCCATTCATTCACTGCGAATGTGGAATTCAACTGACTCTCCACTCCATGCAGGTTTTCCTTACACCACTGATGAATGTCCAAGTAACCCAATGCTGGTTTTCAGCTGCATGTTCACACTCGCAGCCATGCTATACAATTGGCTTTCCACTAAATCCTGATTAGTTCTTGATTTTCCTTCCACACGACCCAGCCTTCAGAAATCGTTGGAATCTCCACTAGAGAATGTTCCATTCATTCACTGCGAATCTGGAATTCCTCTGAACCTCCACTCCCGGCAGGTTTTCGTTACACCACTGTTGAATGTCCAAGTAACCCAATGTTTTAAGTGTTTTCTTCACAAGCGCAGTGGTGCTGTTCAATTGGCTATCCACTCAACCCTGGCCAGCTCTACATTTTCCTGTCCACACCACAGAGACTGGAGAAATCATTGTTATCTCCACTACAGAATGTTCCATTCATTCACAGCGAATCTGGAATTCATCTGAATCTCCACTCCCGGCAGGTTTTCGTGACACCACTGGTAAATATCCAAGTAAGCCAATGCTGGTTTTAAGTGGCCTGCTCATACTCTCAGCCGTGCTGTTCAATTTGCTATCCACTCAACCCTCTTCAGCTCCATTTTCCTGTCCACATAACCCAAACTTCAGAAACAATTGGTATCTCCTCCACAGAATGTTCCATTCATTGACGGCAAATCTGAAATTCATCTAATTCTCAACTCCCGTCAGGTTTTCGTTACACCACTTGTGAATGTCCAATTAAGCCAAAGCTGGTTTTCAGTGGCCTGTTCTTACTACGAGACGTGCTGTTCATTTGGCTATCCATTCCACCCTGTTCAGCTCTACATTTTCGTGTCCACAAAACCCAGCCTTCAGAAATCATTGGAATCACCACTAGAGAATGTTCCATTCATTCACTGCGAATCTGGAATTCATCTGAATCTCCACTCCCGGCAGGTTTTCATTGCACCACTGCTGAATGTTCAAGTAACGCAATGATGGTTTTCAGCGGTCTATTCACACTCGAACCCGTGCTGTTCACGGTCTAGCGACTCAACACTGGTGAGTTCTTCTTTTTCCAGTTCAGACAATACAAACCTCAGAAACCATTGCAATCTACACTACAGAATGTTTCATTCATTCAGGCGAATCTTGAATTCATCTTGTTCTCCACTCCCAGCAGGTTTTCGTTTCACCACTGGTGAATGTCCAAGCAACCCAAGGCTGGTTTCAGCTGCGTGTTAACACTCGCAGCCGTGCTGTTCAATTGGCTATCCAGTGAACGCTGGTTAGCTCTTGATTTTCCTTCCACACACCGAGCCTTCAGAAATCATTCTTATCTCCACTTCAGAGTGTTCCATTCGTTCCCTGCGAATCTGGAATTCCTCTGACTCTCCACACCAGGCAGATTTTCCTAACAACACTGGTGAATGACCAGGTAATCCAATGCTGGTTTTCAGCGGCTGTTCACACTCACAGCCTTGCTGTTCAATTGGCAATCCAGTCAAACCTTGTCAGCTCTTCATTTTCCTGTCCACACAACCCAGCGTTCAGAAATCATTGGAATCTCTACTACAGAAATTTCCATTCATTCACTGTGAATCTGGAAATACTCTGAATCTGCATTCCAGGAAGGCTTTCGTTACACCACTGATGAATGTCCAAGTAATGCAATGCTGCTTCTTAGTGGTCTGTTCACACTCGAAACCGTGCTGTTCATTGGCTATCCACTCAATATCGGTCAGCTCTTCAATATCCTGTCCAGACTATCCAGATTCCTAAATGTTGGCAATCACCACTACAGAATGTTCCATTCAATCACGCGAATCTGGAATTCATCAGAGTCTCCACTCCTGGAAGGTTTTCGTGACACCACTGGTAAATGTCCAAGGAAGACAATGCTGGTTTTAAGCCGCCTGCTAACACACTCAGCCGTGCTGTTCAATTTGCTATCCACCCAACCCTATTCAGCTCTACATTTTCCTGTCCTCATAACCCAACCTTCAGAAATAATTGGTATCTCCTCCACAGAATGTTCCGTTCATTCACTGCGAATCTTAAATTCATCTGACTCTCAACTCCCGGCGGGTTATCGTTACACCACTTGTGAATGTCCAAGTAAGCCAATGCTGGTTTTCAGTGGCCTGTTCATACTAAGAGACGTGCTGTTCATTTGGCTATCCACTCCACCCTGTTCAGCTCTACATTTTCGTGTCCACAAAACCCAGCCTTCAGAAATCATTGGAATCACCACTAGAGAATGTTCCATTCATTCACTGCGAATCTGGAATTCCTCTGAACCTCCACTCCTGGCAGGTTTTCGTTACGCCACTGGTGAATGTCCAAGTAACTCAATCCTGGTTTTCAGAGGCATGTTCAACTCGCAGAAGTGCTGTTCAATGGGCTATCCACTCAATATTGGTCAGCTCTTCATTTTCCTCTCCACACAAACCAGCCTTCAGAAATCATTGGGCTCTCCACTACAGACTGTTCCATTCATTCACTGCGATTCTGCAATTCATCTGACTCTCCGCTCCAGGCAGGTTTTCATTACAGCACTGGTGAATGACCAAGTAATCCAATGCTGGTTTTCAGCCGCCTTTTCACACTCGCAGTGTGCTGTTCAATTGTCTATCCACTCAAACCTGGTCAGCCTTTCATTTTCTTTTCCACAATATCAGACTTCAGAAATCATTGGAATCGCCAGTACAGAATGTTCCATTCATTCACTGCCAATCTGGAATTCATCTGAATCTGCACTCCAGGTAGGCTTTCATTACACCACTTATGAATGTCCAAGTAACACAATGCTGGTTTTCAGCGGTCTGTTCACACTCTAAGCCCTGCTTTTTACTGGGTATCCACACAACTGTGGTCAGCTCTTCATTTTCATGTCCAAACAATCCAGACTTGAGAAATCATTGCAATCTCCAGTACAGAATGTTCCATTCATTCACTGCGAATCTGGAATTCAACTGAATCTCCACTACCTGCAGGTTTATCTTACACCACTTGTGAATGTCCAAGTAAAACAATGCTGGTTTTCAGAGGCCTGTTCATGTTCGCAGTCGTGCTGTTCAATTGGCTATCCACTCAACCTGTTTTGCTCCTCATTTTCCTGTGCACACAACCCAGCCTTCAGAAATCATTGTAATCTCCACTACAGGATGTTCCATTCATTCACTGGGAATCTGGAATTCATCTGAATCTGCACTCCACGCAGGCTTTCGTTACACCACTGCTGAAAGTCGAAGTAATGCAATACTGGTTTTCAGTGGTCTGTTCACATTCGAAGCCGAGGCTTTTTACAGGCTATCCACTCAACACTGGTCAGCTCTTCATTTTCGTGTCCCCACAATCCAGATTTCAGAAATCATTGCAATCTCCACTACAGAATGTTCCATTCATTCACTGCGAGTCTGGAGTTTATCTGATTCTCCACTCCCGCCTGGTTAACATTACACCACTTGTGAATGTCCAAGTAAGCCAATGCTGGTTTTCAGAGGCCTGTTCATACTCGCAGCCGTGCTGTTTAATTGACAATTCACTCCACCCTGTTCAGCTCTTCATTGTCCCACCACACTACCAGCCTTCAGAAATCTTTGTTATCTCCACTACAGAATGTTCCATTCATTCACTGCGAATCTGGAATTCATCTGACTCTCAACTCCACGCAGGTTTTCATTACACCACTGTTGAATGTCCAAGTAACCCAATGCCGGTTTTCAGCGGCCTGTTCATATTCGCAGCCCTGCTGTTTACTTGGCTATCGATTCAAGCCTGGTCAGCTCTTCATTTTCCTGTCCACACAACACAGGCTTCAGAAATCATTGGAATCTCCTCTACAGAATGTTCCATTCATTCACTGCGAATGTGGAATTCAACTGACTCTCCACTCCATGCAGGTTTTCCTTACACCACTGATGAATGTCCAAGTAACCCAATGCTGGTTTTCAGCTGCATGTTCACACTCGCAGCCATGCTATACAATTGGCTTTCCACTAAATCCTGATTAGTTCTTGATTTTCCTTCCACACGACCCAGCCTTCAGAAATCGTTGGAATCTCCACTAGAGAATGTTCCATTCATTCACTGCGAATCTGGAATTCCTCTGAACCTCCACTCCCGGCAGGTTTTCGTTACACCACTGTTGAATGTCCAAGTAACCCAATGTTTTAAGTGTTTTCTTCACAAGCGCAGTGGTGCTGTTCAATTGGCTATCCACTCAACCCTGGCCAGCTCTACATTTTCCTGTCCACACCACAGAGACTGGAGAAATCATTGTTATCTCCACTACAGAATGTTCCATTCATTCACAGCGAATCTGGAATTCATCTGAATCTCCACTCCCGGCAGGTTTTCGTGACACCACTGGTAAATATCCAAGTAAGCCAATGCTGGTTTTAAGTGGCCTGCTCATACTCTCAGCCGTGCTGTTCAATTTGCTATCCACTCAACCCTCTTCAGCTCCATTTTCCTGTCCACATAACCCAAACTTCAGAAACAATTGGTATCTCCTCCACAGAATGTTCCATTCATTGACGGCAAATCTGAAATTCATCTAATTCTCAACTCCCGTCAGGTTTTCGTTACACCACTTGTGAATGTCCAATTAAGCCAAAGCTGGTTTTCAGTGGCCTGTTCTTACTACGAGACGTGCTGTTCATTTGGCTATCCATTCCACCCTGTTCAGCTCTACATTTTCGTGTCCACAAAACCCAGCCTTCAGAAATCATTGGAATCACCACTAGAGAATGTTCCATTCATTCACTGCGAATCTGGAATTCATCTGAATCTCCACTCCCGGCAGGTTTTCATTGCACCACTGCTGAATGTTCAAGTAACGCAATGATGGTTTTCAGCGGTCTATTCACACTCGAACCCGTGCTGTTCACGGTCTAGCGACTCAACACTGGTGAGTTCTTCTTTTTCCAGTTCAGACAATACAAACCTCAGAAACCATTGCAATCTACACTACAGAATGTTTCATTCATTCAGGCGAATCTTGAATTCATCTTGTTCTCCACTCCCAGCAGGTTTTCGTTTCACCACTGGTGAATGTCCAAGCAACCCAAGGCTGGTTTCAGCTGCGTGTTAACACTCGCAGCCGTGCTGTTCAATTGGCTATCCAGTGAACGCTGGTTAGCTCTTGATTTTCCTTCCACACACCGAGCCTTCAGAAATCATTCTTATCTCCACTTCAGAGTGTTCCATTCGTTCCCTGCGAATCTGGAATTCCTCTGACTCTCCACACCAGGCAGATTTTCCTAACAACACTGGTGAATGACCAGGTAATCCAATGCTGGTTTTCAGCGGCTGTTCACACTCACAGCCTTGCTGTTCAATTGGCAATCCAGTCAAACCTTGTCAGCTCTTCATTTTCCTGTCCACACAACCCAGCGTTCAGAAATCATTGGAATCTCTACTACAGAAATTTCCATTCATTCACTGTGAATCTGGAAATACTCTGAATCTGCATTCCAGGAAGGCTTTCGTTACACCACTGATGAATGTCCAAGTAATGCAATGCTGCTTCTTAGTGGTCTGTTCACACTCGAAACCGTGCTGTTCATTGGCTATCCACTCAATATCGGTCAGCTCTTCAATATCCTGTCCAGACTATCCAGATTCCTAAATGTTGGCAATCACCACTACAGAATGTTCCATTCAATCACGCGAATCTGGAATTCATCAGAGTCTCCACTCCTGGAAGGTTTTCGTGACACCACTGGTAAATGTCCAAGGAAGACAATGCTGGTTTTAAGCCGCCTGCTAACACACTCAGCCGTGCTGTTCAATTTGCTATCCACCCAACCCTATTCAGCTCTACATTTTCCTGTCCTCATAACCCAACCTTCAGAAATAATTGGTATCTCCTCCACAGAATGTTCCGTTCATTCACTGCGAATCTTAAATTCATCTGACTCTCAACTCCCGGCGGGTTATCGTTACACCACTTGTGAATGTCCAAGTAAGCCAATGCTGGTTTTCAGTGGCCTGTTCATACTAAGAGACGTGCTGTTCATTTGGCTATCCACTCCACCCTGTTCAGCTCTACATTTTCGTGTCCACAAAACCCAGCCTTCAGAAATCATTGGAATCACCACTAGAGAATGTTCCATTCATTCACTGCGAATCTGGAATTCCTCTGAACCTCCACTCCTGGCAGGTTTTCGTTACGCCACTGGTGAATGTCCAAGTAACTCAATCCTGGTTTTCAGAGGCATGTTCAACTCGCAGAAGTGCTGTTCAATGGGCTATCCACTCAATATTGGTCAGCTCTTCATTTTCCTCTCCACACAAACCAGCCTTCAGAAATCATTGGGCTCTCCACTACAGACTGTTCCATTCATTCACTGCGATTCTGCAATTCATCTGACTCTCCGCTCCAGGCAGGTTTTCATTACAGCACTGGTGAATGACCAAGTAATCCAATGCTGGTTTTCAGCCGCCTTTTCACACTCGCAGTGTGCTGTTCAATTGTCTATCCACTCAAACCTGGTCAGCCTTTCATTTTCTTTTCCACAATATCAGACTTCAGAAATCATTGGAATCGCCAGTACAGAATGTTCCATTCATTCACTGCCAATCTGGAATTCATCTGAATCTGCACTCCAGGTAGGCTTTCATTACACCACTTATGAATGTCCAAGTAACACAATGCTGGTTTTCAGCGGTCTGTTCACACTCTAAGCCCTGCTTTTTACTGGGTATCCACACAACTGTGGTCAGCTCTTCATTTTCATGTCCAAACAATCCAGACTTGAGAAATCATTGCAATCTCCAGTACAGAATGTTCCATTCATTCACTGCGAATCTGGAATTCAACTGAATCTCCACTACCTGCAGATTTATCTTACACCACTTGTGAATGTCCAAGTAAAACAATGCTGGTTTTCAGAGGCCTGTTCATGTTCGCAGTCGTGCTGTTCAATTGGCTATCCACTCAACCTGTTTTGCTCCTCATTTTCCTGTGCACACAACCCAGCCTTCAGAAATCATTGTAATCTCCACTACAGGATGTTCCATTCATTCACTGGGAATCTGGAATTCATCTGAATCTGCACTCCACGCAGGCTTTCGTTACACCACTGCTGAAAGTCGAAGTAATGCAATACTGGTTTTCAGTGGTCTGTTCACATTCGAAGCCGAGGCTTTTTACAGGCTATCCACTCAACACTGGTCAGCTCTTCATTTTCGTGTCCCCACAATCCAGATTTCAGAAATCATTGCAATCTCCACTACAGAATGTTCCATTCATTCACTGCGAGTCTGGAGTTTATCTGATTCTCCACTCCCGCCTGGTTAACATTACACCACTTGTGAATGTCCAAGTAAGCCAATGCTGGTTTTCAGAGGCCTGTTCATACTCGCAGCCGTGCTGTTTAATTGACAATTCACTCCACCCTGTTCAGCTCTTCATTGTCCCACCACACTACCAGCCTTCAGAAATCTTTGTTATCTCCACTACAGAATGTTCCATTCATTCACTGCGAATCTGGAATTCATCTGACTCTCAACTCCACGCAGGTTTTCATTACACCACTGTTGAATGTCCAAGTAACCCAATGCCGGTTTTCAGCGGCCTGTTCATATTCGCAGCCCTGCTGTTTACTTGGCTATCGATTCAAGCCTGGTCAGCTCTTCATTTTCCTGTCCACACAACACAGGCTTCAGAAATCATTGGAATCTCCTCTACAGAATGTTCCATTCATTCACTGCGAATGTGGAATTCAACTGACTCTCCACTCCATGCAGGTTTTCCTTACACCACTGATGAATGTCCAAGTAACCCAATGCTGGTTTTCAGCTGCATGTTCACACTCGCAGCCATGCTATACAATTGGCTTTCCACTAAATCCTGATTAGTTCTTGATTTTCCTTCCACACGACCCAGCCTTCAGAAATCGTTGGAATCTCCACTAGAGAATGTTCCATTCATTCACTGCGAATCTGGAATTCCTCTGAACCTCCACTCCCGGCAGGTTTTCGTTACACCACTGTTGAATGTCCAAGTAACCCAATGTTTTAAGTGTTTTCTTCACAAGCGCAGTGGTGCTGTTCAATTGGCTATCCACTCAACCCTGGCCAGCTCTACATTTTCCTGTCCACACCACAGAGACTGGAGAAATCATTGTTATCTCCACTACAGAATGTTCCATTCATTCACAGCGAATCTGGAATTCATCTGAATCTCCACTCCCGGCAGGTTTTCGTGACACCACTGGTAAATATCCAAGTAAGCCAATGCTGGTTTTAAGTGGCCTGCTCATACTCTCAGCCGTGCTGTTCAATTTGCTATCCACTCAACCCTCTTCAGCTCCATTTTCCTGTCCACATAACCCAAACTTCAGAAACAATTGGTATCTCCTCCACAGAATGTTCCATTCATTGACGGCAAATCTGAAATTCATCTAATTCTCAACTCCCGTCAGGTTTTCGTTACACCACTTGTGAATGTCCAATTAAGCCAAAGCTGGTTTTCAGTGGCCTGTTCTTACTACGAGACGTGCTGTTCATTTGGCTATCCATTCCACCCTGTTCAGCTCTACATTTTCGTGTCCACAAAACCCAGCCTTCAGAAATCATTGGAATCACCACTAGAGAATGTTCCATTCATTCACTGCGAATCTGGAATTCATCTGAATCTCCACTCCCGGCAGGTTTTCATTGCACCACTGCTGAATGTTCAAGTAACGCAATGATGGTTTTCAGCGGTCTATTCACACTCGAACCCGTGCTGTTCACGGTCTACCGACTCAACACTGGTGAGTTCTTCTTTTTCCAGTTCAGACAATACAAACCTCAGAAACCATTGCAATCTACACTACAGAATGTTTCATTCATTCAGGCGAATCTTGAATTCATCTTGTTCTCCACTCCCAGCAGGTTTTCGTTTCACCACTGGTGAATGTCCAAGCAACCCAAGGCTGGTTTCAGCTGCGTGTTAACACTCGCAGCCGTGCTGTTCAATTGGCTATCCAGTGAACGCTGGTTAGCTCTTGATTTTCCTTCCACACACCGAGCCTTCAGAAATCATTCTTATCTCCACTTCAGAGTGTTCCATTCGTTCCCTGCGAATCTGGAATTCCTCTGACTCTCCACACCAGGCAGATTTTCCTAACAACACTGGTGAATGACCAGGTAATCCAATGCTGGTTTTCAGCGGCTGTTCACACTCACAGCCTTGCTGTTCAATTGGCAATCCAGTCAAACCTTGTCAGCTCTTCATTTTCCTGTCCACACAACCCAGCGTTCAGAAATCATTGGAATCTCTACTACAGAAATTTCCATTCATTCACTGTGAATCTGGAAATACTCTGAATCTGCATTCCAGGAAGGCTTTCGTTACACCACTGATGAATGTCCAAGTAATGCAATGCTGCTTCTTAGTGGTCTGTTCACACTCGAAACCGTGCTGTTCATTGGCTATCCACTCAATATCGGTCAGCTCTTCAATATCCTGTCCAGACTATCCAGATTCCTAAATGTTGGCAATCACCACTACAGAATGTTCCATTCAATCACGCGAATCTGGAATTCATCAGAGTCTCCACTCCTGGAAGGTTTTCGTGACACCACTGGTAAATGTCCAAGGAAGACAATGCTGGTTTTAAGCCGCCTGCTAACACACTCAGCCGTGCTGTTCAATTTGCTATCCACCCAACCCTATTCAGCTCTACATTTTCCTGTCCTCATAACCCAACCTTCAGAAATAATTGGTATCTCCTCCACAGAATGTTCCGTTCATTCACTGCGAATCTTAAATTCATCTGACTCTCAACTCCCGGCGGGTTATCGTTACACCACTTGTGAATGTCCAAGTAAGCCAATGCTGGTTTTCAGTGGCCTGTTCATACTAAGAGACGTGCTGTTCATTTGGCTATCCACTCCACCCTGTTCAGCTCTACATTTTCGTGTCCACAAAACCCAGCCTTCAGAAATCATTGGAATCACCACTAGAGAATGTTCCATTCATTCACTGCGAATCTGGAATTCCTCTGAACCTCCACTCCTGGCAGGTTTTCGTTACGCCACTGGTGAATGTCCAAGTAACTCAATCCTGGTTTTCAGAGGCATGTTCAACTCGCAGAAGTGCTGTTCAATGGGCTATCCACTCAATATTGGTCAGCTCTTCATTTTCCTCTCCACACAAACCAGCCTTCAGAAATCATTGGGCTCTCCACTACAGACTGTTCCATTCATTCACTGCGATTCTGCAATTCATCTGACTCTCCGCTCCAGGCAGGTTTTCATTACAGCACTGGTGAATGACCAAGTAATCCAATGCTGGTTTTCAGCCGCCTTTTCACACTCGCAGTGTGCTGTTCAATTGTCTATCCACTCAAACCTGGTCAGCCTTTCATTTTCTTTTCCACAATATCAGACTTCAGAAATCATTGGAATCGCCAGTACAGAATGTTCCATTCATTCACTGCCAATCTGGAATTCATCTGAATCTGCACTCCAGGTAGGCTTTCATTACACCACTTATGAATGTCCAAGTAACACAATGCTGGTTTTCAGCGGTCTGTTCACACTCTAAGCCCTGCTTTTTACTGGGTATCCACACAACTGTGGTCAGCTCTTCATTTTCATGTCCAAACAATCCAGACTTGAGAAATCATTGCAATCTCCAGTACAGAATGTTCCATTCATTCACTGCGAATCTGGAATTCAACTGAATCTCCACTACCTGCAGATTTATCTTACACCACTTGTGAATGTCCAAGTAAAACAATGCTGGTTTTCAGAGGCCTGTTCATGTTCGCAGTCGTGCTGTTCAATTGGCTATCCACTCAACCTGTTTTGCTCCTCATTTTCCTGTGCACACAACCCAGCCTTCAGAAATCATTGTAATCTCCACTACAGGATGTTCCATTCATTCACTGGGAATCTGGAATTCATCTGAATCTGCACTCCACGCAGGCTTTCGTTACACCACTGCTGAAAGTCGAAGTAATGCAATACTGGTTTTCAGTGGTCTGTTCACATTCGAAGCCGAGGCTTTTTACAGGCTATCCACTCAACACTGGTCAGCTCTTCATTTTCGTGTCCCCACAATCCAGATTTCAGAAATCATTGCAATCTCCACTACAGAATGTTCCATTCATTCACTGCGAGTCTGGAGTTTATCTGATTCTCCACTCCCGCCTGGTTAACATTACACCACTTGTGAATGTCCAAGTAAGCCAATGCTGGTTTTCAGAGGCCTGTTCATACTCGCAGCCGTGCTGTTTAATTGACAATTCACTCCACCCTGTTCAGCTCTTCATTGTCCCACCACACTACCAGCCTTCAGAAATCTTTGTTATCTCCACTACAGAATGTTCCATTCATTCACTGCGAATCTGGAATTCATCTGACTCTCAACTCCACGCAGGTTTTCATTACACCACTGTTGAATGTCCAAGTAACCCAATGCCGGTTTTCAGCGGCCTGTTCATATTCGCAGCCCTGCTGTTTACTTGGCTATCGATTCAAGCCTGGTCAGCTCTTCATTTTCCTGTCCACACAACACAGGCTTCAGAAATCATTGGAATCTCCTCTACAGAATGTTCCATTCATTCACTGCGAATGTGGAATTCAACTGACTCTCCACTCCATGCAGGTTTTCCTTACACCACTGATGAATGTCCAAGTAACCCAATGCTGGTTTTCAGCTGCATGTTCACACTCGCAGCCATGCTATACAATTGGCTTTCCACTAAATCCTGATTAGTTCTTGATTTTCCTTCCACACGACCCAGCCTTCAGAAATCGTTGGAATCTCCACTAGAGAATGTTCCATTCATTCACTGCGAATCTGGAATTCCTCTGAACCTCCACTCCCGGCAGGTTTTCGTTACACCACTGTTGAATGTCCAAGTAACCCAATGTTTTAAGTGTTTTCTTCACAAGCGCAGTGGTGCTGTTCAATTGGCTATCCACTCAACCCTGGCCAGCTCTACATTTTCCTGTCCACACCACAGAGACTGGAGAAATCATTGTTATCTCCACTACAGAATGTTCCATTCATTCACAGCGAATCTGGAATTCATCTGAATCTCCACTCCCGGCAGGTTTTCGTGACACCACTGGTAAATATCCAAGTAAGCCAATGCTGGTTTTAAGTGGCCTGCTCATACTCTCAGCCGTGCTGTTCAATTTGCTATCCACTCAACCCTCTTCAGCTCCATTTTCCTGTCCACATAACCCAAACTTCAGAAACAATTGGTATCTCCTCCACAGAATGTTCCATTCATTGACGGCAAATCTGAAATTCATCTAATTCTCAACTCCCGTCAGGTTTTCGTTACACCACTTGTGAATGTCCAATTAAGCCAAAGCTGGTTTTCAGTGGCCTGTTCTTACTACGAGACGTGCTGTTCATTTGGCTATCCATTCCACCCTGTTCAGCTCTACATTTTCGTGTCCACAAAACCCAGCCTTCAGAAATCATTGGAATCACCACTAGAGAATGTTCCATTCATTCACTGCGAATCTGGAATTCATCTGAATCTCCACTCCCGGCAGGTTTTCATTGCACCACTGCTGAATGTTCAAGTAACGCAATGATGGTTTTCAGCGGTCTATTCACACTCGAACCCGTGCTGTTCACGGTCTAGCGACTCAACACTGGTGAGTTCTTCTTTTTCCAGTTCAGACAATACAAACCTCAGAAACCATTGCAATCTACACTACAGAATGTTTCATTCATTCAGGCGAATCTTGAATTCATCTTGTTCTCCACTCCCAGCAGGTTTTCGTTTCACCACTGGTGAATGTCCAAGCAACCCAAGGCTGGTTTCAGCTGCGTGTTAACACTCGCAGCCGTGCTGTTCAATTGGCTATCCAGTGAACGCTGGTTAGCTCTTGATTTTCCTTCCACACACCGAGCCTTCAGAAATCATTCTTATCTCCACTTCAGAATGTTCCATTCGTTCCCTGCGAATCTGGAATTCCTCTGACTCTCCACACCAGGCAGATTTTCCTAACAACACTGGTGAATGACCAGGTAATCCAATGCTGGTTTTCAGCGGCTGTTCACACTCACAGCCTTGCTGTTCAATTGGCAATCCAGTCAAACCTAGTCAGCTCTTCATTTTCCTGTCCACACAACCCAGCGTTCAGAAATCATTGGAATCTCTACTACAGAAATTTCCATTCATTCACTGTGAATCTGGAAATACTCTGAATCTGCATTCCAGGAAGGCTTTCGTTACACCACTGATGAATGTCCAAGTAATGCAATGCTGCTTCTTAGTGGTCTGTTCACACTCGAAACCGTGCTGTTCATTGGCTATCCACTCAATATCGGTCAGCTCTTCAATATCCTGTCCAGACTATCCAGATTCCTAAATGTTGGCAATCACCACTACAGAATGTTCCATTCAATCACGCGAATCTGGAATTCATCAGAGTCTCCACTCCTGGAAGGTTTTCGTGACACCACTGGTAAATGTCCAAGGAAGACAATGCTGGTTTTAAGCCGCCTGCTAACACACTCAGCCGTGCTGTTCAATTTGCTATCCACCCAACCCTATTCAGCTCTACATTTTCCTGTCCTCATAACCCAACCTTCAGAAATAATTGGTATCTCCTCCACAGAATGTTCCGTTCATTCACTGCGAATCTTAAATTCATCTGACTCTCAACTCCCGGCGGGTTATCGTTACACCACTTGTGAATGTCCAAGTAAGCCAATGCTGGTTTTCAGTGGCCTGTTCATACTAAGAGACGTGCTGTTCATTTGGCTATCCACTCCACCCTGTTCAGCTCTACATTTTCGTGTCCACAAAACCCAGCCTTCAGAAATCATTGGAATCACCACTAGAGAATGTTCCATTCATTCACTGCGAATCTGGAATTCCTCTGAACCTCCACTCCTGGCAGGTTTTCGTTACGCCACTGGTGAATGTCCAAGTAACTCAATACTGGTTTTCAGAGGCATGTTCAACTCGCAGAAGTGCTGTTCAATGGGCTATCCACTCAATATTGGTCAGCTCTTCATTTTCCTCTCCACACAAACCAGCCTTCAGAAATCATTGGGCTCTCCACTACAGACTGTTCCATTCATTCACTGCGATTCTGCAATTCATCTGACTCTCCGCTCCAGGCAGGTTTTCATTACAGCACTGGTGAATGACCAAGTAATCCAATGCTGGTTTTCAGCCGCCTTTTCACACTCGCAGTGTGCTGTTCAATTGTCTATCCACTCAAACCTGGTCAGCCTTTCATTTTCTTTTCCACAATATCAGACTTCAGAAATCATTGGAATCGCCAGTACAGAATGTTCCATTCATTCACTGCCAATCTGGAATTCATCTGAATCTGCACTCCAGGTAGGCTTTCATTACACCACTTATGAATGTCCAAGTAACACAATGCTGGTTTTCAGCGGTCTGTTCACACTCTAAGCCCTGCTTTTTACTGGGTATCCACACAACTGTGGTCAGCTCTTCATTTTCATGTCCAAACAATCCAGACTTGAGAAATCATTGCAATCTCCAGTACAGAATGTTCCATTCATTCACTGCGAATCTGGAATTCAACTGAATCTCCACTACCTGCAGATTTATCTTACACCACTTGTGAATGTCCAAGTAAAACAATGCTGGTTTTCAGAGGCCTGTTCATGTTCGCAGTCGTGCTGTTCAATTGGCTATCCACTCAACCTGTTTTGCTCCTCATTTTCCTGTGCACACAACCCAGCCTTCAGAAATCATTGTAATCTCCACTACAGGATGTTCCATTCATTCACTGGGAATCTGGAATTCATCTGAATCTGCACTCCACGCAGGCTTTCGTTACACCACTGCTGAAAGTCGAAGTAATGCAATACTGGTTTTCAGTGGTCTGTTCACATTCGAAGCCGAGGCTTTTTACAGGCTATCCACTCAACACTGGTCAGCTCTTCATTTTCGTGTCCCCACAATCCAGATTTCAGAAATCATTGCAATCTCCACTACAGAATGTTCCATTCATTCACTGCGAGTCTGGAGTTTATCTGATTCTCCACTCCCGCCTGGTTAACATTACACCACTTGTGAATGTCCAAGTAAGCCAATGCTGGTTTTCAGAGGCCTGTTCATACTCGCAGCCGTGCTGTTTAATTGACAATTCACTCCACCCTGTTCAGCTCTTCATTGTCCCACCACACTACCAGCCTTCAGAAATCTTTGTTATCTCCACTACAGAATGTTCCATTCATTCACTGCGAATCTGGAATTCATCTGACTCTCAACTCCACGCAGGTTTTCATTACACCACTGTTGAATGTCCAAGTAACCCAATGCCGGTTTTCAGCGGCCTGTTCATATTCGCAGCCCTGCTGTTTACTTGGCTATCGATTCAAGCCTGGTCAGCTCTTCATTTTCCTGTCCACACAACACAGGCTTCAGAAATCATTGGAATCTCCTCTACAGAATGTTCCATTCATTCACTGCGAATGTGGAATTCAACTGACTCTCCACTCCATGCAGGTTTTCCTTACACCACTGATGAATGTCCAAGTAACCCAATGCTGGTTTTCAGCTGCATGTTCACACTCGCAGCCATGCTATACAATTGGCTTTCCACTAAATCCTGATTAGTTCTTGATTTTCCTTCCACACGACCCAGCCTTCAGAAATCGTTGGAATCTCCACTAGAGAATGTTCCATTCATTCACTGCGAATCTGGAATTCCTCTGAACCTCCACTCCCGGCAGGTTTTCGTTACACCACTGTTGAATGTCCAAGTAACCCAATGTTTTAAGTGTTTTCTTCACAAGCGCAGTGGTGCTGTTCAATTGGCTATCCACTCAACCCTGGCCAGCTCTACATTTTCCTGTCCACACCACAGAGACTGGAGAAATCATTGTTATCTCCACTACAGAATGTTCCATTCATTCACAGCGAATCTGGAATTCATCTGAATCTCCACTCCCGGCAGGTTTTCGTGACACCACTGGTAAATATCCAAGTAAGCCAATGCTGGTTTTAAGTGGCCTGCTCATACTCTCAGCCGTGCTGTTCAATTTGCTATCCACTCAACCCTCTTCAGCTCCATTTTCCTGTCCACATAACCCAAACTTCAGAAACAATTGGTATCTCCTCCACAGAATGTTCCATTCATTGACGGCAAATCTGAAATTCATCTAATTCTCAACTCCCGTCAGGTTTTCGTTACACCACTTGTGAATGTCCAATTAAGCCAAAGCTGGTTTTCAGTGGCCTGTTCTTACTACGAGACGTGCTGTTCATTTGGCTATCCATTCCACCCTGTTCAGCTCTACATTTTCGTGTCCACAAAACCCAGCCTTCAGAAATCATTGGAATCACCACTAGAGAATGTTCCATTCATTCACTGCGAATCTGGAATTCATCTGAATCTCCACTCCCGGCAGGTTTTCATTGCACCACTGCTGAATGTTCAAGTAACGCAATGATGGTTTTCAGCGGTCTATTCACACTCGAACCCGTGCTGTTCACGGTCTAGCGACTCAACACTGGTGAGTTCTTCTTTTTCCAGTTCAGACAATACAAACCTCAGAAACCATTGCAATCTACACTACAGAATGTTTCATTCATTCAGGCGAATCTTGAATTCATCTTGTTCTCCACTCCCAGCAGGTTTTCGTTTCACCACTGGTGAATGTCCAAGCAACCCAAGGCTGGTTTCAGCTGCGTGTTAACACTCGCAGCCGTGCTGTTCAATTGGCTATCCAGTGAACGCTGGTTAGCTCTTGATTTTCCTTCCACACACCGAGCCTTCAGAAATCATTCTTATCTCCACTTCAGAATGTTCCATTCGTTCCCTGCGAATCTGGAATTCCTCTGACTCTCCACACCAGGCAGATTTTCCTAACAACACTGGTGAATGACCAGGTAATCCAATGCTGGTTTTCAGCGGCTGTTCACACTCACAGCCTTGCTGTTCAATTGGCAATCCAGTCAAACCTAGTCAGCTCTTCATTTTCCTGTCCACACAACCCAGCGTTCAGAAATCATTGGAATCTCTACTACAGAAATTTCCATTCATTCACTGTGAATCTGGAAATACTCTGAATCTGCATTCCAGGAAGGCTTTCGTTACACCACTGATGAATGTCCAAGTAATGCAATGCTGCTTCTTAGTGGTCTGTTCACACTCGAAACCGTGCTGTTCATTGGCTATCCACTCAATATCGGTCAGCTCTTCAATATCCTGTCCAGACTATCCAGATTCCTAAATGTTGGCAATCACCACTACAGAATGTTCCATTCAATCACGCGAATCTGGAATTCATCAGAGTCTCCACTCCTGGAAGGTTTTCGTGACACCACTGGTAAATGTCCAAGGAAGACAATGCTGGTTTTAAGCCGCCTGCTAACACACTCAGCCGTGCTGTTCAATTTGCTATCCACCCAACCCTATTCAGCTCTACATTTTCCTGTCCTCATAACCCAACCTTCAGAAATAATTGGTATCTCCTCCACAGAATGTTCCGTTCATTCACTGCGAATCTTAAATTCATCTGACTCTCAACTCCCGGCGGGTTATCGTTACACCACTTGTGAATGTCCAAGTAAGCCAATGCTGGTTTTCAGTGGCCTGTTCATACTAAGAGACGTGCTGTTCATTTGGCTATCCACTCCACCCTGTTCAGCTCTACATTTTCGTGTCCACAAAACCCAGCCTTCAGAAATCATTGGAATCACCACTAGAGAATGTTCCATTCATTCACTGCGAATCTGGAATTCCTCTGAACCTCCACTCCTGGCAGGTTTTCGTTACGCCACTGGTGAATGTCCAAGTAA
This sequence comes from Sorex fumeus, assembly GCF_029834395.1. Taxonomy (NCBI): domain Eukaryota; kingdom Metazoa; phylum Chordata; class Mammalia; order Eulipotyphla; family Soricidae; genus Sorex; species Sorex fumeus. The sequence goes on from NW_026606251.1 coordinate 1,068,288, forward strand.
CTCAATACTGGTTTTCAGAGGCATGTTCAACTCGCAGAAGTGCTGTTCAATGGGCTATCCACTCAATATTGGTCAGCTCTTCATTTTCCTCTCCACACAAACCAGCCTTCAGAAATCATTGGGCTCTCCACTACAGACTGTTCCATTCATTCACTGCGATTCTGCAATTCATCTGACTCTCCGCTCCAGGCAGGTTTTCATTACAGCACTGGTGAATGACCAAGTAATCCAATGCTGGTTTTCAGCCGCCTTTTCACACTCGCAGTGTGCTGTTCAATTGTCTATCCACTCAAACCTGGTCAGCCTTTCATTTTCTTTTCCACAATATCAGACTTCAGAAATCATTGGAATCGCCAGTACAGAATGTTCCATTCATTCACTGCCAATCTGGAATTCATCTGAATCTGCACTCCAGGTAGGCTTTCATTACACCACTTATGAATGTCCAAGTAACACAATGCTGGTTTTCAGCGGTCTGTTCACACTCTAAGCCCTGCTTTTTACTGGGTATCCACACAACTGTGGTCAGCTCTTCATTTTCATGTCCAAACAATCCAGACTTGAGAAATCATTGCAATCTCCAGTACAGAATGTTCCATTCATTCACTGCGAATCTGGAATTCAACTGAATCTCCACTACCTGCAGATTTATCTTACACCACTTGTGAATGTCCAAGTAAAACAATGCTGGTTTTCAGAGGCCTGTTCATGTTCGCAGTCGTGCTGTTCAATTGGCTATCCACTCAACCTGTTTTGCTCCTCATTTTCCTGTGCACACAACCCAGCCTTCAGAAATCATTGTAATCTCCACTACAGGATGTTCCATTCATTCACTGGGAATCAGGAATTCATCTGAATCTGCACTCCACGCAGGCTTTCGTTACACCACTGCTGAAAGTCGAAGTAATGCAATACTGGTTTTCAGTGGTCTGTTCACATTCGAAGCCGAGGCTTTTTACAGGCTATCCACTCAACACTGGTCAGCTCTTCATTTTCGTGTCCCCACAATCCAGATTTCAGAAATCATTGCAATCTCCACTACAGAATGTTCCATTCATTCACTGCGAGTCTGGAGTTTATCTGATTCTCCACTCCCGCCTGGTTAACATTACACCACTTGTGAATGTCCAAGTAAGCCAATGCTGGTTTTCAGAGGCCTGTTCATACTCGCAGCCGTGCTGTTTAATTGACAATTCACTCCACCCTGTTCAGCTCTTCATTGTCCCACCACACTACCAGCCTTCAGAAATCTTTGTTATCTCCACTACAGAATGTTCCATTCATTCACTGCGAATCTGGAATTCATCTGACTCTCAACTCCACGCAGGTTTTCATTACACCACTGTTGAATGTCCAAGTAACCCAATGCCGGTTTTCAGCGGCCTGTTCATATTCGCAGCCCTGCTGTTTACTTGGCTATCGATTCAAGCCTGGTCAGCTCTTCATTTTCCTGTCCACACAACACAGGCTTCAGAAATCATTGGAATCTCCTCTACAGAATGTTCCATTCATTCACTGCGAATGTGGAATTCAACTGACTCTCCACTCCATGCAGGTTTTCCTTACACCACTGATGAATGTCCAAGTAACCCAATGCTGGTTTTCAGCTGCATGTTCACACTCGCAGCCATGCTATACAATTGGCTTTCCACTAAATCCTGATTAGTTCTTGATTTTCCTTCCACACGACCCAGCCTTCAGAAATCGTTGGAATCTCCACTAGAGAATGTTCCATTCATTCACTGCGAATCTGGAATTCCTCTGAACCTCCACTCCCGGCAGGTTTTCGTTACACCACTGTTGAATGTCCAAGTAACCCAATGTTTTAAGTGTTTTCTTCACAAGCGCAGTGGTGCTGTTCAATTGGCTATCCACTCAACCCTGGCCAGCTCTACATTTTCCTGTCCACACCACAGAGACTGGAGAAATCATTGTTATCTCCACTACAGAATGTTCCATTCATTCACAGCGAATCTGGAATTCATCTGAATCTCCACTCCCGGCAGGTTTTCGTGACACCACTGGTAAATATCCAAGTAAGCCAATGCTGGTTTTAAGTGGCCTGCTCATACTCTCAGCCGTGCTGTTCAATTTGCTATCCACTCAACCCTCTTCAGCTCCATTTTCCTGTCCACATAACCCAAACTTCAGAAACAATTGGTATCTCCTCCACAGAATGTTCCATTCATTGACGGCAAATCTGAAATTCATCTAATTCTCAACTCCCGTCAGGTTTTCGTTACACCACTTGTGAATGTCCAATTAAGCCAAAGCTGGTTTTCAGTGGCCTGTTCTTACTACGAGACGTGCTGTTCATTTGGCTATCCATTCCACCCTGTTCAGCTCTACATTTTCGTGTCCACAAAACCCAGCCTTCAGAAATCATTGGAATCACCACTAGAGAATGTTCCATTCATTCACTGCGAATCTGGAATTCATCTGAATCTCCACTCCCGGCAGGTTTTCATTGCACCACTGCTGAATGTTCAAGTAACGCAATGATGGTTTTCAGCGGTCTATTCACACTCGAACCCGTGCTGTTCACGGTCTAGCGACTCAACACTGGTGAGTTCTTCTTTTTCCAGTTCAGACAATACAAACCTCAGAAACCATTGCAATCTACACTACAGAATGTTTCATTCATTCAGGCGAATCTTGAATTCATCTTGTTCTCCACTCCCAGCAGGTTTTCGTTTCACCACTGGTGAATGTCCAAGCAACCCAAGGCTGGTTTCAGCTGCGTGTTAACACTCGCAGCCGTGCTGTTCAATTGGCTATCCAGTGAACGCTGGTTAGCTCTTGATTTTCCTTCCACACACCGAGCCTTCAGAAATCATTCTTATCTCCACTTCAGAATGTTCCATTCGTTCCCTGCGAATCTGGAATTCCTCTGACTCTCCACACCAGGCAGATTTTCCTAACAACACTGGTGAATGACCAGGTAATCCAATGCTGGTTTTCAGCGGCTGTTCACACTCACAGCCTTGCTGTTCAATTGGCAATCCAGTCAAACCTAGTCAGCTCTTCATTTTCCTGTCCACACAACCCAGCGTTCAGAAATCATTGGAATCTCTACTACAGAAATTTCCATTCATTCACTGTGAATCTGGAAATACTCTGAATCTGCATTCCAGGAAGGCTTTCGTTACACCACTGATGAATGTCCAAGTAATGCAATGCTGCTTCTTAGTGGTCTGTTCACACTCGAAACCGTGCTGTTCATTGGCTATCCACTCAATATCGGTCAGCTCTTCAATATCCTGTCCAGACTATCCAGATTCCTAAATGTTGGCAATCACCACTACAGAATGTTCCATTCAATCACGCGAATCTGGAATTCATCAGAGTCTCCACTCCTGGAAGGTTTTCGTGACACCACTGGTAAATGTCCAAGGAAGACAATGCTGGTTTTAAGCCGCCTGCTAACACACTCAGCCGTGCTGTTCAATTTGCTATCCACCCAACCCTATTCAGCTCTACATTTTCCTGTCCTCATAACCCAACCTTCAGAAATAATTGGTATCTCCTCCACAGAATGTTCCGTTCATTCACTGCGAATCTTAAATTCATCTGACTCTCAACTCCCGGCGGGTTATCGTTACACCACTTGTGAATGTCCAAGTAAGCCAATGCTGGTTTTCAGTGGCCTGTTCATACTAAGAGACGTGCTGTTCATTTGGCTATCCACTCCACCCTGTTCAGCTCTACATTTTCGTGTCCACAAAACCCAGCCTTCAGAAATCATTGGAATCACCACTAGAGAATGTTCCATTCATTCACTGCGAATCTGGAATTCCTCTGAACCTCCACTCCTGGCAGGTTTTCGTTACGCCACTGGTGAATGTCCAAGTAACTCAATCCTGGTTTTCAGAGGCATGTTCAACTCGCAGAAGTGCTGTTCAATGGGCTATCCACTCAATATTGGTCAGCTCTTCATTTTCCTCTCCACACAAACCAGCCTTCAGAAATCATTGGGCTCTCCACTACAGACTGTTCCATTCATTCACTGCGATTCTGCAATTCATCTGACTCTCCGCTCCAGGCAGGTTTTCATTACAGCACTGGTGAATGACCAAGTAATCCAATGCTGGTTTTCAGCCGCCTTTTCACACTCGCAGTGTGCTGTTCAATTGTCTATCCACTCAAACCTGGTCAGCCTTTCATTTTCTTTTCCACAATATCAGACTTCAGAAATCATTGGAATCGCCAGTACAGAATGTTCCATTCATTCACTGCCAATCTGGAATTCATCTGAATCTGCACTCCAGGTAGGCTTTCATTACACCACTTATGAATGTCCAAGTAACACAATGCTGGTTTTCAGCGGTCTGTTCACACTCTAAGCCCTGCTTTTTACTGGGTATCCACACAACTGTGGTCAGCTCTTCATTTTCATGTCCAAACAATCCAGACTTGAGAAATCATTGCAATCTCCAGTACAGAATGTTCCATTCATTCACTGCGAATCTGGAATTCAACTGAATCTCCACTACCTGCAGATTTATCTTACACCACTTGTGAATGTCCAAGTAAAACAATGCTGGTTTTCAGAGGCCTGTTCATGTTCGCAGTCGTGCTGTTCAATTGGCTATCCACTCAACCTGTTTTGCTCCTCATTTTCCTGTGCACACAACCCAGCCTTCAGAAATCATTGTAATCTCCACTACAGGATGTTCCATTCATTCACTGGGAATCTGGAATTCATCTGAATCTGCACTCCACGCAGGCTTTCGTTACACCACTGCTGAAAGTCGAAGTAATGCAATACTGGTTTTCAGTGGTCTGTTCACATTCGAAGCCGAGGCTTTTTACAGGCTATCCACTCAACACTGGTCAGCTCTTCATTTTCGTGTCCCCACAATCCAGATTTCAGAAATCATTGCAATCTCCACTACAGAATGTTCCATTCATTCACTGCGAGTCTGGAGTTTATCTGATTCTCCACTCCCGCCTGGTTAACATTACACCACTTGTGAATGTCCAAGTAAGCCAATGCTGGTTTTCAGAGGCCTGTTCATACTCGCAGCCGTGCTGTTTAATTGACAATTCACTCCACCCTGTTCAGCTCTTCATTGTCCCACCACACTACCAGCCTTCAGAAATCTTTGTTATCTCCACTACAGAACGTTCCATTCATTCACTGCGAATCTGGAATTCATCTGACTCTCAACTCCACGCAGGTTTTCATTACACCACTGTTGAATGTCCAAGTAACCCAATGCCGGTTTTCAGCGGCCTGTTCATATTCGCAGCCCTGCTGTTTACTTGGCTATCGATTCAAGCCTGGTCAGCTCTTCATTTTCCTGTCCACACAACACAGGCTTCAGAAATCATTGGAATCTCCTCTACAGAATGTTCCATTCATTCACTGCGAATGTGGAATTCAACTGACTCTCCACTCCATGCAGGTTTTCCTTACACCACTGATGAATGTCCAAGTAACCCAATGCTGGTTTTCAGCTGCATGTTCACACTCGCAGCCATGCTATACAATTGGCTTTCCACTAAATCCTGATTAGTTCTTGATTTTCCTTCCACACGACCCAGCCTTCAGAAATCGTTGGAATCTCCACTAGAGAATGTTCCATTCATTCACTGCGAATCTGGAATTCCTCTGAACCTCCACTCCCGGCAGGTTTTCGTTACACCACTGTTGAATGTCCAAGTAACCCAATGTTTTAAGTGTTTTCTTCACAAGCGCAGTGGTGCTGTTCAATTGGCTATCCACTCAACCCTGGCCAGCTCTACATTTTCCTGTCCACACCACAGAGACTGGAGAAATCATTGTTATCTCCACTACAGAATGTTCCATTCATTCACAGCGAATCTGGAATTCATCTGAATCTCCACTCCCGGCAGGTTTTCGTGACACCACTGGTAAATATCCAAGTAAGCCAATGCTGGTTTTAAGTGGCCTGCTCATACTCTCAGCCGTGCTGTTCAATTTGCTATCCACTCAACCCTCTTCAGCTCCATTTTCCTGTCCACATAACCCAAACTTCAGAAACAATTGGTATCTCCTCCACAGAATGTTCCATTCATTGACGGCAAATCTGAAATTCATCTAATTCTCAACTCCCGTCAGGTTTTCGTTACACCACTTGTGAATGTCCAATTAAGCCAAAGCTGGTTTTCAGTGGCCTGTTCTTACTACGAGACGTGCTGTTCATTTGGCTATCCATTCCACCCTGTTCAGCTCTACATTTTCGTGTCCACAAAACCCAGCCTTCAGAAATCATTGGAATCACCACTAGAGAATGTTCCATTCATTCACTGCGAATCTGGAATTCATCTGAATCTCCACTCCCGGCAGGTTTTCATTGCACCACTGCTGAATGTTCAAGTAACGCAATGATGGTTTTCAGCGGTCTATTCACACTCGAACCCGTGCTGTTCACGGTCTAGCGACTCAACACTGGTGAGTTCTTCTTTTTCCAGTTCAGACAATACAAACCTCAGAAACCATTGCAATCTACACTACAGAATGTTTCATTCATTCAGGCGAATCTTGAATTCATCTTGTTCTCCACTCCCAGCAGGTTTTCGTTTCACCACTGGTGAATGTCCAAGCAACCCAAGGCTGGTTTCAGCTGCGTGTTAACACTCGCAGCCGTGCTGTTCAATTGGCTATCCAGTGAACGCTGGTTAGCTCTTGATTTTCCTTCCACACACCGAGCCTTCAGAAATCATTCTTATCTCCACTTCAGAATGTTCCATTCGTTCCCTGCGAATCTGGAATTCCTCTGACTCTCCACACCAGGCAGATTTTCCTAACAACACTGGTGAATGACCAGGTAATCCAATGCTGGTTTTCAGCGGCTGTTCACACTCACAGCCTTGCTGTTCAATTGGCAATCCAGTCAAACCTAGTCAGCTCTTCATTTTCCTGTCCACACAACCCAGCGTTCAGAAATCATTGGAATCTCTACTACAGAAATTTCCATTCATTCACTGTGAATCTGGAAATACTCTGAATCTGCATTCCAGGAAGGCTTTCGTTACACCACTGATGAATGTCCAAGTAATGCAATGCTGCTTCTTAGTGGTCTGTTCACACTCGAAACCGTGCTGTTCATTGGCTATCCACTCAATATCGGTCAGCTCTTCAATATCCTGTCCAGACTATCCAGATTCCTAAATGTTGGCAATCACCACTACAGAATGTTCCATTCAATCACGCGAATCTGGAATTCATCAGAGTCTCCACTCCTGGAAGGTTTTCGTGACACCACTGGTAAATGTCCAAGGAAGACAATGCTGGTTTTAAGCCGCCTGCTAACACACTCAGCCGTGCTGTTCAATTTGCTATCCACCCAACCCTATTCAGCTCTACATTTTCCTGTCCTCATAACCCAACCTTCAGAAATAATTGGTATCTCCTCCACAGAATGTTCCGTTCATTCACTGCGAATCTTAAATTCATCTGACTCTCAACTCCCGGCGGGTTATCGTTACACCACTTGTGAATGTCCAAGTAAGCCAATGCTGGTTTTCAGTGGCCTGTTCATACTAAGAGACGTGCTGTTCATTTGGCTATCCACTCCACCCTGTTCAGCTCTACATTTTCGTGTCCACAAAACCCAGCCTTCAGAAATCATTGGAATCACCACTAGAGAATGTTCCATTCATTCACTGCGAATCTGGAATTCCTCTGAACCTCCACTCCTGGCAGGTTTTCGTTACGCCACTGGTGAATGTCCAAGTAACTCAATCCTGGTTTTCAGAGGCATGTTCAACTCGCAGAAGTGCTGTTCAATGGGCTATCCACTCAATATTGGTCAGCTCTTCATTTTCCTCTCCACACAAACCAGCCTTCAGAAATCATTGGGCTCTCCACTACAGACTGTTCCATTCATTCACTGCGATTCTGCAATTCATCTGACTCTCCGCTCCAGGCAGGTTTTCATTACAGCACTGGTGAATGACCAAGTAATCCAATGCTGGTTTTCAGCCGCCTTTTCACACTCGCAGTGTGCTGTTCAATTGTCTATCCACTCAAACCTGGTCAGCCTTTCATTTTCTTTTCCACAATATCAGACTTCAGAAATCATTGGAATCGCCAGTACAGAATGTTCCATTCATTCACTGCCAATCTGGAATTCATCTGAATCTGCACTCCAGGTAGGCTTTCATTACACCACTTATGAATGTCCAAGTAACACAATGCTGGTTTTCAGCGGTCTGTTCACACTCTAAGCCCTGCTTTTTACTGGGTATCCACACAACTGTGGTCAGCTCTTCATTTTCATGTCCAAACAATCCAGACTTGAGAAATCATTGCAATCTCCAGTACAGAATGTTCCATTCATTCACTGCGAATCTGGAATTCAACTGAATCTCCACTACCTGCAGATTTATCTTACACCACTTGTGAATGTCCAAGTAAAACAATGCTGGTTTTCAGAGGCCTGTTCATGTTCGCAGTCGTGCTGTTCAATTGGCTATCCACTCAACCTGTTTTGCTCCTCATTTTCCTGTGCACACAACCCAGCCTTCAGAAATCATTGTAATCTCCACTACAGGATGTTCCATTCATTCACTGGGAATCTGGAATTCATCTGAATCTGCACTCCACGCAGGCTTTCGTTACACCACTGCTGAAAGTCGAAGTAATGCAATACTGGTTTTCAGTGGTCTGTTCACATTCGAAGCCGAGGCTTTTTACAGGCTATCCACTCAACACTGGTCAGCTCTTCATTTTCGTGTCCCCACAATCCAGATTTCAGAAATCATTGCAATCTCCACTACAGAATGTTCCATTCATTCACTGCGAGTCTGGAGTTTATCTGATTCTCCACTCCCGCCTGGTTAACATTACACCACTTGTGAATGTCCAAGTAAGCCAATGCTGGTTTTCAGAGGCCTGTTCATACTCGCAGCCGTGCTGTTTAATTGACAATTCACTCCACCCTGTTCAGCTCTTCATTGTCCCACCACACTACCAGCCTTCAGAAATCTTTGTTATCTCCACTACAGAACGTTCCATTCATTCACTGCGAATCTGGAATTCATCTGACTCTCAACTCCACGCAGGTTTTCATTACACCACTGTTGAATGTCCAAGTAACCCAATGCCGGTTTTCAGCGGCCTGTTCATATTCGCAGCCCTGCTGTTTACTTGGCTATCGATTCAAGCCTGGTCAGCTCTTCATTTTCCTGTCCACACAACACAGGCTTCAGAAATCATTGGAATCTCCTCTACAGAATGTTCCATTCATTCACTGCGAATGTGGAATTCAACTGACTCTCCACTCCATGCAGGTTTTCCTTACACCACTGATGAATGTCCAAGTAACCCAATGCTGGTTTTCAGCTGCATGTTCACACTCGCAGCCATGCTATACAATTGGCTTTCCACTAAATCCTGATTAGTTCTTGATTTTCCTTCCACACGACCCAGCCTTCAGAAATCGTTGGAATCTCCACTAGAGAATGTTCCATTCATTCACTGCGAATCTGGAATTCCTCTGAACCTCCACTCCCGGCAGGTTTTCGTTACACCACTGTTGAATGTCCAAGTAACCCAATGTTTTAAGTGTTTTCTTCACAAGCGCAGTGGTGCTGTTCAATTGGCTATCCACTCAACCCTGGCCAGCTCTACATTTTCCTGTCCACACCACAGAGACTGGAGAAATCATTGTTATCTCCACTACAGAATGTTCCATTCATTCACAGCGAATCTGGAATTCATCTGAATCTCCACTCCCGGCAGGTTTTCGTGACACCACTGGTAAATATCCAAGTAAGCCAATGCTGGTTTTAAGTGGCCTGCTCATACTCTCAGCCGTGCTGTTCAATTTGCTATCCACTCAACCCTCTTCAGCTCCATTTTCCTGTCCACATAACCCAAACTTCAGAAACAATTGGTATCTCCTCCACAGAATGTTCCATTCATTGACGGCAAATCTGAAATTCATCTAATTCTCAACTCCCGTCAGGTTTTCGTTACACCACTTGTGAATGTCCAATTAAGCCAAAGCTGGTTTTCAGTGGCCTGTTCTTACTACGAGACGTGCTGTTCATTTGGCTATCCATTCCACCCTGTTCAGCTCTACATTTTCGTGTCCACAAAACCCAGCCTTCAGAAATCATTGGAATCACCACTAGAGAATGTTCCATTCATTCACTGCGAATCTGGAATTCATCTGAATCTCCACTCCCGGCAGGTTTTCATTGCACCACTGCTGAATGTTCAAGTAACGCAATGATGGTTTTCAGCGGTCTATTCACACTCGAACCCGTGCTGTTCACGGTCTAGCGACTCAACACTGGTGAGTTCTTCTTTTTCCAGTTCAGACAATACAAACCTCAGAAACCATTGCAATCTACACTACAGAATGTTTCATTCATTCAGGCGAATCTTGAATTCATCTTGTTCTCCACTCCCAGCAGGTTTTCGTTTCACCACTGGTGAATGTCCAAGCAACCCAAGGCTGGTTTCAGCTGCGTGTTAACACTCGCAGCCGTGCTGTTCAATTGGCTATCCAGTGAACGCTGGTTAGCTCTTGATTTTCCTTCCACACACCGAGCCTTCAGAAATCATTCTTATCTCCACTTCAGAATGTTCCATTCGTTCCCTGCGAATCTGGAATTCCTCTGACTCTCCACACCAGGCAGATTTTCCTAACAACACTGGTGAATGACCAGGTAATCCAATGCTGGTTTTCAGCGGCTGTTCACACTCACAGCCTTGCTGTTCAATTGGCAATCCAGTCAAACCTAGTCAGCTCTTCATTTTCCTGTCCACACAACCCAGCGTTCAGAAATCATTGGAATCTCTACTACAGAAATTTCCATTCATTCACTGTGAATCTGGAAATACTCTGAATCTGCATTCCAGGAAGGCTTTCGTTACACCACTGATGAATGTCCAAGTAATGCAATGCTGCTTCTTAGTGGTCTGTTCACACTCGAAACCGTGCTGTTCATTGGCTATCCACTCAATATCGGTCAGCTCTTCAATATCCTGTCCAGACTATCCAGATTCCTAAATGTTGGCAATCACCACTACAGAATGTTCCATTCAATCACGCGAATCTGGAATTCATCAGAGTCTCCACTCCTGGAAGGTTTTCGTGACACCACTGGTAAATGTCCAAGGAAGACAATGCTGGTTTTAAGCCGCCTGCTAACACACTCAGCCATGCTGTTCAATTTGCTATCCACCCAACCCTATTCAGCTCTACATTTTCCTGTCCTCATAACCCAACCTTCAGAAATAATTGGTATCTCCTCCACAGAATGTTCCGTTCATTCACTGCGAATCTTAAATTCATCTGACTCTCAACTCCCGGCGGGTTATCGTTACACCACTTGTGAATGTCCAAGTAAGCCAATGCTGGTTTTCAGTGGCCTGTTCATACTAAGAGACGTGCTGTTCATTTGGCTATCCACTCCACCCTGTTCAGCTCTACATTTTCGTGTCCACAAAACCCAGCCTTCAGAAATCATTGGAATCACCACTAGAGAATGTTCCATTCATTCACTGCGAATCTGGAATTCCTCTGAACCTCCACTCCTGGCAGGTTTTCGTTACGCCACTGGTGAATGTCCAAGTAACTCAATCCTGGTTTTCAGAGGCATGTTCAACTCGCAGAAGTGCTGTTCAATGGGCTATCCACTCAATATTGGTCAGCTCTTCATTTTCCTCTCCACACAAACCAGCCTTCAGAAATCATTGGGCTCTCCACTACAGACTGTTCCATTCATTCACTGCGATTCTGCAATTCATCTGACTCTCCGCTCCAGGCAGGTTTTCATTACAGCACTGGTGAATGACCAAGTAATCCAATGCTGGTTTTCAGCCGCCTTTTCACACTCGCAGTGTGCTGTTCAATTGTCTATCCACTCAAACCTGGTCAGCCTTTCATTTTCTTTTCCACAATATCAGACTTCAGAAATCATTGGAATCGCCAGTACAGAATGTTCCATTCATTCACTGCCAATCTGGAATTCATCTGAATCTGCACTCCAGGTAGGCTTTCATTACACCACTTATGAATGTCCAAGTAACACAATGCTGGTTTTCAGCGGTCTGTTCACACTCTAAGCCCTGCTTTTTACTGGGTATCCACACAACTGTGGTCAGCTCTTCATTTTCATGTCCAAACAATCCAGACTTGAGAAATCATGGCAATCTCCAGTACAGAATGTTCCATTCATTCACTGCGAATCTGGAATTCAACTGAATCTCCACTACCTGCAGATTTATCTTACACCACTTGTGAATGTCCAAGTAAAACAATGCTGGTTTTCAGAGGCCTGTTCATGTTCGCAGTCGTGCTGTTCAATTGGCTATCCACTCAACCTGTTTTGCTCCTCATTTTCCTGTGCACACAACCCAGCCTTCAGAAATCATTGTAATCTCCACTACAGGATGTTCCATTCATTCACTGGGAATCTGGAATTCATCTGAATCTGCACTCCACGCAGGCTTTCGTTACACCACTGCTGAAAGTCGAAGTAATGCAATACTGGTTTTCAGTGGTCTGTTCACATTCGAAGCCGAGGCTTTTTACAGGCTATCCACTCAACACTGGTCAGCTCTTCATTTTCGTGTCCCCACAATCCAGATTTCAGAAATCATTGCAATCTCCACTACAGAATGTTCCATTCATTCACTGCGAGTCTGGAGTTTATCTGATTCTCCACTCCCGCCTGGTTAACATTACACCACTTGTGAATGTCCAAGTAAGCCAATGCTGGTTTTCAGAGGCCTGTTCATACTCGCAGCCGTGCTGTTTAATTGACAATTCACTCCACCCTGTTCAGCTCTTCATTGTCCCACCACACTACCAGCCTTCAGAAATCTTTGTTATCTCCACTACAGAATGTTCCATTCATTCACTGCGAATCTGGAATTCATCTGACTCTCAACTCCACGCAGGTTTTCATTACACCACTGTTGAATGTCCAAGTAACCCAATGCCGGTTTTCAGCGGCCTGTTCATATTCGCAGCCCTGCTGTTTACTTGGCTATCGATTCAAGCCTGGTCAGCTCTTCATTTTCCTGTCCACACAACACAGGCTTCAGAAATCATTGGAATCTCCTCTACAGAATGTTCCATTCATTCACTGCGAATGTGGAATTCAACTGACTCTCCACTCCATGCAGGTTTTCCTTACACCACTGATGAATGTCCAAGTAACCCAATGCTGGTTTTCAGCTGCATGTTCACACTCGCAGCCATGCTATACAATTGGCTTTCCACTAAATCCTGATTAGTTCTTGATTTTCCTTCCACACACCGAGCCTTCAGAAATCATTCTTATCTCCACTTCAGAATGTTCCATTCGTTCCCTGCGAATCTGGAATTCCTCTGACTCTCCACACCAGGCAGATTTTCCTAACAACACTGGTGAATGACCAGGTAATCCAATGCTGGTTTTCAGCGGCTGTTCACACTCACAGCCTTGCTGTTCAATTGGCAATCCAGTCAAACCTAGTCAGCTCTTCATTTTCCTGTCCACACAACCCAGCGTTCAGAAATCATTGGAATCTCTACTACAGAAATTTCCATTCATTCACTGTGAATCTGGAAATACTCTGAATCTGCATTCCAGGAAGGCTTTCGTTACACCACTGATGAATGTCCAAGTAATGCAATGCTGCTTCTTAGTGGTCTGTTCACACTCGAAACCGTGCTGTTCATTGGCTATCCACTCAATATCGGTCAGCTCTTCAATATCCTGTCCAGACTATCCAGATTCCTAAATGTTGGCAATCACCACTACAGAATGTTCCATTCAATCACGCGAATCTGGAATTCATCAGAGTCTCCACTCCTGGAAGGTTTTCGTGACACCACTGGTAAATGTCCAAGGAAGACAATGCTGGTTTTAAGCCGCCTGCTAACACACTCAGCCGTGCTGTTCAATTTGCTATCCACCCAACCCTATTCAGCTCTACATTTTCCTGTCCTCATAACCCAACCTTCAGAAATAATTGGTATCTCCTCCACAGAATGTTCCGTTCATTCACTGCGAATCTTAAATTCATCTGACTCTCAACTCCCGGCGGGTTATCGTTACACCACTTGTGAATGTCCAAGTAAGCCAATGCTGGTTTTCAGTGGCCTGTTCATACTAAGAGACGTGCTGTTCATTTGGCTATCCACTCCACCCTGTTCAGCTCTACATTCTCGTGTCCACAAAACCCAGCCTTCAGAAATCATTGGAATCACCACTAGAGAATGTTCCATTCATTCACTGCGAATCTGGAATTCCTCTGAACCTCCACTCCTGGCAGGTTTTCGTTACGCCACTGGTGAATGTCCAAGTAACTCAATCCTGGTTTTCAGAGGCATGTTCAACTCGCAGAAGTGCTGTTCAATGGGCTATCCACTCAATATTGGTCAGCTCTTCATTTTCCTCTCCACACAAACCAGCCTTCAGAAATCATTGGGCTCTCCACTACAGACTGTTCCATTCATTCACTGCGATTCTGCAATTCATCTGACTCTCCGCTCCAGGCAGGTTTTCATTACAGCACTGGTGAATGACCAAGTAATCCAATGCTGGTTTTCAGCCGCCTTTTCACACTCGCAGTGTGCTGTTCAATTGTCTATCCACTCAAACCTGGTCAGCCTTTCATTTTCTTTTCCACAATATCAGACTTCAGAAATCATTGGAATCGCCAGTACAGAATGTTCCATTCATTCACTGCCAATCTGGAATTCATCTGAATCTGCACTCCAGGTAGGCTTTCATTACACCACTTATGAATGTCCAAGTAACACAATGCTGGTTTTCAGCGGTCTGTTCACACTCTAAGCCCTGCTTTTTACTGGGTATCCACACAACTGTGGTCAGCTCTTCATTTTCATGTCCAAACAATCCAGACTTGAGAAATCATTGCAATCTCCAGTACAGAATGTTCCATTCATTCACTGCGAATCTGGAATTCAACTGAATCTCCACTACCTGCAGATTTATCTTACACCACTTGTGAATGTCCAAGTAAAACAATGCTGGTTTTCAGAGGCCTGTTCATGTTCGCAGTCGTGCTGTTCAATTGGCTATCCACTCAACCTGTTTTGCTCCTCATTTTCCTGTGCACACAACCCAGCCTTCAGAAATCATTGTAATCTCCACTACAGGATGTTCCATTCATTCACTGGGAATCTGGAATTCATCTGAATCTGCACTCCACGCAGGCTTTCGTTACACCACTGCTGAAAGTCGAAGTAATGCAATACTGGTTTTCAGTGGTCTGTTCACATTCGAAGCCGAGGCTTTTTACAGGCTATCCACTCAACACTGGTCAGCTCTTCATTTTCGTGTCCCCACAATCCAGATTTCAGAAATCATTGCAATCTCCACTACAGAATGTTCCATTCATTCACTGCGAGTCTGGAGTTTATCTGATTCTCCACTCCCGCCTGGTTAACATTACACCACTTGTGAATGTCCAAGTAAGCCAATGCTGGTTTTCAGAGGCCTGTTCATACTCGCAGCCGTGCTGTTTAATTGACAATTCACTCCACCCTGTTCAGCTCTTCATTGTCCCACCACACTACCAGCCTTCAGAAATCTTTGTTATCTCCACTACAGAACGTTCCATTCATTCACTGCGAATCTGGAATTCATCTGACTCTCAACTCCACGCAGGTTTTCATTACACCACTGTTGAATGTCCAAGTAACCCAATGCCGGTTTTCAGCGGCCTGTTCATATTCGCAGCCCTGCTGTTTACTTGGCTATCGATTCAAGCCTGGTCAGCTCTTCATTTTCCTGTCCACACAACACAGGCTTCAGAAATCATTGGAATCTCCTCTACAGAATGTTCCATTCATTCACTGCGAATGTGGAATTCAACTGACTCTCCACTCCATGCAGGTTTTCCTTACACCACTGATGAATGTCCAAGTAACCCAATGCTGGTTTTCAGCTGCATGTTCACACTCGCAGCCATGCTATACAATTGGCTTTCCACTAAATCCTGATTAGTTCTTGATTTTCCTTCCACACGACCCAGCCTTCAGAAATCGTTGGAATCTCCACTAGAGAATGTTCCATTCATTCACTGCGAATCTGGAATTCCTCTGAACCTCCACTCCCGGCAGGTTTTCGTTACACCACTGTTGAATGTCCAAGTAACCCAATGTTTTAAGTGTTTTCTTCACAAGCGCAGTGGTGCTGTTCAATTGGCTATCCACTCAACCCTGGCCAGCTCTACATT
This sequence comes from Sorex fumeus, assembly GCF_029834395.1. NCBI lineage: Eukaryota > Metazoa > Chordata > Mammalia > Eulipotyphla > Soricidae > Sorex > Sorex fumeus. Next base: position 1,084,468 of record NW_026606251.1, read on the forward strand.
TTCCTGTCCACACCACAGAGACTGGAGAAATCATTGTTATCTCCACTACAGAATGTTCCATTCATTCACAGCGAATCTGGAATTCATCTGAATCTCCACTCCCGGCAGGTTTTCGTGACACCACTGGTAAATATCCAAGTAAGCCAATGCTGGTTTTAAGTGGCCTGCTCATACTCTCAGCCGTGCTGTTCAATTTGCTATCCACTCAACCCTCTTCAGCTCCATTTTCCTGTCCACATAACCCAAACTTCAGAAACAATTGGTATCTCCTCCACAGAATGTTCCATTCATTGACGGCAAATCTGAAATTCATCTAATTCTCAACTCCCGTCAGGTTTTCGTTACACCACTTGTGAATGTCCAATTAAGCCAAAGCTGGTTTTCAGTGGCCTGTTCTTACTACGAGACGTGCTGTTCATTTGGCTATCCATTCCACCCTGTTCAGCTCTACATTTTCGTGTCCACAAAACCCAGCCTTCAGAAATCATTGGAATCACCACTAGAGAATGTTCCATTCATTCACTGCGAATCTGGAATTCATCTGAATCTCCACTCCCGGCAGGTTTTCATTGCACCACTGCTGAATGTTCAAGTAACGCAATGATGGTTTTCAGCGGTCTATTCACACTCGAACCCGTGCTGTTCACGGTCTAGCGACTCAACACTGGTGAGTTCTTCTTTTTCCAGTTCAGACAATACAAACCTCAGAAACCATTGCAATCTACACTACAGAATGTTTCATTCATTCAGGCGAATCTTGAATTCATCTTGTTCTCCACTCCCAGCAGGTTTTCGTTTCACCACTGGTGAATGTCCAAGCAACCCAAGGCTGGTTTCAGCTGCGTGTTAACACTCGCAGCCGTGCTGTTCAATTGGCTATCCAGTGAACGCTGGTTAGCTCTTGATTTTCCTTCCACACACCGAGCCTTCAGAAATCATTCTTATCTCCACTTCAGAATGTTCCATTCGTTCCCTGCGAATCTGGAATTCCTCTGACTCTCCACACCAGGCAGATTTTCCTAACAACACTGGTGAATGACCAGGTAATCCAATGCTGGTTTTCAGCGGCTGTTCACACTCACAGCCTTGCTGTTCAATTGGCAATCCAGTCAAACCTAGTCAGCTCTTCATTTTCCTGTCCACACAACCCAGCGTTCAGAAATCATTGGAATCTCTACTACAGAAATTTCCATTCATTCACTGTGAATCTGGAAATACTCTGAATCTGCATTCCAGGAAGGCTTTCGTTACACCACTGATGAATGTCCAAGTAATGCAATGCTGCTTCTTAGTGGTCTGTTCACACTCGAAACCGTGCTGTTCATTGGCTATCCACTCAATATCGGTCAGCTCTTCAATATCCTGTCCAGACTATCCAGATTCCTAAATGTTGGCAATCACCACTACAGAATGTTCCATTCAATCACGCGAATCTGGAATTCATCAGAGTCTCCACTCCTGGAAGGTTTTCGTGACACCACTGGTAAATGTCCAAGGAAGACAATGCTGGTTTTAAGCCGCCTGCTAACACACTCAGCCATGCTGTTCAATTTGCTATCCACCCAACCCTATTCAGCTCTACATTTTCCTGTCCTCATAACCCAACCTTCAGAAATAATTGGTATCTCCTCCACAGAATGTTCCGTTCATTCACTGCGAATCTTAAATTCATCTGACTCTCAACTCCCGGCGGGTTATCGTTACACCACTTGTGAATGTCCAAGTAAGCCAATGCTGGTTTTCAGTGGCCTGTTCATACTAAGAGACGTGCTGTTCATTTGGCTATCCACTCCACCCTGTTCAGCTCTACATTTTCGTGTCCACAAAACCCAGCCTTCAGAAATCATTGGAATCACCACTAGAGAATGTTCCATTCATTCACTGCGAATCTGGAATTCCTCTGAACCTCCACTCCTGGCAGGTTTTCGTTACGCCACTGGTGAATGTCCAAGTAACTCAATCCTGGTTTTCAGAGGCATGTTCAACTCGCAGAAGTGCTGTTCAATGGGCTATCCACTCAATATTGGTCAGCTCTTCATTTTCCTCTCCACACAAACCAGCCTTCAGAAATCATTGGGCTCTCCACTACAGACTGTTCCATTCATTCACTGCGATTCTGCAATTCATCTGACTCTCCGCTCCAGGCAGGTTTTCATTACAGCACTGGTGAATGACCAAGTAATCCAATGCTGGTTTTCAGCCGCCTTTTCACACTCGCAGTGTGCTGTTCAATTGTCTATCCACTCAAACCTGGTCAGCCTTTCATTTTCTTTTCCACAATATCAGACTTCAGAAATCATTGGAATCGCCAGTACAGAATGTTCCATTCATTCACTGCCAATCTGGAATTCATCTGAATCTGCACTCCAGGTAGGCTTTCATTACACCACTTATGAATGTCCAAGTAACACAATGCTGGTTTTCAGCGGTCTGTTCACACTCTAAGCCCTGCTTTTTACTGGGTATCCACACAACTGTGGTCAGCTCTTCATTTTCATGTCCAAACAATCCAGACTTGAGAAATCATGGCAATCTCCAGTACAGAATGTTCCATTCATTCACTGCGAATCTGGAATTCAACTGAATCTCCACTACCTGCAGATTTATCTTACACCACTTGTGAATGTCCAAGTAAAACAATGCTGGTTTTCAGAGGCCTGTTCATGTTCGCAGTCGTGCTGTTCAATTGGCTATCCACTCAACCTGTTTTGCTCCTCATTTTCCTGTGCACACAACCCAGCCTTCAGAAATCATTGTAATCTCCACTACAGGATGTTCCATTCATTCACTGGGAATCTGGAATTCATCTGAATCTGCACTCCACGCAGGCTTTCGTTACACCACTGCTGAAAGTCGAAGTAATGCAATACTGGTTTTCAGTGGTCTGTTCACATTCGAAGCCGAGGCTTTTTACAGGCTATCCACTCAACACTGGTCAGCTCTTCATTTTCGTGTCCCCACAATCCAGATTTCAGAAATCATTGCAATCTCCACTACAGAATGTTCCATTCATTCACTGCGAGTCTGGAGTTTATCTGATTCTCCACTCCCGCCTGGTTAACATTACACCACTTGTGAATGTCCAAGTAAGCCAATGCTGGTTTTCAGAGGCCTGTTCATACTCGCAGCCGTGCTGTTTAATTGACAATTCACTCCACCCTGTTCAGCTCTTCATTGTCCCACCACACTACCAGCCTTCAGAAATCTTTGTTATCTCCACTACAGAATGTTCCATTCATTCACTGCGAATCTGGAATTCATCTGACTCTCAACTCCACGCAGGTTTTCATTACACCACTGTTGAATGTCCAAGTAACCCAATGCCGGTTTTCAGCGGCCTGTTCATATTCGCAGCCCTGCTGTTTACTTGGCTATCGATTCAAGCCTGGTCAGCTCTTCATTTTCCTGTCCACACAACACAGGCTTCAGAAATCATTGGAATCTCCTCTACAGAATGTTCCATTCATTCACTGCGAATGTGGAATTCAACTGACTCTCCACTCCATGCAGGTTTTCCTTACACCACTGATGAATGTCCAAGTAACCCAATGCTGGTTTTCAGCTGCATGTTCACACTCGCAGCCATGCTATACAATTGGCTTTCCACTAAATCCTGATTAGTTCTTGATTTTCCTTCCACACGACCCAGCCTTCAGAAATCGTTGGAATCTCCACTAGAGAATGTTCCATTCATTCACTGCGAATCTGGAATTCCTCTGAACCTCCACTCCCGGCAGGTTTTCGTTACACCACTGTTGAATGTCCAAGTAACCCAATGTTTTAAGTGTTTTCTTCACAAGCGCAGTGGTGCTGTTCAATTGGCTATCCACTCAACCCTGGCCAGCTCTACATTTTCCTGTCCACACCACAGAGACTGGAGAAATCATTGTTATCTCCACTACAGAATGTTCCATTCATTCACAGCGAATCTGGAATTCATCTGAATCTCCACTCCCGGCAGGTTTTCGTGACACCACTGGTAAATATCCAAGTAAGCCAATGCTGGTTTTAAGTGGCCTGCTCATACTCTCAGCCGTGCTGTTCAATTTGCTATCCACTCAACCCTCTTCAGCTCCATTTTCCTGTCCACATAACCCAAACTTCAGAAACAATTGGTATCTCCTCCACAGAATGTTCCATTCATTGACGGCAAATCTGAAATTCATCTAATTCTCAACTCCCGTCAGGTTTTCGTTACACCACTTGTGAATGTCCAATTAAGCCAAAGCTGGTTTTCAGTGGCCTGTTCTTACTACGAGACGTGCTGTTCATTTGGCTATCCATTCCACCCTGTTCAGCTCTACATTTTCGTGTCCACAAAACCCAGCCTTCAGAAATCATTGGAATCACCACTAGAGAATGTTCCATTCATTCACTGCGAATCTGGAATTCATCTGAATCTCCACTCCCGGCAGGTTTTCATTGCACCACTGCTGAATGTTCAAGTAACGCAATGATGGTTTTCAGCGGTCTATTCACACTCGAACCCGTGCTGTTCACGGTCTAGCGACTCAACACTGGTGAGTTCTTCTTTTTCCAGTTCAGACAATACAAACCTCAGAAACCATTGCAATCTACACTACAGAATGTTTCATTCATTCAGGCGAATCTTGAATTCATCTTGTTCTCCACTCCCAGCAGGTTTTCGTTTCACCACTGGTGAATGTCCAAGCAACCCAAGGCTGGTTTCAGCTGCGTGTTAACACTCGCAGCCGTGCTGTTCAATTGGCTATCCAGTGAACGCTGGTTAGCTCTTGATTTTCCTTCCACACACCGAGCCTTCAGAAATCATTCTTATCTCCACTTCAGAATGTTCCATTCGTTCCCTGCGAATCTGGAATTCCTCTGACTCTCCACACCAGGCAGATTTTCCTAACAACACTGGTGAATGACCAGGTAATCCAATGCTGGTTTTCAGCGGCTGTTCACACTCACAGCCTTGCTGTTCAATTGGCAATCCAGTCAAACCTAGTCAGCTCTTCATTTTCCTGTCCACACAACCCAGCGTTCAGAAATCATTGGAATCTCTACTACAGAAATTTCCATTCATTCACTGTGAATCTGGAAATACTCTGAATCTGCATTCCAGGAAGGCTTTCGTTACACCACTGATGAATGTCCAAGTAATGCAATGCTGCTTCTTAGTGGTCTGTTCACACTCGAAACCGTGCTGTTCATTGGCTATCCACTCAATATCGGTCAGCTCTTCAATATCCTGTCCAGACTATCCAGATTCCTAAATGTTGGCAATCACCACTACAGAATGTTCCATTCAATCACGCGAATCTGGAATTCATCAGAGTCTCCACTCCTGGAAGGTTTTCGTGACACCACTGGTAAATGTCCAAGGAAGACAATGCTGGTTTTAAGCCGCCTGCTAACACACTCAGCCGTGCTGTTCAATTTGCTATCCACCCAACCCTATTCAGCTCTACATTTTCCTGTCCTCATAACCCAACCTTCAGAAATAATTGGTATCTCCTCCACAGAATGTTCCGTTCATTCACTGCGAATCTTAAATTCATCTGACTCTCAACTCCCGGCGGGTTATCGTTACACCACTTGTGAATGTCCAAGTAAGCCAATGCTGGTTTTCAGTGGCCTGTTCATACTAAGAGACGTGCTGTTCATTTGGCTATCCACTCCACCCTGTTCAGCTCTACATTTTCGTGTCCACAAAACCCAGCCTTCAGAAATCATTGGAATCACCACTAGAGAATGTTCCATTCATTCACTGCGAATCTGGAATTCCTCTGAACCTCCACTCCTGGCAGGTTTTCGTTACGCCACTGGTGAATGTCCAAGTAACTCAATCCTGGTTTTCAGAGGCATGTTCAACTCGCAGAAGTGCTGTTCAATGGGCTATCCACTCAATATTGGTCAGCTCTTCATTTTCCTCTCCACACAAACCAGCCTTCAGAAATCATTGGGCTCTCCACTACAGACTGTTCCATTCATTCACTGCGATTCTGCAATTCATCTGACTCTCCGCTCCAGGCAGGTTTTCATTACAGCACTGGTGAATGACCAAGTAATCCAATGCTGGTTTTCAGCCGCCTTTTCACACTCGCAGTGTGCTGTTCAATTGTCTATCCACTCAAACCTGGTCAGCCTTTCATTTTCTTTTCCACAATATCAGACTTCAGAAATCATTGGAATCGCCAGTACAGAATGTTCCATTCATTCACTGCCAATCTGGAATTCATCTGAATCTGCACTCCAGGTAGGCTTTCATTACACCACTTATGAATGTCCAAGTAACACAATGCTGGTTTTCAGCGGTCTGTTCACACTCTAAGCCCTGCTTTTTACTGGGTATCCACACAACTGTGGTCAGCTCTTCATTTTCATGTCCAAACAATCCAGACTTGAGAAATCATTGCAATCTCCAGTACAGAATGTTCCATTCATTCACTGCGAATCTGGAATTCAACTGAATCTCCACTACCTGCAGATTTATCTTACACCACTTGTGAATGTCCAAGTAAAACAATGCTGGTTTTCAGAGGCCTGTTCATGTTCGCAGTCGTGCTGTTCAATTGGCTATCCACTCAACCTGTTTTGCTCCTCATTTTCCTGTGCACACAACCCAGCCTTCAGAAATCATTGTAATCTCCACTACAGGATGTTCCATTCATTCACTGGGAATCTGGAATTCATCTGAATCTGCACTCCACGCAGGCTTTCGTTACACCACTGCTGAAAGTCGAAGTAATGCAATACTGGTTTTCAGTGGTCTGTTCACATTCGAAGCCGAGGCTTTTTACAGGCTATCCACTCAACACTGGTCAGCTCTTCATTTTCGTGTCCCCACAATCCAGATTTCAGAAATCATTGCAATCTCCACTACAGAATGTTCCATTCATTCACTGCGAGTCTGGAGTTTATCTGATTCTCCACTCCCGCCTGGTTAACATTACACCACTTGTGAATGTCCAAGTAAGCCAATGCTGGTTTTCAGAGGCCTGTTCATACTCGCAGCCGTGCTGTTTAATTGACAATTCACTCCACCCTGTTCAGCTCTTCATTGTCCCACCACACTACCAGCCTTCAGAAATCTTTGTTATCTCCACTACAGAACGTTCCATTCATTCACTGCGAATCTGGAATTCATCTGACTCTCAACTCCACGCAGGTTTTCATTACACCACTGTTGAATGTCCAAGTAACCCAATGCCGGTTTTCAGCGGCCTGTTCATATTCGCAGCCCTGCTGTTTACTTGGCTATCGATTCAAGCCTGGTCAGCTCTTCATTTTCCTGTCCACACAACACAGGCTTCAGAAATCATTGGAATCTCCTCTACAGAATGTTCCATTCATTCACTGCGAATGTGGAATTCAACTGACTCTCCACTCCATGCAGGTTTTCCTTACACCACTGATGAATGTCCAAGTAACCCAATGCTGGTTTTCAGCTGCATGTTCACACTCGCAGCCATGCTATACAATTGGCTTTCCACTAAATCCTGATTAGTTCTTGATTTTCCTTCCACACGACCCAGCCTTCAGAAATCGTTGGAATCTCCACTAGAGAATGTTCCATTCATTCACTGCGAATCTGGAATTCCTCTGAACCTCCACTCCCGGCAGGTTTTCGTTACACCACTGTTGAATGTCCAAGTAACCCAATGTTTTAAGTGTTTTCTTCACAAGCGCAGTGGTGCTGTTCAATTGGCTATCCACTCAACCCTGGCCAGCTCTACATTTTCCTGTCCACACCACAGAGACTGGAGAAATCATTGTTATCTCCACTACAGAATGTTCCATTCATTCACAGCGAATCTGGAATTCATCTGAATCTCCACTCCCGGCAGGTTTTCGTGACACCACTGGTAAATATCCAAGTAAGCCAATGCTGGTTTTAAGTGGCCTGCTCATACTCTCAGCCGTGCTGTTCAATTTGCTATCCACTCAACCCTCTTCAGCTCCATTTTCCTGTCCACATAACCCAAACTTCAGAAACAATTGGTATCTCCTCCACAGAATGTTCCATTCATTGACGGCAAATCTGAAATTCATCTAATTCTCAACTCCCGTCAGGTTTTCGTTACACCACTTGTGAATGTCCAATTAAGCCAAAGCTGGTTTTCAGTGGCCTGTTCTTACTACGAGACGTGCTGTTCATTTGGCTATCCATTCCACCCTGTTCAGCTCTACATTTTCGTGTCCACAAAACCCAGCCTTCAGAAATCATTGGAATCACCACTAGAGAATGTTCCATTCATTCACTGCGAATCTGGAATTCATCTGAATCTCCACTCCCGGCAGGTTTTCATTGCACCACTGCTGAATGTTCAAGTAACGCAATGATGGTTTTCAGCGGTCTATTCACACTCGAACCCGTGCTGTTCACGGTCTAGCGACTCAACACTGGTGAGTTCTTCTTTTTCCAGTTCAGACAATACAAACCTCAGAAACCATTGCAATCTACACTACAGAATGTTTCATTCATTCAGGCGAATCTTGAATTCATCTTGTTCTCCACTCCCAGCAGGTTTTCGTTTCACCACTGGTGAATGTCCAAGCAACCCAAGGCTGGTTTCAGCTGCGTGTTAACACTCGCAGCCGTGCTGTTCAATTGGCTATCCAGTGAACGCTGGTTAGCTCTTGATTTTCCTTCCACACACCGAGCCTTCAGAAATCATTCTTATCTCCACTTCAGAATGTTCCATTCGTTCCCTGCGAATCTGGAATTCCTCTGACTCTCCACACCAGGCAGATTTTCCTAACAACACTGGTGAATGACCAGGTAATCCAATGCTGGTTTTCAGCGGCTGTTCACACTCACAGCCTTGCTGTTCAATTGGCAATCCAGTCAAACCTAGTCAGCTCTTCATTTTCCTGTCCACACAACCCAGCGTTCAGAAATCATTGGAATCTCTACTACAGAAATTTCCATTCATTCACTGTGAATCTGGAAATACTCTGAATCTGCATTCCAGGAAGGCTTTCGTTACACCACTGATGAATGTCCAAGTAATGCAATGCTGCTTCTTAGTGGTCTGTTCACACTCGAAACCGTGCTGTTCATTGGCTATCCACTCAATATCGGTCAACTCTTCAATATCCTGTCCAGACTATCCAGATTCCTAAATGTTGGCAATCACCACTACAGAATGTTCCATTCAATCACGCGAATCTGGAATTCATCAGAGTCTCCACTCCTGGAAGGTTTTCGTGACACCACTGGTAAATGTCCAAGGAAGACAATGCTGGTTTTAAGCCGCCTGCTAACACACTCAGCCGTGCTGTTCAATTTGCTATCCACCCAACCCTATTCAGCTCTACATTTTCCTGTCCTCATAACCCAACCTTCAGAAATAATTGGTATCTCCTCCACAGAATGTTCCGTTCATTCACTGCGAATCTTAAATTCATCTGACTCTCAACTCCCGGCGGGTTATCGTTACACCACTTGTGAATGTCCAAGTAAGCCAATGCTGGTTTTCAGTGGCCTGTTCATACTACGAGACGTGCTGTTCATTTGGCTATCCACTCCACCCTGTTCAGCTCTACATTTTCGTGTCCACAAAACCCAGCCTTCAGAAATCATTGGAATCACCACTAGAGAATGTTCCATTCATTCACTGCGAATCTGGAATTCCTCTGAACCTCCACTCCTGGCAGGTTTTCGTTACGCCACTGGTGAATGTCCAAGTAACTCAATCCTGGTTTTCAGAGGCATGTTCAACTCGCAGAAGTGCTGTTCAATGGGCTATCCACTCAATATTGGTCAGCTCTTCATTTTCCTCTCCACACAAACCAGCCTTCAGAAATCATTGGGCTCTCCACTACAGACTGTTCCATTCATTCACTGCGATTCTGCAATTCATCTGACTCTCCGCTCCAGGCAGGTTTTCATTACAGCACTGGTGAATGACCAAGTAATCCAATGCTGGTTTTCAGCCGCCTTTTCACACTCGCAGTGTGCTGTTCAATTGTCTATCCACTCAAACCTGGTCAGCCTTTCATTTTCTTTTCCACAATATCAGACTTCAGAAATCATTGGAATCGCCAGTACAGAATGTTCCATTCATTCACTGCCAATCTGGAATTCATCTGAATCTGCACTCCAGGTAGGCTTTCATTACACCACTTATGAATGTCCAAGTAACACAATGCTGGTTTTCAGCGGTCTGTTCACACTCTAAGCCCTGCTTTTTACTGGGTATCCACACAACTGTGGTCAGCTCTTCATTTTCATGTCCAAACAATCCAGACTTGAGAAATCATTGCAATCTCCAGTACAGAATGTTCCATTCATTCACTGCGAATCTGGAATTCAACTGAATCTCCACTACCTGCAGATTTATCTTACACCACTTGTGAATGTCCAAGTAAAACAATGCTGGTTTTCAGAGGCCTGTTCATGTTCGCAGTCGTGCTGTTCAATTGGCTATCCACTCAACCTGTTTTGCTCCTCATTTTCCTGTGCACACAACCCAGCCTTCAGAAATCATTGTAATCTCCACTACAGGATGTTCCATTCATTCACTGGGAATCTGGAATTCATCTGAATCTGCACTCCACGCAGGCTTTCGTTACACCACTGCTGAAAGTCGAAGTAATGCAATACTGGTTTTCAGTGGTCTGTTCACATTCGAAGCCGAGGCTTTTTACAGGCTATCCACTCAACACTGGTCAGCTCTTCATTTTCGTGTCCCCACAATCCAGATTTCAGAAATCATTGCAATCTCCACTACAGAATGTTCCATTCATTCACTGCGAGTCTGGAGTTTATCTGATTCTCCACTCCCGCCTGGTTAACATTACACCACTTGTGAATGTCCAAGTAAGCCAATGCTGGTTTTCAGAGGCCTGTTCATACTCGCAGCCGTGCTGTTTAATTGACAATTCACTCCACCCTGTTCAGCTCTACATTGTCCCACCACACTACCAGCCTTCAGAAATCTTTGTTATCTCCACTACAGAATGTTCCATTCATTCACTGCGAATCTGGAATTCATCTGACTCTCAACTCCACGCAGGTTTTCAATACACCACTGTTGAATGTCCAAGTAACCCAATGCTGGTTTTCAGCGGCCTGTTCATATTCGCAGCCCTGCTGTTTACTTGGCTATCGATTCAAGCCTGGTCAGCTCTTCATTTTCCTGTCCACACAACACAGGCTTCAGAAATCATTGGAATCTCCTCTACAGAATGTTCCATTCATTCACTGCGAATGTGGAATTCAACTGACTCTCCACTCCATGCAGGTTTTCCTTACACCACTGATGAATGTCCAAGTAACCCAATGCTGGTTTTCAGCTGCATGTTCACACTCGCAGCCATGCTATACAATTGGCTTTCCACTAAATCCTGATTAGTTCTTGATTTTCCTTCCACACGACCCAGCCTTCAGAAATCGTTGGAATCTCCACTAGAGAATGTTCCATTCATTCACTGCGAATCTGGAATTCCTCTGAACCTCCACTCCCGGCAGGTTTTCGTTACACCACTGTTGAATGTCCAAGTAACCCAATGTTTTAAGTGTTTTCTTCACAAGCGCAGTGGTGCTGTTCAATTGGCTATCCACTCAACCCTGGCCAGCTCTACATTTTCCTGTCCACACCACAGAGACTGGAGAAATCATTGTTATCTCCACTACAGAATGTTCCATTCATTCACAGCGAATCTGGAATTCATCTGAATCTCCACTCCCGGCAGGTTTTCGTGACACCACTGGTAAATATCCTAGTAAGCCAATGCTGGTTTTAAGTGGCCTGCTCATACTCTCAGCCGTGCTGTTCAATTTGCTATCCACTCAACCCTCTTCAGCTCCATTTTCCTGTCCACATAACCCAAACTTCAGAAACAATTGGTATCTCCTCCACAGAACGTTCCATTCATTGACGGCAAATCTGAAATTCATCTAATTCTCAACTCCCGTCAGGTTTTCGTTACACCACTTGTGAATGTCCAATTAAGCCAAAGCTGGTTTTCAGTGGCCTGTTCTTACTACGAGACGTGCTGTTCATTTGGCTATCCATTCCACCCTGTTCAGCTCTACATTTTCGTGTCCACAAAACCCAGCCTTCAGAAATCATTGGAATCACCACTAGAGAATGTTCCATTCATTCACTGCGAATCTGGAATTCATCTGAATCTCCACTCCCGGCAGGTTTTCATTGCACCACTGCTGAATGTTCAAGTAGCGCAATGATGGTTTTCAGCGGTCTATTCACACTCGAACCCGTGCTGTTCACGGTCTAGCGACTCAACACTGGTGAGTTCTTCTTTTTCCAGTTCAGACAATACAAACCTCAGAAACCATTGCAATCTACACTACAGAATGTTTCATTCATTCAGGCGAATCTTGAATTCATCTTGTTCTCCACTCCCAGCAGGTTTTCGTTTCACCACTGGTGAATGTCCAAGCAACCCAAGGCTGGTTTCAGCTGCGTGTTAACACTCGCAGCCGTGCTGTTCAATTGGCTATCCAGTGAACGCTGGTTAGCTCTTGATTTTCCTTCCACACACCGAGCCTTCAGAAATCATTCTTATCTCCACTTCAGAATGTTCCATTCGTTCCCTGCGAATCTGGAATTCCTCTGACTCTCCACACCAGGCAGATTTTCCTAACAACACTGGTGAATGACCAGGTAATCCAATGCTGGTTTTCAGCGGCTGTTCACACTCACAGCCTTGCTGTTCAATTGGCAATCCAGTCAAACCTAGTCAGCTCTTCATTTTCCTGTCCACACAACCCAGCGTTCAGAAATCATTGGAATCTCTACTACAGAAATTTCCATTCATTCACTGTGAATCTGGAAATACTCTGAATCTGCATTCCAGGAAGGCTTTCGTTACACCACTGATGAATGTCCAAGTAATGCAATGCTGCTTCTTAGTGGTCTGTTCTCGACCGTGCTGTGGTCTGTTCTCGAAACCGTGCTGTTCATTGGCTATCCACTCAATATCGGTCAGCTCTTCAATATCCTGTCCAGACTATCCAGATTCCTAAATGTTGGCAATCACCACTACAGAATGTTCCATTCAATCACGCGAATCTGGAATTCATCAGAGTCTCCACTCCTGGAAGGTTTTCGTGACACCACTGGTAAATGTCCAAGGAAGACAATGCTGGTTTTAAGCCGCCTGCTAACACACTCAGCCGTGCTGTTCAATTTGCTATCCACCCAACCCTATTCAGCTCTACATTTTCCTGTCCTCATAACCCAACCTTCAGAAATAATTGGTATCTCCTCCACAGAATGTTCCGTTCATTCACTGCGAATCTTAAATTCATCTGACTCTCAACTCCCGGCGGGTTATCGTTACACCACTTGTGAATGTCCAAGTAAGCCAATGCTGGTTTTCAGTGGCCTGTTCATACTAAGAGACGTGCTGTTCATTTGGCTATCCACTCCACCCTGTTCAGCTCTACATTTTCGTGTCCACAAAACCCAGCCTTCAGAAATCATTGGAATCACCACTAGAGAATGTTCCATTCATTCACTGCGAATCTGGAATTCCTCTGAACCTCCACTCCTGGCAGGTTTTCGTTACGCCACTGGTGAATGTCCAAGTAACTCAATCCTGGTTTTCAGAGGCATGTTCAACTCGCAGAAGTGCTGTTCAATGGGCTATCCACTCAATATTGGTCAGCTCTTCATTTTCCTCTCCACACAAACCAGCCTTCAGAAATCATTGGGCTCTCCACTACAGACTGTTCCATTCATTCACTGCGATTCTGCAATTCATCTGACTCTCCGCTCCAGGCAGGTTTTCATTACAGCACTGGTGAATGACCAAGTAATCCAATGCTGGTTTTCAGCCGCCTTTTCACACTCGCAGTGTGCTGTTCAATTGTCTATCCACTCAAACCTGGTCAGCCTTTCATTTTCTTTTCCACAATATCAGACTTCAGAAATCATTGGAATCGCCAGTACAGAATGTTCCATTCATTCACTGCCAATCTGGAATTCATCTGAATCTGCACTCCAGGTAGGCTTTCATTACACCACTTATGAATGTCCAAGTAACACAATGCTGGTTTTCAGCGGTCTGTTCACACTCTAAGCCCTGCTTTTTACTGGGTATCCACACAACTGTGGTCAGCTCTTCATTTTCATGTCCAAACAATCCAGACTTGAGAAATCATTGCAATCTCCAGTACAGAATGTTCCATTCATTCACTGCGAATCTGGAATTCAACTGAATCTCCACTACCTGCAGATTTATCTTACACCACTTGTGAATGTCCAAGTAAAACAATGCTGGTTTTCAGAGGCCTGTTCATGTTCGCAGTCGTGCTGTTCAATTGGCTATCCACTCAACCTGTTTTGCTCCTCATTTTCCTGTGCACACAACCCAGCCTTCAGAAATCATTGTAATCTCCACTACAGGATGTTCCATTCATTCACTGGGAATCTGGAATTCATCTGAATCTGCACTCCACGCAGGCTTTCGTTACACCACTGCTGAAAGTCGAAGTAATGCAATACTGGTTTTCAGTGGTCTGTTCACATTCGAAGCCGAGGCTTTTTACAGGCTATCCACTCAACACTGGTCAGCTCTTCATTTTCGTGTCCCCACAATCCAGATTTCAGAAATCATTGCAATCTCCACTACAGAATGTTCCATTCATTCACTGCGAGTCTGGAGTTTATCTGATTCTCCACTCCCGCCTGGTTAACATTACACCACTTGTGAATGTCCAAGTAAGCCAATGCTGGTTTTCAGAGGCCTGTTCATACTCGCAGCCGTGCTGTTTAATTGACAATTCACTCCACCCTGTTCAGCTCTTCATTGTCCCACCACACTACCAGCCTTCAGAAATCTTTGTTATCTCCACTACAGAACGTTCCATTCATTCACTGCGAATCTGGAATTCATCTGACTCTCAACTCCACGCAGGTTTTCATTACACCACTGTTGAATGTCCAAGTAACCCAATGCCGGTTTTCAGCGGCCTGTTCATATTCGCAGCCCTGCTGTTTACTTGGCTATCGATTCAAGCCTGGTCAGCTCTTCATTTTCCTGTCCACACAACACAGGCTTCAGAAATCATTGGAATCTCCTCTACAGAATGTTCCATTCATTCACTGCGAATGTGGAATTCAACTGACTCTCCACTCCATGCAGGTTTTCCTTACACCACTGATGAATGTCCAAGTAACCCAATGCTGGTTTTCAGCTGCATGTTCACACTCGCAGCCATGCTATACAATTGGCTTTCCACTAAATCCTGATTAGTTCTTGATTTTCCTTCCACACGACCCAGCCTTCAGAAATCGTTGGAATCTCCACTAGAGAATGTTCCATTCATTCACTGCGAATCTGGAATTCCTCTGAACCTCCACTCCCGGCAGGTTTTCGTTACACCACTGTTGAATGTCCAAGTAACCCAATGTTTTAAGTGTTTTCTTCACAAGCGCAGTGGTGCTGTTCAATTGGCTATCCACTCAACCCTGGCCAGCTCTACATTTTCCTGTCCACACCACAGAGACTGGAGAAATCATTGTTATCTCCACTACAGAATGTTCCATTCATTCACAGCGAATCTGGAATTCATCTGAATCTCCACTCCCGGCAGGTTTTCGTGACACCACTGGTAAATATCCAAGTAAGCCAATGCTGGTTTTAAGTGGCCTGCTCATACTCTCAGCCGTGCTGTTCAATTTGCTATCCACTCAACCCTCTTCAGCTCCATTTTCCTGTCCACATAACCCAAACTTCAGAAACAATTGGTATCTCCTCCACAGAATGTTCCATTCATTGACGGCAAATCTGAAATTCATCTAATTCTCAACTCCCGTCAGGTTTTCGTTACACCACTTGTGAATGTCCAATTAAGCCAAAGCTGGTTTTCAGTGGCCTGTTCTTACTACGAGACGTGCTGTTCATTTGGCTATCCATTCCACCCTGTTCAGCTCTACATTTTCGTGTCCACAAAACCCAGCCTTCAGAAATCATTGGAATCACCACTAGAGAATGTTCCATTCATTCACTGCGAATCTGGAATTCATCTGAATCTCCACTCCCGGCAGGTTTTCATTGCACCACTGCTGAATGTTCAAGTAACGCAATGATGGTTTTCAGCGGTCTATTCACACTCGAACCCGTGCTGTTCACGGTCTAGCGACTCAACACTGGTGAGTTCTTCTTTTTCCAGTTCAGACAATACAAACCTCAGAAACCATTGCAATCTACACTACAGAATGTTTCATTCATTCAGGCGAATCTTGAATTCATCTTGTTCTCCACTCCCAGCAGGTTTTCGTTTCACCACTGGTGAATGTCCAAGCAACCCAAGGCTGGTTTCAGCTGCGTGTTAACACTCGCAGCCGTGCTGTTCAATTGGCTATCCAGTGAACGCTGGTTAGCTCTTGATTTTCCTTCCACACACCGAGCCTTCAGAAATCATTCTTATCTCCACTTCAGAATGTTCCATTCGTTCCCTGCGAATCTGGAATTCCTCTGACTCTCCACACCAGGCAGATTTTCCTAACAACACTGGTGAATGACCAGGTAATCCAATGCTGGTTTTCAGCGGCTGTTCACACTCACAGCCTTGCTGTTCAATTGGCAATCCAGTCAAACCTAGTCAGCTCTTCATTTTCCTGTCCACACAACCCAGCGTTCAGAAATCATTGGAATCTCTACTACAGAAATTTCCATTCATTCACTGTGAATCTGGAAATACTCTGAATCTGCATTCCAGGAAGGCTTTCGTTACACCACTGATGAATGTCCAAGTAATGCAATGCTGCTTCTTAGTGGTCTGTTCACACTCGAAACCGTGCTGTTCATTGGCTATCCACTCAATATCGGTCAGCTCTTCAATATCCTGTCCAGACTATCCAGATTCCTAAATGTTGGCAATCACCACTACAGAATGTTCCATTCAATCACGCGAATCTGGAATTCATCAGAGTCTCCACTCCTGGAAGGTTTTCGTGACACCACTGGTAAATGTCCAAGGAAGACAATGCTGGTTTTAAGCCGCCTGCTAACACACTCAGCCGTGCTGTTCAATTTGCTATCCACCCAACCCTATTCAGCTCTACATTTTCCTGTCCTCATAACCCAACCTTCAGAAATAATTGGTATCTCCTCCACAGAATGTTCCGTTCATTCACTGCGAATCTTAAATTCATCTGACTCTCAACTCCCGGCGGGTTATCGTTACACCACTTGTGAATGTCCAAGTAAGCCAATGCTGGTTTTCAGTGGCCTGTTCATACTAAGAGACGTGCTGTTCATTTGGCTATCCACTCCACCCTGTTCAGCTCTACATTTTCGTGTCCACAAAACCCAGCCTTCAGAAATCATTGGAATCACCACTAGAGAATGTTCCATTCATTCACTGCGAATCTGGAATTCCTCTGAACCTCCACTCCTGGCAGGTTTTCGTTACGCCACTGGTGAATGTCCAAGTAACTCAATCCTGGTTTTCAGAGGCATGTTCAACTCGCAGAAGTGCTGTTCAATGGGCTATCCACTCAATATTGGTCAGCTCTTCATTTTCCTCTCCACACAAACCAGCCTTCAGAAATCATTGGGCTCTCCACTACAGACTGTTCCATTCATTCACTGCGATTCTGCAATTCATCTGACTCTCCGCTCCAGGCAGGTTTTCATTACAGCACTGGTGAATGACCAAGTAATCCAATGCTGGTTTTCAGCCGCCTTTTCACACTCGCAGTGTGCTGTTCAATTGTCTATCCACTCAAACCTGGTCAGCCTTTCATTTTCTTTTCCACAATATCAGACTTCAGAAATCATTGGAATCGCCAGTACAGAATGTTCCATTCATTCACTGCCAATCTGGAATTCATCTGAATCTGCACTCCAGGTAGGCTTTCATTACACCACTTATGAATGTCCAAGTAACACAATGCTGGTTTTCAGCGGTCTGTTCACACTCTAAGCCCTGCTTTTTACTGGGTATCCACACAACTGTGGTCAGCTCTTCATTTTCATGTCCAAACAATCCAGACTTGAGAAATCATTGCAATCTCCAGTACAGAATGTTCCATTCATTCACTGCGAATCTGGAATTCAACTGAATCTCCACTACCTGCAGATTTATCTTACACCACTTGTGAATGTCCAAGTAAAACAATGCTGGTTTTCAGAGGCCTGTTCATGTTCGCAGTCGTGCTGTTCAATTGGCTATCCACTCAACCTGTTTTGCTCCTCATTTTCCTGTGCACACAACCCAGCCTTCAGAAATCATTGTAATCTCCACTACAGGATGTTCCATTCATTCACTGGGAATCTGGAATTCATCTGAATCTGCACTCCACGCAGGCTTTCGTTACACCACTGCTGAAAGTCGAAGTAATGCAATACTGGTTTTCAGTGGTCTGTTCACATTCGAAGCCGAGGCTTTTTACAGGCTATCCACTCAACACTGGTCAGCTCTTCATTTTCGTGTCCCCACAATCCAGATTTCAGAAATCATTGCAATCTCCACTACAGAATGTTCCATTCATTCACTGCGAGTCTGGAGTTTATCTGATTCTCCACTCCCGCCTGGTTAACATTACACCACTTGTGAATGTCCAAGTAAGCCAATGCTGGTTTTCAGAGGCCTGTTCATACTCGCAGCCGTGCTGTTTAATTGACAATTCACTCCACCCTGTTCAGCTCTTCATTGTCCCACCACACTACCAGCCTTCAGAAATCTTTGTTATCTCCACTACAGAATGTTCCATTCATTCACTGCGAATCTGGAATTCATCTGACTCTCAACTCCACGCAGGTTTTCAATACACCACTGTTGAATGTCCAAGTAACCCAATGCTGGTTTTCAGCGGCCTGTTCATATTCGCAGCCCTGCTGTTTACTTGGCTATCGATTCAAGCCTGGTCAGCTCTTCATTTTCCTGTCCACACAACACAGGCTTCAGAAATCATTGGAATCTCCTCTACAGAATGTTCCATTCATTCACTGCGAATGTGGAATTCAACTGACTCTCCACTCCATGCAGGTTTTCCTTACACCACTGATGAATGTCCAAGTAACCCAATGCTGGTTTTCAGCTGCATGTTCACACTCGCAGCCATGCTATACAATTGGCTTTCCACTAAATCCTGATTAGTTCTTGATTTTCCTTCCACACGACCCAGCCTTCAGAAATCGTTGGAATCTCCACTAGAGAATGTTCCATTCATTCACTGCGAATCTGGAATTCCTCTGAACCTCCACTCCCGGCAGGTTTTCGTTACACCACTGTTGAATGTCCAAGTAACCCAATGTTTTAAGTGTTTTCTTCACAAGCGCAGTGGTGCTGTTCAATTGGCTATCCACTCAACCCTGGCCAGCTCTTCATTTTCTTGTCCACACCACAGAGACTGGAGAAATCATTGTTATCTCCACTACAGAATGTTCCATTCATTCACAGCGAATCTGGAATTCATCTGAATCTCCACTCCCGGCAGGTTTTCGTGACACCACTGGTAAATATCCTAGTAAGCCAATGCTGGTTTTAAGTGGCCTGCTCATACTCTCAGCCGTGCTGTTCAATTTGCTATCCACTCAACCCTCTTCAGCTCCATTTTCCTGTCCACATAACCCAAACTTCAGAAACAATTGGTATCTCCTCCACAGAATGTTCCATTCATTGACGGCAAATCTGAAATTCATCTAATTCTCAACTCCCGTCAGGTTTTCGTTACACCACTTGTGAATGTCCAATTAAGCCAAAGCTGGTTTTCAGTGGCCTGTTCTTACTACGAGACGTGCTGTTCATTTGGCTATCCATTCCACCCTGTTCAGCTCTACATTTTCGTGTCCACAAAACCCAGCCTTCAGAAATCATTGGAATCACCACTAGAGAATGTTCCATTCATTCACTGCGAATCTGGAATTCATCTGAATCTCCACTCCCGGCAGGTTTTCATTGCACCACTGCTGAATGTTCAAGTAACGCAATGATGGTTTTCAGCGGTCTATTCACACTCGAACCCGTGCTGTTCACGGTCTAGCGACTCAACACTGGTGAGTTCTTCTTTTTCCAGTTCAGACAATACAAACCTCAGAAACCATTGCAATCTACACTACAGAATGTTTCATTCATTCAGGCGAATCTTGAATTCATCTTGTTCTCCACTCCCAGCAGGTTTTCGTTTCACCACTGGTGAATGTCCAAGCAACCCAAGGCTGGTTTCAGCTGCGTGTTAACACTCGCAGCCGTGCTGTTCAATTGGCTATCCAGTGAACGCTGGTTAGCTCTTGATTTTCCTTCCACACACCGAGCCTTCAGAAATCATTCTTATCTCCACTTCAGAATGTTCCATTCGTTCCCTGCGAATCTGGAATTCCTCTGACTCTCCACACCAGGCAGATTTTCCTAACAACACTGGTGAATGACCAGGTAATCCAATGCTGGTTTTCAGCGGCTGTTCACACTCACAGCCTTGCTGTTCAATTGGCAATCCAGTCAAACCTAGTCAGCTCTTCATTTTCCTGTCCACACAACCCAGCGTTCAGAAATCATTGGAATCTCTACTACAGAAATTTCCATTCATTCACTGTGAATCTGGAAATACTCTGAATCTGCATTCCAGGAAGGCTTTCGTTACACCACTGATGAATGTCCAAGTAATGCAATGCTGCTTCTTAGTGGTCTGTTCACACTCGAAACCGTGCTGTTCATTGGCTATCCACTCAATATCGGTCAGCTCTTCAATATCCTGTCCAGACTATCCAGATTCCTAAATGTTGGCAATCACCACTACAGAATGTTCCATTCAATCACGCGAATCTGGAATTCATCAGAGTCTCCACTCCTGGAAGGTTTTCGTGACACCACTGGTAAATGTCCAAGGAAGACAATGCTGGTTTTAAGCCGCCTGCTAACACACTCAGCCGTGCTGTTCAATTTGCTATCCACCCAACCCTATTCAGCTCTACATTTTCCTGTCCTCATAACCCAACCTTCAGAAATAATTGGTATCTCCTCCACAGAATGTTCCGTTCATTCACTGCGAATCTTAAATTCATCTGACTCTCAACTCCCGGCGGGTTATCGTTACACCACTTGTGAATGTCCAAGTAAGCCAATGCTGGTTTTCAGTGGCCTGTTCATACTAAGAGACGTGCTGTTCATTTGGCTATCCACTCCACCCTGTTCAGCTCTACATTCTCGTGTCCACAAAACCCAGCCTTCAGAAATCATTGGAATCACCACTAGAGAATGTTCCATTCATTCACTGCGAATCTGGAATTCCTCTGAACCTCCACTCCTGGCAGGTTTTCGTTACGCCACTGGTGAATGTCCAAGTAACTCAATCCTGGTTTTCAGAGGCATGTTCAACTCGCAGAAGTGCTGTTCAATGGGCTATCCACTCAATATTGGTCAGCTCTTCATTTTCCTCTCCACACAAACCAGCCTTCAGAAATCATTGGGCTCTCCACTACAGACTGTTCCATTCATTCACTGCGATTCTGCAATTCATCTGACTCTCCGCTCCAGGCAGGTTTTCATTACAGCACTGGTGAATGACCAAGTAATCCAATGCTGGTTTTCAGCCGCCTTTTCACACTCGCAGTGTGCTGTTCAATTGTCTATCCACTCAAACCTGGTCAGCCTTTCATTTTCTTTTCCACAATATCAGACTTCAGAAATCATTGGAATCGCCAGTACAGAATGTTCCATTCATTCACTGCCAATCTGGAATTCATCTGAATCTGCACTCCAGGTAGGCTTTCATTACACCACTTATGAATGTCCAAGTAACACAATGCTGGTTTTCAGCGGTCTGTTCACACTCTAAGCCCTGCTTTTTACTGGGTATCCACACAACTGTGGTCAGCTCTTCATTTTCATGTCCAAACAATCCAGACTTGAGAAATCATTGCAATCTCCAGTACAGAATGTTCCATTCATTCACTGCGAATCTGGAATTCAACTGAATCTCCACTACCTGCAGATTTATCTTACACCACTTGTGAATGTCCAAGTAAAACAATGCTGGTTTTCAGAGGCCTGTTCATGTTCGCAGTCGTGCTGTTCAATTGGCTATCCACTCAACCTGTTTTGCTCCTCATTTTCCTGTGCACACAACCCAGCCTTCAGAAATCATTGTAATCTCCACTACAGGATGTTCCATTCATTCACTGGGAATCTGGAATTCATCTGAATCTGCACTCCACGCAGGCTTTCGTTACACCACTGCTGAAAGTCGAAGTAATGCAATACTGGTTTTCAGTGGTCTGTTCACATTCGAAGCCGAGGCTTTTTACAGGCTATCCACTCAACACTGGTCAGCTCTTCATTTTCGTGTCCCCACAATCCAGATTTCAGAAATCATTGCAATCTCCACTACAGAATGTTCCATTCATTCACTGCGAGTCTGGAGTTTATCTGATTCTCCACTCCCGCCTGGTTAACATTACACCACTTGTGAATGTCCAAGTAAGCCAATGCTGGTTTTCAGAGGCCTGTTCATACTCGCAGCCGTGCTGTTTAATTGACAATTCACTCCACCCTGTTCAGCTCTTCATTGTCCCACCACACTACCAGCCTTCAGAAATCTTTGTTATCTCCACTACAGAATGTTCCATTCATTCACTGCGAATCTGGAATTCATCTGACTCTCAACTCCACGCAGGTTTTCATTACACCACTGTTGAATGTCCAAGTAACCCAATGCTGGTTTTCAGCGGCCTGTTCATATTCGCAGCCCTGCTGTTTACTTGGCTATCGATTCAAGCCTGGTCAGCTCTTCATTTTCCTGTCCACACAACACAGGCTTCAGAAATCATTGGAATCTCCTCTACAGAATGTTCCATTCATTCACTGCGAATGTGGAATTCAACTGACTCTCCACTCCATGCAGGTTTTCCTTACACCACTGATGAATGTCCAAGTAACCCAATGCTGGTTTTCAGCTGCATGTTCACACTCGCAGCCATGCTATACAATTGGCTTTCCACTAAATCCTGATTAGTTCTTGATTTTCCTTCCACACGACCCAGCCTTCAGAAATCGTTGGAATCTCCACTAGAGAATGTTCCATTCATTCACTGCGAATCTGGAATTCCTCTGAACCTCCACTCCCGGCAGGTTTTCGTTACACCACTGTTGAATGTCCAAGTAACCCAATGTTTTAAGTGTTTTCTTCACAAGCGCAGTGGTGCTGTTCAATTGGCTATCCACTCAACCCTGGCCAGCTCTACATTTTCCTGTCCACACCACAGAGACTGGAGAAATCATTGTTATCTCCACTACAGAATGTTCCATTCATTCACAGCGAATCTGGAATTCATCTGAATCTCCACTCCCGGCAGGTTTTCGTGACACCACTGGTAAATATCCAAGTAAGCCAATGCTGGTTTTAAGTGGCCTGCTCATACTCTCAGCCGTGCTGTTCAATTTGCTATCCACTCAACCCTCTTCAGCTCCATTTTCCTGTCCACATAACCCAAACTTCAGAAACAATTGGTATCTCCTCCACAGAATGTTCCATTCATTGACGGCAAATCTGAAATTCATCTAATTCTCAACTCCCGTCAGGTTTTCGTTACACCACTTGTGAATGTCCAATTAAGCCAAAGCTGGTTTTCAGTGGCCTGTTCTTACTACGAGACGTGCTGTTCATTTGGCTATCCATTCCACCCTGTTCAGCTCTACATTTTCGTGTCCACAAAACCCAGCCTTCAGAAATCATTGGAATCACCACTAGAGAATGTTCCATTCATTCACTGCGAATCTGGAATTCATCTGAATCTCCACTCCCGGCAGGTTTTCATTGCACCACTGCTGAATGTTCAAGTAACGCAATGATGGTTTTCAGCGGTCTATTCACACTCGAACCCGTGCTGTTCACGGTCTAGCGACTCAACACTGGTGAGTTCTTCTTTTTCCAGTTCAGACAATACAAACCTCAGAAACCATTGCAATCTACACTACAGAATGTTTCATTCATTCAGGCGAATCTTGAATTCATCTTGTTCTCCACTCCCAGCAGGTTTTCGTTTCACCACTGGTGAATGTCCAAGCAACCCAAGGCTGTTAACCCAAGGCTGTTAACACTCGCAGCCGTGCTGTTCAATTGGCTATCCAGTGAACGCTGGTTAGCTCTTGATTTTCCTTCCACACACCGAGCCTTCAGAAATCATTCTTATCTCCACTTCAGAATGTTCCATTCGTTCCCTGCGAATCTGGAATTCCTCTGACTCTCCACACCAGGCAGATTTTCCTAACAACACTGGTGAATGACCAGGTAATCCAATGCTGGTTTTCAGCGGCTGTTCACACTCACAGCCTTGCTGTTCAATTGGCAATCCAGTCAAACCTAGTCAGCTCTTCATTTTCCTGTCCACACAACCCAGCGTTCAGAAATCATTGGAATCTCTACTACAGAAATTTCCATTCATTCACTGTGAATCTGGAAATACTCTGAATCTGCATTCCAGGAAGGCTTTCGTTACACCACTGATGAATGTCCAAGTAATGCAATGCTGCTTCTTAGTGGTCTGTTCACACTCGAAACCGTGCTGTTCATTGGCTATCCACTCAATATCGGTCAGCTCTTCAATATCCTGTCCAGACTATCCAGATTCCTAAATGTTGGCAATCACCACTACAGAATGTTCCATTCAATCACGCGAATCTGGAATTCATCAGAGTCTCCACTCCTGGAAGGTTTTCGTGACACCACTGGTAAATGTCCAAGGAAGACAATGCTGGTTTTAAGCCGCCTGCTAACACACTCAGCCGTGCTGTTCAATTTGCTATCCACCCAACCCTATTCAGCTCTACATTTTCCTGTCCTCATAACCCAACCTTCAGAAATAATTGGTATCTCCTCCACAGAATGTTCCGTTCATTCACTGCGAATCTTAAATTCATCTGACTCTCAACTCCCGGCGGGTTATCGTTACACCACTTGTGAATGTCCAAGTAAGCCAATGCTGGTTTTCAGTGGCCTGTTCATACTAAGAGACGTGCTGTTCATTTGGCTATCCACTCCACCCTGTTCAGCTCTACATTTTCGTGTCCACAAAACCCAGCCTTCAGAAATCATTGGAATCACCACTAGAGAATGTTCCATTCATTCACTGCGAATCTGGAATTCCTCTGAACCTCCACTCCTGGCAGGTTTTCGTTACGCCACTGGTGAATGTCCAAGTAACTCAATCCTGGTTTTCAGAGGCATGTTCAACTCGCAGAAGTGCTGTTCAATGGGCTATCCACTCAATATTGGTCAGCTCTTCATTTTCCTCTCCACACAAACCAGCCTTCAGAAATCATTGGGCTCTCCACTACAGACTGTTCCATTCATTCACTGCGATTCTGCAATTCATCTGACTCTCCGCTCCAGGCAGGTTTTCATTACAGCACTGGTGAATGACCAAGTAATCCAATGCTGGTTTTCAGCCGCCTTTTCACACTCGCAGTGTGCTGTTCAATTGTCTATCCACTCAAACCTGGTCAGCCTTTCATTTTCTTTTCCACAATATCAGACTTCAGAAATCATTGGAATCGCCAGTACAGAATGTTCCATTCATTCACTGCCAATCTGGAATTCATCTGAATCTGCACTCCAGGTAGGCTTTCATTACACCACTTATGAATGTCCAAGTAACACAATGCTGGTTTTCAGCGGTCTGTTCACACTCTAAGCCCTGCTTTTTACTGGGTATCCACACAACTGTGGTCAGCTCTTCATTTTCATGTCCAAACAATCCAGACTTGAGAAATCATTGCAATCTCCAGTACAGAATGTTCCATTCATTCACTGCGAATCTGGAATTCAACTGAATCTCCACTACCTGCAGATTTATCTTACACCACTTGTGAATGTCCAAGTAAAACAATGCTGGTTTTCAGAGGCCTGTTCATGTTCGCAGTCGTGCTGTTCAATTGGCTATCCACTCAACCTGTTTTGCTCCTCATTTTCCTGTGCACACAACCCAGCCTTCAGAAATCATTGTAATCTCCACTACAGGATGTTCCATTCATTCACTGGGAATCTGGAATTCATCTGAATCTGCACTCCACGCAGGCTTTCGTTACACCACTGCTGAAAGTCGAAGTAATGCAATACTGGTTTTCAGTGGTCTGTTCACATTCGAAGCCGAGGCTTTTTACAGGCTATCCACTCAACACTGGTCAGCTCTTCATTTTCGTGTCCCCACAATCCAGATTTCAGAAATCATTGCAATCTCCACTACAGAATGTTCCATTCATTCACTGCGAGTCTGGAGTTTATCTGATTCTCCACTCCCGCCTGGTTAACATTACACCACTTGTGAATGTCCAAGTAAGCCAATGCTGGTTTTCAGAGGCCTGTTCATACTCGCAGCCGTGCTGTTTAATTGACAATTCACTCCACCCTGTTCAGCTCTTCATTGTCCCACCACACTACCAGCCTTCAGAAATCTTTGTTATCTCCACTACAGAATGTTCCATTCATTCACTGCGAATCTGGAATTCATCTGACTCTCAACTCCACGCAGGTTTTCATTACACCACTGTTGAATGTCCAAGTAACCCAATGCTGGTTTTCAGCGGCCTGTTCATATTCGCAGCCCTGCTGTTTACTTGGCTATCGATTCAAGCCTGGTCAGCTCTTCATTTTCCTGTCCACACAACACAGGCTTCAGAAATCATTGGAATCTCCTCTACAGAATGTTCCATTCATTCACTGCGAATGTGGAATTCAACTGACTCTCCACTCCATGCAGGTTTTCCTTACACCACTGATGAATGTCCAAGTAACCCAATGCTGGTTTTCAGCTGCATGTTCACACTCGCAGCCATGCTATACAATTGGCTTTCCACTAAATCCTGATTAGTTCTTGATTTTCCTTCCACACGACCCAGCCTTCAGAAATCGTTGGAATCTCCACTAGAGAATGTTCCATTCATTCACTGCGAATCTGGAATTCCTCTGAACCTCCACTCCCGGCAGGTTTTCGTTACACCACTGTTGAATGTCCAAGTAACCCAATGTTTTAAGTGTTTTCTTCACAAGCGCAGTGGTGCTGTTCAATTGGCTATCCACTCAACCCTGGCCAGCTCTACATTTTCCTGTCCACACCACAGAGACTGGAGAAATCATTGTTATCTCCACTACAGAATGTTCCATTCATTCACAGCGAATC
Organism: Sorex fumeus; assembly: GCF_029834395.1. Classification (NCBI taxonomy): domain Eukaryota; kingdom Metazoa; phylum Chordata; class Mammalia; order Eulipotyphla; family Soricidae; genus Sorex; species Sorex fumeus. Next base: position 1,111,534 of record NW_026606251.1, read on the forward strand.
TGGAATTCATCTGAATCTCCACTCCCGGCAGGTTTTCGTGACACCACTGGTAAATATCCTAGTAAGCCAATGCTGGTTTTAAGTGGCCTGCTCATACTCTCAGCCGTGCTGTTCAATTTGCTATCCACTCAACCCTCTTCAGCTCCATTTTCCTGTCCACATAACCCAAACTTCAGAAACAATTGGTATCTCCTCCACAGAACGTTCCATTCATTGACGGCAAATCTGAAATTCATCTAATTCTCAACTCCCGTCAGGTTTTCGTTACACCACTTGTGAATGTCCAATTAAGCCAAAGCTGGTTTTCAGTGGCCTGTTCTTACTACGAGACGTGCTGTTCATTTGGCTATCCATTCCACCCTGTTCAGCTCTACATTTTCGTGTCCACAAAACCCAGCCTTCAGAAATCATTGGAATCACCACTAGAGAATGTTCCATTCATTCACTGCGAATCTGGAATTCATCTGAATCTCCACTCCCGGCAGGTTTTCATTGCACCACTGCTGAATGTTCAAGTAACGCAATGATGGTTTTCAGCGGTCTATTCACACTCGAACCCGTGCTGTTCACGGTCTAGCGACTCAACACTGGTGAGTTCTTCTTTTTCCAGTTCAGACAATACAAACCTCAGAAACCATTGCAATCTACACTACAGAATGTTTCATTCATTCAGGCGAATCTTGAATTCATCTTGTTCTCCACTCCCAGCAGGTTTTCGTTTCACCACTGGTGAATGTCCAAGCAACCCAAGGCTGGTTTCAGCTGCGTGTTAACACTCGCAGCCGTGCTGTTCAATTGGCTATCCAGTGAACGCTGGTTAGCTCTTGATTTTCCTTCCACACACCGAGCCTTCAGAAATCATTCTTATCTCCACTTCAGAATGTTCCATTCGTTCCCTGCGAATCTGGAATTCCTCTGACTCTCCACACCAGGCAGATTTTCCTAACAACACTGGTGAATGACCAGGTAATCCAATGCTGGTTTTCAGCGGCTGTTCACACTCACAGCCTTGCTGTTCAATTGGCAATCCAGTCAAACCTAGTCAGCTCTTCATTTTCCTGTCCACACAACCCAGCGTTCAGAAATCATTGGAATCTCTACTACAGAAATTTCCATTCATTCACTGTGAATCTGGAAATACTCTGAATCTGCATTCCAGGAAGGCTTTCGTTACACCACTGATGAATGTCCAAGTAATGCAATGCTGCTTCTTAGTGGTCTGTTCACACTCGAAACCGTGCTGTTCATTGGCTATCCACTCAATATCGGTCAGCTCTTCAATATCCTGTCCAGACTATCCAGATTCCTAAATGTTGGCAATCACCACTACAGAATGTTCCATTCAATCACGCGAATCTGGAATTCATCAGAGTCTCCACTCCTGGAAGGTTTTCGTGACACCACTGGTAAATGTCCAAGGAAGACAATGCTGGTTTTAAGCCGCCTGCTAACACACTCAGCCGTGCTGTTCAATTTGCTATCCACCCAACCCTATTCAGCTCTACATTTTCCTGTCCTCATAACCCAACCTTCAGAAATAATTGGTATCTCCTCCACAGAATGTTCCGTTCATTCACTGCGAATCTTAAATTCATCTGACTCTCAACTCCCGGCGGGTTATCGTTACACCACTTGTGAATGTCCAAGTAAGCCAATGCTGGTTTTCAGTGGCCTGTTCATACTAAGAGACGTGCTGTTCATTTGGCTATCCACTCCACCCTGTTCAGCTCTACATTTTCGTGTCCACAAAACCCAGCCTTCAGAAATCATTGGAATCACCACTAGAGAATGTTCCATTCATTCACTGCGAATCTGGAATTCATCTGAACCTCCACTCCTGGCAGGTTTTCGTTACGCCACTGGTGAATGTCCAAGTAACTCAATCCTGGTTTTCAGAGGCATGTTCAACTCGCAGAAGTGCTGTTCAATGGGCTATCCACTCAATATTGGTCAGCTCTTCATTTTCCTCTCCACACAAACCAGCCTTCAGAAATCATTGGGCTCTCCACTACAGACTGTTCCATTCATTCACTGCGATTCTGCAATTCATCTGACTCTCCGCTCCAGGCAGGTTTTCATTACAGCACTGGTGAATGACCAAGTAATCCAATGCTGGTTTTCAGCCGCCTTTTCACACTCGCAGTGTGCTGTTCAATTGTCTATCCACTCAAACCTGGTCAGCCTTTCATTTTCTTTTCCACAATATCAGACTTCAGAAATCATTGGAATCGCCAGTACAGAATGTTCCATTCATTCACTGCCAATCTGGAATTCATCTGAATCTGCACTCCAGGTAGGCTTTCATTACACCACTTATGAATGTCCAAGTAACACAATGCTGGTTTTCAGCGGTCTGTTCACACTCTAAGCCCTGCTTTTTACTGGGTATCCACACAACTGTGGTCAGCTCTTCATTTTCATGTCCAAACAATCCAGACTTGAGAAATCATTGCAATCTCCAGTACAGAATGTTCCATTCATTCACTGCGAATCTGGAATTCAACTGAATCTCCACTACCTGCAGATTTATCTTACACCACTTGTGAATGTCCAAGTAAAACAATGCTGGTTTTCAGAGGCCTGTTCATGTTCGCAGTCGTGCTGTTCAATTGGCTATCCACTCAACCTGTTTTGCTCCTCATTTTCCTGTGCACACAACCCAGCCTTCAGAAATCATTGTAATCTCCACTACAGGATGTTCCATTCATTCACTGGGAATCTGGAATTCATCTGAATCTGCACTCCACGCAGGCTTTCGTTACACCACTGCTGAAAGTCGAAGTAATGCAATACTGGTTTTCAGTGGTCTGTTCACATTCGAAGCCGAGGCTTTTTACAGGCTATCCACTCAACACTGGTCAGCTCTTCATTTTCGTGTCCCCACAATCCAGATTTCAGAAATCATTGCAATCTCCACTACAGAATGTTCCATTCATTCACTGCGAGTCTGGAGTTTATCTGATTCTCCACTCCCGCCTGGTTAACATTACACCACTTGTGAATGTCCAAGTAAGCCAATGCTGGTTTTCAGAGGCCTGTTCATACTCGCAGCCGTGCTGTTTAATTGACAATTCACTCCACCCTGTTCAGCTCTTCATTGTCCCACCACACTACCAGCCTTCAGAAATCTTTGTTATCTCCACTACAGAATGTTCCATTCATTCACTGCGAATCTGGAATTCATCTGACTCTCAACTCCACGCAGGTTTTCATTACACCACTGTTGAATGTCCAAGTAACCCAATGCTGGTTTTCAGCGGCCTGTTCATATTCGCAGCCCTGCTGTTTACTTGGCTATCGATTCAAGCCTGGTCAGCTCTTCATTTTCCTGTCCACACAACACAGGCTTCAGAAATCATTGGAATCTCCTCTACAGAATGTTCCATTCATTCACTGCGAATGTGGAATTCAACTGACTCTCCACTCCATGCAGGTTTTCCTTACACCACTGATGAATGTCCAAGTAACCCAATGCTGGTTTTCAGCTGCATGTTCACACTCGCAGCCATGCTATACAATTGGCTTTCCACTAAATCCTGATTAGTTCTTGATTTTCCTTCCACACGACCCAGCCTTCAGAAATCGTTGGAATCTCCACTAGAGAATGTTCCATTCATTCACTGCGAATCTGGAATTCCTCTGAACCTGCACTCCCGGCAGGTTTTCGTTACACCACTGTTGAATGTCCAAGTAACCCAATGTTTTAAGTGTTTTCTTCACAAGCGCAGTGGTGCTGTTCAATTGGCTATCCACTCAACCCTGGCCAGCTCTACATTTTCCTGTCCACACCACAGAGACTGGAGAAATCATTGTTATCTCCACTACAGAATGTTCCATTCATTCACAGCGAATCTGGAATTCATCTGAATCTCCACTCCCGGCAGGTTTTCGTGACACCACTGGTAAATATCCAAGTAAGCCAATGCTGGTTTTAAGTGGCCTGCTCATACTCTCAGCCGTGCTGTTCAATTTGCTATCCACTCAACCCTCTTCAGCTCCATTTTCCTGTCCACATAACCCAAACTTCAGAAACAATTGGTATCTCCTCCACAGAATGTTCCATTCATTGACGGCAAATCTGAAATTCATCTAATTCTCAACTCCCGTCAGGTTTTCGTTACACCACTTGTGAATGTCCAATTAAGCCAAAGCTGGTTTTCAGTGGCCTGTTCTTACTACGAGATGTGCTGTTCATTTGGCTATCCATTCCACCCTGTTCAGCTCTACATTTTCGTGTCCACAAAACCCAGCCTTCAGAAATCATTGGAATCACCACTAGAGAATGTTCCATTCATTCACTGCGAATCTGGAATTCATCTGAATCTCCACTCCCGGCAGGTTTTCATTGCACCACTGCTGAATGTTCAAGTAACGCAATGATGGTTTTCAGCGGTCTATTCACACTCGAACCCGTGCTGTTCACGGTCTAGCGACTCAACACTGGTGAGTTCTTCTTTTTCCAGTTCAGACAATACAAACCTCAGAAACCATTGCAATCTACACTACAGAATGTTTCATTCATTCAGGCGAATCTTGAATTCATCTTGTTCTCCACTCCCAGCAGGTTTTCGTTTCACCACTGGTGAATGTCCAAGCAACCCAAGGCTGGTTTCAGCTGCGTGTTAACACTCGCAGCCGTGCTGTTCAATTGGCTATCCAGTGAACGCTGGTTAGCTCTTGATTTTCCTTCCACACACCGAGCCTTCAGAAATCATTCTTATCTCCACTTCAGAATGTTCCATTCGTTCCCTGCGAATCTGGAATTCCTCTGACTCTCCACACCAGGCAGATTTTCCTAACAACACTGGTGAATGACCAGGTAATCCAATGCTGGTTTTCAGCGGCTGTTCACACTCACAGCCTTGCTGTTCAATTGGCAATCCAGTCAAACCTAGTCAGCTCTTCATTTTCCTGTCCACACAACCCAGCGTTCAGAAATCATTGGAATCTCTACTACAGAAATTTCCATTCATTCACTGTGAATCTGGAAATACTCTGAATCTGCATTCCAGGAAGGCTTTCGTTACACCACTGATGAATGTCCAAGTAATGCAATGCTGCTTCTTAGTGGTCTGTTCACACTCGAAACCGTGCTGTTCATTGGCTATCCACTCAATATCGGTCAGCTCTTCAATATCCTGTCCAGACTATCCAGATTCCTAAATGTTGGCAATCACCACTACAGAATGTTCCATTCAATCACGCGAATCTGGAATTCATCAGAGTCTCCACTCCTGGAAGGTTTTCGTGACACCACTGGTAAATGTCCAAGGAAGACAATGCTGGTTTTAAGCCGCCTGCTAACACACTCAGCCGTGCTGTTCAATTTGCTATCCACCCAACCCTATTCAGCTCTACATTTTCCTGTCCTCATAACCCAACCTTCAGAAATAATTGGTATCTCCTCCACAGAATGTTCCGTTCATTCACTGCGAATCTTAAATTCATCTGACTCTCAACTCCCGGCGGGTTATCGTTACACCACTTGTGAATGTCCAAGTAAGCCAATGCTGGTTTTCAGTGGCCTGTTCATACTAAGAGACGTGCTGTTCATTTGGCTATCCACTCCACCCTGTTCAGCTCTACATTTTCGTGTCCACAAAACCCAGCCTTCAGAAATCATTGGAATCACCACTAGAGAATGTTCCATTCATTCACTGCGAATCTGGAATTCCTCTGAACCTCCACTCCTGGCAGGTTTTCGTTACGCCACTGGTGAATGTCCAAGTAACTCAATCCTGGTTTTCAGAGGCATGTTCAACTCGCAGAAGTGCTGTTCAATGGGCTATCCACTCAATATTGGTCAGCTCTTCATTTTCCTCTCCACACAAACCAGCCTTCAGAAATCATTGGGCTCTCCACTACAGACTGTTCCATTCATTCACTGCGATTCTGCAATTCATCTGACTCTCCGCTCCAGGCAGGTTTTCATTACAGCACTGGTGAATGACCAAGTAATCCAATGCTGGTTTTCAGCCGCCTTTTCACACTCGCAGTGTGCTGTTCAATTGTCTATCCACTCAAACCTGGTCAGCCTTTCATTTTCTTTTCCACAATATCAGACTTCAGAAATCATTGGAATCGCCAGTACAGAATGTTCCATTCATTCACTGCCAATCTGGAATTCATCTGAATCTGCACTCCAGGTAGGCTTTCATTACACCACTTATGAATGTCCAAGTAACACAATGCTGGTTTTCAGCGGTCTGTTCACACTCTAAGCCCTGCTTTTTACTGGGTATCCACACAACTGTGGTCAGCTCTTCATTTTCATGTCCAAACAATCCAGACTTGAGAAATCATTGCAATCTCCAGTACAGAATGTTCCATTCATTCACTGCGAATCTGGAATTCAACTGAATCTCCACTACCTGCAGATTTATCTTACACCACTTGTGAATGTCCAAGTAAAACAATGCTGGTTTTCAGAGGCCTGTTCATGTTCGCAGTCGTGCTGTTCAATTGGCTATCCACTCAACCTGTTTTGCTCCTCATTTTCCTGTGCACACAACCCAGCCTTCAGAAATCATTGTAATCTCCACTACAGGATGTTCCATTCATTCACTGGGAATCTGGAATTCATCTGAATCTGCACTCCACGCAGGCTTTCGTTACACCACTGCTGAAAGTCGAAGTAATGCAATACTGGTTTTCAGTGGTCTGTTCACATTCGAAGCCGAGGCTTTTTACAGGCTATCCACTCAACACTGGTCAGCTCTTCATTTTCGTGTCCCCACAATCCAGATTTCAGAAATCATTGCAATCTCCACTACAGAATGTTCCATTCATTCACTGCGAGTCTGGAGTTTATCTGATTCTCCACTCCCGCCTGGTTAACATTACACCACTTGTGAATGTCCAAGTAAGCCAATGCTGGTTTTCAGAGGCCTGTTCATACTCGCAGCCGTGCTGTTTAATTGACAATTCACTCCACCCTGTTCAGCTCTTCATTGTCCCACCACACTACCAGCCTTCAGAAATCTTTGTTATCTCCACTACAGAATGTTCCATTCATTCACTGCGAATCTGGAATTCATCTGACTCTCAACTCCACGCAGGTTTTCATTACACCACTGTTGAATGTCCAAGTAACCCAATGCTGGTTTTCAGCGGCCTGTTCATATTCGCAGCCCTGCTGTTTACTTGGCTATCGATTCAAGCCTGGTCAGCTCTTCATTTTCCTGTCCACACAACACAGGCTTCAGAAATCATTGGAATCTCCTCTACAGAATGTTCCATTCATTCACTGCGAATGTGGAATTCAACTGACTCTCCACTCCATGCAGGTTTTCCTTACACCACTGATGAATGTCCAAGTAACCCAATGCTGGTTTTCAGCTGCATGTTCACACTCGCAGCCATGCTATACAATTGGCTTTCCACTAAATCCTGATTAGTTCTTGATTTTCCTTCCACACGACCCAGCCTTCAGAAATCGTTGGAATCTCCACTAGAGAATGTTCCATTCATTCACTGCGAATCTGGAATTCCTCTGAACCTCCACTCCCGGCAGGTTTTCGTTACACCACTGTTGAATGTCCAAGTAACCCAATGTTTTAAGTGTTTTCTTCACAAGCGCAGTGGTGCTGTTCAATTGGCTATCCACTCAACCCTGGCCAGCTCTACATTTTCCTGTCCACACCACAGAGACTGGAGAAATCATTGTTATCTCCACTACAGAATGTTCCATTCATACACAGCGAATCTGGAATTCATCTGAATCTCCACTCCCGGCAGGTTTTCGTGACACCACTGGTAAATATCCAAGTAAGCCAATGCTGGTTTTAAGTGGCCTGCTCATACTCTCAGCCGTGCTGTTCAATTTGCTATCCACTCAACCCTCTTCAGCTCCATTTTCCTGTCCACATAACCCAAACTTCAGAAACAATTGGTATCTCCTCCACAGAATGTTCCATTCATTGACGGCAAATCTGAAATTCATCTAATTCTCAACTCCCGTCAGGTTTTCGTTACACCACTTGTGAATGTCCAATTAAGCAAAAGCTGGTTTTCAGTGGCCTGTTCTTACTACGAGACGTGCTGTTCATTTGGCTATCCATTCCACCCTGTTCAGCTCTACATTTTCGTGTCCACAAAACCCAGCCTTCAGAAATCATTGGAATCACCACTAGAGAATGTTCCATTCATTCACTGCGAATCTGGAATTCATCTGAATCTCCACTCCCGGCAGGTTTTCATTGCACCACTGCTGAATGTTCAAGTAACGCAATGATGGTTTTCAGCGGTCTATTCACACTCGAACCCGTGCTGTTCACGGTCTAGCGACTCAACACTGGTGAGTTCTTCTTTTTCCAGTTCAGACAATACAAACCTCAGAAACCATTGCAATCTACACTACAGAATGTTTCATTCATTCAGGCGAATCTTGAATTCATCTTGTTCTCCACTCCCAGCAGGTTTTCGTTTCACCACTGGTGAATGTCCAAGCAACCCAAGGCTGGTTTCAGCTGCGTGTTAACACTCGCAGCCGTGCTGTTCAATTGGCTATCCAGTGAACGCTGGTTAGCTCTTGATTTTCCTTCCACACACCGAGCCTTCAGAAATCATTCTTATCTCCACTTCAGAATGTTCCATTCGTTCCCTGCGAATCTGGAATTCCTCTGACTCTCCACACCAGGCAGATTTTCCTAACAACACTGGTGAATGACCAGGTAATCCAATGCTGGTTTTCAGCGGCTGTTCACACTCACAGCCTTGCTGTTCAATTGGCAATCCAGTCAAACCTAGTCAGCTCTTCATTTTCCTGTCCACACAACCCAGCGTTCAGAAATCATTGGAATCTCTACTACAGAAATTTCCATTCATTCACTGTGAATCTGGAAATACTCTGAATCTGCATTCCAGGAAGGCTTTCGTTACACCACTGATGAATGTCCAAGTAATGCAATGCTGCTTCTTAGTGGTCTGTTCACACTCGAAACCGTGCTGTTCATTGGCTATCCACTCAATATCGGTCAGCTCTTCAATATCCTGTCCAGACTATCCAGATTCCTAAATTTTGGCAATCACCACTACAGAATGTTCCATTCAATCACGCGAATCTGGAATTCATCAGAGTCTCCACTCCTGGAAGGTTTTCGTGACACCACTGGTAAATGTCCAAGGAAGACAATGCTGGTTTTAAGCCGCCTGCTAACACACTCAGCCGTGCTGTTCAATTTGCTATCCACCCAACCCTATTCAGCTCTACATTTTCCTGTCCTCATAACCCAACCTTCAGAAATAATTGGTATCTCCTCCACAGAATGTTCCGTTCATTCACTGCGAATCTTAAATTCATCTGACTCTCAACTCCCGGCGGGTTATCGTTACACCACTTGTGAATGTCCAAGTAAGCCAATGCTGGTTTTCAGTGGCCTGTTCATACTAAGAGACGTGCTGTTCATTTGGCTATCCACTCCACCCTGTTCAGCTCTACATTTTCGTGTCCACAAAACCCAGCCTTCAGAAATCATTGGAATCACCACTAGAGAATGTTCCATTCATTCACTGCGAATCTGGAATTCCTCTGAACCTCCACTCCTGGCAGGTTTTCGTTACGCCACTGGTGAATGTCCAAGTAACTCAATCCTGGTTTTCAGAGGCATGTTCAACTCGCAGAAGTGCTGTTCAATGGGCTATCCACTCAATATTGGTCAGCTCTTCATTTTCCTCTCCACACAAACCAGCCTTCAGAAATCATTGGGCTCTCCACTACAGACTGTTCCATTCATTCACTGCGATTCTGCAATTCATCTGACTCTCCGCTCCAGGCAGGTTTTCATTACAGCACTGGTGAATGACCAAGTAATCCAATGCTGGTTTTCAGCCGCCTTTTCACACTCGCAGTGTGCTGTTCAATTGTCTATCCACTCAAACCTGGTCAGCCTTTCATTTTCTTTTCCACAATATCAGACTTCAGAAATCATTGGAATCGCCAGTACAGAATGTTCCATTCATTCACTGCCAATCTGGAATTCATCTGAATCTGCACTCCAGGTAGGCTTTCATTACACCACTTATGAATGTCCAAGTAACACAATGCTGGTTTTCAGCGGTCTGTTCACACTCTAAGCCCTGCTTTTTACTGGGTATCCACACAACTGTGGTCAGCTCTTCATTTTCATGTCCAAACAATCCAGACTTGAGAAATCATTGCAATCTCCAGTACAGAATGTTCCATTCATTCACTGCGAATCTGGAATTCAACTGAATCTCCACTACCTGCAGATTTATCTTACACCACTTGTGAATGTCCAAGTAAAACAATGCTGGTTTTCAGAGGCCTGTTCATGTTCGCAGTCGTGCTGTTCAATTGGCTATCCACTCAACCTGTTTTGCTCCTCATTTTCCTGTGCACACAACCCAGCCTTCAGAAATCATTGTAATCTCCACTACAGGATGTTCCATTCATTCACTGGGAATCTGGAATTCATCTGAATCTGCACTCCACGCAGGCTTTCGTTACACCACTGCTGAAAGTCGAAGTAATGCAATACTGGTTTTCAGTGGTCTGTTCACATTCGAAGCCGAGGCTTTTTACAGGCTATCCACTCAACACTGGTCAGCTCTTCATTTTCGTGTCCCCACAATCCAGATTTCAGAAATCATTGCAATCTCCACTACAGAATGTTCCATTCATTCACTGCGAGTCTGGAGTTTATCTGATTCTCCACTCCCGCCTGGTTAACATTACACCACTTGTGAATGTCCAAGTAAGCCAATGCTGGTTTTCAGAGGCCTGTTCATACTCGCAGCCGTGCTGTTTAATTGACAATTCACTCCACCCTGTTCAGCTCTTCATTGTCCCACCACACTACCAGCCTTCAGAAATCTTTGTTATCTCCACTACAGAATGTTCCATTCATTCACTGCGAATCTGGAATTCATCTGACTCTCAACTCCACGCAGGTTTTCATTACACCACTGTTGAATGTCCAAGTAACCCAATGCTGGTTTTCAGCGGCCTGTTCATATTCGCAGCCCTGCTGTTTACTTGGCTATCGATTCAAGCCTGGTCAGCTCTTCATTTTCCTGTCCACACAACACAGGCTTCAGAAATCATTGGAATCTCCTCTACAGAATGTTCCATTCATTCACTGCGAATGTGGAATTCAACTGACTCTCCACTCCATGCAGGTTTTCCTTACACCACTGATGAATGTCCAAGTAACCCAATGCTGGTTTTCAGCTGCATGTTCACACTCGCAGCCATGCTATACAATTGGCTTTCCACTAAATCCTGATTAGTTCTTGATTTTCCTTCCACACGACCCAGCCTTCAGAAATCGTTGGAATCTCCACTAGAGAATGTTCCATTCATTCACTGCGAATCTGGAATTCCTCTGAACCTCCACTCCCGGCAGGTTTTCGTTACACCACTGTTGAATGTCCAAGTAACCCAATGTTTTAAATGTTTTCTTCACAAGCGCAGTGGTGCTGTTCAATTGGCTATCCACTCAACCCTGGCCAGCTCTACATTTTCCTGTCCACACCACAGAGACTGGAGAAATCATTGTTATCTCCACTACAGAATGTTCCATTCATTCACAGCGAATCTGGAATTCATCTGAATCTCCACTCCCGGCAGGTTTTCGTGACACCACTGGTAAATATCCAAGTAAGCCAATGCTGGTTTTAAGTGGCCTGCTCATACTCTCAGCCGTGCTGTTCAATTTGCTATCCACTCAACCCTCTTCAGCTCCATTTTCCTGTCCACATAACCCAAACTTCAGAAACAATTGGTATCTCCTCCACAGAATGTTCCATTCATTGACGGCAAATCTGAAATTCATCTAATTCTCAACTCCCGTCAGGTTTTCGTTACACCACTTGTGAATGTCCAATTAAGCCAAAGCTGGTTTTCAGTGGCCTGTTCTTACTACGAGACGTGCTGTTCATTTGGCTATCCATTCCACCCTGTTCAGCTCTACATTTTCGTGTCCACAAAACCCAGCCTTCAGAAATCATTGGAATCACCACTAGAGAATGTTCCATTCATTCACTGCGAATCTGGAATTCATCTGAATCTCCACTCCCGGCAGGTTTTCATTGCACCACTGCTGAATGTTCAAGTAACGCAATGATGGTTTTCAGCGGTCTATTCACACTCGAACCCGTGCTGTTCACGGTCTAGCGACTCAACACTGGTGAGTTCTTCTTTTTCCAGTTCAGACAATACAAACCTCAGAAACCATTGCAATCTACACTACAGAATGTTTCATTCATTCAGGCGAATCTTGAATTCATCTTGTTCTCCACTCCCAGCAGGTTTTCGTTTCACCACTGGTGAATGTCCAAGCAACCCAAGGCTGGTTTCAGCTGCGTGTTAACACTCGCAGCCGTGCTGTTCAATTGGCTATCCAGTGAACGCTGGTTAGCTCTTGATTTTCCTTCCACACACCGAGCCTTCAGAAATCATTCTTATCTCCACTTCAGAATGTTCCATTCGTTCCCTGCGAATCTGGAATTCCTCTGACTCTCCACACCAGGCAGATTTTCCTAACAACACTGGTGAATGACCAGGTAATCCAATGCTGGTTTTCAGCGGCTGTTCACACTCACAGCCTTGCTGTTCAATTGGCAATCCAGTCAAACCTAGTCAGCTCTTCATTTTCCTGTCCACACAACCCAGCGTTCAGAAATCATTGGAATCTCTACTACAGAAATTTCCATTCATTCACTGTGAATCTGGAAATACTCTGAATCTGCATTCCAGGAAGGCTTTCGTTACACCACTGATGAATGTCCAAGTAATGCAATGCTGCTTCTTAGTGGTCTGTTCACACTCGAAACCGTGCTGTTCATTGGCTATCCACTCAATATCGGTCAGCTCTTCAATATCCTGTCCAGACTATCCAGATTCCTAAATTTTGGCAATCACCACTACAGAATGTTCCATTCAATCACGCGAATCTGGAATTCATCAGAGTCTCCACTCCTGGTAGGTTTTCGTGACACCACTGGTAAATGTCCAAGGAAGACAATGCTGGTTTTAAGCCGCCTGCTAACACACTCAGCCGTGCTGTTCAATTTGCTATCCACCCAACCCTATTCAGCTCTACATTTTCCTGTCCTCATAACCCAACCTTCAGAAATAATTGGTATCTCCTCCACAGAATGTTCCGTTCATTCACTGCGAATCTTAAATTCATCTGACTCTCAACTCCCGGCGGGTTATCGTTACACCACTTGTGAATGTCCAAGTAAGCCAATGCTGGTTTTCAGTGGCCTGTTCATACTAAGAGACGTGCTGTTCATTTGGCTATCCACTCCACCCTGTTCAGCTCTACATTTTCGTGTCCACAAAACCCAGCCTTCAGAAATCATTGGAATCACCACTAGAGAATGTTCCATTCATTCACTGCGAATCTGGAATTCCTCTGAACCTCCACTCCTGGCAGGTTTTCGTTACGCCACTGGTGAATGTCCAAGTAACTCAATCCTGGTTTTCAGAGGCATGTTCAACTCGCAGAAGTGCTGTTCAATGGGCTATCCACTCAATATTGGTCAGCTCTTCATTTTCCTCTCCACACAAACCAGCCTTCAGAAATCATTGGGCTCTCCACTACAGACTGTTCCATTCATTCACTGCGATTCTGCAATTCATCTGACTCTCCGCTCCAGGCAGGTTTTCATTACAGCACTGGTGAATGACCAAGTAATCCAATGCTGGTTTTCAGCCGCCTTTTCACACTCGCAGTGTGCTGTTCAATTGTCTATCCACTCAAACCTGGTCAGCCTTTCATTTTCTTTTCCACAATATCAGACTTCAGAAATCATTGGAATCGCCAGTACAGAATGTTCCATTCATTCACTGCCAATCTGGAATTCATCTGAATCTGCACTCCAGGTAGGCTTTCATTACACCACTTATGAATGTCCAAGTAACACAATGCTGGTTTTCAGCGGTCTGTTCACACTCTAAGCCCTGCTTTTTACTGGGTATCCACACAACTGTGGTCAGCTCTTCATTTTCATGTCCAAACAATCCAGACTTGAGAAATCATTGCAATCTCCAGTACAGAATGTTCCATTCATTCACTGCGAATCTGGAATTCAACTGAATCTCCACTACCTGCAGATTTATCTTACACCACTTGTGAATGTCCAAGTAAAACAATGCTGGTTTTCAGAGGCCTGTTCATGTTCGCAGTCGTGCTGTTCAATTGGCTATCCACTCAACCTGTTTTGCTCCTCATTTTCCTGTGCACACAACCCAGCCTTCAGAAATCATTGTAATCTCCACTACAGGATGTTCCATTCATTCACTGGGAATCTGGAATTCATCTGAATCTGCACTCCACGCAGGCTTTCGTTACACCACTGCTGAAAGTCGAAGTAATGCAATACTGGTTTTCAGTGGTCTGTTCACATTCGAAGCCGAGGCTTTTTACAGGCTATCCACTCAACACTGGTCAGCTCTTCATTTTCGTGTCCCCACAATCCAGATTTCAGAAATCATTGCAATCTCCACTACAGAATGTTCCATTCATTCACTGCGAGTCTGGAGTTTATCTGATTCTCCACTCCCGCCTGGTTAACATTACACCACTTGTGAATGTCCAAGTAAGCCAATGCTGGTTTTCAGAGGCCTGTTCATACTCGCAGCCGTGCTGTTTAATTGACAATTCACTCCACCCTGTTCAGCTCTTCATTGTCCCACCACACTACCAGCCTTCAGAAATCTTTGTTATCTCCACTACAGAATGTTCCATTCATTCACTGCGAATCTGGAATTCATCTGACTCTCAACTCCACGCAGGTTTTCATTACACCACTGTTGAATGTCCAAGTAACCCAATGCTGGTTTTCAGCGGCCTGTTCATATTCGCAGCCCTGCTGTTTACTTGGCTATCGATTCAAGCCTGGTCAGCTCTTCATTTTCCTGTCCACACAACACAGGCTTCAGAAATCATTGGAATCTCCTCTACAGAATGTTCCATTCATTCACTGCGAATGTGGAATTCAACTGACTCTCCACTCCATGCAGGTTTTCCTTACACCACTGATGAATGTCCAAGTAACCCAATGCTGGTTTTCAGCTGCATGTTCACACTCGCAGCCATGCTATACAATTGGCTTTCCACTAAATCCTGATTAGTTCTTGATTTTCCTTCCACACGACCCAGCCTTCAGAAATCGTTGGAATCTCCACTAGAGAATGTTCCATTCATTCACTGCGAATCTGGAATTCCTCTGAACCTCCACTCCCGGCAGGTTTTCGTTACACCACTGTTGAATGTCCAAGTAACCCAATGTTTTAAGTGTTTTCTTCACAAGCGCAGTGGTGCTGTTCAATTGGCTATCCACTCAACCCTGGCCAGCTCTACATTTTCCTGTCCACACCACAGAGACTGGAGAAATCATTGTTATCTCCACTACAGAATGTTCCATTCATTCACAGCGAATCTGGAATTCATCTGAATCTCCACTCCCGGCAGGTTTTCGTGACACCACTGGTAAATATCCAAGTAAGCCAATGCTGGTTTTAAGTGGCCTGCTCATACTCTCAGCCGTGCTGTTCAATTTGCTATCCACTCAACCCTCTTCAGCTCCATTTTCCTGTCCACATAACCCAAACTTCAGAAACAATTGGTATCTCCTCCACAGAATGTTCCATTCATTGACGGCAAATCTGAAATTCATCTAATTCTCAACTCCCGTCAGGTTTTCGTTACACCACTTGTGAATGTCCAATTAAGCCAAAGCTGGTTTTCAGTGGCCTGTTCTTACTACGAGACGTGCTGTTCATTTGGCTATCCATTCCACCCTGTTCAGCTCTACATTTTCGTGTCCACAAAACCCAGCCTTCAGAAATCATTGGAATCACCACTAGAGAATGTTCCATTCATTCACTGCGAATCTGGAATTCATCTGAATCTCCACTCCCGGCAGGTTTTCATTGCACCACTGCTGAATGTTCAAGTAACGCAATGATGGTTTTCAGCGGTCTATTCACACTCGAACCCGTGCTGTTCACGGTCTAGCGACTCAACACTGGTGAGTTCTTCTTTTTCCAGTTCAGACAATACAAACCTCAGAAACCATTGCAATCTACACTACAGAATGTTTCATTCATTCAGGCGAATCTTGAATTCATCTTGTTCTCCACTCCCAGCAGGTTTTCGTTTCACCACTGGTGAATGTCCAAGCAACCCAAGGCTGGTTTCAGCTGCGTGTTAACACTCGCAGCCGTGCTGTTCAATTGGCTATCCAGTGAACGCTGGTTAGCTCTTGATTTTCCTTCCACACACCGAGCCTTCAGAAATCATTCTTATCTCCACTTCAGAATGTTCCATTCGTTCCCTGCGAATCTGGAATTCCTCTGACTCTCCACACCAGGCAGATTTTCCTAACAACACTGGTGAATGACCAGGTAATCCAATGCTGGTTTTCAGCGGCTGTTCACACTCACAGCCTTGCTGTTCAATTGGCAATCCAGTCAAACCTAGTCAGCTCTTCATTTTCCTGTCCACACAACCCAGCGTTCAGAAATCATTGGAATCTCTACTATAGAAATTTCCATTCATTCACTGTGAATCTGGAAATACTCTGAATCTGCATTCCAGGAAGGCTTTCGTTACACCACTGATGAATGTCCAAGTAATGCAATGCTGCTTCTTAGTGGTCTGTTCACACTCGAAACCGTGCTGTTCATTGGCTATCCACTCAATATCGGTCAGCTCTTCAATATCCTGTCCAGACTATCCAGATTCCTAAATGTTGGCAATCACCACTACAGAATGTTCCATTCAATCACGCGAATCTGGAATTCATCAGAGTCTCCACTCCTGGAAGGTTTTCGTGACACCACTGGTAAATGTCCAAGGAAGACAATGCTGGTTTTAAGCCGCCTGCTAACACACTCAGCCGTGCTGTTCAATTTGCTATCCACCCAACCCTATTCAGCTCTACATTTTCCTGTCCTCATAACCCAACCTTCAGAAATAATTGGTATCTCCTCCACAGAATGTTCCGTTCATTCACTGCGAATCTTAAATTCATCTGACTCTCAACTCCCGGCGGGTTATCGTTACACCACTTGTGAATGTCCAAGTAAGTCAATGCTGGTTTTCAGTGGCCTGTTCATACTAAGAGACGTGCTGTTCATTTGGCTATCCACTCCACCCTGTTCAGCTCTACATTCTCGTGTCCACAAAACCCAGCCTTCAGAAATCATTGGAATCACCACTAGAGAATGTTCCATTCATTCACTGCGAATCTGGAATTCCTCTGAACCTCCACTCCTGGCAGGTTTTCGTTACGCCACTGGTGAATGTCCAAGTAACTCAATCCTGGTTTTCAGAGGCATGTTCAACTCGCAGAAGTGCTGTTCAATGGGCTATCCACTCAATATTGGTCAGCTCTTCATTTTCCTCTCCACACAAACCAGCCTTCAGAAATCATTGGGCTCTCCACTACAGACTGTTCCATTCATTCACTGCGATTCTGCAATTCATCTGACTCTCCGCTCCAGGCAGGTTTTCATTACAGCACTGGTGAATGACCAAGTAATCCAATGCTGGTTTTCAGCCGCCTTTTCACACTCGCAGTGTGCTGTTCAATTGTCTATCCACTCAAACCTGGTCAGCCTTTCATTTTCTTTTCCACAATATCAGACTTCAGAAATCATTGGAATCGCCAGTACAGAATGTTCCATTCATTCACTGCCAATCTGGAATTCATCTGAATCTGCACTCCAGGTAGGCTTTCATTACACCACTTATGAATGTCCAAGTAACACAATGCTGGTTTTCAGCGGTCTGTTCACACTCTAAGCCCTGCTTTTTACTGGGTATCCACACAACTGTGGTCAGCTCTTCATTTTCATGTCCAAACAATCCAGACTTGAGAAATCATTGCAATCTCCAGTACAGAATGTTCCATTCATTCACTGCGAATCTGGAATTCAACTGAATCTCCACTACCTGCAGATTTATCTTACACCACTTGTGAATGTCCAAGTAAAACAATGCTGGTTTTCAGAGGCCTGTTCATGTTCGCAGTCGTGCTGTTCAATTGGCTATCCACTCAACCTGTTTTGCTCCTCATTTTCCTGTGCACACAACCCAGCCTTCAGAAATCATTGTAATCTCCACTACAGGATGTTCCATTCATTCACTGGGAATCTGGAATTCATCTGAATCTGCACTCCACGCAGGCTTTCGTTACACCACTGCTGAAAGTCGAAGTAATGCAATACTGGTTTTCAGTGGTCTGTTCACATTCGAAGCCGAGGCTTTTTACAGGCTATCCACTCAACACTGGTCAGCTCTTCATTTTCGTGTCCCCACAATCCAGATTTCAGAAATCATTGCAATCTCCACTACAGAATGTTCCATTCATTCACTGCGAGTCTGGAGTTTATCTGATTCTCCACTCCCGCCTGGTTAACATTACACCACTTGTGAATGTCCAAGTAAGCCAATGCTGGTTTTCAGAGGCCTGTTCATACTCGCAGCCGTGCTGTTTAATTGACAATTCACTCCACCCTGTTCAGCTCTTCATTGTCCCACCACACTACCAGCCTTCAGAAATCTTTGTTATCTCCACTACAGAATGTTCCATTCATTCACTGCGAATCTGGAATTCATCTGACTCTCAACTCCACGCAGGTTTTCATTACACCACTGTTGAATGTCCAAGTAACCCAATGCTGGTTTTCAGCGGCCTGTTCATATTCGCAGCCCTGCTGTTTACTTGGCTATCGATTCAAGCCTGGTCAGCTCTTCATTTTCCTGTCCACACAACACAGGCTTCAGAAATCATTGGAATCTCCTCTACAGAATGTTCCATTCATTCACTGCGAATGTGGAATTCAACTGACTCTCCACTCCATGCAGGTTTTCCTTACACCACTGATGAATGTCCAAGTAACCCAATGCTGGTTTTCAGCTGCATGTTCACACTCGCAGCCATGCTATACAATTGGCTTTCCACTAAATCCTGATTAGTTCTTGATTTTCCTTCCACACGACCCAGCCTTCAGAAATCGTTGGAATCTCCACTAGAGAATGTTCCATTCATTCACTGCGAATCTGGAATTCCTCTGAACCTCCACTCCCGGCAGGTTTTCGTTACACCACTGTTGAATGTCCAAGTAACCCAATGTTTTAAGTGTTTTCTTCACAAGCGCAGTGGTGCTGTTCAATTGGCTATCCACTCAACCCTGGCCAGCTCTACATTTTCCTGTCCACACCACAGAGACTGGAGAAATCATTGTTATCTCCACTACAGAATGTTCCATTCATTCACAGCGAATCTGGAATTCATCTGAATCTCCACTCCCGGCAGGTTTTCGTGACACCACTGGTAAATATCCAAGTAAGCCAATGCTGGTTTTAAGTGGCCTGCTCATACTCTCAGCCGTGCTGTTCAATTTGCTATCCACTCAACCCTCTTCAGCTCCATTTTCCTGTCCACATAACCCAAACTTCAGAAACAATTGGTATCTCCTCCACAGAATGTTCCATTCATTGACGGCAAATCTGAAATTCATCTAATTCTCAACTCCCGTCAGGTTTTCGTTACACCACTTGTGAATGTCCAATTAAGCCAAAGCTGGTTTTCAGTGGCCTGTTCTTACTACGAGACGTGCTGTTCATTTGGCTATCCATTCCACCCTGTTCAGCTCTACATTTTCGTGTCCACAAAACCCAGCCTTCAGAAATCATTGGAATCACCACTAGAGAATGTTCCATTCATTCACTGCGAATCTGGAATTCATCTGAATCTCCACTCCCGGCAGGTTTTCATTGCACCACTGCTGAATGTTCAAGTAACGCAATGATGGTTTTCAGCGGTCTATTCACACTCGAACCCGTGCTGTTCACGGTCTAGCGACTCAACACTGGTGAGTTCTTCTTTTTCCAGTTCAGACAATACAAACCTCAGAAACCATTGCAATCTACACTACAGAATGTTTCATTCATTCAGGCGAATCTTGAATTCATCTTGTTCTCCACTCCCAGCAGGTTTTCGTTTCACCACTGGTGAATGTCCAAGCAACCCAAGGCTGGTTTCAGCTGCGTGTTAACACTCGCAGCCGTGCTGTTCAATTGGCTATCCAGTGAACGCTGGTTAGCTCTTGATTTTCCTTCCACACACCGAGCCTTCAGAAATCATTCTTATCTCCACTTCAGAATGTTCCATTCGTTCCCTGCGAATCTGGAATTCCTCTGACTCTCCACACCAGGCAGATTTTCCTAACAACACTGGTGAATGACCAGGTAATCCAATGCTGGTTTTCAGCGGCTGTTCACACTCACAGCCTTGCTGTTCAATTGGCAATCCAGTCAAACCTAGTCAGCTCTTCATTTTCCTGTCCACACAACCCAGCGTTCAGAAATCATTGGAATCTCTACTACAGAAATTTCCATTCATTCACTGTGAATCTGGAAATACTCTGAATCTGCATTCCAGGAAGGCTTTCGTTACACCACTGATGAATGTCCAAGTAATGCAATGCTGCTTCTTAGTGGTCTGTTCACACTCGAAACCGTGCTGTTCATTGGCTATCCACTCAATATCGGTCAGCTCTTCAATATCCTGTCCAGACTATCCAGATTCCTAAATGTTGGCAATCACCACTACAGAATGTTCCATTCAATCACGCGAATCTGGAATTCATCAGAGTCTCCACTCCTGGAAGGTTTTCGTGACACCACTGGTAAATGTCCAAGGAAGACAATGCTGGTTTTAAGCCGCCTGCTAACACACTCAGCCGTGCTGTTCAATTTGCTATCCACCCAACCCTATTCAGCTCTACATTTTCCTGTCCTCATAACCCAACCTTCAGAAATAATTGGTATCTCCTCCACAGAATGTTCCGTTCATTCACTGCGAATCTTAAATTCATCTGACTCTCAACTCCCGGCGGGTTATCGTTACACCACTTGTGAATGTCCAAGTAAGTCAATGCTGGTTTTCAGTGGCCTGTTCATACTAAGAGACGTGCTGTTCATTTGGCTATCCACTCCACCCTGTTCAGCTCTACATTCTCGTGTCCACAAAACCCAGCCTTCAGAAATCATTGGAATCACCACTAGAGAATGTTCCATTCATTCACTGCGAATCTGGAATTCCTCTGAACCTCCACTCCTGGCAGGTTTTCGTTACGCCACTGGTGAATGTCCAAGTAACTCAATCCTGGTTTTCAGAGGCATGTTCAACTCGCAGAAGTGCTGTTCAATGGGCTATCCACTCAATATTGGTCAGCTCTTCATTTTCCTCTCCACACAAACCAGCCTTCAGAAATCATTGGGCTCTCCACTACAGACTGTTCCATTCATTCACTGCGATTCTGCAATTCATCTGACTCTCCGCTCCAGGCAGGTTTTCATTACAGCACTGGTGAATGACCAAGTAATCCAATGCTGGTTTTCAGCCGCCTTTTCACACTCGCAGTGTGCTGTTCAATTGTCTATCCACTCAAACCTGGTCAGCCTTTCATTTTCTTTTCCACAATATCAGACTTCAGAAATCATTGGAATCGCCAGTACAGAATGTTCCATTCATTCACTGCCAATCTGGAATTCATCTGAATCTGCACTCCAGGTAGGCTTTCATTACACCACTTATGAATGTCCAAGTAACACAATGCTGGTTTTCAGCGGTCTGTTCACACTCTAAGCCCTGCTTTTTACTGGGTATCCACACAACTGTGGTCAGCTCTTCATTTTCATGTCCAAACAATCCAGACTTGAGAAATCATTGCAATCTCCAGTACAGAATGTTCCATTCATTCACTGCGAATCTGGAATTCAACTGAATCTCCACTACCTGCAGATTTATCTTACACCACTTGTGAATGTCCAAGTAAAACAATGCTGGTTTTCAGAGGCCTGTTCATGTTCGCAGTCGTGCTGTTCAATTGGCTATCCACTCAACCTGTTTTGCTCCTCATTTTCCTGTGCACACAACCCAGCCTTCAGAAATCATTGTAATCTCCACTACAGGATGTTCCATTCATTCACTGGGAATCTGGAATTCATCTGAATCTGCACTCCACGCAGGCTTTCGTTACACCACTGCTGAAAGTCGAAGTAATGCAATACTGGTTTTCAGTGGTCTGTTCACATTCGAAGCCGAGGCTTTTTACAGGCTATCCACTCAACACTGGTCAGCTCTTCATTTTCGTGTCCCCACAATCCAGATTTCAGAAATCATTGCAATCTCCACTACAGAATGTTCCATTCATTCACTGCGAGTCTGGAGTTTATCTGATTCTCCACTCCCGCCTGGTTAACATTACACCACTTGTGAATGTCCAAGTAAGCCAATGCTGGTTTTCAGAGGCCTGTTCATACTCGCAGCCGTGCTGTTTAATTGACAATTCACTCCACCCTGTTCAGCTCTTCATTGTCCCACCACACTACCAGCCTTCAGAAATCTTTGTTATCTCCACTACAGAATGTTCCATTCATTCACTGCGAATCTGGAATTCATCTGACTCTCAACTCCACGCAGGTTTTCATTACACCACTGTTGAATGTCCAAGTAACCCAATGCTGGTTTTCAGCGGCCTGTTCATATTCGCAGCCCTGCTGTTTACTTGGCTATCGATTCAAGCCTGGTCAGCTCTTCATTTTCCTGTCCACACAACACAGGCTTCAGAAATCATTGGAATCTCCTCTACAGAATGTTCCATTCATTCACTGCGAATGTGGAATTCAACTGACTCTCCACTCCATGCAGGTTTTCCTTACACCACTGATGAATGTCCAAGTAACCCAATGCTGGTTTTCAGCTGCATGTTCACACTCGCAGCCATGCTATACAATTGGCTTTCCACTAAATCCTGATTAGTTCTTGATTTTCCTTCCACACGACCCAGCCTTCAGAAATCGTTGGAATCTCCACTAGAGAATGTTCCATTCATTCACTGCGAATCTGGAATTCCTCTGAACCTCCACTCCCGGCAGGTTTTCGTTACACCACTGTTGAATGTCCAAGTAACCCAATGTTTTAAGTGTTTTCTTCACAAGCGCAGTGGTGCTGTTCAATTGGCTATCCACTCAACCCTGGCCAGCTCTACATTTTCCTGTCCACACCACAGAGACTGGAGAAATCATTGTTATCTCCACTACAGAATGTTCCATTCATTCACAGCGAATCTGGAATTCATCTGAATCTCCACTCCCGGCAGGTTTTCGTGACACCACTGGTAAATATCCAAGTAAGCCAATGCTGGTTTTAAGTGGCCTGCTCATACTCTCAGCCGTGCTGTTCAATTTGCTATCCACTCAACCCTCTTCAGCTCCATTTTCCTGTCCACATAACCCAAACTTCAGAAACAATTGGTATCTCCTCCACAGAATGTTCCATTCATTGACGGCAAATCTGAAATTCATCTAATTCTCAACTCCCGTCAGGTTTTCGTTACACCACTTGTGAATGTCCAATTAAGCCAAAGCTGGTTTTCAGTGGCCTGTTCTTACTACGAGACGTGCTGTTCATTTGGCTATCCATTCCACCCTGTTCAGCTCTACATTTTCGTGTCCACAAAACCCAGCCTTCAGAAATCATTGGAATCACCACTAGAGAATGTTCCATTCATTCACTGCGAATCTGGAATTCATCTGAATCTCCACTCCCGGCAGGTTTTCATTGCACCACTGCTGAATGTTCAAGTAACGCAATGATGGTTTTCAGCGGTCTATTCACACTCGAACCCGTGCTGTTCACGGTCTAGCGACTCAACACTGGTGAGTTCTTCTTTTTCCAGTTCAGACAATACAAACCTCAGAAACCATTGCAATCTACACTACAGAATGTTTCATTCATTCAGGCGAATCTTGAATTCATCTTGTTCTCCACTCCCAGCAGGTTTTCGTTTCACCACTGGTGAATGTCCAAGCAACCCAAGGCTGGTTTCAGCTGCGTGTTAACACTCGCAGCCGTGCTGTTCAATTGGCTATCCAGTGAACGCTGGTTAGCTCTTGATTTTCCTTCCACACACCGAGCCTTCAGAAATCATTCTTATCTCCACTTCAGAATGTTCCATTCGTTCCCTGCGAATCTGGAATTCCTCTGACTCTCCACACCAGGCAGATTTTCCTAACAACACTGGTGAATGACCAGGTAATCCAATGCTGGTTTTCAGCGGCTGTTCACACTCACAGCCTTGCTGTTCAATTGGCAATCCAGTCAAACCTAGTCAGCTCTTCATTTTCCTGTCCACACAACCCAGCGTTCAGAAATCATTGGAATCTCTACTACAGAAATTTCCATTCATTCACTGTGAATCTGGAAATACTCTGAATCTGCATTCCAGGAAGGCTTTCGTTACACCACTGATGAATGTCCAAGTAATGCAATGCTGCTTCTTAGTGGTCTGTTCACACTCGAAACCGTGCTGTTCATTGGCTATCCACTCAATATCGGTCAGCTCTTCAATATCCTGTCCAGACTATCCAGATTCCTAAATGTTGGCAATCACCACTACAGAATGTTCCATTCAATCACGCGAATCTGGAATTCATCAGAGTCTCCACTCCTGGAAGGTTTTCGTGACACCACTGGTAAATGTCCAAGGAAGACAATGCTGGTTTTAAGCCGCCTGCTAACACACTCAGCCGTGCTGTTCAATTTGCTATCCACCCAACCCTATTCAGCTCTACATTTTCCTGTCCTCATAACCCAACCTTCAGAAATAATTGGTATCTCCTCCACAGAATGTTCCGTTCATTCACTGCGAATCTTAAATTCATCTGACTCTCAACTCCCGGCGGGTTATCGTTACACCACTTGTGAATGTCCAAGTAAGCCAATGCTGGTTTTCAGTGGCCTGTTCATACTAAGAGACGTGCTGTTCATTTGGCTATCCACTCCACCCTGTTCAGCTCTACATTTTCGTGTCCACAAAACCCAGCCTTCAGAAATCATTGGAATCACCACTAGAGAATGTTCCATTCATTCACTGCGAATCTGGAATTCCTCTGAACCTCCACTCCTGGCAGGTTTTCGTTACGCCACTGGTGAATGTCCAAGTAACTCAATCCTGGTTTTCAGAGGCATGTTCAACTCGCAGAAGTGCTGTTCAATGGGCTATCCACTCAATATTGGTCAGCTCTTCATTTTCCTCTCCACACAAACCAGCCTTCAGAAATCATTGGGCTCTCCACTACAGACTGTTCCATTCATTCACTGCGATTCTGCAATTCATCTGACTCTCCGCTCCAGGCAGGTTTTCATTACAGCACTGGTGAATGACCAAGTAATCCAATGCTGGTTTTCAGCCGCCTTTTCACACTCGCAGTGTGCTGTTCAATTGTCTATCCACTCAAACCTGGTCAGCCTTTCATTTTCTTTTCCACAATATCAGACTTCAGAAATCATTGGAATCGCCAGTACAGAATGTTCCATTCATTCACTGCCAATCTGGAATTCATCTGAATCTGCACTCCAGGTAGGCTTTCATTACACCACTTATGAATGTCCAAGTAACACAATGCTGGTTTTCAGCGGTCTGTTCACACTCTAAGCCCTGCTTTTTACTGGGTATCCACACAACTGTGGTCAGCTCTTCATTTTCATGTCCAAACAATCCAGACTTGAGAAATCATTGCAATCTCCAGTACAGAATGTTCCATTCATTCACTGCGAATCTGGAATTCAACTGAATCTCCACTACCTGCAGATTTATCTTACACCACTTGTGAATGTCCAAGTAAAACAATGCTGGTTTTCAGAGGCCTGTTCATGTTCGCAGTCGTGCTGTTCAATTGGCTATCCACTCAACCTGTTTTGCTCCTCATTTTCCTGTGCACACAACCCAGCCTTCAGAAATCATTGTAATCTCCACTACAGGATGTTCCATTCATTCACTGGGAATCTGGAATTCATCTGAATCTGCACTCCACGCAGGCTTTCGTTACACCACTGCTGAAAGTCGAAGTAATGCAATACTGGTTTTCAGTGGTCTGTTCACATTCGAAGCCGAGGCTTTTTACAGGCTATCCACTCAACACTGGTCAGCTCTTCATTTTCGTGTCCCCACAATCCAGATTTCAGAAATCATTGCAATCTCCACTACAGAATGTTCCATTCATTCACTGCGAGTCTGGAGTTTATCTGATTCTCCACTCCCGCCTGGTTAACATTACACCACTTGTGAATGTCCAAGTAAGCCAATGCTGGTTTTCAGAGGCCTGTTCATACTCGCAGCCGTGCTGTTTAATTGACAATTCACTCCACCCTGTTCAGCTCTTCATTGTCCCACCACACTACCAGCCTTCAGAAATCTTTGTTATCTCCACTACAGAATGTTCCATTCATTCACTGCGAATCTGGAATTCATCTGACTCTCAACTCCACGCAGGTTTTCATTACACCACTGTTGAATGTCCAAGTAACCCAATGCTGGTTTTCAGCGGCCTGTTCATATTCGCAGCCCTGCTGTTTACTTGGCTATCGATTCAAGCCTGGTCAGCTCTTCATTTTCCTGTCCACACAACACAGGCTTCAGAAATCATTGGAATCTCCTCTACAGAATGTTCCATTCATTCACTGCGAATGTGGAATTCAACTGACTCTCCACTCCATGCAGGTTTTCCTTACACCACTGATGAATGTCCAAGTAACCCAATGCTGGTTTTCAGCTGCATGTTCACACTCGCAGCCATGCTATACAATTGGCTTTCCACTAAATCCTGATTGGTTCTTGATTTTCCTTCCACACGACCCAGCCTTCAGAAATCGTTGGAATCTCCACTAGAGAATGTTCCATTCATTCACTGCGAATCTGGAATTCCTCTGAACCTCCACTCCCGGCAGGTTTTCGTTACACCACTGTTGAATGTCCAAGTAACCCAATGTTTTAAGTGTTTTCTTCACAAGCGCAGTGGTGCTGTTCAATTGGCTATCCACTCAACCCTGGCCAGCTCTACATTTTCCTGTCCACACCACAGAGACTGGAGAAATCATTGTTATCTCCACTACAGAATGTTCCATTCATTCACAGCGAATCTGGAATTCATCTGAATCTCCACTCCCGGCAGGTTTTCGTGACACCACTGGTAAATATCCAAGTAAGCCAATGCTGGTTTTAAGTGGCCTGCTCATACTCTCAGCCGTGCTGTTCAATTTGCTATCCACTCAACCCTCTTCAGCTCCATTTTCCTGTCCACATAACCCAAACTTCAGAAACAATTGGTATCTCCTCCACAGAATGTTCCATTCATTGACGGCAAATCTGAAATTCATCTAATTCTCAACTCCCGTCAGGTTTTCGTTACACCACTTGTGAATGTCCAATTAAGCCAAAGCTGGTTTTCAGTGGCCTGTTCTTACTACGAGACGTGCTGTTCATTTGGCTATCCATTCCACCCTGTTCAGCTCTACATTTTCGTGTCCACAAAACCCAGCCTTCAGAAATCATTGGAATCACCACTAGAGAATGTTCCATTCATTCACTGCGAATCTGGAATTCATCTGAATCTCCACTCCCGGCAGGTTTTCATTGCACCACTGCTGAATGTTCAAGTAACGCAATGATGGTTTTCAGCGGTCTATTCACACTCGAACCCGTGCTGTTCACGGTCTAGCGACTCAACACTGGTGAGTTCTTCTTTTTCCAGTTCAGACAATACAAACCTCAGAAACCATTGCAATCTACACTACAGAATGTTTCATTCATTCAGGCGAATCTTGAATTCATCTTGTTCTCCACTCCCAGCAGGTTTTCGTTTCACCACTGGTGAATGTCCAAGCAACCCAAGGCTGGTTTCAGCTGCGTGTTAACACTCGCAGCCGTGCTGTTCAATTGGCTATCCAGTGAACGCTGGTTAGCTCTTGATTTTCCTTCCACACACCGAGCCTTCAGAAATCATTCTTATCTCCACTTCAGAATGTTCCATTCGTTCCCTGCGAATCTGGAATTCCTCTGACTCTCCACACCAGGCAGATTTTCCTAACAACACTGGTGAATGACCAGGTAATCCAATGCTGGTTTTCAGCGGCTGTTCACACTCACAGCCTTGCTGTTCAATTGGCAATCCAGTCAAACCTAGTCAGCTCTTCATTTTCCTGTCCACACAACCCAGCGTTCAGAAATCATTGGAATCTCTACTACAGAAATTTCCATTCATTCACTGTGAATCTGGAAATACTCTGAATCTGCATTCCAGGAAGGCTTTCGTTACACCACTGATGAATGTCCAAGTAATGCAATGCTGCTTCTTAGTGGTCTGTTCACACTCGAAACCGTGCTGTTCATTGGCTATCCACTCAATATCGGTCAGCTCTTCAATATCCTGTCCAGACTATCCAGATTCCTAAATGTTGGCAATCACCACTACAGAATGTTCCATTCAATCACGCGAATCTGGAATTCATCAGAGTCTCCACTCCTGGAAGGTTTTCGTGACACCACTGGTAAATGTCCAAGGAAGACAATGCTGGTTTTAAGCCGCCTGCTAACACACTCAGCCGTGCTGTTCAATTTGCTATCCACCCAACCCTATTCAGCTCTACATTTTCCTGTCCTCATAACCCAACCTTCAGAAATAATTGGTATCTCCTCCACAGAATGTTCCGTTCATTCACTGCGAATCTTAAATTCATCTGACTCTCAACTCCCGGCGGGTTATCGTTACACCACTTGTGAATGTCCAAGTAAGCCAATGCTGGTTTTCAGTGGCCTGTTCATACTAAGAGACGTGCTGTTCATTTGGCTATCCACTCCACCCTGTTCAGCTCTACATTTTCGTGTCCACAAAACCCAGCCTTCAGAAATCATTGGAATCACCACTAGAGAATGTTCCATTCATTCACTGCGAATCTGGAATTCCTCTGAACCTCCACTCCTGGCAGGTTTTCGTTACGCCACTGGTGAATGTCCAAGTAACTCAATCCTGGTTTTCAGAGGCATGTTCAACTCGCAGAAGTGCTGTTCAATGGGCTATCCACTCAATATTGGTCAGCTCTTCATTTTCCTCTCCACACAAACCAGCCTTCAGAAATCATTGGGCTCTCCACTACAGACTGTTCCATTCATTCACTGCGATTCTGCAATTCATCTGACTCTCCGCTCCAGGCAGGTTTTCATTACAGCACTGGTGAATGACCAAGTAATCCAATGCTGGTTTTCAGCCGCCTTTTCACACTCGCAGTGTGCTGTTCAATTGTCTATCCACTCAAACCTGGTCAGCCTTTCATTTTCTTTTCCACAATATCAGACTTCAGAAATCATTGGAATCGCCAGTACAGAATGTTCCATTCATTCACTGCCAATCTGGAATTCATCTGAATCTGCACTCCAGGTAGGCTTTCATTACACCACTTATGAATGTCCAAGTAACACAATGCTGGTTTTCAGCGGTCTGTTCACACTCTAAGCCCTGCTTTTTACTGGGTATCCACACAACTGTGGTCAGCTCTTCATTTTCATGTCCAAACAATCCAGACTTGAGAAATCATTGCAATCTCCAGTACAGAATGTTCCATTCATTCACTGCGAATCTGGAATTCAACTGAATCTCCACTACCTGCAGATTTATCTTACACCACTTGTGAATGTCCAAGTAAAACAATGCTGGTTTTCAGAGGCCTGTTCATGTTCGCAGTCGTGCTGTTCAATTGGCTATCCACTCAACCTGTTTTGCTCCTCATGTTCCTGTGCACACAACCCAGCCTTCAGAAATCATTGTAATCTCCACTACAGGATGTTCCATTCATTCACTGGGAATCTGGAATTCATCTGAATCTGCACTCCACGCAGGCTTTCGTTACACCACTGCTGAAAGTCGAAGTAATGCAATACTGGTTTTCAGTGGTCTGTTCACATTCGAAGCCGAGGCTTTTTACAGGCTATCCACTCAACACTGGTCAGCTCTTCATTTTCGTGTCCCCACAATCCAGATTTCAGAAATCATTGCAATCTCCACTACAGAATGTTCCATTCATTCACTGCGAGTCTGGAGTTTATCTGATTCTCCACTCCCGCCTGGTTAACATTACACCACTTGTGAATGTCCAAGTAAGCCAATGCTGGTTTTCAGAGGCCTGTTCATACTCGCAGCCGTGCTGTTTAATTGACAATTCACTCCACCCTGTTCAGCTCTTCATTGTCCCACCACACTACCAGCCTTCAGAAATCTTTGTTATCTCCACTACAGAATGTTCCATTCATTCACTGCGAATCTGGAATTCATCTGACTCTCAACTCCACGCAGGTTTTCATTACACCACTGTTGAATGTCCAAGTAACCCAATGCTGGTTTTCAGCGGCCTGTTCATATTCGCAGCCCTGCTGTTTACTTGGCTATCGATTCAAGCCTGGTCAGCTCTTCATTTTCCTGTCCACACAACACAGGCTTCAGAAATCATTGGAATCTCCTCTACAGAATGTTCCATTCATTCACTGCGAATGTGGAATTCAACTGACTCTCCACTCCATGCAGGTTTTCCTTACACCACTGATGAATGTCCAAGTAACCCAATGCTGGTTTTCAGCTGCATGTTCACACTCGCAGCCATGCTATACAATTGGCTTTCCACTAAATCCTGATTGGTTCTTGATTTTCCTTCCACACGACCCAGCCTTCAGAAATCGTTGGAATCTCCACTAGAGAATGTTCCATTCATTCACTGCGAATCTGGAATTCCTCTGAACCTCCACTCCCGGCAGGTTTTCGTTACACCACTGTTGAATGTCCAAGTAACCCAATGTTTTAAGTGTTTTCTTCACAAGCGCAGTGGTGCTGTTCAATTGGCTATCCACTCAACCCTGGCCAGCTCTACATTTTCCTGTCCACACCACAGAGACTGGAGAAATCATTGTTATCTCCACTACAGAATGTTCCATTCATTCACAGCGAATCTGGAATTCATCTGAATCTCCACTCCCGGCAGGTTTTCGTGACACCACTGGTAAATATCCAAGTAAGCCAATGCTGGTTTTAAGTGGCCTGCTCATACTCTCAGCCGTGCTGTTCAATTTGCTATCCACTCAACCCTCTTCAGCTCCATTTTCCTGTCCACATAACCCAAACTTCAGAAACAATTGGTATCTCCTCCACAGAATGTTCCATTCATTGACGGCAAATCTGAAATTCATCTAATTCTCAACTCCCGTCAGGTTTTCGTTACACCACTTGTGAATGTCCAATTAAGCCAAAGCTGGTTTTCAGTGGCCTGTTCTTACTACGAGACGTGCTGTTCATTTGGCTATCCATTCCACCCTGTTCAGCTCTACATTTTCGTGTCCACAAAACCCAGCCTTCAGAAATCATTGGAATCACCACTAGAGAATGTTCCATTCATTCACTGCGAATCTGGAATTCATCTGAATCTCCACTCCCGGCAGGTTTTCATTGCACCACTGCTGAATGTTCAAGTAACGCAATGATGGTTTTCAGCGGTCTATTCACACTCGAACCCGTGCTGTTCACGGTCTAGCGACTCAACACTGGTGAGTTCTTCTTTTTCCAGTTCAGACAATACAAACCTCAGAAACCATTGCAATCTACACTACAGAATGTTTCATTCATTCAGGCGAATCTTGAATTCATCTTGTTCTCCACTCCCAGCAGGTTTTCGTTTCACCACTGGTGAATGTCCAAGCAACCCAAGGCTGGTTTCAGCTGCGTGTTAACACTCGCAGCCGTGCTGTTCAATTGGCTATCCAGTGAACGCTGGTTAGCTCTTGATTTTCCTTCCACACACCGAGCCTTCAGAAATCATTCTTATCTCCACTTCAGAATGTTCCATTCGTTCCCTGCGAATCTGGAATTCCTCTGACTCTCCACACCAGGCAGATTTTCCTAACAACACTGGTGAATGACCAGGTAATCCAATGCTGGTTTTCAGCGGCTGTTCACACTCACAGCCTTGCTGTTCAATTGGCAATCCAGTCAAACCTAGTCAGCTCTTCATTTTCCTGTCCACACAACCCAGCGTTCAGAAATCATTGGAATCTCTACTACAGAAATTTCCATTCATTCACTGTGAATCTGGAAATACTCTGAATCTGCATTCCAGGAAGGCTTTCGTTACACCACTGATGAATGTCCAAGTAATGCAATGCTGCTTCTTAGTGGTCTGTTCACACTCGAAACCGTGCTGTTCATTGGCTATCCACTCAATATCGGTCAGCTCTTCAATATCCTGTCCAGACTATCCAGATTCCTAAATGTTGGCAATCACCACTACAGAATGTTCCATTCAATCACGCGAATCTGGAATTCATCAGAGTCTCCACTCCTGGAAGGTTTTCGTGACACCACTGGTAAATGTCCAAGGAAGACAATGCTGGTTTTAAGCCGCCTGCTAACACACTCAGCCGTGCTGTTCAATTTGCTATCCACCCAACCCTATTCAGCTCTACATTTTCCTGTCCTCATAACCCAACCTTCAGAAATAATTGGTATCTCCTCCACAGAATGTTCCGTTCATTCACTGCGAATCTTAAATTCATCTGACTCTCAACTCCCGGCGGGTTATCGTTACACCACTTGTGAATGTCCAAGTAAGCCAATGCTGGTTTTCAGTGGCCTGTTCATACTAAGAGACGTGCTGTTCATTTGGCTATCCACTCCACCCTGTTCAGCTCTACATTCTCGTGTCCACAAAACCCAGCCTTCAGAAATCATTGGAATCACCACTAGAGAATGTTCCATTCATTCACTGCGAATCTGGAATTCCTCTGAACCTCCACTCCTGGCAGGTTTTCGTTACGCCACTGGTGAATGTCCAAGTAACTCAATCCTGGTTTTCAGAGGCATGTTCAACTCGCAGAAGTGCTGTTCAATGGGCTATCCACTCAATATTGGTCAGCTCTTCATTTTCCTCTCCACACAAACCAGCCTTCAGAAATCATTGGGCTCTCCACTACAGACTGTTCCATTCATTCACTGCGATTCTGCAATTCATCTGACTCTCCGCTCCAGGCAGGTTTTCATTACAGCACTGGTGAATGACCAAGTAATCCAATGCTGGTTTTCAGCCGCCTTTTCACACTCGCAGTGTGCTGTTCAATTGTCTATCCACTCAAACCTGGTCAGCCTTTCATTTTCTTTTCCACAATATCAGACTTCAGAAATCATTGGAATCGCCAGTACAGAATGTTCCATTCATTCACTGCCAATCTGGAATTCATCTGAATCTGCACTCCAGGTAGGCTTTCATTACACCACTTATGAATGTCCAAGTAACACAATGCTGGTTTTCAGCGGTCTGTTCACACTCTAAGCCCTGCTTTTTACTGGGTATCCACACAACTGTGGTCAGCTCTTCATTTTCATGTCCAAACAATCCAGACTTGAGAAATCATTGCAATCTCCAGTACAGAATGTTCCATTCATTCACTGCGAATCTGGAATTCAACTGAATCTCCACTACCTGCAGATTTATCTTACACCACTTGTGAATGTCCAAGTAAAACAATGCTGGTTTTCAGAGGCCTGTTCATGTTCGCAGTCGTGCTGTTCAATTGGCTATCCACTCAACCTGTTTTGCTCCTCATGTTCCTGTGCACACAACCCAGCCTTCAGAAATCATTGTAATCTCCACTACAGGATGTTCCATTCATTCACTGGGAATCTGGAATTCATCTGAATCTGCACTCCACGCAGGCTTTCGTTACACCACTGCTGAAAGTCGAAGTAATGCAATACTGGTTTTCAGTGGTCTGTTCACATTCGAAGCCGAGGCTTTTTACAGGCTATCCACTCAACACTGGTCAGCTCTTCATTTTCGTGTCCCCACAATCCAGATTTCAGAAATCATTGCAATCTCCACTACAGAATGTTCCATTCATTCACTGCGAGTCTGGAGTTTATCTGATTCTCCACTCCCGCCTGGTTAACATTACACCACTTGTGAATG
This sequence comes from Sorex fumeus, assembly GCF_029834395.1. Taxonomy (NCBI): domain Eukaryota; kingdom Metazoa; phylum Chordata; class Mammalia; order Eulipotyphla; family Soricidae; genus Sorex; species Sorex fumeus. The sequence continues at coordinate 1,145,362 of NW_026606251.1, forward strand.
TCCAAGTAAGCCAATGCTGGTTTTCAGAGGCCTGTTCATACTCGCAGCCGTGCTGTTTAATTGACAATTCACTCCACCCTGTTCAGCTCTTCATTGTCCCACCACACTACCAGCCTTCAGAAATCTTTGTTATCTCCACTACAGAATGTTCCATTCATTCACTGCGAATCTGGAATTCATCTGACTCTCAACTCCACGCAGGTTTTCATTACACCACTGTTGAATGTCCAAGTAACCCAATGCTGGTTTTCAGCGGCCTGTTCATATTCGCAGCCCTGCTGTTTACTTGGCTATCGATTCAAGCCTGGTCAGCTCTTCATTTTCCTGTCCACACAACACAGGCTTCAGAAATCATTGGAATCTCCTCTACAGAATGTTCCATTCATTCACTGCGAATGTGGAATTCAACTGACTCTCCACTCCATGCAGGTTTTCCTTACACCACTGATGAATGTCCAAGTAACCCAATGCTGGTTTTCAGCTGCATGTTCACACTCGCAGCCATGCTATACAATTGGCTTTCCACTAAATCCTGATTGGTTCTTGATTTTCCTTCCACACGACCCAGCCTTCAGAAATCGTTGGAATCTCCACTAGAGAATGTTCCATTCATTCACTGCGAATCTGGAATTCCTCTGAACCTCCACTCCCGGCAGGTTTTCGTTACACCACTGTTGAATGTCCAAGTAACCCAATGTTTTAAGTGTTTTCTTCACAAGCGCAGTGGTGCTGTTCAATTGGCTATCCACTCAACCCTGGCCAGCTCTACATTTTCCTGTCCACACCACAGAGACTGGAGAAATCATTGTTATCTCCACTACAGAATGTTCCATTCATTCACAGCGAATCTGGAATTCATCTGAATCTCCACTCCCGGCAGGTTTTCGTGACACCACTGGTAAATATCCAAGTAAGCCAATGCTGGTTTTAAGTGGCCTGCTCATACTCTCAGCCGTGCTGTTCAATTTGCTATCCACTCAACCCTCTTCAGCTCCATTTTCCTGTCCACATAACCCAAACTTCAGAAACAATTGGTATCTCCTCCACAGAATGTTCCATTCATTGACGGCAAATCTGAAATTCATCTAATTCTCAACTCCCGTCAGGTTTTCGTTACACCACTTGTGAATGTCCAATTAAGCCAAAGCTGGTTTTCAGTGGCCTGTTCTTACTACGAGACGTGCTGTTCATTTGGCTATCCATTCCACCCTGTTCAGCTCTACATTTTCGTGTCCACAAAACCCAGCCTTCAGAAATCATTGGAATCACCACTAGAGAATGTTCCATTCATTCACTGCGAATCTGGAATTCATCTGAATCTCCACTCCCGGCAGGTTTTCATTGCACCACTGCTGAATGTTCAAGTAACGCAATGATGGTTTTCAGCGGTCTATTCACACTCGAACCCGTGCTGTTCACGGTCTAGCGACTCAACACTGGTGAGTTCTTCTTTTTCCAGTTCAGACAATACAAACCTCAGAAACCATTGCAATCTACACTACAGAATGTTTCATTCATTCACGCGAATCTTGAATTCATCTTGTTCTCCACTCCCAGCAGGTTTTCGTTTCACCACTGGTGAATGTCCAAGCAACCCAAGGCTGGTTTCAGCTGCGTGTTAACACTCGCAGCCGTGCTGTTCAATTGGCTATCCAGTGAACGCTGGTTAGCTCTTGATTTTCCTTCCACACACCGAGCCTTCAGAAATCATTCTTATCTCCACTTCAGAATGTTCCATTCGTTCCCTGCGAATCTGGAATTCCTCTGACTCTCCACACCAGGCAGATTTTCCTAACAACACTGGTGAATGACCAGGTAATCCAATGCTGGTTTTCAGCGGCTGTTCACACTCACAGCCTTGCTGTTCAATTGGCAATCCAGTCAAACCTAGTCAGCTCTTCATTTTCCTGTCCACACAACCCAGCGTTCAGAAATCATTGGAATCTCTACTACAGAAATTTCCATTCATTCACTGTGAATCTGGAAATACTCTGAATCTGCATTCCAGGAAGGCTTTCGTTACACCACTGATGAATGTCCAAGTAATGCAATGCTGCTTCTTAGTGGTCTGTTCACACTCGAAACCGTGCTGTTCATTGGCTATCCACTCAATATCGGTCAGCTCTTCAATATCCTGTCCAGACTATCCAGATTCCTAAATGTTGGCAATCACCACTACAGAATGTTCCATTCAATCACGCGAATCTGGAATTCATCAGAGTCTCCACTCCTGGAAGGTTTTCGTGACACCACTGGTAAATGTCCAAGGAAGACAATGCTGGTTTTAAGCCGCCTGCTAACACACTCAGCCGTGCTGTTCAATTTGCTATCCACCCAACCCTATTCAGCTTTACATTTTCCTGTCCTCATAACCCAACCTTCAGAAATAATTGGTATCTCCTCCACAGAATGTTCCGTTCATTCACTGCGAATCTTAAATTCATCTGACTCTCAACTCCCGGCGGGTTATCGTTACACCACTTGTGAATGTCCAAGTAAGCCAATGCTGGTTTTCAGTGGCCTGTTCATACTAAGAGACGTGCTGTTCATTTGGCTATCCACTCCACCCTGTTCAGCTCTACATTCTCGTGTCCACAAAACCCAGCCTTCAGAAATCATTGGAATCACCACTAGAGAATGTTCCATTCATTCACTGCGAATCTGGAATTCCTCTGAACCTCCACTCCTGGCAGGTTTTCGTTACGCCACTGGTGAATGTCCAAGTAACTCAATACTGGTTTTCAGAGGCATGTTCAACTCGCAGAAGTGCTGTTCAATGGGCTATCCACTCAATATTGGTCAGCTCTTCATTTTCCTCTCCACACAAACCAGCCTTCAGAAATCATTGGGCTCTCCACTACAGACTGTTCCATTCATTCACTGCGATTCTGCAATTCATCTGACTCTCCGCTCCAGGCAGGTTTTCATTACAGCACTGGTGAATGACCAAGTAATCCAATGCTGGTTTTCAGCCGCCTTTTCACACTCGCAGTGTGCTGTTCAATTGTCTATCCACTCAAACCTGGTCAGCCTTTCATTTTCTTTTCCACAATATCAGACTTCAGAAATCATTGGAATCGCCAGTACAGAATGTTCCATTCATTCACTGCCAATCTGGAATTCATCTGAATCTGCACTCCAGGTAGGCTTTCATTACACCACTTATGAATGTCCAAGTAACACAATGCTGGTTTTCAGCGGTCTGTTCACACTCTAAGCCCTGCTTTTTACTGGGTATCCACACAACTGTGGTCAGCTCTTCATTTTCATGTCCAAACAATCCAGACTTGAGAAATCATTGCAATCTCCAGTACAGAATGTTCCATTCATTCACTGCGAATCTGGAATTCAACTGAATCTCCACTACCTGCAGATTTATCTTACACCACTTGTGAATGTCCAAGTAAAACAATGCTGGTTTTCAGAGGCCTGTTCATGTTCGCAGTCGTGCTGTTCAATTGGCTATCCACTCAACCTGTTTTGCTCCTCATGTTCCTGTGCACACAACCCAGCCTTCAGAAATCATTGTAATCTCCACTACAGGATGTTCCATTCATTCACTGGGAATCTGGAATTCATCTGAATCTGCACTCCACGCAGGCTTTCGTTACACCACTGCTGAAAGTCGAAGTAATGCAATACTGGTTTTCAGTGGTCTGTTCACATTCGAAGCCGAGGCTTTTTACAGGCTATCCACTCAACACTGGTCAGCTCTTCATTTTCGTGTCCCCACAATCCAGATTTCAGAAATCATTGCAATCTCCACTACAGAATGTTCCATTCATTCACTGCGAGTCTGGAGTTTATCTGATTCTCCACTCCCGCCTGGTTAACATTACACCACTTGTGAATGTCCAAGTAAGCCAATGCTGGTTTTCAGAGGCCTGTTCATACTCGCAGCCGTGCTGTTTAATTGACAATTCACTCCACCCTGTTCAGCTCTTCATTGTCCCACCACACTACCAGCCTTCAGAAATCTTTGTTATCTCCACTACAGAATGTTCCATTCATTCACTGCGAATCTGGAATTCATCTGACTCTCAACTCCACGCAGGTTTTCATTACACCACTGTTGAATGTCCAAGTAACCCAATGCTGGTTTTCAGCGGCCTGTTCATATTCGCAGCCCTGCTGTTTACTTGGCTATCGATTCAAGCCTGGTCAGCTCTTCATTTTCCTGTCCACACAACACAGGCTTCAGAAATCATTGGAATCTCCTCTACAGAATGTTCCATTCATTCACTGCGAATGTGGAATTCAACTGACTCTCCACTCCATGCAGGTTTTCCTTACACCACTGATGAATGTCCAAGTAACCCAATGCTGGTTTTCAGCTGCATGTTCACACTCGCAGCCATGCTATACAATTGGCTTTCCACTAAATCCTGATTAGTTCTTGATTTTCCTTCCACACGACCCAGCCTTCAGAAATCGTTGGAATCTCCACTAGAGAATGTTCCATTCATTCACTGCGAATCTGGAATTCCTCTGAACCTCCACTCCCGGCAGGTTTTCGTTACACCACTGTTGAATGTCCAAGTAACCCAATGTTTTAAGTGTTTTCTTCACAAGCGCAGTGGTGCTGTTCAATTGGCTATCCACTCAACCCTGGCCAGCTCTACATTTTCCTGTCCACACCACAGAGACTGGAGAAATCATTGTTATCTCCACTACAGAATGTTCCATTCATTCACAGCGAATCTGGAATTCATCTGAATCTCCACTCCCGGCAGGTTTTCGTGACACCACTGGTAAATATCCAAGTAAGCCAATGCTGGTTTTAAGTGGCCTGCTCATACTCTCAGCCGTGCTGTTCAATTTGCTATCCACTCAACCCTCTTCAGCTCCATTTTCCTGTCCACATAACCCAAACTTCAGAAACAATTGGTATCTCCTCCACAGAATGTTCCATTCATTGACGGCAAATCTGAAATTCATCTAATTCTCAACTCCCGTCAGGTTTTCGTTACACCACTTGTGAATGTCCAATTAAGCCAAAGCTGGTTTTCAGTGGCCTGTTCTTACTACGAGACGTGCTGTTCATTTGGCTATCCATTCCACCCTGTTCAGCTCTACATTTTCGTGTCCACAAAACCCAGCCTTCAGAAATCATTGGAATCACCACTAGAGAATGTTCCATTCATTCACTGCGAATCTGGAATTCATCTGAATCTCCACTCCCGGCAGGTTTTCATTGCACCACTGCTGAATGTTCAAGTAACGCAATGATGGTTTTCAGCGGTCTATTCACACTCGAACCCGTGCTGTTCACGGTCTAGCGACTCAACACTGGTGAGTTCTTCTTTTTCCAGTTCAGACAATAAAAACCTCAGAAACCATTGCAATCTACACTACAGAATGTTTCATTCATTCACGCGAATCTTGAATTCATCTTGTTCTCCACTCCCAGCAGGTTTTCGTTTCACCACTGGTGAATGTCCAAGCAACCCAAGGCTGGTTTCAGCTGCGTGTTAACACTCGCAGCCGTGCTGTTCAATTGGCTATCCAGTGAACGCTGGTTAGCTCTTGATTTTCCTTCCACACACCGAGCCTTCAGAAATCATTCTTATCTCCACTTCAGAATGTTCCATTCGTTCCCTGCGAATCTGGAATTCCTCTGACTCTCCACACCAGGCAGATTTTCCTAACAACACTGGTGAATGACCAGGTAATCCAATGCTGGTTTTCAGCGGCTGTTCACACTCACAGCCTTGCTGTTCAATTGGCAATCCAGTCAAACCTAGTCAGCTCTTCATTTTCCTGTCCACACAACCCAGCGTTCAGAAATCATTGGAATCTCTACTACAGAAATTTCCATTCATTCACTGTGAATCTGGAAATACTCTGAATCTGCATTCCAGGAAGGCTTTCGTTACACCACTGATGAATGTCCAAGTAATGCAATGCTGCTTCTTAGTGGTCTGTTCACACTCGAAACCGTGCTCTTCATTGGCTATCCACTCAATATCGGTCAGCTCTTCAATATCCTGTCCAGACTATCCAGATTCCTAAATGTTGGCAATCACCACTACAGAATGTTCCATTCAATCACGCGAATCTGGAATTCATCAGAGTCTCCACTCCTGGAAGGTTTTCGTGACACCACTGGTAAATGTCCAAGGAAGACAATGCTGGTTTTAAGCCGCCTGCTAACACACTCAGCCGTGCTGTTCAATTTGCTATCCACCCAACCCTATTCAGCTCTACATTTTCCTGTCCTCATAACCCAACCTTCAGAAATAATTGGTATCTCCTCCACAGAATGTTCCGTTCATTCACTGCGAATCTTAAATTCATCTGACTCTCAACTCCCGGCGGGTTATCGTTACACCACTTGTGAATGTCCAAGTAAGCCAATGCTGGTTTTCAGTGGCCTGTTCATACTAAGAGACGTGCTGTTCATTTGGCTATCCACTCCACCCTGTTCAGCTCTACATTTTCGTGTCCACAAAACCCAGCCCTCAGAAATCATTGGAATCACCACTAGAGAATGTTCCATTCATTCACTGCGAATCTGGAATTCATCTGAACCTCCACTCCTGGCAGGTTTTCGTTACGCCACTGGTGAATGTCCAAGTAACTCAATCCTGGTTTTCAGAGGCATGTTCAACTCGCAGAAGTGCTGTTCAATGGGCTATCCACTCAATATTGGTCAGCTCTTCATTTTCCTCTCCACACAAACCAGCCTTCAGAAATCATTGGGCTCTCCACTACAGACTGTTCCATTCATTCACTGCGATTCTGCAATTCATCTGACTCTCCGCTCCAGGCAGGTTTTCATTACAGCACTGGTGAATGACCAAGTAATCCAATGCTGGTTTTCAGCCGCCTTTTCACACTCGCAGTGTGCTGTTCAATTGTCTATCCACTCAAACCTGGTCAGCCTTTCATTTTCTTTTCCACAATATCAGACTTCAGAAATCATTGGAATCGCCAGTACAGAATGTTCCATTCATTCACTGCCAATCTGGAATTCATCTGAATCTGCACTCCAGGTAGGCTTTCATTACACCACTTATGAATGTCCAGGTAACACAATGCTGGTTTTCAGCGGTCTGTTCACACTCTAAGCCCTGCTTTTTACTGGGTATCCACACAACTGTGGTCAGCTCTTCATTTTCATGTCCAAACAATCCAGACTTGAGAAATCATTGCAATCTCCAGTACAGAATGTTCCATTCATTCACTGCGAATCTGGAATTCAACTGAATCTCCACTACCTGCAGATTTATCTTACACCACTTGTGAATGTCCAAGTAAAACAATGCTGGTTTTCAGAGGCCTGTTCATGTTCGCAGTCGTGCTGTTCAATTGGCTATCCACTCAACCTGTTTTGCTCCTCATTTTCCTGTGCACACAACCCAGCCTTCAGAAATCATTGTAATCTCCACTACAGGATGTTCCATTCATTCACTGGGAATCTGGAATTCATCTGAATCTGCACTCCACGCAGGCTTTCGTTACACCACTGCTGAAAGTCGAAGTAATGCAATACTGGTTTTCAGTGGTCTGTTCACATTCGAAGCCGAGGCTTTTTACAGGCTATCCACTCAACACTGGTCAGCTCTTCATTTTCGTGTCCCCACAATCCAGATTTCAGAAATCATTGCAATCTCCACTACAGAATGTTCCATTCATTCACTGCGAGTCTGGAGTTTATCTGATTCTCCACTCCCGCCTGGTTAACATTACACCACTTGTGAATGTCCAAGTAAGCCAATGCTGGTTTTCAGAGGCCTGTTCATACTCGCAGCCGTGCTGTTTAATTGACAATTCACTCCACCCTGTTCAGCTCTTCATTGTCCCACCACACTACCAGCCTTCAGAAATCTTTGTTATCTCCACTACAGAATGTTCCATTCATTCACTGCGAATCTGGAATTCATCTGACTCTCAACTCCACGCAGGTTTTCATTACACCACTGTTGAATGTCCAAGTAACCCAATGCTGGTTTTCAGCGGCCTGTTCATATTCGCAGCCCTGCTGTTTACTTGGCTATCGATTCAAGCCTGGTCAGCCCTTCATTTTCCTGTCCACACAACACAGGCTTCAGAAATCATTGGAATCTCCTCTACAGAATGTTCCATTCATTCACTGCGAATGTGGAATTCAACTGACTCTCCACTCCATGCAGGTTTTCCTTACACCACTGATGAATGTCCAAGTAACCCAATGCTGGTTTTCAGCTGCATGTTCACACTCGCAGCCATGCTATAAAATTGGCTTTCCACTAAATCCTGATTAGTTCTTGATTTTCCTTCCACACGACCCAGCCTTCAGAAATCGTTGGAATCTCCACTAGAGAATGTTCCATTCATTCACTGCGAATCTGGAATTCCTCTGAACCTCCACTCCCGGCAGGTTTTCGTTACACCACTGTTGAATGTACAAGTAACCCAATGTTTTAAGTGTTTTCTTCACAAGCGCAGTGGTGCTGTTCAATTGGCTATCCACTCAACCCTGGCCAGCTCTACATTTTCCTGTCCACACCACAGAGACTGGAGAAATCATTGTTATCTCCACTACAGAATGTTCCATTCATTCACAGCGAATCTGGAATTCATCTGAATCTCCACTCCCGGCAGGTTTTCGTGACACCACTGGTAAATATCCAAGTAAGCCAATTCTGGTTTTAAGTGGCCTGCTCATACTCTCAGCCGTGCTGTTCAATTTGCTATCCACTCAACCCTCTTCAGCTCCATTTTCCTGTCCACATAACCCAAACTTCAGAAACAATTGGTATCTCCTCCACAGAATGTTCCATTCATTGACGGCAAATCTGAAATTCATCTAATTCTCAACTCCCGTCAGGTTTTCGTTACACCACTTGTGAATGTCCAATTAAGCCAAAGCTGGTTTTCAGTGGCCTGTTCTTACTACGAGACGTGCTGTTCATTTGGCTATCCATTCCACCCTGTTCAGCTCTACATTTTCGTGTCCACAAAACCCAGCCTTCAGAAATCATTGGAATCACCACTAGAGAATGTTCCATTCATTCACTGCGAATCTGGAATTCATCTGAATCTCCACTCCCGGCAGGTTTTCATTGCACCACTGCTGAATGTTCAAGTAACGCAATGATGGTTTTCAGCGGTCTATTCACACTCGAACCCGTGCTGTTCACGGTCTAGCGACTCAACACTGGTGAGTTCTTCTTTTTCCAGTTCAGACAATACAAACCTCAGAAACCATTGCAATCTACACTACAGAATGTTTCATTCATTCAGGCGAATCTTGAATTCATCTTGTTCTCCACTCCCAGCAGGTTTTCGTTTCACCACTGGTGAATGTCCAAGCAACCCAAGGCTGGTTTCAGCTGCGTGTTAACACTCGCAGCCGTGCTGTTCAATTGGCTATCCAGTGAACGCTGGTTAGCTCTTGATTTTCCTTCCACACACCGAGCCTTCAGAAATCATTCTTATCTCCACTTCAGAATGTTCCATTCGTTCCCTGCGAATCTGGAATTCCTCGACTCTCCACACCAGGCAGATTTTCCTAAAAACACTGGTGAATGACCAGGTAATCCAATGCTGGTTTTCAGCGGCTGTTCACACTCACAGCCTTGCTGTTCAATTGGCAATCCAGTCAAACCTAGTCAGCTCTTCATTTTCCTGTCCACACAACCCAGCGTTCAGAAATCATTGGAATCTCTACTACAGAAATTTCCATTCATTCACTGTGAATCTGGAAATAATCTGAATCTGCATTCCAGGAAGGCTTTCGTTACACCACTGATGAATGTCCAAGTAATGCAATGCTGCTTCTTAGTGGTCTGTTCACACTCGAAACCGTGCTGTTCATTGGCTATCCACTCAATATCGGTCAGCTCTTCAATATCCTGTCCAGACTATCCAGATTCCTAAATGTTGGCAATCACCACTACAGAATGTTCCATTCAATCACGCGAATCTGGAATTCATCAGAGTCTCCACTCCTGGAAGGTTTTCGTGACACCACTGGTAAATGTCCAAGGAAGACAATGCTGGTTTTAAGCCGCCTGCTAACACACTCAGCCGTGCTGTTCAATTTGCTATCCACCCAACCCTATTCAGCTCTACATTTTCCTGTCCTCATAACCCAACCTTCAGAAATAATTGGTATCTCCTCCACAGAATGTTCCGTTCATTCACTGCGAATCTTAAATTCATCTGACTCTCAACTCCCGGCGGGTTATCGTTACACCACTTGTGAATGTCCAAGTAAGCCAATGCTGGTTTTCAGTGGCCTGTTCATACTAAGAGACGTGCTGTTCATTTGGCTATCCACTCCACCCTGTTCAGCTCTACATTTTCGTGTCCACAAAACCCAGCCTTCAGAAATCATTGGAATCACCACTAGAGAATGTTCCATTCATTCACTGCGAATCTGGAATTCCTCTGAACCTCCACTCCTGGCAGGTTTTCGTTACGCCACTGGTGAATGTCCAAGTAACTCAATCCTGGTTTTCAGAGGCATGTTCAACTCGCAGAAGTGCTGTTCAATGGGCTATCCACTCAATATTGGTCAGCTCTTCATTTTCCTCTCCACACAAACCAGCCTTCAGAAATCATTGGGCTCTCCACTACAGACTGTTCCATTCATTCACTGCGATTCTGCAATTCATCTGACTCTCCGCTCCAGGCAGGTTTTCATTACAGCACTGGTGAATGACCAAGTAATCCAATGCTGGTTTTCAGCCGCCTTTTCACACTCGCAGTGTGCTGTTCAATTGTCTATCCACTCAAACCTGGTCAGCCTTTCATTTTCTTTTCCACAATATCAGACTTCAGAAATCATTGGAATCGCCAGTACAGAATGTTCCATTCATTCACTGCCAATCTGGAATTCATCTGAATCTGCACTCCAGGTAGGCTTTCATTACACCACTTATGAATGTCCAAGTAACACAATGCTGGTTTTCAGCGGTCTGTTCACACTCTAAGCCCTGCTTTTTACTGGGTATCCACACAACTGTGGTCAGCTCTTCATTTTCATGTCCAAACAATCCAGACTTGAGAAATCATTGCAATCTCCAGTACAGAATGTTCCATTCATTCACTGCGAATCTGGAATTCAACTGAATCTCCACTACCTGCAGATTTATCTTACACCACTTGTGAATGTCCAAGTAAAACAATGCTGGTTTTCAGAGGCCTGTTCATGTTCGCAGTCGTGCTGTTCAATTGGCTATCCACTCAACCTGTTTTGCTCCTCATTTTCCTGTGCACACAACCCAGCCTTCAGATATCATTGTAATCTCCACTACAGGATGTTCCATTCATTCACTGGGAATCTGGAATTCATCTGAATCTGCACTCCACGCAGGCTTTCGTTACACCACTGCTGAAAGTCGAAGTAATGCAATACTGGTTTTCAGTGGTCTGTTCACATTCGAAGCCGAGGCTTTTTACAGGCTATCCACTCAACACTGGTCAGCTCTTCATTTTCGTGTCCCCACAATCCAGATTTCAGAAATCATTGCAATCTCCACTACAGAATGTTCCATTCATTCACTGCGAGTCTGGAGTTTATCTGATTCTCCACTCCCGCCTGGTTAACATTACACCACTTGTGAATGTCCAAGTAAGCCAATGCTGGTTTTCAGAGGCCTGTTCATACTCGCAGCCGTGCTGTTTAATTGACAATTCACTCCACCCTGTTCAGCTCTTCATTGTCCCACCACACTACCAGCCTTCAGAAATCTTTGTTATCTCCACTACAGAATGTTCCATTCATTCACTGCGAATCTGGAATTCATCTGACTCTCAACTCCACGCAGGTTTTCATTACACCACTGTTGAATGTCCAAGTAACCCAATGCTGGTTTTCAGCGGCCTGTTCATATTCGCAGCCCTGCTGTTTACTTGGCTATCGATTCAAGCCTGGTCAGCTCTTCATTTTCCTGTCCACACAACACAGGCTTCAGAAATCATTGGAATCTCCTCTACAGAATGTTCCATTCATTCACTGCGAATGTGGAATTCAACTGACTCTCCACTCCATGCAGGTTTTCCTTACACCACTGATGAATGTCCAAGTAACCCAATGCTGGTTTTCAGCTGCATGTTCACACTCGCAGCCATGCTATACAATTGGCTTTCCACTAAATCCTGATTGGTTCTTGATTTTCCTTCCACACGACCCAACCTTCAGAAATCGTTGGAATCTCCACTAGAGAATGTTCCATTCATTCACTGCGAATCTGGAATTCCTCTGAACCTCCACTCCCGGCAGGTTTTCGTTACACCACTGTTGAATGTCCAAGTAACCCAATGTTTTAAGTGTTTTCTTCACAAGCGCAGTGGTGCTGTTCAATTGGCTATCCACTCAACCCTGGCCAGCTCTACATTTTCCTGTCCACACCACAGAGACTGGAGAAATCATTGTTATCTCCACTACAGAATGTTCCATTCATTCACAGCGAATCTGGAATTCATCTGAATCTCCACTCCCGGCAGGTTTTCGTGACACCACTGGTAAATATCCAAGTAAGCCAATGCTGGTTTTAAGTGGCCTGCTCATACTCTCAGCCGTGCTGTTCAATTTGCTATCCACTCAACCCTCTTCAGCTCCATTTTCCTGTCCACATAACCCAAACTTCAGAAACAATTGGTATCTCCTCCACAGAATGTTCCATTCATTGACGGCAAATCTGAAATTCATCTAATTCTCAACTCCCGTCAGGTTTTCGTTACACCACTTGTGAATGTCCAATTAAGCCAAAGCTGGTTTTCAGTGGCCTGTTCTTACTACGAGACGTGCTGTTCATTTGGCTATCCATTCCACCCTGTTCAGCTCTACATTTTCGTGTCCACAAAACCCAGCCTTCAGAAATCATTGGAATCACCACTAGAGAATGTTCCATTCATTCACTGCGAATCTGGAATTCATCTGAATCTCCACTCCCGGCAGGTTTTCATTGCACCACTGCTGAATGTTCAAGTAACACAATGATGGTTTTTAGCGGTCTATTCACCCTCGAACCCGTGCTGTTCACGGTCTAGCGACTCAACACTGGTGAGTTCTTCTTTTTCCAGTTCAGACAATACAAACCTCAGAAACCATTGCAATCTACACTACAGAATGTTTCATTCATTCAGGCGAATCTTGAATTCATCTTGTTCTCCACTCCCAGCAGGTTTTCGTTTCACCACTGGTGAATGTCCAAGCAACCCAAGGCTGGTTTCAGCTGCGTGTTAACACTCGCAGCCGTGCTGTTCAATTGGCTATCCAGTGAACGCTGGTTAGCTCTTGATTTTCCTTCCACACACCGAGCCTTCAGAAATCATTCTTATCTCCACTTCAGAATGTTCCATTCGTTCCCTGCGAATCTGGAATTCCTCTGACTCTCCACACCAGGCAGATTTTCCTAACAACACTGGTGATTGACCAGGTAATCCAATGCTGGTTTTCAGCGGCTGTTCACACTCACAGCCTTGCTGTTCAATTGGCAATCCAGTCAAACGTAGTCAGCTCTTCATTTTCCTGTCCACACAACCCAGCGTTCAGAAATCATTGGAATCTCTACTACAGAAATTTCCATTCATTCACTGTGAATCTGGAAATACTCTGAATCTGCATTCCAGGAAGGCTTTCGTTACACCACTGATGAATGTCCAAGTAATGCAATGCTGCTTCTTAGTGGTCTGTTCACACTCGAAACCGTGCTGTTCATTGGCTATCCACTCAATATCGGTCAGCTCTTCAATATCCTGTCCAGACTATCCAGATTCCTAAATGTTGGCAATCACCACTACAGAATGTTCCATTCAATCACGCGAATCTGGAATTCATCAGAGTCTCCACTCCTGGAAGGTTTTCGTGACACCACTGGTAAATGTCCAAGGAAGACAATGCTGGTTTTAAGCCGCCTGCTAACACACTCAGCCGTGCTGTTCAATTTGCTATCCACCCAACCCTATTCAGCTCTACATTTTCCTGTCCTCATAACCCAACCTTCAGAAATAATTGGTATCTCCTCCACAGAATGTTCCGTTCATTCACTGCGAATCTTAAATTCATCTGACTCTCAACTCCCGGCGGGTTATCGTTACACCACTTGTGAATGTCCAAGTAAGCCAATGCTGGTTTTCAGTGGCCTGTTCATACTAAGAGACGTGCTGTTCATTTGGCTATCCACTCCACCCTGTTCAGCTCTACATTTTCGTGTCCACAAAACCCAGCCTTCAGAAATCATTGGAATCACCACTAGAGAATGTTCCATTCATTCACTGCGAATCTGGAATTCATCTGAACCTCCACTCCTGGCAGGTTTTCGTTACGCCACTGGTGAATGTCCAAGTAACTCAATACTGGTTTTCAGAGGCATGTTCAACTCGCAGAAGTGCTGTTCAATGGGCTATCCACTCAATATTGGTCAGCTCTTCATTTTCCTCTCCACACAAACCAGCCTTCAGAAATCATTGGGCTCTCCACTACAGACTGTTCCATTCATTCACTGCGATTCTGCAATTCATCTGACTCTCCGCTCCAGGCAGGTTTTCATTACAGCACTGGTGAATGACCAAGTAATCCAATGCTGGTTTTCAGCCGCCTTTTCACACTCGCAGTGTGCTGTTCAATTGTCTATCCACTCAAACCTGGTCAGCCTTTCATTTTCTTTTCCACAATATCAGACTTCAGAAATCATTGGAATCGCCAGTACAGAATGTTCCATTCATTCACTGCCAATCTGGAATTCATCTGAATCTGCACTCCAGGTAGGCTTTCATTACACCACTTATGAATGTCCAAGTAACACAATGCTGGTTTTCAGCGGTCTGTTCACACTCTAAGCCCTGCTTTTTACTGGGTATCCACACAACTGTGGTCAGCTCTTCATTTTCATGTCCAAACAATCCAGACTTGAGAAATCATTGCAATCTCCAGTACAGAATGTTCCATTCATTCACTGCGAATCTGGAATTCAACTGAATCTCCACTACCTGCAGATTTATCTTACACCACTTGTGAATGTCCAAGTAAAACAATGCTGGTTTTCAGAGGCCTGTTCATGTTCGCAGTCGTGCTGTTCAATTGGCTATCCACTCAACCTGTTTTGCTCCTCATTTTCCTGTGCACACAACCCAGCCTTCAGAAATCATTGTAATCTCCACTACAGGATGTTCCATTCATTCACTGGGAATCTGGAATTCATCTGAATCTGCACTCCACGCAGGCTTTCGTTACACCACTGCTGAAAGTCGAAGTAATGCAATACTGGTTTTCAGTGGTCTGTTCACATTCGAAGCCGAGGCTTTTTACAGGCTATCCACTCAACACTGGTCAGCTCTTCATTTTCGTGTCCCCACAATCCAGATTTCAGAAATCATTGCAATCTCCACTACAGAATGTTCCATTCATTCACTGCGAGTCTGGAGTTTATCTGATTCTCCACTCCCGCCTGGTTAACATTACACCACTTGTGAATGTCCAAGTAAGCCAATGCTGGTTTTCAGAGGCCTGTTCATACTCGCAGCCGTGCTGTTTAATTGACAATTCACTCCACCCTGTTCAGCTCTTCATTGTCCCACCACACTACCAGCCTTCAGAAATCTTTGTTATCTCCACTACAGAATGTTCCATTCATTCACTGCGAATCTGGAATTCATCTGACTCTCAACTCCACGCAGGTTTTCATTACACCACTGTTGAATGTCCAAGTAACCCAATGCTGGTTTTCAGCGGCCTGTTCATATTCGCAGCCCTGCTGTTTACTTGGCTATCGATTCAAGCCTGGTCAGCTCTTCATTTTCCTGTCCACACAACACAGGCTTCAGAAATCATTGGAATCTCCTCTACAGAATGTTCCATTCATTCACTGCGAATGTGGAATTCAACTGACTCTCCACTCCATGCAGGTTTTCCTTACACCACTGATGAATGTCCAAGTAACCCAATGCTGGTTTTCAGCTGCATGTTCACACTCGCAGCCATGCTATACAATTGGCTTTCCACTAAATCCTGATTAGTTCTTGATTTTCCTTCCACACGACCCAGCCTTCAGAAATCGTTGGAATCTCCACTAGAGAATGTTCCATTCATTCACTGCGAATCTGGAATTCCTCTGAACCTCCACTCCCGGCAGGTTTTCGTTACACCACTGTTGAATGTCCAAGTAACCCAATGTTTTAAGTGTTTTCTTCACAAGCGCAGTGGTGCTGTTCAATTGGCTATCCACTCAACCCTGGCCAGCTCTACATTTTCCTGTCCACACCACAGAGACTGGAGAAATCATTGTTATCTCCACTACAGAATGTTCCATTCATTCACAGCGAATCTGGAATTCATCTGAATCTCCACTCCCGGCAGGTTTTCGTGACACCACTGGTAAATATCCAAGTAAGCCAATGCTGGTTTTAAGTGGCCTGCTCATACTCTCAGCCGTGCTGTTCAATTTGCTATCCACTCAACCCTCTTCAGCTCCATTTTCCTGTCCACATAACCCAAACTTCAGAAACAATTGGTATCTCCTCCACAGAATGTTCCATTCATTGACGGCAAATCTGAAATTCATCTAATTCTCAACTCCCGTCAGGTTTTCGTTACACCACTTGTGAATGTCCAATTAAGCCAAAGCTGGTTTTCAGTGGCCTGTTCTTACTACGAGACGTGCTGTTCATTTGGCTATCCATTCCACCCTGTTCAGCTCTACATTTTCGTGTCCACAAAACCCAGCCTTCAGAAATCATTGGAATCACCACTAGAGAATGTTCCATTCATTCACTGCGAATCTGGAATTCATCTGAATCTCCACTCCCGGCAGGTTTTCATTGCACCACTGCTGAATGTTCAAGTAACGCAATGATGGTTTTCAGCGGTCTATTCACACTCGAACCCGTGCTGTTCACGGTCTAGCGACTCAACACTGGTGAGTTCTTCTTTTTCCAGTTCAGACAATACAAACCTCAGAAACCATTGCAATCTACACTACAGAATGTTTCATTCATTCAGGCGAATCTTGAATTCATCTTGTTCTCCACTCCCAGCAGGTTTTCGTTTCACCACTGGTGAATGTCCAAGCAACCCAAGGCTGGTTTCAGCTGCGTGTTAACACTCGCAGCCGTGCTGTTCAATTGGCTATCCAGTGAACGCTGGTTAGCTCTTGATTTTCCTTCCACACACCGAGCCTTCAGAAATCATTCTTATCTCCACTTCAGAATGTTCCATTCGTTCCCTGCGAATCTGGAATTCCTCTGACTCTCCACACCAGGCAGATTTTCCTAACAACACTGGTGAATGACCAGGTAATCCAATGCTGGTTTTCAGCGGCTGTTCACACTCACAGCCTTGCTGTTCAATTGGCAATCCAGTCAAACCTAGTCAGCTCTTCATTTTCCTGTCCACACAACCCAGCGTTCAGAAATCATTGGAATCTCTACTACAGAAATTTCCATTCATTCACTGTGAATCTGGAAATACTCTGAATCTGCATTCCAGGAAGGCTTTCGTTACACCACTGATGAATGTCCAAGTAATGCAATGCTGCTTCTTAGTGGTCTGTTCACACTCGAAACCGTGCTGTTCATTGGCTATCCACTCAATATCGGTCAGCTCTTCAATATCCTGTCCAGACTATCCAGATTCCTAAATGTTGGCAATCACCACTACAGAATGTTCCATTCAATCACGCGAATCTGGAATTCATCAGAGTCTCCACTCCTGGAAGGTTTTCGTGACACCACTGGTAAATGTCCAAGGAAGACAATGCTGGTTTTAAGCCGCCTGCTAACACACTCAGCCGTGCTGTTCAATTTGCTATCCACCCAACCCTATTCAGCTCTACATTTTCCTGTCCTCATAACCCAACCTTCAGAAATAATTGGTATCTCCTCCACAGAATGTTCCGTTCATTCACTGCGAATCTTAAATTCATCTGACTCTCAACTCCCGGCGGGTTATCGTTACACCACTTGTGAATGTCCAAGTAAGCCAATGCTGGTTTTCAGTGGCCTGTTCATACTAAGAGACGTGCTGTTCATTTGGCTATCCACTCCACCCTGTTCAGCTCTACATTTTCGTGTCCACAAAACCCAGCCTTCAGAAATCATTGGAATCACCACTAGAGAATGTTCCATTCATTCACTGAGAATCTGGAATTCATCTGAACCTCCACTCCTGGCAGGTTTTCGTTACGCCACTGGTGAATGTCCAAGTAACTCAATACTGGTTTTCAGAGGCATGTTCAACTCGCAGAAGTGCTGTTCAATGGGCTATCCACTCAATATTGGTCAGCTCTTCATTTTCCTCTCCACACAAACCAGCCTTCAGAAATCATTGGGCTCTCCACTACAGACTGTTCCATTCATTCACTGCGATTCTGCAATTCATCTGACTCTCCGCTCCAGGCAGGTTTTCATTACAGCACTGGTGAATGACCAAGTAATCCAATGCTGGTTTTCAGCCGCCTTTTCACACTCGCAGTGTGCTGTTCAATTGTCTATCCACTCAAACCTGGTCAGCCTTTCATTTTCTTTTCCACAATATCAGACTTCAGAAATCATTGGAATCGCCAGTACAGAATGTTCCATTCATTCACTGCCAATCTGGAATTCATCTGAATCTGCACTCCAGGTAGGCTTTCATTACACCACTTATGAATGTCCAAGTAACACAATGCTGGTTTTCAGCGGTCTGTTCACACTCTAAGCCCTGCTTTTTACTGGGTATCCACACAACTGTGGTCAGCTCTTCATTTTCATGTCCAAACAATCCAGACTTGAGAAATCATTGCAATCTCCAGTACAGAATGTTCCATTCATTCACTGCGAATCTGGAATTCAACTGAATCTCCACTACCTGCAGATTTATCTTACACCACTTGTGAATGTCCAAGTAAAACAATGCTGGTTTTCAGAGGCCTGTTCATGTTCGCAGTCGTGCTGTTCAATTGGCTATCCACTCAACCTGTTTTGCTCCTCATTTTCCTGTGCACACAACCCAGCCTTCAGAAATCATTGTAATCTCCACTACAGGATGTTCCATTCATTCACTGGGAATCTGGAATTCATCTGAATCTGCACTCCACGCAGGCTTTCGTTACACCACTGCTGAAAGTCGAAGTAATGCAATACTGGTTTTCAGTGGTCTGTTCACATTCGAAGCCGAGGCTTTTTACAGGCTATCCACTCAACACTGGTCAGCTCTTCATTTTCGTGTCCCCACAATCCAGATTTCAGAAATCATTGCAATCTCCACTACAGAATGTTCCATTCATTCACTGCGAGTCTGGAGTTTATCTGATTCTCCACTCCCGCCTGGTTAACATTACACCACTTGTGAATGTCCAAGTAAGCCAATGCTGGTTTTCAGAGGCCTGTTCATACTCGCAGCCGTGCTGTTTAATTGACAATTCACTCCACCCTGTTCAGCTCTTCATTGTCCCACCACACTACCAGCCTTCAGAAATCTTTGTTATCTCCACTACAGAATGTTCCATTCATTCACTGCGAATCTGGAATTCATCTGACTCTCAACTCCACGCAGGTTTTCATTACACCACTGTTGAATGTCCAAGTAACCCAATGCTGGTTTTCAGCGGCCTGTTCATATTCGCAGCCCTGCTGTTTACTTGGCTATCGATTCAAGCCTGGTCAGCTCTTCATTTTCCTGTCCACACAACACAGGCTTCAGAAATCATTGGAATCTCCTCTACAGAATGTTCCATTCATTCACTGCGAATGTGGAATTCAACTGACTCTCCACTCCATGCAGGTTTTCCTTACACCACTGATGAATGTCCAAGTAACCCAATGCTGGTTTTCAGCTGCATGTTCACACTCGCAGCCATGCTATACAATTGGCTTTCCACTAAATCCTGATTAGTTCTTGATTTTCCTTCCACACGACCCAGCCTTCAGAAATCGTTGGAATCTCCACTAGAGAATGTTCCATTCATTCACTGCGAATCTGGAATTCCTCTGAACCTCCACTCCCGGCAGGTTTTCGTTACACCACTGTTGAATGTCCAAGTAACCCAATGTTTTAAGTGTTTTCTTCACAAGCGCAGTGGTGCTGTTCAATTGGCTATCCACTCAACCCTGGCCAGCTCTACATTTTCCTGTCCACACCACAGAGACTGGAGAAATCATTGTTATCTCCACTACAGAATGTTCCATTCATTCACAGCGAATCTGGAATTCATCTGAATCTCCACTCCCGGCAGGTTTTCGTGACACCACTGGTAAATATCCAAGTAAGCCAATGCTGGTTTTAAGTGGCCTGCTCATACTCTCAGCCGTGCTGTTCAATTTGCTATCCACTCAACCCTCTTCAGCTCCATTTTCCTGTCCACATAACCCAAACTTCAGAAACAATTGGTATCTCCTCCACAGAATGTTCCATTCATTGACGGCAAATCTGAAATTCATCTAATTCTCAACTCCCGTCAGGTTTTCGTTACACCACTTGTGAATGTCCAATTAAGCCAAAGCTGGTTTTCAGTGGCCTGTTCTTACTACGAGACGTGCTGTTCATTTGGCTATCCATTCCACCCTGTTCAGCTCTACATTTTCGTGTCCACAAAACCCAGCCTTCAGAAATCATTGGAATCACCACTAGAGAATGTTCCATTCATTCACTGCGAATCTGGAATTCATCTGAATCTCCACTCCCGGCAGGTTTTCATTGCACCACTGCTGAATGTTCAAGTAACGCAATGATGGTTTTCAGCGGTCTATTCACACTCGAACCCGTGCTGTTCACGGTCTAGCGACTCAACACTGGTGAGTTCTTCTTTTTCCAGTTCAGACAATACAAACCTCAGAAACCATTGCAATCTACACTACAGAATGTTTCATTCATTCAGGCGAATCTTGAATTCATCTTGTTCTCCACTCCCAGCAGGTTTTCGTTTCACCACTGGTGAATGTCCAAGCAACCCAAGGCTGGTTTCAGCTGCGTGTTAACACTCGCAGCCGTGCTGTTCAATTGGCTATCCAGTGAACGCTGGTTAGCTCTTGATTTTCCTTCCACACACCGAGCCTTCAGAAATCATTCTTATCTCCACTTCAGAATGTTCCATTCGTTCCCTGCGAATCTGGAATTCCTCTGACTCTCCACACCAGGCAGATTTTCCTAACAACACTGGTGAATGACCAGGTAATCCAATGCTGGTTTTCAGCGGCTGTTCACACTCACAGCCTTGCTGTTCAATTGGCAATCCAGTCAAACCTAGTCAGCTCTTCATTTTCCTGTCCACACAACCCAGCGTTCAGAAATCATTGGAATCTCTACTACAGAAATTTCCATTCATTCACTGTGAATCTGGAAATACTCTGAATCTGCATTCCAGGAAGGCTTTCGTTACACCACTGATGAATGTCCAAGTAATGCAATGCTGCTTCTTAGTGGTCTGTTCACACTCGAAACCGTGCTGTTCATTGGCTATCCACTCAATATCGGTCAGCTCTTCAATATCCTGTCCAGACTATCCAGATTCCTAAATGTTGGCAATCACCACTACAGAATGTTCCATTCAATCACGCGAATCTGGAATTCATCAGAGTCTCCACTCCTGGAAGGTTTTCGTGACACCACTGGTAAATGTCCAAGGAAGACAATGCTGGTTTTAAGCCGCCTGCTAACACACTCAGCCGTGCTGTTCAATTTGCTATCCACCCAACCCTATTCAGCTCTACATTTTCCTGTCCTCATAACCCAACCTTCAGAAATAATTGGTATCTCCTCCACAGAATGTTCCGTTCATTCACTGCGAATCTTAAATTCATCTGACTCTCAACTCCCGGCGGGTTATCGTTACACCACTTGTGAATGTCCAAGTAAGCCAATGCTGGTTTTCAGTGGCCTGTTCATACTAAGAGACGTGCTGTTCATTTGGCTATCCACTCCACCCTGTTCAGCTCTACATTCTCGTGTCCACAAAACCCAGCCTTCAGAAATCATTGGAATCACCACTAGAGAATGTTCCATTCATTCACTGCGAATCTGGAATTCATCTGAACCTCCACTCCTGGCAGGTTTTCGTTACGCCACTGGTGAATGTCCAAGTAACTCAATACTGGTTTTCAGAGGCATGTTCAACTCGCAGAAGTGCTGTTCAATGGGCTATCCACTCAATATTGGTCAGCTCTTCATTTTCCTCTCCACACAAACCAGCCTTCAGAAATCATTGGGCTCTCCACTACAGACTGTTCCATTCATTCACTGCGATTCTGCAATTCATCTGACTCTCCGCTCCAGGCAGGTTTTCATTACAGCACTGGTGAATGACCAAGTAATCCAATGCTGGTTTTCAGCCGCCTTTTCACACTCGCAGTGTGCTGTTCAATTGTCTATCCACTCAAACCTGGTCAGCCTTTCATTTTCTTTTCCACAATATCAGACTTCAGAAATCATTGGAATCGCCAGTACAGAATGTTCCATTCATTCACTGCCAATCTGGAATTCATCTGAATCTGCACTCCAGGTAGGCTTTCATTACACCACTTATGAATGTCCAAGTAACACAATGCTGGTTTTCAGCGGTCTGTTCACACTCTAAGCCCTGCTTTTTACTGGGTATCCACACAACTGTGGTCAGCTCTTCATTTTCATGTCCAAACAATCCAGACTTGAGAAATCATTGCAATCTCCAGTACAGAATGTTCCATTCATTCACTGCGAATCTGGAATTCAACTGAATCTCCACTACCTGCAGATTTATCTTACACCACTTGTGAATGTCCAAGTAAAACAATGCTGGTTTTCAGAGGCCTGTTCATGTTCGCAGTCGTGCTGTTCAATTGGCTATCCACTCAACCTGTTTTGCTCCTCATTTTCCTGTGCACACAACCCAGCCTTCAGAAATCATTGTAATCTCCACTACAGGATGTTCCATTCATTCACTGGGAATCTGGAATTCATCTGAATCTGCACTCCACGCAGGCTTTCGTTACACCACTGCTGAAAGTCGAAGTAATGCAATACTGGTTTTCAGTGGTCTGTTCACATTCGAAGCCGAGGCTTTTTACAGGCTATCCACTCAACACTGGTCAGCTCTTCATTTTCGTGTCCCCACAATCCAGATTTCAGAAATCATTGCAATCTCCACTACAGAATGTTCCATTCATTCACTGCGAGTCTGGAGTTTATCTGATTCTCCACTCCCGCCTGGTTAACATTACACCACTTGTGAATGTCCAAGTAAGCCAATGCTGGTTTTCAGAGGCCTGTTCATACTCGCAGCCGTGCTGTTTAATTGACAATTCACTCCACCCTGTTCAGCTCTTCATTGTCCCACCACACTACCAGCCTTCAGAAATCTTTGTTATCTCCACTACAGAATGTTCCATTCATTCACTGCGAATCTGGAATTCATCTGACTCTCAACTCCACGCAGGTTTTCATTACACCACTGTTGAATGTCCAAGTAACCCAATGCTGGTTTTCAGCGGCCTGTTCATATTCGCAGCCCTGCTGTTTACTTGGCTATCGATTCAAGCCTGGTCAGCTCTTCATTTTCCTGTCCACACAACACAGGCTTCAGAAATCATTGGAATCTCCTCTACAGAATGTTCCATTCATTCACTGCGAATGTGGAATTCAACTGACTCTCCACTCCATGCAGGTTTTCCTTACACCACTGATGAATGTCCAAGTAACCCAATGCTGGTTTTCAGCTGCATGTTCACACTCGCAGCCATGCTATACAATTGGCTTTCCACTAAATCCTGATTAGTTCTTGATTTTCCTTCCACACGACCCAGCCTTCAGAAATCGTTGGAATCTCCACTAGAGAATGTTCCATTCATTCACTGCGAATCTGGAATTCCTCTGAACCTCCACTCCCGGCAGGTTTTCGTTACACCACTGTTGAATGTCCAAGTAACCCAATGTTTTAAGTGTTTTCTTCACAAGCGCAGTGGTGCTGTTCAATTGGCTATCCACTCAACCCTGGCCAGCTCTACATTTTCCTGTCCACACCACAGAGACTGGAGAAATCATTGTTATCTCCACTACAGAATGTTCCATTCATTCACAGCGAATCTGGAATTCATCTGAATCTCCACTCCCGGCAGGTTTTCGTGACACCACTGGTAAATATCCAAGTAAGCCAATGCTGGTTTTAAGTGGCCTGCTCATACTCTCAGCCGTGCTGTTCAATTTGCTATCCACTCAACCCTCTTCAGCTCCATTTTCCTGTCCACATAACCCAAACTTCAGAAACAATTGGTATCTCCTCCACAGAATGTTCCATTCATTGACGGCAAATCTGAAATTCATCTAATTCTCAACTCCCGTCAGGTTTTCGTTACACCACTTGTGAATGTCCAATTAAGCCAAAGCTGGTTTTCAGTGGCCTGTTCTTACTACGAGACGTGCTGTTCATTTGGCTATCCATTCCACCCTGTTCAGCTCTACATTTTCGTGTCCACAAAACCCAGCCTTCAGAAATCATTGGAATCACCACTAGAGAATGTTCCATTCATTCACTGCGAATCTGGAATTCATCTGAATCTCCACTCCCGGCAGGTTTTCATTGCACCACTGCTGAATGTTCAAGTAACGCAATGATGGTTTTCAGCGGTCTATTCACACTCGAACCCGTGCTGTTCACGGTCTAGCGACTCAACACTGGTGAGTTCTTCTTTTTCCAGTTCAGACAATACAAACCTCAGAAACCATTGCAATCTACACTACAGAATGTTTCATTCATTCAGGCGAATCTTGAATTCATCTTGTTCTCCACTCCCAGCAGGTTTTCGTTTCACCACTGGTGAATGTCCAAGCAACCCAAGGCTGGTTTCAGCTGCGTGTTAACACTCGCAGCCGTCCGTGCTGTTCAATTGGCTATCCAGTGAACGCTGGTTAGCTCTTGATTTTCCTTCCACACACCGAGCCTTCAGAAATCATTCTTATCTCCACTTCAGAATGTTCCATTCGTTCCCTGCGAATCTGGAATTCCTCTGACTCTCCACACCAGGCAGATTTTCCTAACAACACTGGTGAATGACCAGGTAATCCAATGCTGGTTTTCAGCGGCTGTTCACACTCACAGCCTTGCTGTTCAATTGGCAATCCAGTCAAACCTAGTCAGCTCTTCATTTTCCTGTCCACACAACCCAGCGTTCAGAAATCATTGGAATCTCTACTACAGAAATTTCCATTCATTCACTGTGAATCTGGAAATACTCTGAATCTGCATTCCAGGAAGGCTTTCGTTACACCACTGATGAATGTCCAAGTAATGCAATGCTGCTTCTTAGTGGTCTGTTCACACTCGAAACCGTGCTGTTCATTGGCTATCCACTCAATATCGGTCAGCTCTTCAATATCCTGTCCAGACTATCCAGATTCCTAAATGTTGGCAATCACCACTACAGAATGTTCCATTCAATCACGCGAATCTGGAATTCATCAGAGTCTCCACTCCTGGAAGGTTTTCGTGACACCACTGGTAAATGTCCAAGGAAGACAATGCTGGTTTTAAGCCGCCTGCTAACACACTCAGCCGTGCTGTTCAATTTGCTATCCACCCAACCCTATTCAGCTCTACATTTTCCTGTCCTCATAACCCAACCTTCAGAAATAATTGGTATCTCCTCCACAGAATGTTCCGTTCATTCACTGCGAATCTTAAATTCATCTGACTCTCAACTCCCGGCGGGTTATCGTTACACCACTTGTGAATGTCCAAGTAAGCCAATGCTGGTTTTCAGTGGCCTGTTCATACTAAGAGACGTGCTGTTCATTTGGCTATCCACTCCACCCTGTTCAGCTCTACATTCTCGTGTCCACAAAACCCAGCCTTCAGAAATCATTGGAATCACCACTAGAGAATGTTCCATTCATTCACTGCGAATCTGGAATTCCTCTGAACCTCCACTCCTGGCAGGTTTTCGTTACGCCACTGGTGAATGTCCAAGTAACTCAATACTGGTTTTCAGAGGCATGTTCAACTCGCAGAAGTGCTGTTCAATGGGCTATCCACTCAATATTGGTCAGCTCTTCATTTTCCTCTCCACACAAACCAGCCTTCAGAAATCATTGGGCTCTCCACTACAGACTGTTCCATTCATTCACTGCGATTCTGCAATTCATCTGACTCTCCGCTCCAGGCAGGTTTTCATTACAGCACTGGTGAATGACCAAGTAATCCAATGCTGGTTTTCAGCCGCCTTTTCACACTCGCAGTGTGCTGTTCAATTGTCTATCCACTCAAACCTGGTCAGCCTTTCATTTTCTTTTCCACAATATCAGACTTCAGAAATCATTGGAATCGCCAGTACAGAATGTTCCATTCATTCACTGCCAATCTGGAATTCATCTGAATCTGCACTCCAGGTAGGCTTTCATTACACCACTTATGAATGTCCAAGTAACACAATGCTGGTTTTCAGCGGTCTGTTCACACTCTAAGCCCTGCTTTTTACTGGGTATCCACACAACTGTGGTCAGCTCTTCATTTTCATGTCCAAACAATCCAGACTTGAGAAATCATTGCAATCTCCAGTACAGAATGTTCCATTCATTCACTGCGAATCTGGAATTCAACTGAATCTCCACTACCTGCAGATTTATCTTACACCACTTGTGAATGTCCAAGTAAAACAATGCTGGTTTTCAGAGGCCTGTTCATGTTCGCAGTCGTGCTGTTCAATTGGCTATCCACTCAACCTGTTTTGCTCCTCATTTTCCTGTGCACACAACCCAGCCTTCAGAAATCATTGTAATCTCCACTACAGGATGTTCCATTCATTCACTGGGAATCTGGAATTCATCTGAATCTGCACTCCACGCAGGCTTTCGTTACACCACTGCTGAAAGTCGAAGTAATGCAATACTGGTTTTCAGTGGTCTGTTCACATTCGAAGCCGAGGCTTTTTACAGGCTATCCACTCAACACTGGTCAGCTCTTCATTTTCGTGTCCCCACAATCCAGATTTCAGAAATCATTGCAATCTCCACTACAGAATGTTCCATTCATTCACTGCGAGTCTGGAGTTTATCTGATTCTCCACTCCCGCCTGGTTAACATTACACCACTTGTGAATGTCCAAGTAAGCCAATGCTGGTTTTCAGAGGCCTGTTCATACTCGCAGCCGTGCTGTTTAATTGACAATTCACTCCACCCTGTTCAGCTCTTCATTGTCCCACCACACTACCAGCCTTCAGAAATCTTTGTTATCTCCACTACAGAATGTTCCATTCATTCACTGCGAATCTGGAATTCATCTGACTCTCAACTCCACGCAGGTTTTCATTACACCACTGTTGAATGTCCAAGTAACCCAATGCTGGTTTTCAGCGGCCTGTTCATATTCGCAGCCCTGCTGTTTACTTGGCTATCGATTCAAGCCTGGTCAGCTCTTCATTTTCCTGTCCACACAACACAGGCTTCAGAAATCATTGGAATCTCCTCTATAGAATGTTCCATTCATTCACTGCGAATGTGGAATTCAACTGACTCTCCACTCCATGCAGGTTTTCCTTACACCACTGATGAATGTCCAAGTAACCCAATGCTGGTTTTCAGCTGCATGTTCACACTCGCAGCCATGCTATACAATTGGCTTTCCACTAAATCCTGATTAGTTCTTGATTTTCCTTCCACACGACCCAGCCTTCAGAAATCATTGGAATCTCCACTAGAGAATGTTCCATTCATTCACTGCGAATCTGGAATTCCTCTGAACCTCCACTCCCGGCAGTTTTTCGTTACACCACTGTTGAATGTCCAAGTAACCCAATGTTTTAAGTGTTTTCTTCACAAGCGCAGTGGTGCTGTTCAATTGGCTATCCACTCAACCCTGGCCAGCTCTACATTTTCCTGTCCACACCACAGAGACTGGAGAAATCTTTGTTATCTCCACTACAGAATGTTCCATTCATTCACAGCGAATCTGGAATTCATCTGAATCTCCACTCCCGGCAGGTTTTCGTGACACCACTAGTAAATATCCAAGTAAGCCAATGCTGGTTTTAAGTGGCCTGCTCATACTCTCAGCCGTGCTGTTCAATTTGCTATCCACTCAACCCTCTTCAGCTCCATTTTCCTGTCCACATAACCCAAACTTCAGAAACAATTGGTATCTCCTCCACAGAATGTTCCATTCATTGACGGCAAATCTGAAATTCATCTAATTCTCAACTCCCGTCAGGTTTTCGTTACACCACTTGTGAATGTCCAATTAAGCCAAAGCTGGTTTTCAGTGGCCTTTACTTACTTCGAGACGTGCTGTTCATTTGGCTATCCATTCCACCCTGTTCAGCTCTACATTTTCGTGTCCACAAAACCCAGCCTTCAGAAATCATTGGAATCACCACTAGAGAATGTTCCATTCATTCACTGCGAATCTGGAATTCATCTGAATCTCCACTCCCGGCAGGTTTTCATTGCACCACTGCTGAATGTTCAAGTAACGCAATGATGGTTTTCAGCGGTCTATTCACACTCGAACCCGTGCTGTTCACGGTCTAGCGACTCAACACTGGTGAGTTCTTCTTTTTCCAGTTCAGACAATACAAACCTCAGAAACCATTGCAATCTACACTACAGAATGTTTCATTCATTCAGGCGAATCTTGAATTCATCTTGTTCTCCACTCCCAGCAGGTTTTCGTTTCACCACTGGTGAATGTCCAAGCAACCCAAGGCTGGTTTCAGCTGCGTGTTAACACTCGCAGCCGTCCGTGCTGTTCAATTGGCTATCCAGTGAACGCTGGTTAGCTCTTGATTTTCCTTCCACACACCGAGCCTTCAGAAATCATTCTTATCTCCACTTCAGAATGTTCCATTCGTTCCCTGCGAATCTGGAATTCCTCTGACTCTCCACACCAGGCAGATTTTCCTAACAACACTGGTGAATGACCAGGTAATCCAATGCTGGTTTTCAGCGGCTGTTCACACTCACAGCCTTGCTGTTCAATTGGCAATCCAGTCAAACCTAGTCAGCTCTTCATTTTCCTGTCCACACAACCCAGCGTTCAGAAATCATTGGAATCTCTACTACAGAAATTTCCATTCATTCACTGTGAATCTGGAAATACTCTGAATCTGCATTCCAGGAAGGCTTTCGTTACACCACTGATGAATGTCCAAGTAATGCAATGCTGCTTCTTAGTGGTCTGTTCACACTCGAAACCGTGCTCTTCATTGGCTATCCACTCAATATCGGTCAGCTCTTCAATATCCTGTCCAGACTATCCAGATTCCTAAATGTTGGCAATCACCACTACAGAATGTTCCATTCAATCACGCGAATCTGGAATTCATCAGAGTCTCCACTCCTGGAAGGTTTTCGTGACACCACTGGTAAATGTCCAAGGAAGACAATGCTGGTTTTAAGCCGCCTGCTAACACACTCAGCCGTGCTGTTCAATTTGCTATCCACCCAACCCTATTCAGCTCTACATTTTCCTGTCCTCATAACCCAACCTTCAGAAATAATTGGTATCTCCTCCACAGAATGTTCCGTTCATTCACTGCGAATCTTAAATTCATCTGACTCTCAACTCCCGGCGGGTTATCGTTACACCACTTGTGAATGTCCAAGTAAGCCAATGCTGGTTTTCAGTGGCCTGTTCATACTAAGAGACGTGCTGTTCATTTGGCTATCCACTCCACCCTGTTCAGCTCTACATTTTCGTGTCCACAAAACCCAGCCTTCAGAAATCATTGGAATCACCACTAGAGAATGTTCCATTCATTCACTGCGAATCTGGAATTCATCTGAACCTCCACTCCTGGCAGGTTTTCGTTACGCCACTGGTGAATGTCCAAGTAACTCAATACTGGTTTTCAGAGGCATGTTCAACTCGCAGAAGTGCTGTTCAATGGGCTATCCACTCAATATTGGTCAGCTCTTCATTTTCCTCTCCACACAAACCAGCCTTCAGAAATCATTGGGCTCTCCACTACAGACTGTTCCATTCATTCACTGCGATTCTGCAATTCATCTGACTCTCCGCTCCAGGCAGGTTTTCATTACAGCACTGGTGAATGACCAAGTAATCCAATGCTGGTTTTCAGCCGCCTTTTCACACTCGCAGTGTGCTGTTCAATTGTCTATCCACTCAAACCTGGTCAGCCTTTCATTTTCTTTTCCACAATATCAGACTTCAGAAATCATTGGAATCGCCAGTACAGAATGTTCCATTCATTCACTGCCAATCTGGAATTCATCTGAATCTGCACTCCAGGTAGGCTTTCATTACACCACTTATGAATGTCCAAGTAACACAATGCTGGTTTTCAGCGGTCTGTTCACACTCTAAGCCCTGCTTTTTACTGGGTATCCACACAACTGTGGTCAGCTCTTCATTTTCATGTCCAAACAATCCAGACTTGAGAAATCATTGCAATCTCCAGTACAGAATGTTCCATTCATTCACTGCGAATCTGGAATTCAACTGAATCTCCACTACCTGCAGATTTATCTTACACCACTTGTGAATGTCCAAGTAAAACAATGCTGGTTTTCAGAGGCCTGTTCATGTTCGCAGTCGTGCTGTTCAATTGGCTATCCACTCAACCTGTTTTGCTCCTCATTTTCCTGTGCACACAACCCAGCCTTCAGAAATCATTGTAATCTCCACTACAGGATGTTCCATTCATTCACTGGGAATCTGGAATTCATCTGAATCTGCACTCCACGCAGGCTTTCGTTACACCACTGCTGAAAGTCGAAGTAATGCAATACTGGTTTTCAGTGGTCTCTTCACATTCGAAGCCGAGGCTTTTTACAGGCTATCCACTCAACACTGGTCAGCTCTTCATTTTCGTGTCCCCACAATCCAGATTTCAGAAATCATTGCAATCTCCACTACAGAATGTTCCATTCATTCACTGCGAGTCTGGAGTTTATCTGATTCTCCACTCCCGCCTGGTTAACATTACACCACTTGTGAATGTCCAAGTAAGCCAATGCTGGTTTTCAGAGGCCTGTTCATACTCGCAGCCGTGCTGTTTAATTGACAATTCACTCCACCCTGTTCAGCTCTTCATTGTCCCACCACACTACCAGCCTTCAGAAATCTTTGTTATCTCCACTACAGAATGTTCCATTCATTCACTGCGAATCTGGAATTCATCTGACTCTCAACTCCACGCAGGTTTTCATTACACCACTGTTGAATGTCCAAGTAACCCAATGCTGGTTTTCAGCGGCCTGTTCATATTCGCAGCCCTGCTGTTTACTTGGCTATCGATTCAAGCCTGGTCAGCTCTTCATTTTCCTGTCCACACAACACAGGCTTCAGAAATCATTGGAATCTCCTCTACAGAATGTTCCATTCATTCACTGCGAATGTGGAATTCAACTGACTCTCCACTCCATGCAGGTTTTCCTTACACCACTGATGAATGTCCATGTAACCCAATGCTGGTTTTCAGCTGCATGTTCACACTCGCAGCCATGCTATACAATTGGCTTTCCACTAAATCCTGATTAGTTCTTGATTTTCCTTCCACACGACCCAGCCTTCAGAAATCATTGGAATCTCCACTAGAGAATGTTCCATTCATTCACTGCGAATCTGGAATTCCTCTGAACCTCCACTCCCGGCAGGTTTTCGTTACACCACTGTTGAATGTCCAAGTAACCCAATGTTTTAAGTGTTTTCTTCACAAGCGCAGTGGTGCTGTTCAATTGGCTATCCACTCAACCCTGGCCAGCTCTACATTTTCCTGTCCACACCACAGAGACTGGAGAAATCATTGTTATCTCCACTACACAATGTTCCATTCATTCACAGCGAATCTGGAATTCATCTGAATCTCCACTCCCGGCAGGTTTTCGTGACACCACTGGTAAATATCCAAGTAAGCCAATGCTGGTTTTAAGTGGCCTGCTCATACTCTCAGCCGTGCTGTTCAATTTGCTATCCACTCAACCCTCTTCAGCTCCATTTTCCTGTCCACATAACCCAAACTTCAGAAACAATTGGTATCTCCTCCACAGAATGTTCCATTCATTGACGGCAAATCTGAAATTCATCTAATTCTCAACTCCCGTCAGGTTTTCGTTACACCACTTGTGAATGTCCAATTAAGCCAAAGCTGGTTTTCAGTGGCCTGTTCTTACTACGAGACGTGCTGTTCATTTGGCTATCCATTCCACCCTGTTCAGCTCTACATTTTCGTGTCCACAAAACCCAGCCTTCAGAAATCATTGGAATCACCACTAGAGAATGTTCCATTCATTCACTGCGAATCTGGAATTCATCTGAATCTCCACTCCCGGCAGGTTTTCATTGCACCACTGCTGAATGTTCAAGTAACGCAATGATGGTTTTCAGCGGTCTATTCACACTCGAACCCGTGCTGTTCACGGTCTAGCGACTCAACACTGGTGAGTTCTTCTTTTTCCAGTTCAGACAATACAAACCTCAGAAACCATTGCAATCTACACTACAGAATGTTTCATTCATTCAGGCGAATCTTGAATTCATCTTGTTCTCCACTCCCAGCAGGTTTTCGTTTCACCACTGGTGAATGTCCAAGCAACCCAAGGCTGGTTTCAGCTGCGTGTTAACACTCGCAGCCGTGCTGTTCAATTGGCTATCCAGTGAACGCTGGTTAGCTCTTGATTTTCCTTCCACACACCGAGCCTTCAGAAATCATTCTTATCTCCACTTCAGAATGTTCCATTCGTTCCCTGCGAATCTGGAATTCCTCTGACTCTCCACACCAGGCAGATTTTCCTAACAACACTGGTGAATGACCAGGTAATCCAATGCTGGTTTTCAGCGGCTGTTCACACTCAGAGCCTTGCTGTTCAATTGGCAATCCAGTCAAACCTAGTCAGCTCTTCATTTTCCTGTCCACACAACCCAGCGTTCAGAAATCATTGGAATCTCTACTACAGAAATTTCCATTCATTCACTGTGAATCTGGAAATACTCTGAATCTGCATTCCAGGAAGGCTTTCGTTACACCACTGATGAATGTCCAAGTAATGCAATGCTGCTTCTTAGTGGTCTGTTCACACTCGAAACCGTGCTGTTCATTGGCTATCCACTCAATATCGGTCAGCTCTTCAATATCCTGTCCAGACTATCCAGATTCCTAAATGTTGGCAATCACCACTACAGAATGTTCCATTCAATCACGCGAATCTGGAATTCATCAGAGTCTCCACTCCTGGAAGGTTTTCGTGACACCACTGGTAAATGTCCAAGGAAGACAATGCTGGTTTTAAGCCGCCTGCTAACACACTCAGCCGTGCTGTTCAATTTGCTATCCACCCAACCCTATTCAGCTCTACATTTTCCTGTCCTCATAACCCAACCTTCAGAAATAATTGGTATCTCCTCCACAGAATGTTCCGTTCATTCACTGCGAATCTTAAATTCATCTGACTCTCAACTCCCGGCGGGTTATCGTTACACCACTTGTGAATGTCCAAGTAAGCCAATGCTGGTTTTCAGTGGCCTGTTCATACTAAGAGACGTGCTGTTCATTTGGCTATCCACTCCACCCTGTTCAGCTCTACATTTTCGTGTCCACAAAACCCAGCCTTCAGAAATCATTGGAATCACCACTAGAGAATGTTCCATTCATTCACTGCGAATCTGGAATTCCTCTGAACCTCCACTCCTGGCAGGTTTTCGTTACGCCACTGGTGAATGTCCAAGTAACTCAATCCTGGTTTTCAGAGGCATGTTCAACTCGCAGAAGTGCTGTTCAATGGGCTATCCACTCAATATTGGTCAGCTCTTCATTTTCCTCTCCACACAAACCAGCCTTCAGAAATCATTGGGCTCTCCACTACAGACTGTTCCATTCATTCACTGCGATTCTGCAATTCATCTGACTCTCCGCTCCAGGCAGGTTTTCATTACAGCACTGGTGAATGACCAAGTAATCCAATGCTGGTTTTCAGCCGCCTTTTCACACTCGCAGTGTGCTGTTCAATTGTCTATCCACTCAAACCTGGTCAGCCTTTCATTTTCTTTTCCACAATATCAGACTTCAGAAATCATTGGAATCGCCAGTACAGAATGTTCCATTCATTCACTGCCAATCTGGAATTCATCTGAATCTGCACTCCAGGTAGGCTTTCATTACACCACTTATGAATGTCCAAGTAACACAATGCTGGTTTTCAGCGGTCTGTTCACACTCTAAGCCCTGCTTTTTACTGGGTATCCACACAACTGTGGTCAGCTCTTCATTTTCATGTCCAAACAATCCAGACTTGAGAAATCATTGCAATCTCCAGTACAGAATGTTCCATTCATTCACTGCGAATCTGGAATTCAACTGAATCTCCACTACCTGCAGATTTATCTTACACCACTTGTGAATGTCCAAGTAAAACAATGCTGGTTTTCAGAGGCCTGTTCATGTTCGCAGTCGTGCTGTTCAATTGGCTATCCACTCAACCTGTTTTGCTCCTCATTTTCCTGTGCACACAACCCAGCCTTCAGAAATCATTGTAATCTCCACTACAGGATGTTCCATTCATTCACTGGGAATCTGGAATTCATCTGAATCTGCACTCCACGCAGGCTTTCGTTACACCACTGCTGAAAGTCGAAGTAATGCAATACTGGTTTTCAGTGGTCTGTTCACATTCGAAGCCGAGGCTTTTTACAGGCTATCCACTCAACACTGGTCAGCTCTTCATTTTCGTGTCCCCACAATCCAGATTTCAGAAATCATTGCAATCTCCACTACAGAATGTTCCATTCATTCACTGCGAGTCTGGAGTTTATCTGATTCTCCACTCCCGCCTGGTTAACATTACACCACTTGTGAATGTCCAAGTAAGCCAATGCTGGTTTTCAGAGGCCTGTTCATACTCGCAGCCGTGCTGTTTAATTGACAATTCACTCCACCCTGTTCAGCTCTTCATTGTCCCACCACACTACCAGCCTTCAGAAATCTTTGTTATCTCCACTACAGAATGTTCCATTCATTCACTGCGAATCTGGAATTCATCTGACTCTCAACTCCACGCAGGTTTTCATTACACCACTGTTGAATGTCCAAGTAACCCAATGCTGGTTTTCAGCGGCCTGTTCATATTCGCAGCCCTGCTGTTTACTTGGCTATCGATTCAAGCCTGGTCAGCTCTTCATTTTCCTGTCCACACAACACAGGCTTCAGAAATCATTGGAATCTCCTCTACAGAATGTTCCATTCATTCACTGCGAATGTGGAATTCAACTGACTCTCCACTCCATGCAGGTTTTCCTTACACCACTGATGAATGTCCAAGTAACCCAATGCTGGTTTTCAGCTGCATGTTCACACTCGCAGCCATGCTATACAATTGGCTTTCCACTAAATCCTGATTAGTTCTTGATTTTCCTTCCACACGACCCAGCCTTCAGAAATCGTTGGAATCTCCACTAGAGAATGTTCCATTCATTCACTGCGAATCTGGAATTCCTCTGAACCTCCACTCCCGGCAGGTTTTCGTTACACCACTGTTGAATGTCCAAGTAACCCAATGTTTTAAGTGTTTTCTTCACAAGCGCAGTGGTGCTGTTCAATTGGCTATCCACTCAACCCTGGCCAGCTCTACATTTTCCTGTCCACACCACAGAGACTGGAGAAATCATTGTTATCTCCACTACAGAATGTTCCATTCATTCACAGCGAATCTGGAATTCATCTGAATCTCCACTCCCGGCAGGTTTTCGTGACACCACTGGTAAATATCCAAGTAAGCCAATGCTGGTTTTAAGTGGCCTGCTCATACTCTCAGCCGTGCTGTTCAATTTGCTATCCACTCAACCCTCTTCAGCTCCATTTTCCTGTCCACATAACCCAAACTTCAGAAACAATTGGTATCTCCTCCACAGAATGTTCCATTCATTGACGGCAAATCTGAAATTCATCTAATTCTCAACTCCCGTCAGGTTTTCGTTACACCACTTGTGAATGTCCAATTAAGCCAAAGCTGGTTTTCAGTGGCCTGTTCTTACTACGAGACGTGCTGTTCATTTGGCTATCCATTCCACCCTGTTCAGCTCTACATTTTCGTGTCCACAAAACCCAGCCTTCAGAAATCATTGGAATCACCACTAGAGAATGTTCCATTCATTCACTGCGAATCTGGAATTCATCTGAATCTCCACTCCCGGCAGGTTTTCATTGCACCACTGCTGAATGTTCAAGTAACGCAATGATGGTTTTCAGCGGTCTATTCACACTCGAACCCGTGCTGTTCACGGTCTAGCGACTCAACACTGGTGAGTTCTTCTTTTTCCAGTTCAGACAATACAAACCTCAGAAACCATTGCAATCTACACTACAGAATGTTTCATTCATTCAGGCGAATCTTGAATTCATCTTGTTCTCCACTCCCAGCAGGTTTTCGTTTCACCACTGGTGAATGTCCAAGCAACCCAAGGCTGGTTTCAGCTGCGTGTTAACACTCGCAGCCGTGCTGTTCAATTGGCTATCCAGTGAACGCTGGTTAGCTCTTGATTTTCCTTCCACACACCGAGCCTTCAGAAATCATTCTTATCTCCACTTCAGAATGTTCCATTCGTTCCCTGCGAATCTGGAATTCCTCTGACTCTCCACACCAGGCAGATTTTCCTAACAACACTGGTGAATGACCAGGTAATCCAATGCTGGTTTTCAGCGGCTGTTCACACTCACAGCCTTGCTGTTCAATTGGCAATCCAGTCAAACCTAGTCAGCTCTTCATTTTCCTGTCCACACAACCCAGCGTTCAGAAATCATTGGAATCTCTACTACAGAAATTTCCATTCATTCACTGTGAATCTGGAAATACTCTGAATCTGCATTCCAGGAAGGCTTTCGTTACACCACTGATGAATGTCCAAGTAATGCAATGCTGCTTCTTAGTGGTCTGTTCACACTCGAAACCGTGCTGTTCATTGGCTATCCACTCAATATCGGTCAGCTCTTCAATATCCTGTCCAGACTATCCAGATTCCTAAATGTTGGCAATCACCACTACAGAATGTTCCATTCAATCACGCGAATCTGGAATTCATCAGAGTCTCCACTCCTGGAAGGTTTTCGTGACACCACTGGTAAATGTCCAAGGAAGACAATGCTGGTTTTAAGCCGCCTGCTAACACACTCAGCCGTGCTGTTCAATTTGCTATCCACCCAACCCTATTCAGCTCTACATTTTCCTGTCCTCATAACCCAACCTTCAGAAATAATTGGTATCTCCTCCACAGAATGTTCCGTTCATTCACTGCGAATCTTAAATTCATCTGACTCTCAACTCCCGGCGGGTTATCGTTACACCACTTGTGAATGTCCAAGTAAGCCAATGCTGGTTTTCAGTGGCCTGTTCATACTAAGAGACGTGCTGTTCATTTGGCTATCCACTCCACCCTGTTCAGCTCTACATTCTCGTGTCCACAAAACCCAGCCTTCAGAAATCATTGGAATCACCACTAGAGAATGTTCCATTCATTCACTGCGAATCTGGAATTCCTCTGAACCTCCACTCCTGGCAGGTTTTCGTTACGCCACTGGTGAATGTCCAAGTAACTCAATACTGGTTTTCAGAGGCATGTTCAACTCGCAGAAGTGCTGTTCAATGGGCTATCCACTCAATATTGGTCAGCTCTTCATTTTCCTCTCCACACAAACCAGCCTTCAGAAATCATTGGGCTCTCCACTACAGACTGTTCCATTCATTCACTGCGATTCTGCAATTCATCTGACTCTCCGCTCCAGGCAGGTTTTCATTACAGCACTGGTGAATGACCAAGTAATCCAATGCTGGTTTTCAGCCGCCTTTTCACACTCGCAGTGTGCTGTTCAATTGTCTATCCACTCAAACCTGGTCAGCCTTTCATTTTCTTTTCCACAATATCAGACTTCAGAAATCATTGGAATCGCCAGTACAGAATGTTCCATTCATTCACTGCCAATCTGGAATTCATCTGAATCTGCACTCCAGGTAGGCTTTCATTACACCACTTATGAATGTCCAAGTAACACAATGCTGGTTTTCAGCGGTCTGTTCACACTCTAAGCCCTGCTTTTTACTGGGTATCCACACAACTGTGGTCAGCTCTTCATTTTCATGTCCAAACAATCCAGACTTGAGAAATCATTGCAATCTCCAGTACAGAATGTTCCATTCATTCACTGCGAATCTGGAATTCAACTGAATCTCCACTACCTGCAGATTTATCTTACACCACTTGTGAATGTCCAAGTAAAACAATGCTGGTTTTCAGAGGCCTGTTCATGTTCGCAGTCGTGCTGTTCAATTGGCTATCCACTCAACCTGTTTTGCTCCTCATTTTCCTGTGCACACAACCCAGCCTTCAGAAATCATTGTAATCTCCACTACAGGATGTTCCATTCATTCACTGGGAATCTGGAATTCATCTGAATCTGCACTCCACGCAGGCTTTCGTTACACCACTGCTGAAAGTCGAAGTAATGCAATACTGGTTTTCAGTGGTCTGTTCACATTCGAAGCCGAGGCTTTTTACAGGCTATCCACTCAACACTGGTCAGCTCTTCATTTTCGTGTCCCCACAATCCAGATTTCAGAAATCATTGCAATCTCCACTACAGAATGTTCCATTCATTCACTGCGAGTCTGGAGTTTATCTGATTCTCCACTCCCGCCTGGTTAACATTACACCACTTGTGAATGTCCAAGTAAGCCAATGCTGGTTTTCAGAGGCCTGTTCATACTCGCAGCCGTGCTGTTTAATTGACAATTCACTCCACCCTGTTCAGCTCTTCATTGTCCCACCACACTACCAGCCTTCAGAAATCTTTGTTATCTCCACTACAGAATGTTCCATTCATTCACTGCGAATCTGGAATTCATCTGACTCTCAACTCCACGCAGGTTTTCATTACACCACTGTTGAATGTCCAAGTAACCCAATGCTGGTTTTCAGCGGCCTGTTCATATTCGCAGCCCTGCTGTTTACTTGGCTATCGATTCAAGCCTGGTCAGCTCTTCATTTTCCTGTCCACACAACACAGGCTTCAGAAATCATTGGAATCTCCTCTACAGAATGTTCCATTCATTCACTGCGAATGTGGAATTCAACTGACTCTCCACTCCATGCAGGTTTTCCTTACACCACTGATGAATGTCCAAGTAACCCAATGCTGGTTTTCAGCTGCATGTTCACACTCGCAGCCATGCTATACAATTGGCTTTCCACTAAATCCTGATTAGTTCTTGATTTTCCTTCCACACGACCCAGCCTTCAGAAATCGTTGGAATCTCCACTAGAGAATGTTCCATTCATTCACTGCGAATCTGGAATTCCTCTGAACCTCCACTCCCGGCAGGTTTTCGTTACACCACTGTTGAATGTCCAAGTAACCCAATGTTTTAAGTGTTTTCTTCACAAGCGCAGTGGTGCTGTTCAATTGGCTATCCACTCAACCCTGGCCAGCTCTACATTTTCCTGTCCACACCACAGAGACTGGAGAAATCATTGTTATCTCCACTACAGAATGTTCCATTCATTCACAGCGAATCTGGAATTCATCTGAATCTCCACTCCCGGCAGGTTTTCGTGACACCACTGGTAAATATCCAAGTAAGCCAATGCTGGTTTTAAGTGGCCTGCTCATACTCTCAGCCGTGCTGTTCAATTTGCTATCCACTCAACCCTCTTCAGCTCCATTTTCCTGTCCACATAACCCAAACTTCAGAAACAATTGGTATCTCCTCCACAGAATGTTCCATTCATTGACGGCAAATCTGAAATTCATCTAATTCTCAACTCCCGTCAGGTTTTCGTTACACCACTTGTGAATGTCCAATTAAGCCAAAGCTGGTTTTCAGTGGCCTGTTCTTACTACGAGACGTGCTGTTCATTTGGCTATCCATTCCACCCTGTTCAGCTCTACATTTTCGTGTCCACAAAACCCAGCCTTCAGAAATCATTGGAATCACCACTAGAGAATGTTCCATTCATTCACTGCGAATCTGGAATTCATCTGAATCTCCACTCCCGGCAGGTTTTCATTGCACCACTGCTGAATGTTCAAGTAACGCAATGATGGTTTTCAGCGGTCTATTCACACTCGAACCCGTGCTGTTCACGGTCTAGCGACTCAACACTGGTGAGTTCTTCTTTTTCCAGTTCAGACAATACAAACCTCAGAAACCATTGCAATCTACACTACAGAATGTTTCATTCATTCAGGCGAATCTTGAATTCATCTTGTTCTCCACTCCCAGCAGGTTTTCGTTTCACCACTGGTGAATGTCCAAGCAACCCAAGGCTGGTTTCAGCTGCGTGTTAACACTCGCAGCCGTGCTGTTCAATTGGCTATCCAGTGAACGCTGGTTAGCTCTTGATTTTCCTTCCACACACCGAGCCTTCAGAAATCATTCTTATCTCCACTTCAGAATGTTCCATTCGTTCCCTGCGAATCTGGAATTCCTCTGACTCTCCACACCAGGCAGATTTTCCTAACAACACTGGTGAATGACCAGGTAATCCAATGCTGGTTTTCAGCGGCTGTTCACACTCACAGCCTTGCTGTTCAATTGGCAATCCAGTCAAACCTAGTCAGCTCTTCATTTTCCTGTCCACACAACCCAGCGTTCAGAAATCATTGGAATCTCTACTACAGAAATTTCCATTCATTCACTGTGAATCTGGAAATACTCTGAATCTGCATTCCAGGAAGGCTTTCGTTACACCACTGATGAATGTCCAAGTAATGCAATGCTGCTTCTTAGTGGTCTGTTCACACTCGAAACCGTGCTGTTCATTGGCTATCCACTCAATATCGGTCAGCTCTTCAATATCCTGTCCAGACTATCCAGATTCCTAAATGTTGGCAATCACCACTACAGAATGTTCCATTCAATCACGCGAATCTGGAATTCATCAGAGTCTCCACTCCTGGAAGGTTTTCGTGACACCACTGGTAAATGTCCAAGGAAGACAATGCTGGTTTTAAGCCGCCTGCTAACACACTCAGCCGTGCTGTTCAATTTGCTATCCACCCAACCCTATTCAGCTCTACATTTTCCTGTCCTCATAACCCAACCTTCAGAAATAATTGGTATCTCCTCCACAGAATGTTCCGTTCATTCACTGCGAATCTTAAATTCATCTGACTCTCAACTCCCGGCGGGTTATCGTTACACCACTTGTGAATGTCCAAGTAAGCCAATGCTGGTTTTCAGTGGCCTGTTCATACTAAGAGACGTGCTGTTCATTTGGCTATCCACTCCACCCTGTTCAGCTCTACATTTTCGTGTCCACAAAACCCAGCCTTCAGAAATCATTGGAATCACCACTAGAGAATGTTCCATTCATTCACTGCGAATCTGGAATTCATCTGAACCTCCACTCCTGGCAGGTTTTCGTTACGCCACTGGTGAATGTCCAAGTAACTCAATCCTGGTTTTCAGAGGCATGCTGTTCAATGGGCTATCCACTCAATATTGGTCAGCTCTTCATTTTCCTCTCCACACAAACCAGCCTTCAGAAATCATTGGGCTCTCCACTACAGACTGTTCCATTCATTCACTGCGATTCTGCAATTCATCTGACTCTCCGCTCCAGGCAGGTTTTCATTACAGCACTGGTGAATGACCAAGTAATCCAATGCTGGTTTTCAGCCGCCTTTTCACACTCGCAGTGTGCTGTTCAATTGTCTATCCACTCAAACCTGGTCAGCCTTTCATTTTCTTTTCCACAATATCAGACTTCAGAAATCATTGGAATCGCCAGTACAGAATGTTCCATTCATTCACTGCCAATCTGGAATTCATCTGAATCTGCACTCCAGGTAGGCTTTCATTACACCACTTATGAATGTCCAAGTAACATAATGCTGGTTTTCAGCGGTCTGTTCACACTCTAAGCCCTGCTTTTTACTGGGTATCCACACAACTGTGGTCAGCTCTTCATTTTCATGTCCAAACAATCCAGACTTGAGAAATCATTGCAATCTCCAGTACAGAATGTTCCATTCATTCACTGCGAATCTGGAATTCAACTGAATCTCCACTACCTGCAGATTTATCTTACACCACTTGTGAATGTCCAAGTAAAACAATGCTGGTTTTCAGAGGCCTGTTCATGTTCGCAGTCGTGCTGTTCAATTGGCTATCCACTCAACCTGTTTTGCTCCTCATTTTCCTGTGCACACAACCCAGCCTTCAGAAATCATTGTAATCTCCACTACAGGATGTTCCATTCATTCACTGGGA
Organism: Sorex fumeus; assembly: GCF_029834395.1. Taxonomy (NCBI): domain Eukaryota; kingdom Metazoa; phylum Chordata; class Mammalia; order Eulipotyphla; family Soricidae; genus Sorex; species Sorex fumeus. The sequence continues at coordinate 1,187,448 of NW_026606251.1, forward strand.
ATCTGGAATTCATCTGAATCTGCACTCCACGCAGGCTTTCGTTACACCACTGCTGAAAGTCGAAGTAATGCAATACTGGTTTTCAGTGGTCTGTTCACATTCGAAGCCGAGGCTTTTTACAGGCTATCCACTCAACACTGGTCAGCTCTTCATTTTCGTGTCCCCACAATCCAGATTTCAGAAATCATTGCAATCTCCACTACAGAATGTTCCATTCATTCACTGCGAGTCTGGAGTTTATCTGATTCTCCACTCCCGCCTGGTTAACATTACACCACTTGTGAATGTCCAAGTAAGCCAATGCTGGTTTTCAGAGGCCTGTTCATACTCGCAGCCGTGCTGTTTAATTGACAATTCACTCCACCCTGTTCAGCTCTTCATTGTCCCACCACACTACCAGCCTTCAGAAATCTTTGTCATCTCCACTACAGAATGTTCCATTCATTCACTGCGAATCTGGAATTCATCTGACTCTCAACTCCACGCAGGTTTTCATTACACCACTGTTGAATGTCCAAGTAACCCAATGCTGGTTTTCAGCGGCCTGTTCATATTCGCAGCCCTGCTGTTTACTTGGCTATCGATTCAAGCCTGGTCAGCTCTTCATTTTCCTGTCCACACAACACAGGCTTCAGAAATCATTGGAATCTCCTCTACAGAATGTTCCATTCATTCACTGCGAATGTGGAATTCAACTGACTCTCCACTCCATGCAGGTTTTCCTTACACCACTGATGAATGTCCAAGTAACCCAATGCTGGTTTTCAGCTGCATGTTCACACTCGCAGCCATGCTATACAATTGGCTTTCCACTAAATCCTGATTAGTTCTTGATTTTCCTTCCACACGACCCAGCCTTCAGAAATCGTTGGAATCTCCACTAGAGAATGTTCCATTCATTCACTGCGAATCTGGAATTCCTCTGAACCTCCACTCCCGGCAGGTTTTCGTTACACCACTGTTGAATGTCCAAGTAACCCAATGTTTTAAGTGTTTTCTTCACAAGCGCAGTGGTGCTGTTCAATTGGCTATCCACTCAACCCTGGCCAGCTCTACATTTTCCTGTCCACACCACAGAGACTGGAGAAATCATTGTTATCTCCACTACAGAATGTTCCATTCATTCACAGCGAATCTGGAATTCATCTGAATCTCCACTCCCGGCAGGTTTTCGTGACACCACTGGTAAATATCCAAGTAAGCCAATGCTGGTTTTAAGTGGCCTGCTCATACTCTCAGCCGTGCTGTTCAATTTGCTATCCACTCAACCCTCTTCAGCTCCATTTTCCTGTCCACATAACCCAAACTTCAGAAACAATTGGTATCTCCTCCACAGAATGTTCCATTCATTGACGGCAAATCTGAAATTCATCTAATTCTCAACTCCCGTCAGGTTTTCGTTACACCACTTGTGAATGTCCAATTAAGCCAAAGCTGGTTTTCAGTGGCCTGTTCTTACTACGAGACGTGCTGTTCATTTGGCTATCCATTCCACCCTGTTCAGCTCTACATTTTCGTGTCCACAAAACCCAGCCTTCAGAAATCATTGGAATCACCACTAGAGAATGTTCCATTCATTCACTGCGAATCTGGAATTCATCTGAATCTCCACTCCCGGCAGGTTTTCATTGCACCACTGCTGAATGTTCAAGTAACGCAATGATGGTTTTCAGCGGTCTATTCACACTCGAACCCGTGCTGTTCACGGTCTAGCGACTCAACACTGGTGAGTTCTTCTTTTTCCAGTTCAGACAATACAAACCTCAGAAACCATTGCAATCTACACTACAGAATGTTTCATTCATTCAGGCGAATCTTGAATTCATCTTGTTCTCCACTCCCAGCAGGTTTTCGTTTCACCACTGGTGAATGTCCAAGCAACCCAAGGCTGGTTTCAGCTGCGTGTTAACACTCGCAGCCGTGCTGTTCAATTGGCTATCCAGTGAACGCTGGTTAGCTCTTGATTTTCCTTCCACACACCGAGCCTTCAGAAATCATTCTTATCTCCACTTCAGAATGTTCCATTCGTTCCCTGCGAATCTGGAATTCCTCTGACTCTCCACACCAGGCAGATTTTCCTAACAACACTGGTGAATGACCAGGTAATCCAATGCTGGTTTTCAGCGGCTGTTCACACTCACAGCCTTGCTGTTCAATTGGCAATCCAGTCAAACCTAGTCAGCTCTTCATTTTCCTGTCCACACAACCCAGCGTTCAGAAATCATTGGAATCTCTACTACAGAAATTTCCATTCATTCACTGTGAATCTGGAAATACTCTGAATCTGCATTCCAGGAAGGCTTTCGTTACACCACTGATGAATGTCCAAGTAATGCAATGCTGCTTCTTAGTGGTCTGTTCACACTCGAAACCGTGCTGTTCATTGGCTATCCACTCAATATCGGTCAGCTCTTCAATATCCTGTCCAGACTATCCAGATTCCTAAATGTTGGCAATCACCACTACAGAATGTTCCATTCAATCACGCGAATCTGGAATTCATCAGAGTCTCCACTCCTGGAAGGTTTTCGTGACACCACTGGTAAATGTCCAAGGAAGACAATGCTGGTTTTAAGCCGCCTGCTAACACACTCAGCCGTGCTGTTCAATTTGCTATCCACCCAACCCTATTCAGCTCTACATTTTCCTGTCCTCATAACCCAACCTTCAGAAATAATTGGTATCTCCTCCACAGAATGTTCCGTTCATTCACTGCGAATCTTAAATTCATCTGACTCTCAACTCCCGGCGGGTTATCGTTACACCACTTGTGAATGTCCAAGTAAGCCAATGCTGGTTTTCAGTGGCCTGTTCATACTAAGAGACGTGCTGTTCATTTGGCTATCCACTCCACCCTGTTCAGCTCTACATTTTCGTGTCCACAAAACCCAGCCTTCAGAAATCATTGGAATCACCACTAGAGAATGTTCCATTCATTCACTGCGAATCTGGAATTCATCTGAACCTCCACTCCTGGCAGGTTTTCGTTACGCCACTGGTGAATGTCCAAGTAACTCAATCCTGGTTTTCAGAGGCATGCTGTTCAATGGGCTATCCACTCAATATTGGTCAGCTCTTCATTTTCCTCTCCACACAAACCAGCCTTCAGAAATCATTGGGCTCTCCACTACAGACTGTTCCATTCATTCACTGCGATTCTGCAATTCATCTGACTCTCCGCTCCAGGCAGGTTTTCATTACAGCACTGGTGAATGACCAAGTAATCCAATGCTGGTTTTCAGCCGCCTTTTCACACTCGCAGTGTGCTGTTCAATTGTCTATCCACTCAAACCTGGTCAGCCTTTCATTTTCTTTTCCACAATATCAGACTTCAGAAATCATTGGAATCGCCAGTACAGAATGTTCCATTCATTCACTGCCAATCTGGAATTCATCTGAATCTGCACTCCAGGTAGGCTTTCATTACACCACTTATGAATGTCCAAGTAACATAATGCTGGTTTTCAGCGGTCTGTTCACACTCTAAGCCCTGCTTTTTACTGGGTATCCACACAACTGTGGTCAGCTCTTCATTTTCATGTCCAAACAATCCAGACTTGAGAAATCATTGCAATCTCCAGTACAGAATGTTCCATTCATTCACTGCGAATCTGGAATTCAACTGAATCTCCACTACCTGCAGATTTATCTTACACCACTTGTGAATGTCCAAGTAAAACAATGCTGGTTTTCAGAGGCCTGTTCATGTTCGCAGTCGTGCTGTTCAATTGGCTATCCACTCAACCTGTTTTGCTCCTCATTTTCCTGTGCACACAACCCAGCCTTCAGAAATCATTGTAATCTCCACTACAGGATGTTCCATTCATTCACTGGGAATCTGGAATTCATCTGAATCTGCACTCCACGCAGGCTTTCGTTACACCACTGCTGAAAGTCGAAGTAATGCAATACTGGTTTTCAGTGGTCTGTTCACATTCGAAGCCGAGGCTTTTTACAGGCTATCCACTCAACACTGGTCAGCTCTTCATTTTCGTGTCCCCACAATCCAGATTTCAGAAATCATTGCAATCTCCACTACAGAATGTTCCATTCATTCACTGCGAGTCTGGAGTTTATCTGATTCTCCACTCCCGCCTGGTTAACATTACACCACTTGTGAATGTCCAAATAAGCCAATGCTGGTTTTCAGAGGCCTGTTCATACTCGCAGCCGTGCTGTTTAATTGACAATTCACTCCACCCTGTTCAGCTCTTCATTGTCCCACCACACTACCAGCCTTCAGAAATCTTTGTTATCTCCACTACAGAATGTTCCATTCATTCACTGCGAATCTGGAATTCATCTGACTCTCAACTCCACGCAGGTTTTCATTACACCACTGTTGAATGTCCAAGTAACCCAATGCTGGTTTTCAGCGGCCTGTTCATATTCGCAGCCCTGCAGTTTACTTGGCTATCGATTCAAGCCTGGTCAGCTCTTCATTTTCCTGTCCACACAACACAGGCTTCAGAAATCATTGGAATCTCCTCTACAGAATGTTCCATTCATTCACTGCGAATGTGGAATTCAACTGACTCTCCACTCCATGCAGGTTTTCCTTACACCACTGATGAATGTCCAAGTAACCCAATGCTGGTTTTCAGCTGCATGTTCACACTCGCAGCCATGCTATACAATTGGCTTTCCACTAAATCCTGATTAGTTCTTGATTTTCCTTCCACATGACCCAGCCTTCAGAAATCGTTGGAATCTCCACTAGAGAATGTTCCATTCATTCACTGCGAATCTGGAATTCCTCTGAACCTCCACTCCCGGCAGGTTTTCGTTACACCACTGTTGAATGCCCAAGTAACCCAATGTTTTAAGTGTTTTCTTCACAAGCGCAGTGGTGCTGTTCAATTGGCTATCCACTCAACCCTGGCCAGCTCTACATTTTCCTGTCCACACCACAGAGACTGGAGAAATCATTGTTATCTCCACTACAGAATGTTCCATTCATTCACAGCGAATCTGGAATTCATCTGAATCTCCACTCCCGGCAGGTTTTCGTGACACCACTGGTAAATATCCAAGTAAGCCAATGCTGGTTTTAAGTGGCCTGCTCATACTCTCAGCCGTGCTGTTCAATTTGCTATCCACTCAACCCTCTTCAGCTCCATTTTCCTGTCCACATAACCCAAACTTCAGAAACAATTGGTATCTCCTCCACAGAATGTTCCATTCATTGACGGCAAATCTGAAATTCATCTAATTCTCAACTCCCGTCAGGTTTTCGTTACACCACTTGTGAATGTCCAATTAAGCCAAAGCTGGTTTTCAGTGGCCTGTTCTTACTACGAGACGTGCTGTTCATTTGGCTATCCATTCCACCCTGTTCAGCTCTACATTTTCGTGTCCACAAAACCCAGCCTTCAGAAATCATTGGAATCACCACTAGAGAATGTTCCATTCATTCACTGCGAATCTGGAATTCATCTGAATCTCCACTCCCGGCAGGTTTTCATTGCACCACTGCTGAATGTTCAAGTAACGCAATGATGGTTTTCAGCGGTCTATTCACACTCGAACCCGTGCTGTTCACGGTCTAGCGACTCAACACTGGTGAGTTCTTCTTTTTCCAGTTCAGACAATACAAACCTCAGAAACCATTGCAATCTACACTACAGAATGTTTCATTCATTCAGGCGAATCTTGAATTCATCTTGTTCTCCACTCCCAGCAAGTTTTCGTTTCACCACTGGTGAATGTCCAAGCAACCCAAGGCTGGTTTCAGCTGCGTGTTAACACTCGCAGCCGTGCTGTTCAATTGGCTATCCAGTGAACGCTGGTTAGCTCTTGATTTTCCTTCCACACACCGAGCCTTCAGAAATCATTCTTATCTCCACTTCAGAATGTTCCATTCGTTCCCTGCGAATCTGGAATTCCTCTGACTCTCCACACCAGGCAGATTTTCCTAACAACACTGGTGAATGACCAGGTAATCCAATGCTGGTTTTCAGCGGCTGTTCACACTCACAGCCTTGCTGTTCAATTGGCAATCCAGTCAAACCTAGTCAGCTCTTCATTTTCCTGTCCACACAACCCAGCGTTCAGAAATCATTGGAATCTCTACTACAGAAATTTCCATTCATTCACTGTGAATCTGGAAATACTCTGAATCTGCATTCCAGGAAGGCTTTCGTTACACCACTGATGAATGTCCAAGTAATGCAATGCTGCTTCTTAGTGGTCTGTTCACACTCGAAACCGTGCTGTTCATTGGCTATCCACTCAATATCGGTCAGCTCTTCAATATCCTGTCCAGACTATCCAGATTCCTAAATGTTGGCAATCACCACTACAGAATGTTCCATTCAATCACGCGAATCTGGAATTCATCAGAGTCTCCACTCCTGGAAGGTTTTCGTGACACCACTGGTAAATGTCCAAGGAAGACAATGCTGGTTTTAAGCCGCCTGCTAACACACTCAGCCGTGCTGTTCAATTTGCTATCCACCCAACCCTATTCAGCTCTACATTTTCCTGTCCTCATAACCCAACCTTCAGAAATAATTGGTATCTCCTCCACAGAATGTTCCGTTCATTCACTGCGAATCTTAAATTCATCTGACTCTCAACTCCCGGCGGGTTATCGTTACACCACTTGTGAATGTCCAAGTAAGCCAATGCTGGTTTTCAGTGGCCTGTTCATACTAAGAGACGTGCTGTTCATTTGGCTATCCACTCCACCCTGTTCAGCTCTACATTTTCGTGTCCACAAAACCCAGCCTTCAGAAATCATTGGAATCACCACTAGAGAATGTTCCATTCATTCACTGCGAATCTGGAATTCATCTGAACCTCCACTCCTGGCAGGTTTTCGTTACGCCACTGGTGAATGTCCAAGTAACTCAATACTGCTTTTCAGAGGCATGCTGTTCAATGGGCTATCCACTCAATATTGGTCAGCTCTTCATTTTCCTCTCCACACAAACCAGCCTTCAGAAATCATTGGGCTCTCCACTACAGACTGTTCCATTCATTCACTGCGATTCTGCAATTCATCTGACTCTCCGCTCCAGGCAGGTTTTCATTACAGCACTGGTGAATGACCAAGTAATCCAATGCTGGTTTTCAGCCGCCTTTTCACACTCGCAGTGTGCTGTTCAATTGTCTATCCACTCAAACCTGGTCAGCCTTTCATTTTCTTTTCCACAATATCAGACTTCAGAAATCATTGGAATCGCCAGTACAGAATGTTCCATTCATTCACTGCCAATCTGGAATTCATCTGAATCTGCACTCCAGGTAGGCTTTCATTACACCACTTATGAATGTCCAAGTAACATAATGCTGGTTTTCAGCGGTCTGTTCACACTCTAAGCCCTGCTTTTTACTGGGTATCCACACAACTGTGGTCAGCTCTTCATTTTCATGTCCAAACAATCCAGACTTGAGAAATCATTGCAATCTCCAGTACAGAATGTTCCATTCATTCACTGCGAATCTGGAATTCAACTGAATCTCCACTACCTGCAGATTTATCTTACACCACTTGTGAATGTCCAAGTAAAACAATGCTGGTTTTCAGAGGCCTGTTCATGTTCGCAGTCGTGCTGTTCAATTGGCTATCCACTCAACCTGTTTTGCTCCTCATTTTCCTGTGCACACAACCCAGCCTTCAGAAATCATTGTAATCTCCACTACAGGATGTTCCATTCATTCACTGGGAATCTGGAATTCATCTGAATCTGCACTCCACGCAGGCTTTCGTTACACCACTGCTGAAAGTCGAAGTAATGCAATACTGGTTTTCAGTGGTCTGTTCACATTCGAAGCCGAGGCTTTTTACAGGCTATCCACTCAACACTGGTCAGCTCTTCATTTTCGTGTCCCCACAATCCAGATTTCAGAAATCATTGCAATCTCCACTACAGAATGTTCCATTCATTCACTGCGAGTCTGGAGTTTATCTGATTCTCCACTCCCGCCTGGTTAACATTACACCACTTGTGAATGTCCAAATAAGCCAATGCTGGTTTTCAGAGGCCTGTTCATACTCGCAGCCGTGCTGTTTAATTGACAATTCACTCCACCCTGTTCAGCTCTTCATTGTCCCACCACACTACCAGCCTTCAGAAATCTTTGTTATCTCCACTACAGAATGTTCCATTCATTCACTGCGAATCTGGAATTCATCTGACTCTCAACTCCACGCAGGTTTTCATTACACCACTGTTGAATGTCCAAGTAACCCAATGCTGGTTTTCAGCGGCCTGTTCATATTCGCAGCCCTGCAGTTTACTTGGCTATCGATTCAAGCCTGGTCAGCTCTTCATTTTCCTGTCCACACAACACAGGCTTCAGAAATCATTGGAATCTCCTCTACAGAATGTTCCATTCATTCACTGCGAATGTGGAATTCAACTGACTCTCCACTCCATGCAGGTTTTCCTTACACCACTGATGAATGTCCAAGTAACCCAATGCTGGTTTTCAGCTGCATGTTCACACTCGCAGCCATGCTATACAATTGGCTTTCCACTAAATCCTGATTAGTTCTTGATTTTCCTTCCACATGACCCAGCCTTCAGAAATCGTTGGAATCTCCACTAGAGAATGTTCCATTCATTCACTGCGAATCTGGAATTCCTCTGAACCTCCACTCCCGGCAGGTTTTCGTTACACCACTGTTGAATGTCCAAGTAACCCAATGTTTTAAGTGTTTTCTTCACAAGCGCAGTGGTGCTGTTCAATTGGCTATCCACTCAACCCTGGCCAGCTCTACATTTTCCTGTCCACACCACAGAGACTGGAGAAATCATTGTTATCTCCACTACAGAATGTTCCATTCATTCACAGCGAATCTGGAATTCATCTGAATCTCCACTCCCGGCAGGTTTTCGTGACACCACTGGTAAATATCCAAGTAAGCCAATGCTGGTTTTAAGTGGCCTGCTCATACTCTCAGCCGTGCTGTTCAATTTGCTATCCACTCAACCCTCTTCAGCTCCATTTTCCTGTCCACATAACCCAAACTTCAGAAACAATTGGTATCTCCTCCACAGAATGTTCCATTCATTGACGGCAAATCTGAAATTCATCTAATTCTCAACTCCCGTCAGGTTTTCGTTACACCACTTGTGAATGTCCAATTAAGCCAAAGCTGGTTTTCAGTGGCCTGTTCTTACTACGAGACGTGCTGTTCATTTGGCTATCCATTCCACCCTGTTCAGCTCTACATTTTCGTGTCCACAAAACCCAGCCTTCAGAAATCATTGGAATCACCACTAGAGAATGTTCCATTCATTCACTGCGAATCTGGAATTCATCTGAATCTCCACTCCCGGCAGGTTTTCATTGCACCACTGCTGAATGTTCAAGTAACGCAATGATGGTTTTCAGCGGTCTATTCACACTCGAACCCGTGCTGTTCACGGTCTAGCGACTCAACACTGGTGAGTTCTTCTTTTTCCAGTTCAGACAATACAAACCTCAGAAACCATTGCAATCTACACTACAGAATGTTTCATTCATTCAGGCGAATCTTGAATTCATCTTGTTCTCCACTCCCAGCAGGTTTTCGTTTCACCACTGGTGAATGTCCAAGCAACCCAAGGCTGGTTTCAGCTGCGTGTTAACACTCGCAGCCGTGCTGTTCAATTGGCTATCCAGTGAACGCTGGTTAGCTCTTGATTTTCCTTCCACACACCGAGCCTTCAGAAATCATTCTTATCTCCACTTCAGAATGTTCCATTCGTTCCCTGCGAATCTGGAATTCCTCTGACTCTCCACACCAGGCAGATTTTCCTAACAACACTGGTGAATGACCAGGTAATCCAATGCTGGTTTTCAGCGGCTGTTCACACTCACAGCCTTGCTGTTCAATTGGCAATCCAGTCAAACCTAGTCAGCTCTTCATTTTCCTGTCCACACAACCCAGCGTTCAGAAATCATTGGAATCTCTACTACAGAAATTTCCATTCATTCACTGTGAATCTGGAAATACTCTGAATCTGCATTCCAGGAAGGCTTTCGTTACACCACTGATGAATGTCCAAGTAATGCAATGCTGCTTCTTAGTGGTCTGTTCACACTCGAAACCGTGCTGTTCATTGGCTATCCACTCAATATCGGTCAGCTCTTCAATATCCTGTCCAGACTATCCAGATTCCTAAATGTTGGCAATCACCACTACAGAATGTTCCATTCAATCACGCGAATCTGGAATTCATCAGAGTCTCCACTCCTGGAAGGTTTTCGTGACACCACTGGTAAATGTCCAAGGAAGACAATGCTGGTTTTAAGCCGCCTGCTAACACACTCAGCCGTGCTGTTCAATTTGCTATCCACCCAACCCTATTCAGCTCTACATTTTCCTGTCCTCATAACCCAACCTTCAGAAATAATTGGTATCTCCTCCACAGAATGTTCCGTTCATTCACTGCGAATCTTAAATTCATCTGACTCTCAACTCCCGGCGGGTTATCGTTACACCACTTGTGAATGTCCAAGTAAGCCAATGCTGGTTTTCAGTGGCCTGTTCATACTAAGAGACGTGCTGTTCATTTGGCTATCCACTCCACCCTGTTCAGCTCTACATTTTCGTGTCCACAAAACCCAGCCTTCAGAAATCATTGGAATCACCACTAGAGAATGTTCCATTCATTCACTGCGAATCTGGAATTCATCTGAACCTCCACTCCTGGCAGGTTTTCGTTACGCCACTGGTGAATGTCCAAGTAACTCAATACTGCTTTTCAGAGGCATGCTGTTCAATGGGCTATCCACTCAATATTGGTCAGCTCTTCATTTTCCTCTCCACACAAACCAGCCTTCAGAAATCATTGGGCTCTCCACTACAGACTGTTCCATTCATTCACTGCGATTCTGCAATTCATCTGACTCTCCGCTCCAGGCAGGTTTTCATTACAGCACTGGTGAATGACCAAGTAATCCAATGCTGGTTTTCAGCCGCCTTTTCACACTCGCAGTGTGCTGTTCAATTGTCTATCCACTCAAACCTGGTCAGCCTTTCATTTTCTTTTCCACAATATCAGACTTCAGAAATCATTGGAATCGCCAGTACAGAATGTTCCATTCATTCACTGCCAATCTGGAATTCATCTGAATCTGCACTCCAGGTAGGCTTTCATTACACCACTTATGAATGTCCAAGTAACACAATGCTGGTTTTCAGCGGTCTGTTCACACTCTAAGCCCTGCTTTTTACTGGGTATCCACACAACTGTGGTCAGCTCTTCATTTTCATGTCCAAACAATCCAGACTTGAGAAATCATTGCAATCTCCAGTACAGAATGTTCCATTCATTCACTGCGAATCTGGAATTCAACTGAATCTCCACTACCTGCAGATTTATCTTACACCACTTGTGAATGTCCAAGTAAAACAATGCTGGTTTTCAGAGGCCTGTTCATGTTCGCAGTCGTGCTGTTCAATTGGCTATCCACTCAACCTGTTTTGCTCCTCATTTTCCTGTGCACACAACCCAGCCTTCAGAAATCATTGTAATCTCCACTACAGGATGTTCCATTCATTCACTGGGAATCTGGAATTCATCTGAATCTGCACTCCACGCAGGCTTTCGTTACACCACTGCTGAAAGTCGAAGTAATGCAATACTGGTTTTCAGTGGTCTGTTCACATTCGAAGCCGAGGCTTTTTACAGGCTATCCACTCAACACTGGTCAGCTCTTCATTTTCGTGTCCCCACAATCCAGATTTCAGAAATCATTGCAATCTCCACTACAGAATGTTCCATTCATTCACTGCGAGTCTGGAGTTTATCTGATTCTCCACTCCCGCCTGGTTAACATTACACCACTTGTGAATGTCCAAGTAAGCCAATGCTGGTTTTCAGAGGCCTGTTCATACTCGCAGCCGTGCTGTTTAATTGACAATTCACTCCACCCTGTTCAGCTCTTCATTGTCCCACCACACTACCAGCCTTCAGAAATCTTTGTTATCTCCACTACAGAATGTTCCATTCATTCACTGCGAATCTGGAATTCATCTGACTCTCAACTCCACGCAGGTTTTCATTACACCACTGTTGAATGTCCAAGTAACCCAATGCTGGTTTTCAGCGGCCTGTTCATATTCGCAGCCCTGCTGTTTACTTGGCTATCGATTCAAGCCTGGTCAGCTCTTCATTTTCCTGTCCACACAACACAGGCTTCAGAAATCATTGGAATCTCCTCTACAGAATGTTCCATTCATTCACTGCGAATGTGGAATTCAACTGACTCTCCACTCCATGCAGGTTTTCCTTACACCACTGATGAATGTCCAAGTAACCCAATGCTGGTTTTCAGCTGCATGTTCACACTCGCAGCCATGCTATACAATTGGCTTTCCACTAAATCCTGATTAGTTCTTGATTTTCCTTCCACACGACCCAGCCTTCAGAAATCGTTGGAATCTCCACTAGAGAATGTTCCATTCATTCACTGCGAATCTGGAATTCCTCTGAACCTCCACTCCCGGCAGGTTTTCGTTACACCACTGTTGAATGTCCAAGTAACCCAATGTTTTAAGTGTTTTCTTCACAAGCGCAGTGGTGCTGTTCAATTGGCTATCCACTCAACCCTG